>NW_002476434.1:1445302-2167954 GCF_000189635.1 Tetrahymena thermophila SB210
ACAAAGATTGTTAATTTTTTGTAAATTATCAGCTGAAGTATTTGATCTACTCAAAAGAGAAGTATCCATTTCGATATCCATATCTGGCTTTAAGCTTTGCTATTTTATAAACTGTGACATTTAATTGCGATATTCTCTACTAAATGGTTGAATATCATCTTCCTTAAGAATTTCCTACAAAAAGCTCCAGCAGCAAGCATCTACAAAAGCTTTTTCTTTATTGTCTCTACTAGTGAAATCATTAGGTTCTAAGCTATTTTAAAACAAAAAAGACTATTTAAATGAAAAAAGCAAAGCTCTTTTATGTGATAATTCATTTAAATTTTTCAAATTTGGATTTAAACATATAATGAGAAAGAAAACAAGCATGAGAGAACTATTTACCTTGAATATTTCATTTCTTATTCATCTTAATAAAAATTAACAACCTCTTTAAGCTCTTAATTTGATACAGTAGAATGACTAATAATATTATACACTTTGTTAGCGTCTAATTTCTACATTTATTTTCTTTCTAATAAAATCAAATATCTTGATACCAATTTTGCTTTCTAAAATCAATATAATTTTTGAAGCTATCAAAAAATTAAATTATTTGATATTGGCATTAAAACAAATGATTTTTAGCTAAATACTAAAAAGATATAAAAACTTCAATCTACTAAAATTCATTTAGAATTTAATATTATTACTGCTAAATAATATTTATTTATTTATTAATTTCAAAAAATTTAACTAATATAAATTTTCAATTTTTGAATTAAAATTCCAAGACAAAAGTAGAGGATAATTAATAGGTTGTGTTACACTAAAATCATTCTTTAAAATATATAAAGGAACATAAATTTTTACAATAGTTTAGTTAATAACAAATCCTCAAAGGCTCTTATTAAGTGTGGTACTATTTATTATTTATATGATATATTTTAATATGATGGTAGTTACTAGGCCTTAGTTTCTGCTTTAAGTTATAATCATCTTTAAATGAATTAAAAACTTAATCTGATAATTAATTATTAGAGTATATCGTATGATCATCATTGAAATATAATTTCGAATGCATTTCAAGATATTAGTGATAAATTTACTAATTTAATTATTTTTTATAAATTTTTATTTCTTTTAAATTAATTTTTTATGTTAAACTTGATTTTACTTAACGAATTTTAAACATAAAAAGTTTCAAATTTTTTGACATTTTATTGATTAATTTTAATAATTTTGTGAAAAAAACTGAAATTATAAAATATTCAGTTAAAAAAAAGGAAAACTATTTAAAAAAATGGCTATTGCTGCTAAACAGCACATAGCCATTAGGTTTTAAAAGTAAATATAAAATTTCTTTTTTAATTTTTTTATATGTATTTATAAATCAAATTTAATTTGTAAAATGAGGGAAAAATGGAATATTTTAAGATTTAAAAAAGGAGGGCAATTATATAAAAAATAAAATATATTTTAATGATTTTGTAATGTAATTTTCTATTAAAATTTATTTTTAAATTTGATCGAAAGTTGAATCCCAAATTATTTTAAAATATTTCATAAAATAGTATATTTTTTTAATTTCAAAGTTTGACATATAACTAAAGCAAACATAAATAATGTAATACTAATTTTATTCAAAATAATATTTTTATTAAAAATTTAAATTTAAATTTTGATTTCTATTGATTCAAATCACTAAGCTTAAATCATTAGAGGAAATTAAAATTTATATTAATTTTCAAAAACAAATATTTATTATAGTTTCTGAACTTCACTTCCAAAACATAAATTATTTTAATTGATTTCAAATAAATAAATGAAAATCAAAATTAAATTATTTTGCTAAACAGAGTAAAAAAAATAAGTTCTTATTTTACTTGCTAGTTATTTATAATGTAGGAATCTAATGTTTTCCAAAGCTTTCATAAAACACAAATTTATATTCAATTTATGTTTAAAAAAGAAAAAATCGATCTTAATTTGTGAGGATTCAACAAATTTCAAAATGTTTTGTTTTACTTTGAACAAAATTATCTTTTTTAAAATAGTATTTTGATACATTTAGTCAAATAATTACCTAAATAAAATAAAGAGTAGTTTTTTTTTTTAAATCTTTATTTTGAAGTAAATTTTTATTTATTATTAGCTGTATAATGTATGGGGGTTTATTAAAAGTATTATTCTGTTTATTCAATAAAAATTAAAAAATTTAATGTAATTAAATGTATTCATTAGATTGCTTTAAAAAATTAATTTTACTAAATTAAATTTTAAATAAATAAACTTTTTTTGTTTTGTTAATAAAAATAATAGAAATTTTAATTATTAATATATAAAACAAAATCAAGCAAATTCATTATCATCAAATAATTTAAAATATTGAACAAAAACTAAATTGTCCCAACCAGAGGATATTAACAGGTTTCTTCTTTCTAAATAACCTAAACCACTAACAAGAGCACTATGGACTTTAATTCTATTTTTAATTTTCCCATTTTTATCCCACACTAGAATAAGTTTATCTGTAGACCCACTTATTAATGCTTCATATTTTTTAGAGTATGCTAAAGTATTAATTGAGTCATAATGTCCTTTAAATTATTTAACTTGTTATGCTTGATCAACATTCCATATGTAAATATTTTTATCAACTCCTGCTGATGCTATAAAGCTATCTTAATTTTTTTCATAAAGATAAATCACTGTGTTAACTTCTCCATAGTGACCAGATAATGTTTTTTAAACTTTATACGTATCTATGCTTGTTGCTTTAATTAAATTATCACTACTTGCACTGATTACTAAACCCTTCACTTCTATATAGCATAAACTCCTTATCATTCCAGAATGAATATTTAAAGTATTCTTTAAATCCATTTAAACTTGTAAATCCCAAAATTTTATTACATTATCTATTGCTCCACTAACCAGAATTTGTTTATCACTGCAGTAACATAGACACTTTATTACATCAGTATGACCTAATTTTAATTAACATTTTATTTTAAATTTAGCTTTATATCAAAAAAATATAACAAATAAGAAATAAAAACCATTTAAAACCTGAACACATTAAATCGCTTCTATATTCCACATTCGAATTGTCTTATCGGCACTTGCAGAAGCTATGATGATAGAACTTATTCTCTGCAATGCCCACACATCCTTTTAATGGCCGTGCATATTCGCAAGTTAGTATCCTGAATCAATATCCCATATCCTGATGGTCTTATCCCCTCCAGCGCTAGAAAATTTAGAATTATCAATAATACACACACAATTTACTACATCAAAGTGGTTACTAAATACCTTCATAACATCTTTGTCTTTATGCAATTCATCTGAATGTACATCTGCTTGAATTCTATCTTTTGGAATATGTATTACAGGCCCTTATGATAAACTACTTATTAAATTATCAGCAGAAATTCTCGGATTTAAAATCATTGATTTGCTCTTGGTTATTGATTCTAAGTCTACCTTTTTTAAAAATAAAATCATTTAAAAAGTTTTTTGAAATATTTTAGATATTATTACTGATTGCCTAGCTGCTTTGATTGGGTCTTCTTTGGTGAAAAGTAATCGAATATTTAATGACTTACTGAGTTCTCTTTACACACGATTTATATATGTTTAATTATTTAAGAATATATCTGTTTCAACTATTTCTTTGGAAAGAGCTCTAGTTTTTGTTTCTAATTAAGGAAGAACTTAAGAAAGTAAGGTATCTTGGTAATTTAGCAAATTGTTTATTTAAGAAGATTAAACTGATAAAGCGTTATCAGAAAGGTAAGGAGCCAATGAACTTAAATGTCCTTGGATAATATAAAGCTATTTTCCAATATCTTCAGTGTGTTTATTAAAGAATTTTTCGAGAAATGTGATACCTTCTTTTTCAATAGTTTCAATTTCTTGTCTAAATATATCTTTGATCGAAGCTATAACTGACCGAAACTCTTTTTTGCGTGTTTCCTTTGCTGTTACTAATTAATTTTAAAGTGAAAAAACCTAAGATCTCACTTGAAGAATTTCCCTTTATATTAATTGTGGTATCACACTTGTTTGTTCATTGAATTCTTTAAGTGGAATTATTTTAGATAAATGGCTATGAGTATGATCTAAAATGCAATCTGCACAGAGAGTTCTGTCATCGCATTTGTTCATCATGCAAACCATAGTACACATTTTACCATGAGAAGAACACTTTACAATTTTATTGAAAGAAGGTATATTTTAAGGTCCTTCTAATCTAGGATAAACTCTCATTAATTTTAAATGAAATGCTTGCTTGTTTATAAAAGTCTGATAGAACTTTTTAAAAACAAATTTTGATTAAATCAAAAATATCATCGCAAAAATAACAAAATAAGTCAGCAAATTAATGGTCTAACAATTACCTCAAATTCTCTTTGATTGATTTTATATTTAATAACATTTTATTTTTTAATAGTAAATTATTTCTTATTTATTCTCTGCATGAAAAAAAATATTTAAAATAAATTCTAATAAAATTCTAAAATAAATTAAATTTATTTTAATTTTTTTTAATTTTTTGAGTAAAATTATTTTAAGAGATGTTTTCAATTTAATATTTCAATCTAACATACATAATCATATAAAATTGAATATGAATAACTTATGTTTTGAAATCAATATAATTAATAGATGAATGAAGTAGGATATTAAAGTATGCAAATAAAATCAAAATAAAATAAATAAAAATTAAATAAATATTTGTTTAATTTTTGCAAAATTTTGAAAAAGTTAATCTTTAATTAATTGTCATTTAATTAAACTCTTAGTGGGTTGGGTGTAGATAGAGCTTATTAAATAATTTTGTAATATAAAGCTTGTTTTATTCATAAATAACTAATTTGAAAGCGCGCATAAAACAAAAGCATCTTGGTTGCTTTTAATATTTTATAATAAACTATTTAAAAATGAAATATTTAATTTTATTTACATTTCTATATGTGAAAAGAAACATTTTTTATTTGAAATTAAATATTTTAAGACAGATTTTTAAAATTAATTTTGGAATGAAGACTTGAGTGAGTGCGCGTATCTTTTTTTAATTTCTAGCAAAAATTATAATACAAAAGATGAATGAGTAGAGTTTTTGCTAGGTAGCTTGGTTTTTGTTATTTATTTAAGATTGCAAATAATGTTTGTTTTTATTTTATTTTTTCAAAAATTTTTAATTTTTTTCTCAAATTTAAAAAAGAATCAAATTAAGATATATGAATTGTTTTGAAGTGTATATGAATATATATAATATGCGGATATCATGAATGAATGAGATCTTGATTATGAATGCAAAAAAATATATATATTTATGAATAAATAAATAAAAAAGATTAATTCATTTTTTAAAAGAAACAGAAAAAAATTAAAAATATATAATAAAGATTTATTAAACAAAAAAATCAAAAAAAAGAAAAAATATATATTTTTATCGTCAATATTTACCAACATAAACAAAATCAAAAATAATATAAAGAATGAGCGAGGGAAGTAAAGCCGCTGCTGTTAAAGTAAGTACCAACAGCAAGTAGGGAGATACCTAAAATAGATCTGAAAAGACCAATGACATCAGAACCACCAACATTCAAGCTGCTAAGGGTATTTATTAATTTCTAATTCTACAATCTCTCTATATCACTAGACAAAAGACATACACACATACACACATACCTTCTTTATTGCATAATGCAAGCTAAAATATCTATTTAAAAACTTAAATCAGAGGGTTCCTGATTCATTTTATCAAAACAGTTTTCTTTAAGAGAAAGAAATCAATTATGCAGCAAGTTTTTTAAATTAAAATGAAACAATTAAAAGCGCTGTTGTTTATAGCACTTAAAAATAAATCAAGGTATCTGTTTGTTTTAATATCATAGTGATTAGAATGAGAGTATAAAGCTGCTTTGAAATATTTAAAAGCATCTTATTTTACAATTCAAATCTAATATCTTTTTCTATTAAATGAAAGCTGTTGCTGATGTTATTAGAACCAGTTTAGGTCCTAGAGGTATGGATAAGATGATCTAAGATGCTAAGGTAAATAAATTAACATTCAATTAATTCATTATCAAAGTCAAGAGAATGCATTTAACTTATATTCATCCAAATTTTGCATGAGCATGGCTAACTTAAGATTTAATAGTATTTTGATAGAACATTAATCCAAACATGAATAAATTAGTGATTGAAAAAAACAAATATTTTTCAAACAAAGTCTGATTTTATTCATCAAAGCAATTTAAAAATTGTCTTTGAGATGCCTCTATTGTATTACTTTAATCGATAAGTTCTCTTGACAAAATCGTTTGTTAAATTAGACTGTTTTACTCATTTTTATTTAATTAATAATAGGGTCAAGTTCTCATTACCAATGATGGTGCAACTATTCTCAAGCAAATGGATGTCATTCATCCTACTGCTAAGATGGTAAATAAATTTATTTTTCTTTAACACTCTCTTCTTAAGTTTACAACAACAAAAAAGACTGACAATAAGCAATAAAAAAAGTCTAAATAAATAAACAAACAAGCAATTTATAGTAGAAATAGCAAACAATTATTCAATTCAATGTGCTTAAATACACCAAGAAGAATAGAAATAACTTGGGTCTATAAAAAATAACAAATAAAACTCATTTACTAAGAAGAAATAATATTGATTTAATAATGATGTTAACAAATACTTTTTATTTATTATAAAGCTTGTCGAAATTTCTAAGGCACAAGATATTGAAGCTGGTGACGGTACCACTTCAGTTGTCGTTATTGCTGGTGCTCTCCTTCACGCCTGTGAAAGTTTATTAGCTAGAGGTATTCACCCTACCACTATCTCTGAAGGTTTCTAAATTGCTTTAGATGAAGCCCTTAAGGTTCTTAAGGACATCTCCTAAACCGTTGACTTGAAGGACAGAGATGCTCTTATTACTTGTGTTAACACTGCCTTATCCTCTAAGGTTATTTCAACTAACTCTTAATAATTATCTCCCATCGCTGTCGATGCTGTTCTTAAGATTATTGATCCCACCAAGGACACCAATGCTGATTTGAGAGATATTAAGGTTGTCAAGAAGTTAGGTGGTACCATTGAAGACACTGAATTGATTGAAGGTTTGGTCTTCACTAACTAAAAGCCCTCCTAATCTGCTGGTGGTCCCAGTAGAATTAAAGACGCTAAGATTGCTTTGATCCAATTCTGCTTGAGCTCCCCCAAGACTGATGTTGAAAACTCCGTCGTTGTCAAGGATTACACTGCTATGGACAGAATCCTCAAGGAAGAAAGAAAATATATTGCCAATCTCGTTTCCAAGATTGTCAAATCTGGTGCCAATGTTATCCTTATTTAAAAATCTATCCTCAGAGACGCCACTAACGAACTCTCTCTCCATTTCCTTGCCAAGAAGGGTATTATGGTTGTTAAGGATATTGAAAGAGAAGATGTTGAATTTATCACCAAGGTAAATTATATTCATTTTTTATTTTCTTTTTTCTAAAAATTTTCTTTTATTAATTTAGACCATCGGAGCTATCCCTGTTGCTCACATTGATCACTTAACTCCTGAAAAGTTAGGTAAGGCTGAACTCTGTGAAGATGTTAAGCTTTCTGATGACTCTAGAATCTTAAAAATTACTGGAGTCCAATCTAAGGCTAAGACTGTTACCATTCTCTGCCGTGGTTCTAACTCTCTTGTATATTTTTTATTATTGAACAAATGAAATCAATAATTTTTTGCCAAAAATACCTTTTTTTAAATGTTTTATTTTGTAAATAAATAGGTTATTGACGAAGCTGAAAGATCTTTACATGATGCTTTGTGCGTTGTCCGTTCATTGGTTAAGAACAGAGGTTTAGTTCCTGGTGGTGGTGTTCCTGAAGTTGAAATTTCTCAATAATTATCCAAATTATCTAGAGAAATGAAGGGTGTTAACTCTCTTATTGTTAGAGCTTTCGCTGATGCTTTAGAAGTTATCCCCTACACTTTAGCTGAAAATGCTGGTTTGAACCCCATCAATATTGTAACTGATTTAAGAAATAGACACGCTCTCGGACATAAATACGCTGGTATCTCAATCAGAAAGGGTACTATAAATGATGATATCACCACCGAAAATGTTCTTCAACCCGCTCTCGTCACCCAATCTGCCCTCACTCTTGCCACTGAATGTGTCAGAATGATTCTTAAAATTGATGATTTGGTAAATAAATAATAATTCATTTAAAAAGCAAATTTACTTATATTTAAATATAAAAATAGGTCTTCTCTGCTCGTTGAATTAACTTATGAAAACATTAATACAGCACTAAAAATAATATTTTTGAGTTTTAATAGTTCTAGAAATTCATATAAATTTAATCTATTCTTCTTATCTGCATTATCAATAATATTAAAATATGATATAATTAAAAAATCATGTACAAATTTAAGTATTCCTGCATAATATATATATGTGGTTTTTTAAACTCATATTCATTTGATGCATAGCACTCAATATTATCATTTAATGAATATCTATTTTATACAATATCAGCTATTTTATAAATAAAAAAAATGGTATCCAATCAACAGCAATAAATAATACACATGATTTTAAGTAAATTCAACTTATTTCTACAAATTATCTAGAGATATTTTTTAATAAAAACATTAAAATTTTAGCTAAAAATAAATAAATCCATGTTTTTATGAATTATGAAATTGGCATTTTTCAGCAAAAGTTGCACTATTTAAGTTGAAATTCATATTTAATGTCAATTATCAAGTAGTTAATAAGGAAAAGTATGTTTTGTATCCAAATTTATTTAAATCTAAAAAAGAAATAATTTAGGTTTAAAAAGGAAATATATGCTGTTTTTTAAAACCTTTTATAAAGAGATGAATTTAAAATTTAAAGTAAAGTAAATGAAAATTTAAAAAATAACGAATACACAATTTAAAATATGAATGAGAAAAAAGCGCGAGATTAAATAAATAAATAAGATATTAGATTTATGATAAGAAATGAATGAATTTAATTTGATATTTATTTTGTTTATTTAATTCAGTGTTTGCTTGGATTTTAAGAATTTTGAAAATATATAAATTTTAAATATTTATATTTATATATTTTTTAATTATTTGATGAATTTATTAAATGAAGAAAAACTCTTTATTAAATCAATTAGATAGATGAATAAAGGGATATTATAATTTCTGGATTTTGCGATATCTTAAAAGATATATATAAATATATATGTGTATGTGTGTCAGCTGTATCTTAGATGTTAAATTATTGAATAAGACTTTTTAAGGCTAAGAAGATTTTTGAAATATTGAATTTTTAAGCTTTAAATATCTTTTAAGCAATATTAGATATGAATAAATGATTTGCATTGAATTTATAGATATGTGTTGCAAATATATATTGTCTTTATGTATGAATAATTGATTGAGTGATTGATAGAATGATTGAATGTATGAATGAACATTTATTTGTTTTTAATATTTTTTGAAAATAAACAAATAAAAATAAATAAGATATATAAATATATTAATTTTTGTGAAAGAAAGCAAAAAATTAAAAAAATCAAATATATTTCATATTTATCAAATAATTTATTTAACAATAAAACAAAAAAATAATTAATTAAATAAATTAAAAAAAACCAAAAAAGTATTTTTAAAAGAATTAAACAAATAAACAAACAAATAATTTAATCAAAATGTCCCTTGCCTCTGCTTACGGTATCAACAGTCTTCTTAAAGAAGTAAAATATTTAAATTATAAAACTGATTTTGTTGATAGCATGTCACTCATAGCCCATATTAAAGAATATTTTTCAGCAATAAGTCTTCTAATTTCCATCAAAAATTCCAAATTTATTTAGCGATTTGGTTAAATAGCATTCTCAATTTAAACTCAGCTATGTATGGACAAATTAAAAAAATCTAAAAGGATCCCACAATTTTTATTATAGAGACATAAAATTTAAATAGGAAAGTCTAAACAAATTTTAATAAATGAATAATAAGTCTTTAAAAATTAGTAGAATTAAATGTTGCCACAATTTATGAAAATTATTTCTTTAACATATTTGATTTTGTTCATTAATTTCATAGAGGCTATCTTCAAAACTAGCAAATTTGATCATTTT
Source organism: Tetrahymena thermophila SB210 (assembly GCF_000189635.1). Lineage (NCBI taxonomy): Eukaryota > Ciliophora > Oligohymenophorea > Hymenostomatida > Tetrahymenidae > Tetrahymena > Tetrahymena thermophila. Next base: position 1,455,443 of record NW_002476434.1, read on the forward strand.
ATGTATTTATATATTTCTCATTACATTCAAAAGGGACACAAACATTTCTCTGGTATGGAAGAAGCTCTTTTGAAGAACATTAATGCTTGCAAAGAAATCTCTAACATGACCAAGACCTCTCTCGGTCCCAATGGTAACTACTAATTAATAATTATAATTATAAAAAACTCAGCAAAATCAACAAAATTGTAGAGAGTAGTAAAGAACAACAAAATATTTATAGTAGCTAAATCCATAAATATAATAAAAAAACATTTCAAATGAAGCAGAAAAAAAATAGGATATTAATTAGATGATTCTAAACATAAAAGATTAAAATCACTTCTTTTATAGATACATAAACTCTACAAGAAGCTTCTGCTTCTTCAAAAAGCACTTTTATATTAATTTATTGTTATGAATAATAGGTATGAAGAAGATGGTTATCAACCACCTTGATAAGATTTTTGTTACTTCTGATGCTGCCACCATCATGCAAGAAGTAATTCATCTATTTTTTATTTGATTCCCTTAAAATTGTCATAAAGCAATTAAGTAGACGAAATGATTCATATATAAGACAATAAATAAATAAATAAACAATTAATTTTATTAGCCTATTTTAAAGCCAAAGCAATTAACTAATTTTATTATAAAGATGGCCTTAAAAAATATATATTTTCCAACATAATTTAATTTGTATTCTAACAAAAACTACTTAATAATTAGTTGGAAGTTCAACACCCTGCTGCCAAAATGATCGTTATGGCTGCTAAGATGCAAGAAAACGAATGTGGTGATGCCACCAACTTAGTTATTGCTTTGGCTGGTGAACTCCTCAGTCAAGCTGAATCTTTAATTAAGATGGGTCTCCACCCCTCTCAAATTATTGCTGGTTACGAAAAGGCTCTTAAGGCTACCGTATCCCTCCTCCCCACTCTTTCCATTTACACCGTTGAAGATCCTACCAATTTGGAATAAGTTAACAAAGCTATCAGAGCTTCTCTCTCCTCCAAGCTCATCCAGTAACAAACAAATTTATAAATATTTTAATAAAATTTTTAACTAAACAATTCTTTTTATTTTAATAGCCACGCTGACTTTTTCTCTAAGATTGTTTCATAAGCCTGTATTAACAGTAAGCCTGAAAATGATGGAGAGTTTGATTTGGAATACGTCAGAGTTGCTAAGATTTTGGGTGCCTCTATTGATGACTCCTACGTCCAATAAGGTTTGATCATTACCAGAAGCTCTGAAGGCTCTATCACAAGAGTTACTAACCCCAAGGTTGCTGTTTACTCTTGCCCTCTCGATACCCAACAAGCTGAAACTAAGGGAACTGTTTTAATTCAAAATGCTGAACAACTCCTTAATTACACTAAATCTGAAGTAAATTATAAAAACTTAACTTTTTTGTTTATATATAAACCTTTATTAAAAATAGGAATCCCACGCTGAATCCATTGTCAAGAAAATTGCTGATTCTGGTGTTAATTTTATCATTGCTGGTGGTTCCATCTCTGAAATCGTTTTACATTACGTCGAAAAATATAAAATGATGATTGTTAAGTGCACTTCCAAGTTCGAATTAAAGAGAATTTGCAAGGCTTTGGGTGCTTCTCCTGTTGCTAGATTAGATGCTCCTAATCCTGAAGAAATTGGTTTCTGCGACTCTGCCTCAGTTGAAGAAATCGGTTCTCAAAAGGTCACCATTATTAAGAAGGAAAGCTCCGACTGCAAATTAAATACTATTGTTTTGAGAGGTTCTACCCTTAACCTTTTGGACGATATTGAACGTGCTATTGACGATGGTGTCAATGTTTACAGATGTCTCCTCAAGGACGGCAAGTTTGGTAATTTGACTTATTACATCTCTTTAAACGATAAATTAATTAATTATTTTTAATAAATTTAGTCCCTGGTGCTGGTGCCACTGAAGCCATCTTATCATACAAGTTATAATCTGAAGCTAAGAGCTTAGAAGATCTCTCCCAATATGCTTTCAACAGATTTGCTTTATCTTTTGAAATTATCCCCAGAATTTTGTCTGATAATGCAGGTTTGAACTCTAACGAAATCATCCCCAAGCTCAACACTGCCAATAAGGAAGAACCCCACGGTATTGATATTGATGTAAGAATAAATAAAAAATTAAAACCCAGCATAAATTTAATTCTTGATATTTTATTTAAAAAAGAATGGCTCTATTAAGAAATCCTCTGAATTAGCTGTCTATGACCACTTACAATCTAAGTTATGGGCTATTAGATTAGCTGCTGATGCTGCCATTACTATCCTTAAGGTTGATTAGGTAAACCCATTTAAATAATATTAATCACTACAAAAATAAATGAATTTGATTGAAAATATGCTTACTTATTTTTGTTATTTTATAATAGATCGTAATTGCTAAGCAAGCTGGTGGTCCTAAGATGAACCAATAATAGGGTCACTGGGACGACTAAGAATGAGGAATTTGAGTAGTTTCAAAAATTAAATAGTAATAATCACAATAACAACAATAACAACTTTAATTCAATAACATAAATTTAATAACCAAATTATTTTATTTTTCATTAAAAATATAATATAACATAAATTTTGTAAGCAGATATGCGACTTACAATTCTCAAATCAAATCACACTATCTATATCCTTCATTCATTTTTAACTTACAAAAATTAACTTAATTTAAATATAGTTAGTTTTGATTTTAGTTGTTTTTAATTATATATTCTATTTCAGTTTGAAAAATACTCTTATTCAGTTCTAAATAAATTCCATAAAATTCTGTTTGTTTAATTATTCATTTATTTTTATTAAATTGTCTTTATTTTATTTTAATAAATAATTTCGTAGAACATTTTTTTTTTCCATACTTTATTTTCGAAATATAAAAGATGAATTTAATTGTTTGTTTTCATTTTTGATATATTTTATATTGCTATGTAAATCTTTAATGATTATAAATATTTATTTATTTATAATTTTAGATTTAAAAAACACTAAATTAACTAAATTTAATTTTTATAAATTAAATAATTTTTTTATATTCTTCTCAAAAAAAAATAAAAATAAAGAAGATCATTTATTAAATAATTTTTTTTTAAAAATGTTTAAAATTGAGAATTAAATTAATTTTACTTTCAAATATGAAAATTTAAAAATATGTAAAATTTAATGGTAAATCAACTAATAAATTAGCATTTATAATACAATTTTAATTTAATAATATCAATTATCAAAAAAATAATCTTATTTTTTAAGGTCTATAATAAAATACATTTTTACTAAATAAGCGAAATTAAAAAGCTAAATATTTGAAATAAATTAATTTATTAAAAATAATTATAAAAATTGACACATAAAATTAAATAAAATATTTTAGTTTTTCTATCATCTTTTAAAATTTAATAAATACATTTTTTAATTATAAATTGCACTAAAAATGATTATCTGAACTTTCTAATACACTAATTTTTGATAGTTTAAAAAAAAAATAATATTTTTTACTAAACTGTAAAATATATTTTTGAAAAAAAAGATTAAATATAATTTTACATTTTTATTTTGTTTTAGTGATTTTGTAACTATTGAAGTATTTATTATATATATCATTTAATAAATAGCACTAAAAAATAATTATCTGTATTTATAGTAATTATTTATTTATAGTTTATAGCAAAAAAAGCTTTTTAGTTAATCTAGTGCATTTTAATTAGATGAACAATATTTAATATTTATTATGTTTAATAATAATACTTAAAAAAACATAATTTAAAATCTTTTTTTAATTAGAGAGCTAAATTATATATATGGATATAAAAACGAGACAAAAAAATATATATAAACTACTGAAGAATAAAATATTTTTAAACTTTTATCTATTTATAAATGAATTTATTTAAAAATACTTTTTGTTTTATAATTGTTTTTAAAGTTTTTTGATTGATAAATTAAATAAATATTTTTAGAGATATTTTTGATCAATTATCTTTTTGTTCAACTCTACCGTCTTTATAGTAATAAGTAAATTAGCCTATTAGAACATCTTAATCAAAAGTTCCCTTTTTTTTGTCACCATTACTATTAAAATAATACTCTCCTTCTCCATGCCATTTATCAGTTTTCCAATTTCCAACATATTTATTTCCTGATTTGTAGTAGTAAATTCCTTGGCCATCAAACATTCCTTCTTTAAACTACCCTTCATATTTCTCACCATTAAAAAACTTAAAAACACCAAATCCTTCTTGATGTCCATCTTACCATTAACCTTCGTAGTAATTACCATTAGAAAAGCGATAGACACCATAACCACTACGCTTATTTTTAGAAAATCTTCCTTCAAATACAGAACCATCTTTATACTAAAGTTTGCCAACTCCATCCATTTAATCATTATTCCATTCTCCATCATACTTGTCTCCATTATTGAAATTGTAAACCCATTAACCATTCTTTAAGGCCTTATTTTAATCACTTTCTTTTTATGTTCTTTTCATATCAGATAACTATATTTCTGATTAATCTGTTACTAAACCTCTTCCAAGGTCCATAGAATTATTAATTGAAGTTTCCATTTGCATGCTTATATATTTAATTACTTGTTTATTGTTATTATTTTTAATAATTTAGTATTTTAATATTTAAATTATATCAAAACATAGATTTCACAGAAATACTTCTATTAGAGTGATTGATTAATTCATGAATTTAATGTAAAATAAAAATAGATTTTTTTTTTGATCTCACTATTTATAATAAAACTATTAAATTAACATTTTCTCAATTTTTTCAACATATCTACCAGAAATTTGCCTTTTTTTATGACTAAAAGTGTACTTTTTTGATTATATTTATAATTTAATAAAATTAAATTATTCATCATTCTCAAATGTTTATATTATTGGAAAGAATTAGGAAAAAAAGCTTGGTAATTAAAAAAATCTCAAGTATCATTATTGGAATTATTTTTCAAAGAAAGCTTGAAATAAAAGCAAATATCAAAATAAATATGATTACTTTATTTAAATAAATATAAATGTTGCATTTCAAACAAAATAAATTTTAAAGAAAAAATTTAATATTTCAAAGTTAAATTTATTTGGCCAACCATCAATATTGATTAAAGGCAGCTTTTTGAGAAGTTTACAAAATTTAATAAGGCCAAATATTCTAAATCAAAGAAGTAAAAATTGATAAATTCAAAAAATATTGTTCTGTTTATAAATCAAGTTAATTAATATGCTCAATAAAGATGCTATTGCACAATAAAAAATTATTTTACTTAATTTAATAATGTAAAAGATTTTGAAATTTGGATCAAATTAATAGTATTTTTAATGCCTTTGATTAACTAAAACATACTTATATTTAAGATACATTAAATTATTAATTTTAAGTATAACTATATAATTATTTATTTATTTATTCATTTTCATTAAGCTTCTCCTTCTGGTTGATCGGTGCCTCCTCCTTGTTGTTGTAAGGCTTATGCTGCATTTATCTATTGAAGCTTTATTAATTCTTCCCTTTTTCTTTGAACTTCAATTTCATGAGGAGTTGGATCAGGTTCAAACCAAGTAGGATCTTCTCTGGGATCAATCTTTGTTGGTAAGAGGTTCTCTTCTCCAGAATAAACATCAATAATTCTAGAAATAATTTCAGTCCAAGTAAATCTTCTATAATTGTTAAGCTTTTGAGCTAGTTCAATAATCTTTTTATCCAAGCCATCAACTCTATGATCATCATAACATTTATTTGGATTGGCAATAGATCTAAACTTATGCTCTTTTAATATTTCAGGATAGTTCCAAAGTTCAGGAGGACGAACAATATTCATTCTGATATTTGAATTTTCTCTCTCACTCAACTCTAAATAATAGGGAGTCTCATTCTTATCTTTCTTATCACCTCTCTTTTGCTTCTAGGTCAAACCGATTCTACCAATCAAATAAATAAATTAATAAATCAAAAAAAAAACTTCTAGTATTGTTAGGATCTTTTATATTTTGAATGAATTAACTGATTCATATAAATTAAAATTTTACTTGATATAAGAATCTTCAATATCTTGTTGAACAGCTTCATTAATATGTCTGAGCATTTCAACACATTCTTCAATTTCTTCACGAACATCTTCACCAATTAAATTTTCTAAATACCAATACCTTCCGTAAATTGCTTCGTCTCCTTCAAGAAGCTTTTTATTAAAAATTTTGTTATTGTATTTGATTTAACTGAAATATTTATTACTTTATATTCAGCAGGTAAAGGTTCTTCTTCTTATTTATCATCTTTCTTTACTGGAGAAGTTGTCTTTTAGGGAGAAGTGATATTCATTTTACTTTTGAGGGAAACAGTTGTTTCTTCCATGACTTTTTTCTCTTCCATACGCTTTTTGAGAGGGGAGTTTGCACGTTCTTCTTCTTTAATTTTATTTAATATGGAGAGTTTTTCAGATTGAATACGTATCTTTTCTTCTCTTTCTTTTTTGGCAAATTTCCAACTCAAGATATGCTAGATCTATTTAAAGATGATTAGCTGAGGGATTGCGAGTTTGGTAATATTTTCATCTTTTTTGAGCAGATTTTCTCTGATTTTTTCATCACTTTTGTAAATAAGTCCGATGATATTGTAGAAGAAATTAAGTTAGTCTCTCTTGAGAGGATTACCAATAATCTTTTCTGCAATAAGATCTGCATTTATTAACAATTCTATGCACTTCATAAGCTTTTCATTTGAGTGAAGAGGAATTCTCCAGTAATTTATACCATAGATTTTCATCTCAATCAAACACTTTTGCATTTTTAAGAAGCAGTCATTTAGAGGCTTTAAATATTTGCTTTCAACAGGGTTCTTTTCCCATCCATAAATATGAATTTTATAAAATAGTCTCTTGCAGTCAGGAAGGCAGCTAATATTTGGCTTGATGCTTTCCTAAATTATAAAATTTAATTAATTAAAAATATATTACATTCTTCTAATAATTAGAAAATATTTTATGCTAATAAATAAATTACCTCATAAAGAACTCTAAATACTTCTTAAAGGTGATTGATGTATTTTTTAACAATAACCCTAGACATAAAATCTCTAACTTCCTTTTCCACTTCTGGCTTATAAGTAATCATGAATTATCTATATTAGTTGTTAATATCAATTAAGTTAGTCAATGGTTCTAGCACCTTTGCCTATTATTATTATTATTTATTTATAACAAATGAGAATGTTTGTTTTTAAAATGAAAGCCAAGTAAAATGAGCTGTTTTATAAAATAATTTGCAAATTTGAAAAACAAGTTAGCTAATAAAAATCCTTTATTTTTGTAAATAATAAGAATATTTTATAAACAATCAAGTTACAATTTTTAAGTCGTAGATTTCAGGATGACCATATTTGATATGGGGAGTAAAGAATTTAACGAATTCTTTCATAATCTTGATAACTTCTTTTTTTGCTTTTTAAAATGTTTCAGGGTCAAGGTCATCTATATCCTTAATATATTTCATTGTTTCTATGAATTTGTGTCTGCAGAAATAACTTCTATCAGCATGCTCTTTCGTGACACCACAACGAATACCATCTATAATAATCTTTTCTGTTTCCTTATCTTCACGACCAAAGAAGAAACTTCTAATATGTTCATGCTTGAATTCTTTCAATTTTCCCAATTTAACCTAATTTAATCAATTTAAAAAATTATTCACTTGCTATTGTTTTTTTATGTCATATTTCTATGATTGCTAATCGGTTTTTGCATAGTAAAATTAATACCATCAATCCAAAAAATGTTAATTATTCGAAAGAATAGGCTAAATTATTCAAATCAAAATATAAATAAGCATTACCTTGTATAATTTAAAGAACCCAACAAGTTCATTTAGATATAAATACCAAGGACCTGTAAAATCCTTTGTGGTTTCTGTTATATAATCATAAGTTTCAAGCAACGTTGCAATTTTTTTGATTTGCTCGTATTCTGGCGAAGCTTTCCACTATTCAAATTATTATCTTTAAACTTCTGGATCGACTTTTTTCTTTCTTGGTGGCATTTTTATCTTATTTTTGAAGCTATGCTATTTAAACTGTGTTTATAAATAATTTTTCTAAATATATTGATGGAGATATTTTAACTTGAGTCTCCTCTTTTTCTTAGTATTTGGATTGTTATCTTTTTTAAGATTTTAATATAACAAATTAATTAATTTAAAACCTCTTGTTTCTTAATATTAAATAAGAAAAAAAAAGATAAGAGAACAACTTTAACAATTTATCATCCATTAATAATCAAATTTACATAGAAGAGTTTCCTTGCATGTATGTAGTTATTTTCATTAATTTATTAAAGATATTTTCAATATAAAACATTTCAACTAAATATGTTCAGCTATTATTATTAATGATGATACCCAACCAACTAAATCATTCATTCTCTTAATAATAAATTCTTTATTTGGCTATAAAATAATTTACATAAAAAATATGCTTTCAAATAGAATTAGAATTTTATATTCATTTATCTTATTATATCATAAAATCAAAACCCCAAATAATCAGATTTTTCATTTAAATAATAAACAGAAAATTTTATTAATTTGTTCATTAAACAAACATTTTTTAGCAAAATTATTAAATTGCTTAAAAATAAATAAATCTAACAAGCATTTAATTTTTTATTTTTTAATTAAGAAATATTTTTTTTTTTTTATATTTGTTAAAAATTAATTAATGATGGTTAAATGTCATTTAAATTATTATAAGTTAGCTTTTATTAAAATCTTATGAATAAAAATTTATAGAAACATTATGAATGATTATTTATAAGTTTCTTATGTAATAATATGTATTAAAGAACTAAAAATATAATTTTATTTTGTGTTTAAAATGGTTTTAATTAAAATTATTATTTAAATTTTCAGGATTTATAAATGAAAAATAAATACGAGTTTTTAAATAGCTTTCAATTCATAATCAGATTAAATTTTTATTATATTAATATTAATATAATAGTGCATTGAGATTATTAAATTTATTTTTAATTAAATTATATAAAATAAAATATTTTAATATTTATTTTTTGTAATAATTGGCAAAATAATTTGGTTTTATTAATGAAAAATAAAATATTTTGTTAAGTTGTTTAAGGATACCTTTATAGATAGATAGAAAAATAGATAGAAAGTTTTTATTTATTTATTTATTTCTTTATTTTTACTTTCTAGTGCAAATTGTCTAAAATTGTTAGAAATATTAATGAATAATATTTTGCTTTGTTTTATTTAGTTTAGCTGAATTTTGTTGCATTTTAATATTTAGGAGTGATAAAAATATTTGTGTTTTGTTTTGGTCGAAAATTAATTAATTAATTAATTTAAGAAACATAAATTAATTTATATATACTCCAAGATTAAGATTGAAAAGAGTGGTGAATAAAACAAAGAGAAAGGCTGTTTTTTTGAAATGATTTTGATGAATTAAGTTAGAACAGATTTAAATAAAAAGTTATCTATATGTAATAATATATTATGCAAGTTAGCTTACATAAAGAAGCAATTAGTTAAATTTAAATCTATATTTCTATTATTCACATACAATAGATATATTTTGAGTATATTTTAAATTTTTGCTAATCTCCGTTTACATAAGGTTCTTCATCTGTACTGTTTGTTATAATAATTATCATTAAATTAAAAATAAACTAATATTCAAAAATAAAATCAAAATTATCATTCTAAATGAATTAATGAGTGCTTTCTCACCAAATTGTAAACTAATTATTTTATTTTTCATGCCAAAAAATAAACATCATATCATTCATCACTTTTTAAAAGTCCAACAAACTCATTTTAATTAATGCTTTTGAACAGATTAAGTTAGGATTTAGGATAATCAATTAATTAGAAGTAAATGGAGGAATTAATCATTGAATTGAATTAACTAAAAATTTGAATGCTTTTGATATTAATTGATTGGTTATTATTATTATTTTTTTGTTTCCATTTAGCGAATCCTAAATTATATAAAAATATTATAGGGATTATTGAAATGGTAATTTATTTGTCCATACATAAGTTAATTACTCTATGCAGAGAATAATATATGCGGTATGGATTTACTTATTTTTTTATTCTACTTCTTTCAAATAAATAGCTAATTCTAATGATTTATTTTGTGCATTCTACTTCCTTTTAGTTATTATTATTGATTCTATATAATTTGCTATTTTATCTTATTATTTTTATCCTCTACTTAGTCCTTTTTTGCTTGCTTAACTCTGTTCCTTGATTTTTTCTGTAATAAATAAATCAAATTATTATTTTTCTTTAAAAGAATACATGCATGCATGAAACTTTATTTCATTTCTTTTTTACTTAAGTCAGTACTACACTCATTCTAAAAGCTAAGTACTTCAGTTTAAGAAGCTAGTAAAGGCTCTTTCTTTAACTCAAACCTTGATTTAATCTATGGATTGTCATTCGGTTTTTTAATCCTTTCATAATTGTTTATTTATACTCAATCAAGCTAACAATTTAGCTTAATTAAAGTAGATTTTCTTAAAGTTAATTTATTTGGAATTAACTTTTTGGCTGATCGATTCATTAATCAATTGTTTTTTATTTATTTGTTGGACGATTTTAAAATGTTTACAGCTTTAATAAGGCCGATAATTCTAATAATTAGACAAACTATGGCACTACTTAAATTCTATTATTAACTTTATCTATTAATACTTGATGGTAATTAATTTAGTAAAACGTTTTGGTAATTGACACTCATTGAATGATAATTTATTGATCGATTAAAATTAAATATGATTGATTAAATTGCTATTGCTATATGTTACCTTGACGAAACCAATGTGAGGAGCTTATTCTCTGAAGCATCTTCTGCAAGTCATCATTTCATACTTGGTGATAAGACCTTATCTGGCACCACAAACTCTGCATTCCTTAGAGTCTTTACCGTAGTTTCTGGGGTGAGTTCTCCACAATTTGTTAGGCATTTTGAATTGGTGTTAAAATATGTGATTATTGTCTTTTTTCTTAGTTTTTTTCTTAATAAATTCTTAATTATTTCAAGCAGCTCTTTTCTCAAGTAAAAATTTAGTTGTATCTTTTACCCTGTTAAATTTGCCTTTTTCCCTTCTTTGTTATCCTTTAATCTCGTTTTAACCTATTGCTTTTTTTTACTTTTTCATTTACTTTTTATCATTTATTTAAACAAAAGCAGTCTGCCATTCCATTCATTCTTAGCTTAGATATGTATTTCTTAAAGCTTTCTCCATTCATTTTTTAAACTTTTTAATGATTTTCTTTATTTTTATTCTGCTCCAAAAAAACCTATTTTAAAAATAATTATTTAAAATTGGTTAATTAATTCAAAAAAAAAAAATTATTTTTTAATATTTAATTTTTTTAATTTAATTAATTAATTTTATTTTTTAAAAGATTATCATTTATTTTAATCTAAATAAATATTTTAATAAAAAAATAAAAAATAAATTTAATTTTCTAAGGCTAAAAAAAATGTTTCTTAGAACTATTTTTAAATAAAATAGAATTTCTTTTTATAAAAACAAAGTTTATTTAATCAAGAGATAAAAAAGTTAGCCATCAATAAATATTATTAGTAAATTTAATAAGAAATAATAATTCAATAACTTGTAGTTTTGATGATTATCTTATAATTAAATATTTAACGATTAAAAGAAATACAAAGCGCTTCTCAAATAGTAAATAATACAAAATGAGAACAATAAAAAAACAATAATATTTTAAAGTCAGTTAAATAAAATAAAAATCATATTTATTAGCTTTTAAAAGTTTTTAATCCTTGCTTCTCTACCTTACAGAATCTTTGCACCATACAATAGTTTTTAAAAAGTTTCAAGATAATATTAAACATCATATACGCAAAGTTATTTACAGGCAAATATTATTACTGTTAATTCTGCCTAATTTCTGTAGTAGAATATTTGATGTTTTTAAAGCTAAAATAAGTTAGATTTTTTCTTTTAGCTACTAATAAAATGTTATTAACTAATGATAATTCTCTTTACCTTTAAAATTTTGTATTCCTTGGAGATAAATTTTTACAATAGATCTTATCAATAATTTAAGAAAAATAGTATTAATCTAATTTTAAAATCTCTCTTTTTTTATTCATTTTGTCCTAGGTAAAACCTACATAAACCATTTTACAGTTTAACAAAATAATGGATTCTATCAAAATATATCACATTTATTTATTACTAAAAACTCAAATTGTTCATCTCTCTTTTCCAACTAGAAGCTAAAAACATTTATCTAAATTATTACTTAATAAAAAAATTAACGAACTAAAATCAATAAAAAATAAAAAGAAAAAGAAATTAATATAAAACTTGATAAAACATTCAAAGTAATATTTTAAAAAATACAAAAAAGAAATAATAATTTTCTAAATTTCATGAAATTAATACATATTTTATTTTATTATTATTTGAAAACTGTACTATTACATAGTTCATCAAATAGAAATTATGAATTGACCTTATTAAAATAATTCCCTTTCTTTCTTTCTTTCTAATATTATTTTTAATAACAACTGCTCTAATATTATAAAACTATCTGTATTAATAAGAATAGCTTATACATTTATTATCAACTACTAAGTATTATAAGATACTAAACTGCAAACCAAGTTTTTAATAAATATTTGAGAATTTTCTTTATCAATTTCCCACAAAAACTCTTTTAATAATATAGGAATAATCAAGTGTATATGCTTAAGCCCATTAGTAAATTTAACTTAGGCAATAAATAGAGTAAACATCAATTTGTTAAATGCATCATGTTCTATTTAAAATATTTTAAATATGTTTTATGACATATTAAATCAGTTTTATTGATTTTTTCTTTTACATGTCCATAAATTACAGAAAATCAAATTAAACAAAATGTTGGTGAAGTTTATGATTCAGAATTAGATGATGGTTTAGATAAAAATAAATTTTAATATTAACTTTTAAAATGAGGATTAATTAATTTTCTTATTAGATTTTCATTTATTTTTTCTAAACATTATTATACTAAATAAAATTGAGAATTTTATTTGCAATTTTTGCTAAAATTTAATTGCTGCTTTCATTTTTAAAAATAAAATTATTTAATTATTAATTAGGAATTATATTTATTACTAGCAAATTTAAATACAAAAATTAATTAATAAATAAAAATTTGTTTTTTGAAAAAATTAATTATTACATAAAATATTATTTTTTCATTTTTAATAATAAAAATTTTTAAATTAGATTAACATTTTATAAAAATAAATAAAATAATCACAAATTTAAAATCAAGGTTTTATATTTCATTTTATATGAAATTTATTGTTTTGATAATTTTCTAACAATTTCATTTTTAAAAATAATTTTTTTTAATTTCAAAAAATTATTAGAATTTTGATAAAACTTTGTTTATAAAAATATTTAAAATTTTTTCATTGAAAGAGTTGAATTTTATTTATATATTTATTGTCTTAGTTTTAATAAAAATAAGATATCCTTTTTATTTAAAAAAAGAAATAGATAAAAAAAGGAAGTAATATTTTAACATCTCATCTAAAATTTAAAATTGATAAATGAAAATAAATACATTTTTAAGTTATTAAAAATATTTGTAAGTGAAAAATAAAATTTAAAAAAGAAAAATCTTTTTTTATTTTTGATTCTCAAAAAAAACAAATTAAATATATAAATTTCTATTTTATTAGGTAAATATTACTAACACTTGCTGACTAAATCCATATTTAAAATAACTTAGAAAATATTAAATTTTTAATAACTAAGATGTAATAATTTTAGATATTACTATTTATAAACCAATTAATCTATTTTAGAATAAATCTATTGTGATTGTTTGTTTATCTTCCTTCACATTTTAATTTTAGAATTATTGAATTTGTAAATATTAAATTAGAATATTTTATGATTTATTTTGAAGAAAAATTTAAATTCTAAGATTTGATAGAAGGGTTGTAAATTATTATTTTTATGTAATAAAAAGTTTAACCGTTTTATATGTTTGTATAATTTAGTGAAATAAAAGAGAAAAAATTAAAATAGCACTTATATTTTTTACCTGAATCAAGAAATTTAAGTTAATTTTGTTTGTTTGTTTTATTTATTTATTTATTTTTAATTTTATTTTATTGCATTAAGGAGATAGCGCATCAATCTCTGTTTGATTATTTGTTAAAAATTTTTGATAACTCAAGCAGGTAATTGAGAAAAAAAGTATGAGTAAATTATTGTGACACGAATCGAATTTCATGAAATAGAATGAGAAATATTGAAATTTCAAAACAATTTATTTCAATTAATTAACTTTGATTGCTGACTGGTTCTATTCCAAGACTTCCTATGAAGTTACTAATTTTTAATAGTGTATCTTACTCGGCGCTACTTTATATTTGCAAACAATTAAATAATATATATTTAATTTTGATTGAAAAAAATTTAATTTTTCTTTAATTTATCCAAAAAAAAGAAAGAGAAGCATCAAATAAGCTTTCATTCATCAAAAACATATCAGAAAGAAATGGAAGAAGTTAAAAATATTGATCCAGCTGTTGGATTCGACCCTTCTTATTTAAGACCTCCTGCAGATTATGTCAACATCAAGCACGAAGGTATATAAATAATTCTATTTTCATCTACTAATTAACAAATAAGAAGATTTATTGCATTTTTAAACTCACTATTCATATCTCTCCTTTAAATAGATAAATATATTCTCCATGGTGAAGGAAAGAAGGCAGGTAGAAAAATTTATCATAATACTCAATTCTCTGCTTTTGAGTAGTAAGGTATTGCTCAATTCAAGTAGGTATTAGAAAAAGACTAAGAAATCAAACTTCCAAGCGAGTAAAATTTGTTTAGTTTGATTTGATTACAAGGATGAATCTTTAAAAATATTTTGAGATGATTGTTTTAATTATTTGATGACCAAATCCAAATTTTTAAAAATTATTCATTTAATTATAATATTTTTTTAAACAGTTGGACTGATGTTGATAACTTAAAGATGTGCTACAGTGCCAGATTCGATATGTAAAAATGCATTAAGGTAATTAGCCTTTTTTCAATATTTTTGAAAAACGCATCAAGAATATTTTAAAAGAAAATAAGGAAAATATTAAATGGTGTTTAATATAAATAAATAACAAATTATATAAAGCTCGCAGTTGTAAAAATATTAAAATCTGTTTTATAAATAAAATAGCAAACAAAAGAACACATTGCCTGGAGAAACGATGTTGATATGCACACAATTGACGAAGAATCTAAGAAGTTATTAGAAAGTGGCTTCGTTTATCTCCTTGGTAGAGATAAATAATACCGTCCTGTTGTTGTTCTTGACTGTACTAAAATTAATGTTAAAAAGGTAAAAGCGATATTAAAATAATTAATTTAGCAAGCTAAAAAGTTTTTGCATAAGTTAGTTAGCATGCAGCAAGCCCTTTGAAATGCTTTAAAGTTTCTCTAATGAAATAGAAATAATTATATTTTACTTTAAAAGTATAAATCAATCAAAGAATTAATTTCAGGGTTTTAATTAAAAGTGAGTAGTTAATAAATAAACGAATGCAAATAGAATAAATTAAAAAATAGAAGATAAAACTAAATAAAAAAATTTTTTAGATTTAAATAAATAACTCACTTAATACTTAATGCAATCAAAAAATTTATTTCAAATAAATAAATTTTTAATAATTTTAGCAAAAGCATTTATTTAGTTAGCATTTTCCTTAATCTTAAATTAATCTTTTATCAATAAAAACAGCAAGGTGAAAAGAATGTTATGAGAGCTCTCTGCGTTTTATAAGACATGATTAAAAAGTATATGTTCGTCAATTACCATATTGAAAATTGGGTTTTCATTATTGATACTGGTGGTATGGGTCTTTTCGATCTCCCCATTAATGCTTTGAAAATGATTATAGGTGCTATGTCTATTAATTATTGTGCATGTATGGATAAGGTTTTCATTCTCAATCCTAGTTTTGGTTTAAATGCTTCTTGGAGTGTTGTCAGTGCTATGATGGATCATGAAAGTGCCGAAAAAATTACAATGCTTAAAAAAGATAAATATCCTAAAATACTTGAAAAGATTCCTGCTGAAATGTTAGAATAAAAGTTTGGTGGTAAAGTCCCTAATGTAACTTAATTTTGGTAAATAATCTATTTATTTAATCAAATTTACTTTATTTATCTTATTTTAATTTAATTAATTTATTAGGCCACCTGTCGATATCTACCACTGAAATAATTGTTATTTTTTATTTAGTATTTTATTATTATTAAGAAAATTTCTTGTTAAAATATCTATCTGTCTATCTATTTGTCTCTAAAATGCGCTTCATTAAAGTCTCTTCATAAATTAATAAATAAATAATTTTTTTTTTAAAATATGAAATTAAAATAAAATAAATTCAAAAAAAATTAATTTGAATAATTTTCAAAAAACCTTTCATATTCATAATTATTATTTCTTTATCATCTTTTTACATTTTAATATAATAGATATGCTGAAAATCAATAAATATTTTTTTAAAAACTAAAATAAAAACTTATTCACTAATACTATGCTGAGATGTAAAAATTCAAAAAAGCATATTTAATCAGCTAATTAGTGATTTGTGGTAGATAAAAATAATTACAAATAATATGTTTGACCACTCACTTAAAAAAGTATTATTTTAATTTAAATCTTGTTTAAAAGTGATATTTAAAGGAAATTAAATTCTGTTGTAATTTTATATAGATTTTAATTTAAACATTGTAACTTTTATTAAATAAATATATTTATTTTAAGTAAATTTGTAAAATATTTGTCAAAAAGTAATTATTCTTTTCAAAAATAATTAGAAATAAAAACTAAATTAATAATCAATTCAATTTTTTTAAGAATAGATTTATATTTTTTATGTTAATATATAAGTTGATTTTAATAATAATAATTTTTGCATTCATTATTTTTATTTATTTTATTAATGTGCTTAATTCAAAAAATTCATATTTATCTGGAAGAATTTAATAATAAATGATTTTTATAATAAATTTTTTAAAACAAGATGGTTTCTGATTAAAGCATTGCATATATTTTAACTTTTATTAAAATATATCTCTTTATTTTATAGAGTTCAATAAAGAATTTTACATAAAATTTTATTTGTATATTAAAAAGTAAATGTAAATATTAATATTATATTAGATCTATTTGTGCTTAATTTAATAAATAAATGAAATATTTCTTTTGAAAAAATATTAATTATTTCTAATATTTTTTTGGGGGGAATCATAATTAAATATAAAGTTATGACTTTGAAAAATAAATCAAATCAAAAATTAAAGTCTAAAGACTAATAAAAAAAAATATATAATTAATAACAAAAATAAATTTGAAAAACAGAGGAAAAAATAATTAATAATTAAGAAACAAGTTATATCTAAATGTTTATTTTCTCCAAAATTTACAAAAGTTTTTAAAACCTTGATATAGTTAATCTATTTTGACCAAAGATGAATAAACTCCATCTTGGTCAAAGCGAGAGTTAAATTAATCATATAGATTAAACTATTTACGATTCAATAAGTTTTTAATGATACATGGAGAAGACTAAATATTTGTATGATATAAATTGTATAATCAGATTTTAATCTGTGGAACTATCAAAACAAAATAAAAAAACCCTTAAATCTATACTCAAAGAAGATAGAAAAATTCTCTTTTAGAATCAAATATATAAAAAGTATTTTTTAAACCTAGGAAATTTTCAGACATGCTAAAATCTCGATATAATCTCAATCTCCATAAACGAAAAATGATTTAAGAAAGAACAGACAGACAGCACCTTATCACAAAAAAATAAAAAGAAAGATAATAAAAGAATAAATAAAATTTTTAAATAATAAAGGAAAAAAAGAAAATATAAAAGAAATTAGTTAATTAAGAAAATATAAACTATTAATAAAAGAATAAACTAAACTAAAAAACAAACAAATTAAAAATTAAAACAATAACATAACATTAAAAAATACAGATAGAATTCATGCCATTTTTAAATTATAAAATCCTAAAGATAAAATCATAATATTCACACAAAAAATCAAACCAGCTTTTATTAAGATAAACATAAAATAATCAAAATTAATTTAAATGTTTTCTCAATTTTCTTCATAATTTTTAATTGAAAACAGTTTCTGCTTTATTTATCATACTTTTTTGATATTTCAATGAATGAGTAAATAAATATGGTTTAAAAATGATATTATATATCTCTTGTTCATTTAAGACTTTTAATAGCAATTCTTAAAGAAAATAACTACTATTTTATCCTATCAAAAACATACCAAAAAAATTATTGTAGAAAATGTCTCAACCAACCTCATCACCATTTTAATCGCGAAAATTTGATTTATTTATCATGTTTTTAATTTTGTTTAAATAAAAACTTATTTGTTTTTGGCTTTTAAGAAGCATAAAAAAATATGGTTTAAAATGCCTTCATATAATACTTTTAAAAACAGATAATTAAAAATACTTCTTTGTAATATTAAATTACTTTTTACTATAATAATTGATCAAATATTTCCATTTTTTTTAAACATTTCTAAAAAATTTTTAATTTCTTTTTAATGAATTCAATTTTTTATAAAAAACAGTTGTGTATTAATTAGATTATCTAATTTTAAATATTTTACTCCTTAATAAATTCAGAGATAAAGGATTTATAATTTTTAAAATGACTAATTATTGTTTTAATGAAATTAAATTCAGTTTTACTAAAAATAAATAAAAAAGCGTTAAGATTCTAAATAATATATTTATTTTAGATAGTATATTTTAGATAAATTCTATTAATATTTTTTTCAAATTTAACTTAATTTCATGTTATGATCTTAATTGTGAAATATCAAAGCCAGCATAAATTGGAAATATCTGAGATATTTATTAATTTATGTTCCTTATTTATCTATTTATAAATTAAAAAAAAATATTTGTAATTTCTTTATCAAAAAATTAAGAAAGTTTTTCAGTAGTTTAATATATTATTTTCTTAATTTAATTTATTTGAAATGTGTAGATAGATTTGTTTTTTTATATAAATAATTTAATATATCTTTGAATGTGATAAAAAACTTTCAAATAAATTAAATTATTAATATTCTATTAAAATTTGTTTTTGATTAATTTAGAAAATGTTTTTTTATAGCTTGCTAAAAAAGATTCTAAATTTGATTTTTATAAAGTAAATATTTATGTATAATAATTTAATGAAAAATGACTATGTTTAAATCATGCTTTTATCATCAATTTGTTTTTATTAACAAATAAATCATAACTCAATAAAATTTTATTGATAAATATTAAACAAATATTAAACATTCTTGATGGATTTTAGCTAATATTTTTATTATCTTAATTTTTTAGAAAAAAATTAAATTATGAATAAAGATTAAAAATAAAGATAAATAAATCTTTTAATAAAAAATCAATTAAAAATAGAAAAGAATGATAAAAGCAGATTAGGTAAAAAAAGTTTGCGAATTCCTTAGTTTTTTATAGATGACCTTATCAGGTTGCTTCACATCGGTTTCAGGATTAGTTTTTAAAATTTCAACACAGGAAAAGCAAAATAATTTTATCTGAAAATATATTCAAATTATAAAAATAAATTTGAAAGTGTATCATAAATAACAATTAATAATCAATCATTTATTTATTGGTTTACAAAAACCTATAAAAATATGAACAATACATACTAGCTTAATCGAATAAATTAATTTAAATTATCAATTTATTTTTTTCATCATATCTATTTTTAAAGGACCCATCTTCTTCCCTTAACAAGACTGCTTCACCAGCTCTAAAGATTTTAAAACATCTTGCCAAAACAGCTTCATCTTTTTTAATAAATTTAATTTAATCATAAAAAACTTGATAAAAAACAAACCGTTAAAATTAAAAAATTAGAAAATTTTCGAAAATTATTTAGAAAGAAATGAAAGTAAATAATTAAAAAAATAAACAAAAAAATTGTTAGTGTAGAAAGAAAAAATTATAAAATTAAAAATAAAACATCTAATCTACCTCTGATTAAAAGCATTAGGAAAGATTAGCGTACATTCCAAATTCATTAGCGTAAGACCTAGATTTATCATAAAACTAGCTTGTTATTTACTTATCCAATTAGTAGGTGTAAAATGCAATCTAATCTTTCAAAACTTCTGGCTCCTTTAATCATAATTTGATGATTTTTTATTTCAAATATATATATAATTTAATTTTTACTTTAGAAGGGGCATCTATTGATTCATTACCATTAGAGGAAAATGTTTTTTTTAAACTATTGAGCATACTTTTGTTACCTAAAATAATATTTTTAAATATCAAATTAGATTTTTATTTTAAATTCTTATTTATTTATTTATTTTTATAAAACTCATAAAATAAACATTTATTGATATTTGTTTGCTTAAGCATTAAATTAAAAATATTTCGTGTATTACTTATCTTTTTTGAATATTCGTCTTACATCTGAGTTTTTAACTTTGAAAGTGTTTTAATTGAAAAGTTATTTTCTTTTTAGAATTTGAAAAAATGGTAGTAGTGGTTCTCTATGCTTCTAATTTGATCTTTTATGCTATTTGCCTGCATCATATTTATGTTATTCATAATTTTATACGTATCAAGAATTTAATCAAACTAAATTTTGTATTATTAAAAGTCATTTTTATAAAGTGTGAGATTATTTATGAATTATTTTACTTATATATTGTTGTGGTTTTATACTTGCTGCTTGAAATGAATAGTGTTTTGGTAAATGTTGGTAAAGGTTGAACCTATATCGAAGAGAGTATTTGACACAACTTATAATTAACTCATCAAGTCTTTTGAGAGCTTTTTCAGTCTTTTATAGTAACCATCATTTACATCTAAGTAAGTGTTTAGAGCTTCGTCAACTAATTTGCTTTCTAATTTACTGTAATCTAATCTGACCTAAATTAATTAAAATATTACAAAGTTAAATTCTTTTTTTCTATGTGTTTTGAATTATAAATTAATCTTTTTACGAAGCCATCATGATTTAGAATATAAGCAATGTTCTTTGGTTTAGGAAATTTATCTGATTCTTTAATTTTTTCTTTGTATATTTTGTCATCAGTTATAGAAAGGAAATCTAAAATGAACTTGCTGTTCTTTAAATCTTTATTTTAAACCAATAAGTTTAGAAAATGCTCTAAGTATGTTTTTCTGTTCTTTTCTTGCTTTTCTGTTTTTATTTTCTTGGCTTAAATCAATTTAGGGATAACAATTCCAGGATACATTTTTGTCAAAATAGCTTAGAGCCATTAGAAATCTTCTAATTTTCTGTTAACTTCCCATCCAAAAGGTTTAGTTTGTATTACATAATAGGTGGTAACTGATCCAAAGAGACCAGACTATACTTATTTAATATTTGATATATAAACATTAACTTGTTTCTTTGTTGAAATTAAGCTTTAGCCCAATCTTTTGCATTGAATTTTAATAATATTATTGCTTTCAATAACTTCTGGCTATTATCCTGCACTGTACACGTTAAGTTATTTCAAAGTCTTAAAATCATTTGCTTTAAACTCCTCCATTTATTTTTAAAATTCTATTTCTTGCAACTAAGAGCTATCAACTGAAGCATTACTACTGCTTTTTTTCTCTCTAACATCAGCTTGATTATTTGCTGTCCCATTATCTATTGTATTTGATGCAGAGCTTCTGTTTCTTGTAACAGCTGCATTTTGGTCATTCTAAACACTGGAATCTTCTTTTATTTTACTTGTCACTTACTAAACTTGCTATTGATTTTCTTTACTTGAGATCGAATTTTTTTTTATCTAATCAGCTTGATCTTAATTGCTTTCTTTTTAAGGATTCTACTTGTCAAATGAATCAAAGCCAACATATTAAAAGGGATCTTATACTTAACTAGAAACCTAATTGCTTTATATATTTTGAGCTTGAACTTTATTGTCAGAAAAATCTGGCATTTGCCAAATGTTGGATTGGAAATCATTATTTGGAGTAGATACTAGGTTTTACTGAAATTTTTCAAATGCTATATCCGTAGAAGATCTGTCTCTAATACTATTTTCATTGCCTGGGCTCACTAACTACTTTTAGCATTGAATTACATCAAATTTTTCAAAGAGATCCTCTTCATGCTCTTCTTCTTATCCATTTATATGAGAATTAGCAAGATGCTCTTCATTATGTTAGTTATTTTATATTTCCTCGCTTTAGTTCTATGTGATTTCTTCTTAGACTTATTGTTATTCATATTAAATTTCATTTTATTGATCTTCTTGATTATCTTACTAAAAATCTTCATTATGATCTGCTTAATTATCATGCAACTATTCTTCAATATGATCTACTTCCTAAAATTGCTCATACTAGCCTTCATTTTGCTACTAGTAAATATTGTAATTCTCATCATATGCTACCTGTTAAGATAATTCATTTTATTCTCTTTATTCATCCAATGTTTTTGCCTACCTTTGAAAGTTTTTTACTATCTAAATATTAAAAAATGTTAAATTTTAGTCACTGCTAAAAATAAAAAAAGAAAATTTATTTACCAACTTCAACTCTAAAAAATCTAACTTATCTATATCTATATGAACTGTTTAAAAATGATTTTAGAAAGATGCTTATTTTTAATTAAAATATTTTTACTTTCTCCACCAAAATTAGCACTCATCATAGATTCTCTGCAAAAATTCTCAAATTCATTTTAATCATAGTTCTTATCTAAGATTTCTTTGCATAAGTACTTCTACTTCTTCTCTCTTTCTTATTCTATATCCATTTTACCTTGTTATACTACTTGATTGTTAGTAATGAAGACTATATTTGTTAAATATCTTATTTCAACCTTTCTTAAAAAATACTTTATTATTTTATTTAATAATAATATTAGTAATTGAAGTGTTTGTGAAATTAATTTATTTTGTTCCTAAATTTTTGTTCACAACTTTTATCAAAGGTTATTTATCACGTAAAATAAATAATTTAAATTTATTTAAATTACATAGACCTTAATTAGCTAATTAATATTCATAAAAAATATTTCATTTTACAATTCTCAGTAAGCAGTGTAAATTTATATTTAAAAATTTAAGCTCATACTAAAACTATTCTAATATGTCATTAATTAAAATTTACTTAAAATTTGATTTTAAAATAAACCTTAAAATATTTTAAACTGAATTTTTTGTAATTTTTGTTAAATTGTTGGTACCAAAATTAAATGCTAATAATATTGTTAAAATATTAAAAAATTAAAAATTGTGAAAGAAAATAAATAGAGTATTTTAAATATTTAAGTTAAATATTTTTTTGAAGAATAGATTGACCAAAAGAAGAAGAATTAATTTTTAAATTATTAAATGTTTTTCATATGATAAATATAAAAAACTAAGTTAAATTTTTGTACTTAAATTATATTTTGTAAAGTTAAATGCATTTTTTATTCAACTAATTTAAAAGTAAATATTTACTTTACATAAATTCATACTTGAAATAGAAATTTATTACTATATTTTCCACATATTTTAAGTTAGTTATCATTTTTTTATAAAAATTTGAACATCTTTTTCAAACTAAATCATTTAATATAAAAATCATATTTTACTAATTTTTTTATTTTTAGCAGACTGTTTACCAAACTAAAATTAACTTATACACCAGAATGCAAACTATCATAATTATATCTATCATAATATTAAAGCATAAGAAATTTAAGCTATGGACAATTTTTTAAATTAGAGCATAAAGCTAGTAAAGTTTATTCATGTTCTTCTCTATATTTATTAAAACTTAAAAATATTTTTTATTATTTTTTTTTAGTAAAAAGTTAAAAGATGAGAAATAAATAAATAAATATAATAATTAAAAATAAGAATTGAAATTGAAAAATTTTAAACACCCCAATGAAAAATGAAATAAATATATTTATTTTAAAATCTATCATAATTTTTATTTAAAAATTCTAAATTTTACTTTAAAATAAGATATAAAATTACAAGATTTTTGCACTTAGCTAAAGCAAGACATATGTTAACAACACATTAATTACCAACATCGTTATCGCTTTATGTTTAATAATAAAAATTTTTAGATTGAAAATCAAAGAGAAATAAAATAATTTTTTTTTTGAAATTAAAAATTTATAGATTATAAAAGCTAATAGTATACCCTAACCAAAGTGTTAAGTTTGAAAGATTTGAGCAATTTGTTAGGCTCTGAGCTAATTCAAATGCAGAGTCTTAGATATTATTATCACTAAAATATTATTAAAAAATATTGAATTTTTGCTTCAAATTGATTTATTGAAAAGTAAAAAATTTTAATTGAAAGTTAATTTATTTTTAATTAAAATATAATATAAATTATTTTAATATTATTAGCTTCTTTTATGTCAAAAAAATTTAATTTATAATTGTTTTAAATAAAAAGCCTGTTTTTATACCATAAAAAAAGATCTAATTTTTAAAGAAGGACTAAATTTTTTAACTATGTTGCTAAAGCCTTAGTACCATTTTCCCCAATATTATTATGCCTTTTGATAAATATAGTTTATTTAACATTTTAACAACAATGATTAAAAATTTTTTTTACATCAAATTTAATTTTAAATTAGTTAGATTTGTTAATTTAGCGAGCTAAAGTTATCCAAAAATATCATTTCCTCCAAGACCATTTTCACTTTAATTTAAAAAATAAAAGTAAACATTTGTATCCATAATAAAAATTTTTTAATAAATTCTTCCTCATTTGAAATATGAAAGCTCAAAAATATAATTTTATTACCTTAAATTGATATCCAAAGTAGAAAGGCATTTTAGATTTGCTAGACCGTTACCTAAATTTTAAGATAGACTTGCCTTAATATTATTTCTTCTATTGAATTTTATTTAAGAAATTATTAATTTATTATATCAAATTGATTTTTTAATATAATATTTTTACTCTAAAGATAGAATTAGAGTCTATAATTTAGTTTAGGTAGCCAATTATGAAGTCAGTTAAATGAAAAACTCATCTTCAATTTAATTTGATCTTATTTTAAGAATTTATAAATTTTATTTATAAAAAAATAAAAACAAATCAAAAAATAAATAATAAATGACAATAATATATTATAAAAGCCAATTTAGCATAATAATTATTTATATAGCTTATAAATAAAACACTTAAATACAATTTACAATCTAAATGCTCTTCATGATTAAAATGAGCAAAAATAATAGCATTTATTTAAAAATTGGTATGAAAAAGTTTAGAAAGTGCTTAAAAATATTGAAAAGTATTTTATAAAGATATAGAAAAAGTTTGTTTGTTTGTTTACTTTAATTCAATTTTTAGAGATAAAAGATCAGTAAATTATTTAAAACTAAAATCTAGACTTTATGCTATATTTTTCATAATATTGTTTTAGCTTTTAAATTAAAAAAATAAATAATCAGATTTTATTTAAAAAAAATGAAAATTAAATAAATATTTAAAATTTTACTTAAGTAGAATTGTCAAATTTTTGAGACTATTATTTAATTGATCTCCTGAATCATGATTTTATTATTGATTTTCTTCAAAATTATTTTAGCTTTATTTTTATTTATATTATAATTTTTAGTATTTTATGATTCGATTACACAAAAAAAGAGAGACATATCAAAATATTATAAGTTATATCATTTTTTTAAACAAAAATTGTTGATTACAAAAAAAAAACACTCAAAAATTTATTTTTACCTTAAGTCTAAATACAATTCTTTTAATTTAGGATATTTAGCAATCTCATGACCTAAATATTTCATAACATCTGAACCAATACTTACCTAGTTTCTGATAAAAAATAAAATAATGATTGATTACAACTTAAACTAATAAAGTATTGAATTTTTATATATTTTCTTAAAGAAAGCAGACAGAAAGAATGATTATTTATATGCCAAAATATATAATTATTCCTTAAATCCGTTTTCTAAGAGTATGAATTAAGATATATTTGGATTTGATAAAATTTCTCATGGTATTAAAATTTGTTATCGAATACCGAAAGCAATTGAAAAAGTAAGTATGGTATGACATATTATGTAACAAGAGTAAATTTTTTACTATAGATATAGATAGAAATATGAGAGGTTGGAGCATTTTGCTAAATTAGATCCTAGAATTGACATATCTTTAGCTGTAATGTTGTTGAATCTATTATTATTAAAATATTTATTTTACTTAGCATTTAAATAATTTATTAATTTGATAGTAGTTAGAATTCATAAAAATATAAAAGATATTATTAGTTATTTTAAATTGAAAATAATACCCAAGATTAAGACATAGTGTTTGAAGATTTGTACAGTTTTTTAAAGCTAAACCTACATGCTATATATTTTGTCCAATATTATTATTACTTTTATAGATAAAATAAATAAATAAATAAATAAATAAATAAATAAATAAATAAAGTGAGTTTTTAAAATAACTAAAAATAATAACTATGTAAAAAAGTAAATTAAACTTAAATATTCATACCTGAAATGTATGCTCAGATATTATAGGCTGCAACAATTTGTAAAAGCAGGTACTATAGATGATAAATCTTGTAATTCAATTTAATTGTGACTTATTATAATTTAAAGTAGGTTTAATTTTAGTAACTCAATATAAAAAGTAAAATAAAAGAAATTAGTTGCATATATTGTAAATTAATATAAATCACTTTTTAAACAAAAATAGTACTTGTAAAAAATTGTTTATATGCAAATTGAGAATCAAATTTTAAATTTAAATGTTATTAAACAAAGATTTGTTTTAAATTTTATAAAAATAAATGCATTCAAATGCATTTTAAATTTCTAAAAAATAATTTAAAAGTTTTTAATTAGTTTCTAATATAATAATCATAAATAAATAAATATCATTTCAGAATATTATAAATCAAATATTAAATAAATAAATTTATACCTAAGATCAAGAATCAAATCTTTTAGATTAGTGCAACTTTAAAAAGCAGTACATAAAAATGAAATTCCTTTTCCAATTTAATTATCCCTTTTAATTATGAAATTAGAGCATAAGTTTGATTGATTACTTTAACATATAAATTGATTATATAATTTAAAATAAAGTGTAAAACTTTAAAGATAAAATTTAGCTTTTAATTGATATTTAATTGTACATTATGTTGAAAAATAATATTACCGAAGTTCAAGTGTTAATTCTTAGAGATTTCTGCAACTTACAAATGCAGAGCTTAATGAATATACTTCTTACGAGCTTAATTTTTTATTACTTTAATTATTATTTAAAGTTAAACAGTAAGATAATAATTACACATAAATTTTATCAAAGTTTATTATTAATTTATTTTTAAATTAAATGTTTATATTGTTTAATAAAAATAAAATTACTTTAAAAAAAGTTCAATTTTTTATAAGCTAACACAATTTTTGAACAAAGAATTTAATTCAAGAAGGTCTTAATCTTTAAACTTATCAACTCTAATATAGCATAAAAAAATATAAATAATTTATTTTTTTAAATCAGATTGTTATTAAAAACGAAAGTATAATATCACATTCTTTCTTTTCAAACAAAGATGAAAGAAATTAAGTATTGTTTTTTTAAAAAAACTTTATCGCTTAAATAAATATAAAATACTGTAAATCTATCCTCAGAAATTTAAAACTTTTTTATTTTAGGCAGATTTATTTTTTTTTGTATAAATGGAAATACTCGAAATCAAAATTTAGGGGCAAATATATATTAATGAGGATTTACTGTAATATTTTTTTTTAATGAATTTAAACTCAAATAATCATAAAATTAAAAAAATAAGATATTACTCTAACTTTATAGACAATTCAGAAAGGTTAACAAGACTTGATAAAGCAGAGAATAAGCCTAACTTTTAATTTTTTTAAAGCTATATATCTGTATCGCTTTTTGTATTAAGGAATAAATTATTTCTTAAAATCGATTAGGATATTAAAAAAGTAAAGATAAATATATTAAAATATTTATAATTTCATTAGTGTTAAATACTCTTCTGTATTTCTAAAATTTATCTAAATAAATTTTACTAAAAATATAGTTCCAAAGTTTAGATATTAGTGAATTATCACAACATTTTACTTAAACTCTAAACTCCTTTTAACTAAATACCGCTTATTTATAAAATTAAAATTAATTAAAAAAAATATTTAGATATTTATTAACATTTTTAATTAATAAGAATGATAATTAATTAGTAAATTAATACATTATTTAATTTTTAAATAAACTTAGGAATCAATAAAAATATCAAAAAGAAATATTAATTAATTAATTTATTTATTTTTACCTGAGCCTAAGTTTTAAAGTTGAGAGTAAATTGCATTTTTACAAAGCTTTGCATAATGCAGCTAAATTTTTATCTGAATCAAAAAATCCACTTTAAATTAAATAAGAAACGATATTAAAATTTTTTATTCGAAAAAAATTGCATATTAATTATTTAATAAATTTATTATATTTAATTAATAAGAGTTTTGATGTTAAAAATATTTTCTTAATTAAATTTTTATTTCTAAAGATATCAATCAAAATAAATTTACTCCAGTTCAAATACCTACAAATTATTCCACTATTTTATACCTTTGATAATGGCTTAAAATAATTCAGATGATCTATATTTAAATCTATTTTAATAAAGATATACTTAAACAACCAAATATCATTTGCAAAGATTAAAAAAACATTTTAAATTTATTAATCTTTTTCAGAGTTTACATAATTTAATACCTAAAATAAATTTTAAAAACCGAGAGATGAGTCCAATTTTTTAAAGCTTAAACTAGCTTAATATCTCCTTCATAAAACCATGAATGCCTTATCAAATATTATATAATTAATTTAATAAATTTAGTATTAAAAGAATAAAAATTAAACATCTAACTTAAATATTATAACTATTTACTAAAATAAACCTTTTATTTTTTATTATTTTTTTTTTGAAAAATGGTTAAAGAAATAATTTTTTTACTTATCTTCAATGTGGCACTCATTAACTTCTGTCGATATGGGACACTCTGTAAACTTATTAAAAGATAATAATAAGTTTAATATTATATTCTTTCAATATTATTAATTACTTGATATATGCTAGAAAATTTTTTAATCATTTTATTTTGTAATACTAAACCTTCAGTAAATTTTATTTTATTAAATGATTATTAAATTAATCAAAGTAGAGATTTTATTCACTATTAGATTAAAACTATACGCCTGAAATTTAATTAATTATGTAGATCAAATAAATTAAACAGATTCAAGCGTCTCTATTAAAAACCTAAATTAACCAAATTAATTAATATGAAATAGATAAAAGTGTCTTTGTTAAAAACTTAAAATAAAAGTTATTGGTATTTACATATTTATTTTGCTTTCTAAAATAAGAAGGTTTGTTAAATTATAATCAAAATGATGGAGGAAAAAATTTGTTTCGCTATTTGAGAAAATTTATTCATATAAAATTTAACTATTTAAGTAGAAAAAATTAAGGAGATCATATTAAATTAAATAGAATCAAGTGTCTCTATCAAAAAATGTAAATTAATCAAATTAATTAATATAAAATATTAAAATATGTGTTTGTTTGTGTGCGTCTCTATTAAAGCTTAAAATAAAAATTATCAGATTTTATATTTATTTTGCTTTCTAACATGATAAAGTTTTTGAAATTATATTTTAAAATAAATTAAATTAAAACAAAAAACAGTGTATTTCTAGTCAGATTTTGGCAAATTTATAAAAAGATAGGAAATTTCTTTTCACAGCATTTAATAAATTTTTTATAAAAATGAAAAAAATTTTTTTTTCTAATAAGAATTTAACAAATTAAAAAATGATATTTATCATACACATCTATCTCATCAAAAAAAATGTTTAAGCCTATTTAAAAGATAGAGAGTGAAAATTTTGATTTAAAATGGGGAAAAAAAATTATATTAAACGGATTTATAATGTTATAATATTTATTTGCTAAATCGAAAGTAGATAGATAATATATAATTTTATTTAACTATTTAAATATAAAATTAAATTTGTTACAAATCAAAACAATCGTTGTTTGGTTATCTTAAATAATTTATATTTTTTAAAACTCTACTTGAATTTTATTATTTCAAATAGAATACTAAATATGAAAGAGTCAATCAATCAGTAAATTATTTTGAAATTTGGGCATTATTTATTTTGCATTTTTTCCTTTGAATGTGTTTTTAATATTTTTACTATATTTTTGAAACAAATCTTGAATAATCTATTGTTTATAGGTTTTATTACTATTCTATGCAATTTTATTTTCAAAAATTTATTTATTTTGAATGAATTAGTTAGCCATTTAAAAATTATGTTAAGATAAACTCTTTTATTTTTTATTTAAAAAATTTCTAACAACAACATTTTACTTAGGATAGAACTAAATTTTTTAAAAATTGTTCAACGATTCTTACTTTACTTATTTTTCTTAGATTTCATTATTTTAAATATATTCTTGCATTTCGTTAGTTAGATTTAAATTTTGTTTTTCTTAATCATCTTTTTACAAATGGTTTGTTTGGCTCTAAATATATTTTTAGTTATTATTTTAATGGTCTGCATTGCTTGCATAATGATTAATAACGCTTTGAAAATCTAAATTTTCTTAAATCTCAGTTTGATCCTAAGTTTTTACTCCTAAATAATTTTGATTCAGAGTCAAATTATTTCCCATATTATCTAAATAAAGATCTTAAAGTTGTTTCTTTTTAATTTTAAGATTTGTTGAATTTTTTGAATTGGACTATCTATTTGATATTGGTCCACTTTGAAATTCTTTTGGAATTTATGGAGAATACTTTGGAGACATTAAGTAACCCACTTGCTGACTAACATTTTTAGGAGTTTATCTTGAACTAATGTTCGTGCTCATCGATTGCTAAGCATTTGAGTAATATGTTTTATTACCAAATGAATTAGAAGGTGTTTTAGAGCGGAGTAAATTATTTACATCTTAGATAGTTATTTTAGTATTAAATCTATCAAAACTGCTTTATGGCCTTACATTTTCTTATTATTACGAGTCATTTTAATTAAGTTTGGTTTTATTGTACTTTGAATCTTAAATTTAGTAACTATTTTAATCATAATTTAGGCTAGGATTTCTTTTTAACTCAAACTATTTAACTTTATCGTTTTTTCTTGGTTAATACAAAACGAACTTCCCACTACTTAGCTTTGGACTTTACAGCTTAAACAATTCTACTTAATTTCTTTAAATTTGATGCACTGAATGTGCATTTCTGTTTTTATTGAGAGACTTATTTTGATGCTCATTTTCTTAATTATTATTTTAGTTCTTTTCTTTCAAATAATTAAAATTTTATTTCATCAGTGTTGGACCATAAGGTTCATAAGAAGTTGATCTCATTTAACTTTCCTCCTAAATCTCATCTTATTTGGATTATTATTTAATAATAGCATTTTGTGATTAACTATTACAAGTTTCTTCTTCATCCATAGATAATCTTTAGCTGATAGTAGCATCGTTGGTTTCTGATCTTTTATGGCCCTTCTTGACAATATATTTTTCTGTTAAAGGGTTATTTTATAAAAGAATCGTGTTGTTATTTTTAGAGAGTGAAGTAAGAGATGTAGAAGGTCTATTTGAAAAAGAGTTTTGTAATGTTTGGTTAATAATTAAATCTAAATGATTTTATATTTTTTTTTATTTTTCTCTAAGATTTTAGATTCTTACCATTTATTTATCTTCTTCATTGAGATTCTTTTTTAAAATTTGATTTCTTTCTTGAATGGCTTATTGCTCCCTCTTTTTCTTTTCAGCCAATTGCTACTTATTCAATTCATCTTAAAAAGCTCTTTTTTTGTTTTTTTAGTAGTCTTCAATGCAATTAGTTTTAGTGCAATTCTACCAAACTGCTTGCTGATATCTATTCTCATCTAAAAACATATCAAAGCATTCTTGTTGAAATTTTGTAAGTTCTTTTCTAAGCGGTTTAGGCCTAAAATCATAAAAAGATGATATAATTTACTTATAATTTAATTGAGGAGTACATCCACTCTCTATTTGATTGTAGCTAATCAAACTCAAATAACAATTTTAACAAACCCAAAATTATTTTGAGTAAAATTTTGGATTTTCTTTTATCTATTAATATGTATAATCAGTCATTTTAGGATGGATTTTTTAGAAAATTTCTGGAATAGTAATCTTAGAATTATTGTCAATTTTATCTCTCTAATTATTGATTTAATCTATTAAGTCATCTATATCGTCTTTTTCATCATTTTTTAAAACATGGCTATTTAACCTGGCCATAGAAGCTGTAATTCCTGTTGTCTTATTATTTTGCTTGAAATTATCGTCTCCATCTTCTAAAGTAGTATTAAGTGTATCCTTTTTAATCTTCTATTCATTTTAATATTTATTGTTTAAAACTTAAATTTCTTTATTCTTTTAATCCCTACTGTAAATTAAATATTTGTAAGATATAGGAGCAAAATTCTAATGCTTGTGCAATTCATCACAATTCTAGCAAAGCAAATCTTTTTCTAGCTAATTAGGCCTTCTTTAATCATAAGTAGCTCCTTTCTCTATATATTTAGGTATCTATACATAAAATATTTATCTTAAGTATAAGATTAAAATATAAAAAATACCTTAATGTCTGTTTCTAAACTTAATGGTCGCATATTTAGCTTGTTAGAGTAGAAAGTATTTGCTACGTAGTTTTTTTATCCATAAAAATTCTAAAAAAAGTAAAATTTGTAAATTATTAATAATATGATAATCTTACTTTAAGTTAAAGCCTGTAACAATTGTTCCACAGAAACCAAACTTTTCCAGTTTGATCTTACTTAAAAAATCCATCTGCTCTTTTGAAATGAGAATTACCATGAGAAAGAGCAAATATATGCTTTTAAAGTTAACTAAAATTAAAAAAATGCAAACAATAGAATAAATTTACTAAGTGCATTCTTTCCATGCATTTTCTAATGACACCTGGAAGTAATCCACCAGCAACTGTACCTTAAAAGAGAAAAAAAAATATTTTAATAAAATTAAAAATTTCTTTTTTAAACAAAATTACAAAAAATGATTATTGATTTGAAAAGTGAAATTAAAAAGAAAAAAATTAATAATATAATTTCTTTTCATTATTCATATAAAATACTTATCAAAATTTTAAAGAATAAATTATATTTCACCAAGAATATTTGAATAAAAATTGTAACAATATTATTAATTGAGTTTTTGTTGATTTACATTCATCTGAGAATATGTGATGACCCTCAAAAGTGCAGCATCGCTCATAAATATTTAAATTCGTATGGAATAAATTTTTCCTGTTTACTTTTTTTGAAACTATACAAGATCTTTCACACCAATTAGCTCTATATAATGCTGATTTAATTGTAAAAGATACTTTAGTATAAAATAAAATATTTAATTTGAATGTTACCATTGTTTTCTCCTACAGGATCTATAAATTGCTAAAGAATACCTCTTTCTGGCCTCTAGTTTGGATTATCAAGAAAAGCCTCTAAAATAATAACATTTTTTTAGTTTATTTAATAAAAGAATAAACTGATAATGTAGGATTACTTAATTTAATTTCATCAAAATATGTTATTTATGTGGAGTTGTCTTCTGGGTCACTTTCAATAAAATAACCTAAAACATCACTTTTGGTTTTTTTATTTGTTGTGAAATGGTGGAATATGGCATCGTTATTAAGACTGACGTTTCTCTTTTTTAATATTTGATCCTATTTATTTGTGAAAAACCACGCTATTGGATATTGATTTCTATAAACAACTGTATGAGGCAATCCAACTCCAATATTCGAATGATAAAGGTCTTTGTACTTCTCCCATAAAATAAAGTAAAAATCAATATTAATTCCTTCTTTTTCCTCCATTTATCTGTCTGAATTTAGAAATAGTTTGATGTTTGAAGAATGAATACTGATTAGAATTAAATATTAATAGATATTTATTTCTCCTACTTAATTAGGGCTTATTATTCCTTTGATGTTTGATTGTATTATATGAATAAAAATCAGTAAAACTTAATTTAGCGATATTTCAAAATAAAGAAAGCTAACTAACTAACAACTAAAAACTAACTTGTAAAGTTTTACTTTACTTAAAGTTATATGTAGACTAAAGTATCATAAAAAACATGTAGATAATATATTCGTTACTTTCTTTTTCAAAAAATAAAAAAAGCAATCATAAAATTAATAATAACTTTTCTTTGTTGAATATTAAGAATTGATTTTTCACTAAAAAAGTTGATCAAAAAAAATATTTCGCGTTAAATAAATAAAATCAGTAAAACTTAATTTAGCAATACCTCCTAATTTCAAAATAAAGAAAACTAACTAAAAACTACTTAGAGTTAACCTTTATATTTTTAACTTACTTAAAGTTATATGTAGACTGAAGTAAGTATCATAAAAAACATGTAAATAATATATTCGTTACTTTCTTTTTCAAAAAAAAAATCTTAAAATTTACAATTATTTTTTTTGTTGAATACTAAGTATTGACTTTTCACTTAAATCAATGAATTAAACATATAAAATATTAAAGAAAATCTAAATATTTGTAAATACTTTTAAGTTAAAATTGAATAATAAAAAAATTTACAAGTATTTTGACTAATAAATTTGGTAGATTTTTATGAAACTTTGTAAGATAAGAAACAATTTATTTATTTAATTAATTAATTTACAAATATTTAAAAAATAAAATTAAGCTGATCATTTTGGCTTGTTATTTATATATTACCAATGGTATGCTAAATCTTAATATTCTTAAAGCTTTTTTCTATTAACTAAAATAAAATTCACAAAATTAATACTAAATTCATCGTTTCTGATTAATTGGCAAACCTGGTCTTTACTAAAACTACTAGTTGTGCTCTAATTTTAAGCATTTGAGAGGTTATTTTAGTTTTATTGTTGTTAGTTCGGTGCATTCTAAGATTCTGTGATAGTTTATTACATATTTATTTAATTTAATTAGGATTGAGGTTATTATAATTATTATTATTATTTCTCTATTTTATTTTGAATAGTTTTAGGTTCTGGAATATTTACAAAGTCCTTTCCACTTCTTTTTCTTTGAGATTTAGAAATATTTTTCTCATTCTCATTTATTTATAGATCTCCTTTGTGTATAATTGTGTATTCTTCTTTTCCGTTTAAGTTGAGGTGGTCTGTTAGAAGAGTAGTGCTAGCTGGCTTAATCATAGGCGATTAGTTAGTTAATTTGGTACTATTCTTTCTTTATGGAATAGTTGTAGAGTTTTAACTTGTCATATTATCCTAAAACTGCACATGATGATTTAAATTTACTTTAATCTATGAAGAAAGTAGATCATCACTCATAGATCTCTTTCTTTTATATGGAGTTGAACATGCTGAATTTTTTCTTTAGCTATAATGATCTTTTTACTTATAAACATCTAAAAAACCTGTAAACTAAATCAAACTGTCATCAATATATATAATTTTTTCGTTATAGAAAAGCTCTTTTTCATATTGTTATAAATTGAACACTTTCTAAAAGTTAGAGAATTCATTTTTATCAAAGCCAAGTAAGACAAAAGCAGTTTAATTTCTTTAGATGTTGTATTTTTTTAAATAATTTGAAAAGTGATGGTAAAAAGATTTTTCAACTTGTTTAGTGTGTTCATCAATTTATTTGTTACCTTTTTGGTTTTCCTATTTACCATAATTTTAATGTTTACCAACATTGCTAGGGGCTTAAAAGTTTTAAATGCTGCTAGTATTGGAGCTTGTACTAGACCCTACAAATCCATAATAAGTCAATTAGCTATAATATAAATTTCTTGGGTGAGTGCTTAAAGCCAAATTTGCACATCTTGATCCAGAAGCTTAGCAGGTTATAAAATCAAAATAGAAAGTACTATCTTTAATTCTATAGACTTAATTTAACTCTGGGTTTTTTTCTGTTAAAAAGCAAGTAAATTTCAAGTATTTATTTGGTTGATTTGGCATACATGCAGGCTAAGTTTTTTATGGAACTTAAGTATCACTTTTTTCTTATTCTTATACTGCCATATCAAGTTTAATCAAGAGGAATTTTGTGTTGTATTCATATAAATTAAATAAATTATTTTTCACACAGCATTTAGGATCTTGTTTTAAAAATTAAGGTTAGATCATAAATTATGTGAAACTGTATCCTCTCTTAACAAGCTCGATGCACACTAAAGCCTAGTTACGAGCATCATCTATTCCTTTATGTTTGCATCCTTAGAATTCCATTTATAATACTTGTTATGCATGAGAAAGAGACTTGTTGATGACTCCACCACTAATTTCCAGAGGGAAAACATTTCTTAAATTTATATATGAAAAGAAGACATCACTGGTTGGAATGTAGTTTTTATTGATAAATTCGCTTTTCATATAGTTGCAATCACTGTCACAATCATACAAAATGCACCCTTCATAGTCTTTATATTTTTATAAAAAGGCTTCAACCTTTTGAATAACTTGAACAAACGAAGGAGCATTGGCAACATCTTTTTGTTGAATGCCCGTTATTTTAGAGATATAAGGATTTATCTTAGGAAAAGTAGTAGGCTTAACGTAAGTATGGAATGTATCTATGATACGTTCTTTTTTTAAATCAATTACAAGAACAGGGAATTCTATGATTTCATAACCTGGCTAATTACATTCAAAGTCAATAACAAATAGCATATCTAGTTTTTTATTCTCTTCGTTCTTAGAAAGCTTTTACTGTATTTCCATGCTTCTTTAAATGAGATTTTCTTGTATTTTTTGCTTCTAATCTGCCATGATTAGCTATGTTGGTTGTAATTTATCCAATCCAAGATTTTATTTTGCCCATTGAGATTAGAGATGTATTTGTTTTCTTGATAAATTCTATTGATTTTAATTAGGTAAATTATATCCGCTTTTTATTAATTCTTAGGTTAATTGCTACTAAGATAATTCTTTATTTTCTTTTATTATTTTATCATTTTTAATGTTAGCAGTTTAATCACATTCAAGATTTGTAGACAAAGGAGTTTTCTTGTTAGCTTCTTAAGTTATTTCAAATATTTATTAACCATATTTGAGTTTAACTTCGATTGTTAAGTTATTTCTGAAGCTAATTATGCAATCTTTTTTGAATTAAAATCCTTATTTAACCAATTTAGTCACTAAGATAAAAAAATTAAACTATGAAGAAAATTTTGTTCCTTTGTTATTTAATTGCTAATCATTCATGAATTTGTTACTAGAGTAAGTTGAATTTGAGCAAATTGAAGATGAAGAACTGATGCATCCATTATTATTATTATTGTTGTTGTTGTTGTTGTTATTGTTTTATTCATTATCTTTTTAATGTACTGTTCTTTAAGTAGATGTATTTTTTTCATTTGAGTTTCTTTCTAAACTCATTTCTGTTTTTTCTTTTTACTCTTAAATGGTTGCTAAAGGTGAGGAGTTAACACTATTAAATAAATTTAACGAACTCTTAAATAAATTATTGCTAGTGTTGTTATTGTAGCTATTTTATGTAAGCTAGTTTGATTTTGTTTGGTTGTTAGTTAGTATGCTTGAAAATAGGGAGGTTTGGCCTCCAAGAAAAGAACCAGAATCAACTGAAAATGATGTTTGCCTTTTGACTGTTAATTAAGAAAATATTGTTTTTTCTGGTTGCATTTAGTATGAGCTACTTGATGTAAAGGGAGTTTAAGTAGTATTTGACTGAAATTGCATGTTGTTGCTTAAGGAGAAAAGAGATGATATATTTTTACTTGTATTTTGTTAGGATTATTCACTTTGTTAGTCGCCTTTTCTCAAAAATGCAGTCAAAGTTGAAGATGGTGTAGTATTATCTACATTTACAGCTAGATTTTAAGAAAGAGTAGGAGTGTTTTGATTCGAAGAGAGAAGGGAAGAAGATTTTGAAAGTGCTTATGGTTACATTTAATAATGCTGATTAGTAATAGAAGAAGAAGATAAAATAATTTCATTCTACTGTTCATTAAATTCATCTTGCTTTCTCTCTTACTTTATTTCATCTTTTATTATTGGCTAATTGCATGTGCTGATTAACATTTAACTCCTACTATCATTTGGTAATTAACCATTCAGTTATTGCTTTATCTCTGATGATGAAAGGCCATGCAAATCAATTGATTAGCTAAAAGTTCTTGTTATTTATTTAGGCAAAGTATTCACTTAATCTTTGCTAATGCTTTCTTATATTGTCTAGTAAACTGGAAGAATCTCTTGAGCAAATTCTTCATCAGGTTGGAAATCTAAAAAGTATGAAAGCTAGTTGAATAGAATCACTTCATCAGCAAGAAATTAGCTTGGCATTAGCTATCCTAAGGATATGAATGTATTAGTGAAACTTAATTCATTTACTTAGATTTTATTTTGGCGAAATATTTTGAAAAGAGCACTCGCTATGGATTTCTTTGGATAAACTATGAAAAAGGACTAGCAAGAAGAGTATTTTTTCCTGATATTATTAATTTGAGCTACAGCTTAAGCCAATTTAACACATCTATTATCATCACTGATTTCGATGTTGGAAAATTCAATAACTTTCTTGACAGTTTAATCAAAAGTCATCGCATAAATGTTAGAGAGCTAATTTAATTCATTAATTCTGATATCAATTAAAAGTAGAATTTCATGGTTAGAAAACTCATTTTTTGTTTCTGCGCTAATATTTTGAGTATGTAAATTATTGTTTTGGGTTTGTTAATTACAACTATTCGCTTTGCTATTACTATTTGATCTCTTTCCTTGCTTTGTCTTCATTGCTGCCGATGCTCCATTATATTGTATTTCCATCTTTTAATTGAATCATTTTTAATTATAATCAAACAAATCGTCTCATAAGCTTAATCAAGAAATATATATAGGTATGTATATACTCTGGAAATTAAATGCAAGTGAGTGTGTTTATGAATAATGAATGAATGAATGAATTAATGAATAAAAATTTGGATGAAACAAAAGAGCAAAATTGATAAGAATTAGTTATAAATATGACTCTTTATTTATTTTTGAATAAGAGCGGAAATATATATTTTTGAATAATGTGATAGTAATTTATCTTGGTGAAGGCCATTCAGTTTTGAATGAAAAATTAGATTGTGTAAATAAACAGCTAACATCGATTGATAAATATATTTGATTTAATCAAAAAGATCAAAAAAAAGAGCCAAATAATAAATTACCCACTGTGCAACCAGATTAATTAAAAAATATAATAATGAAAAGGCAAAAAGAAAGAGATTGCGAAATCCATAAATAGGATTGATAAATAGATAAAAATGAAAGAAATAAAGGAAAGACATATATTAAAGCAAAAGAGAGAAGAGCCAAGAAGAGTGAGATGATGATATTTTATTTTTTTATGAACAAGTGAAAACTGATTATTTTGCGAATTTAGATTTTTTAAATGAATTTTCAAACGAGTTTTGTTTTTAAACACTTTTTACTTTTTAAAAAAAGTCATCTAACAAAAAAAAGAAAGGCATAGAAAGCATGGCAAAAATATGAATTCTAACGCTCATAAACTGCTCTCTACTTTTCTCTTTTGTTTTAATGATACTTTCCTTTGTTTCTTTTAGAATATTCCTTTTTTTTATTTGTTTTTTTACCAAATTACTTTGATTTATTGATCTTCCCTATCTTTTTCTTGTTATTTTTTACTGCTTTCTTAGTTAGTTGCTTCTCTGCTTCAGGCAAAATAAAATCTTTGCTATTTTGCAGAAACATTTCTTTTACATTCAAATTTAGATGCTTGATTAATTTAGATTCTTTTCATTTTAATTTTGCTTAAGATTTTCTACATAATTTGATACATTATTTTCAATAGATATATATATTATTTTCAATCAGTAATAAATATTTTTAATATTTATTTTAAAATTAATTATTTTTTTAAATTCTATTTCACTAATTAATAAAATTGTATTTTCAATTTATGCGTTTACATTTCTTTCATTTAATTAAAGACTTTTTTTAAATTATTGCTTAAATTTATTATGTATATTAATAGCTTATCATATTAAATAGACCATTTATTAAAAAGATTAGTTAAGATTTTAGAAATAAATAGAAAACATTTAAAATAGCTAGCATAATTTAATAAATTTAGCTGTTTGACTAGAATAAAATAACTAAAAAAATAATTTATCAAAATAGTTAGTGACTTACTTGACCTTCTAAAATATATTTTGATAATTGTCATGTAAAATCTGATTATATCTTATTAAAATAAGAACTTTAATGACCCATTTAATAAACCAAAAATGTTGATTAATCTTACTCAATAATAGAATATTTGAGCTAATGAAAAGAATGAAAGCCTTATATTTATTATTGATTAATTTAAAAATAATACAAAAATATTAACTAAATAAGTTGTTTGTTTCATTTTAAATGTAATTTATTTTTTTTAATGAATTAATTTTTTTATTATTATATAAAAGATTTCGGCCATAAATTATTAAATTTAGATTTCAGCCATTAAGCTTTGATTTTAATAACCATTAGTTTATTTAAAAATAATAGTAATAATCCTACTTGAGCTTCAATTCTTTATTAAGGTAGAAGAGAGATATTTAATTGCTTTCGAGTTTGTATTTTTAGTAAATTTTCTTTATTATTTTTGACAGAAACTAGACTTTCCATCTTATCAAACCATTAAAATCTTATAAAACAAAATTTAAAAAAATATCAAATATTTAAGTCTATATAGTCAAAACAAACATACTTATAATTTGGCTCAAAAAGTATTTTTACATAGCCAATCGCTCTTAAGTATTTAAAAAAAGAAGATATCATTTTAGAAATGTATTAATTTCACCAAGAATTAGTTTTAGATTGACATACTTTTGCCCAATCAAAGCAAAAATATTAGTTTTGAAATTTTCTTTTTAAATTAATTCTATTTAGAATATAAAATGTAAATGAATATTCACAATACCATCAGTTCTAACTCTATTTTTACTTTTTTTAGTATGAATTATATTGCTTATGTTAAAAATTTAAAAAAACCCACTCAAAATATTTAGAAAAAAAGCTAAAATTAGAGAAAATATATTAGAAATGATTAGTTTTACTAATTAGAAATAAATAAATTTATTTTAATAGTTTATATAATATATTTTTATCTTATTTTTTTGAGTGTTACAGATTTTAAAATTAAAAAATATCAATAAAAGAAAAAAAGGTTTAAATTACATGATTCAATTTTTTTATAAAGTCTAAATTTCAAATTAAAATCATTCATTTTCCTTATTTTTTATGTTTGAATTTTGTAACATGATCAATTTTTCAATTAAATCTTGATGAATAATAAAAAATTAACTTAAGTAAGAATTATTTATGGATAGTATTTACATATATTAAATACCTATAGAATATTCAAAACAGTACACGAGATAATTTAGTAAAACCAAAAATTTAGTGTTAATAAAACCAAAAAAATTTTTTAATAAATAGTGGAACAGTTGATGAAAAGCTAAACGCTTTTTTATTATAAATCATTATAAAAAGCTAAATGCTTTTTTATTATTAGTCATTATAAAAAGCTAATGATCTTATTTAGATGAGAGTCTATTTTAAAATAAATAAAAAGCTATTAATTAAATGTATTAATAGTAATGATGAAATAGATATAAGTGAATTAAATTTTTTTTATCAATTAGTACAAATAATTTTGTATTTTAACATATGAATTAATTACTTGAATTTAGTATTTTGAATGAATAAAGTTTTATGTAAATAAATAGAAGTATTCATGCATTAATTATATAGAATATAGAATAGATAAGAAATAAAAGAGAAGAGTAAGTTTTGGTTAAGATAGTTTAATTAAGATTATAATTTAATTATGTCATAATTTTGTTATTATTAATATATTTATGAGATTGTTTGTGATTGTATAGATGAAAGTAGATAGCAATATAACAAAACAATTATCAAGCTAAATGTTCTATCAAAATCCAAAGCAAGAACAAGTAGGCTTTTTATAACTCAATTTTCTGTATTTAATGAAGTGTGAGATAAAGTTTAAGTATTCGCTGTAAGATATTTTTTCTTTCCCTTCAGCAGCTTTATTTATGAAGAATTTTTTTATTTCACTGTCATTGTTCTTTGAATCTAATTTTATAAAGGAAAAAACTTATTAATATTTTTCTATGTTTGGTAGAACAAATTCTTTAAGATAATGTCATAATAAAGATATTATTATACTTTTATAGTGGGTGAGAGTGTATTCTATGCATTTTCTAGTGCTCTCAAAATTAAGAAATCCTTCTGTTTCGTCAAATTTTTCCCAAGATCTTTTTAAGAGCTTTATTTCATTGATAGTGAAATTTTCTATGATGCTGTTTTTACAAGAAAAAAAATTTAATTATTTTTAATTTTTACTTAAATATTTTAGAAATTAATAAAGAAAAAAAATTTTTTACAATTCTTCATCCAAAGGAGTAGGAGGTATTTTCTTTTTGTTGCTCTTTAATTTCATCACCAAATTACCGAATTCCCTAGGATCAACTTTCTCATCAATCGAAGATTTAATTTCTTTGATATCAGTTTGGGTTACTATTTGTTGTTTTAATTATTATAAATATAAAAAATCTAATTTCAATTGAATTTTTTACTATCTTGGGAAAACATGTGTTCGAGAGCATCGATACATGCAAGAGAAGTGATTGTACCAATCTTTTAAGTATCATATTTTTAGAACTAATTTTTAGCAGTTTTAAGTAAGTCAAGTGTGGATTTAGTAGGATCGAGCATTTTTTTTAAGATGGCAAACGAAAGTTATGTTTTACGAAATCTTACTGAATATTTAATTGATTGATTATCCTTTAGCTTTATAAAAATTTTATTTATTTATTGATTATAAAAAATAAGGTGGGTAAGATTTTCTATTTAATTAATGATAATAGATAATTATTAAAATAGAAAGACTTAATTATGTTGTAAATTAATTAGTGTTGACTTTAAATTTTGTTTTAATTTTACACATTATCAAAAATAAATAAGAAATGCTTACTGGTGTTTAAAATCCCTCACAATTTGAATATCCGGCTTTTATTATCTTTTGTTTTTATATATTTTATATAAATTAAATTGAGAGTAAGTCAATCTAATCACATTATTTCAGAAAACTTCTCAATAATTGCAAATGAAAATGCTAGAATAATTTCACTTCTAATTATTTTATATTTATCTATTATAGTTAAATAAGAATTAAAAAATTCTTACAAAAAATTCAAATTATTTTCATTAATTATGCATAGCAAAAAACTTACATAAATTTTTCATTATGATAGACAAACCAATAATTCAGTGCCAATAGTTTAATGTTTTCTTTAAATAATCAATTTAAAATTTATAAAATAAGAATATATCATACGTACAGTTATGGTATGAATTTTATAAGCTTATTCTACTATTAAATATTAAG
Source organism: Tetrahymena thermophila SB210 (assembly GCF_000189635.1). Taxonomy (NCBI): domain Eukaryota; phylum Ciliophora; class Oligohymenophorea; order Hymenostomatida; family Tetrahymenidae; genus Tetrahymena; species Tetrahymena thermophila. Next base: position 1,499,056 of record NW_002476434.1, read on the forward strand.
ATTTATGCTAAAATCTATTATCTTTAATTTATATAAATGAAAGACATTAACTTAACTTTTGAAAATTCATACTGGATGATGTTGGTTTCGTAATTCTATTAATTATTCAGATTTACAGCTAAAATATTTTTTTTGAAACTTAAATTTAAAAAGGATAATAATGTTACTATTAAACAATAAGTAATAGCTTCTCGCTTTAGAAATGATATTATGCAAAAAAATTGTTAGAAAAATTACATTATTTAATTGAATTTATCCACTAATGCAATTAATTGAAGCAAATTATGTTTACTGAAAAATTATAAATATTAGAGTATTTAAAAAAAAAAAGCCACTTTTGCTGAGAAATAAACAAGTATTACATGAACAAAAAAATACAGCTTCGAGCTTATTTTGAGTTAGAAAATAAAAAGAAAATTTGTAGAAAGAAAATAAATTATAAATTATAAAAAAGTAATTTTGGTTGTAAAAACAATATTTTTTCCTAAATTATGAAACATTAATTGTAAACTGTAATCATTAATATTTGTAAATTATAAAGACTTTTTGCATTTAAAGCACAAATAATTATATTTTTACAATAAAAATAGTCTAATTCAAATTAATAATATTTTTTTAAATGCAAGAAAGCTATTATGCAAAGATGTTTTTTAGAATAAAATTGAAAATTTTTATTTAATAAAATGTTTTGAAGAAAAATACTTTGTTAATTCAAAAATATGTAGAAAAAATAACATTTTAAAATTGAAAATTAGCAACTTGGTTCTGATTTAATTAAGGTAAATAGAGTATTTAAATTGATTATATTGTTAAGTAAAATTGTAATCCTATAAATCAATAATTCATAGCTAGGATTATAATTAAATTCAGAATTTATTAAAAAACTTCATTTACACTTTATTGATAGAGATAAAATAAAAGAAATAGTATCAATATTTATCTATCTTTAGTAAAGTATTTAAAAAAAAATTAATTTTTTTTATAGTCTTTAATTTCAAGTAAAGGAAAATTTATTCCTTTTTGTTAGTCAAACGTAGCTATGCATAATTAATCTTTACAATTATACAAAATTATAAAACAAACTAGGATTATCTATAAATAACTTATTCTTCTTACTTGAATAGCTTATTCCCTATAAATTTCTTACAGAAAAAAGAAAAATAATTAAGTAATCAGTTTAATTAGCTTGATTTAAAATAATAATCTCAATTTTTAATTTATTTCAAGCAAATAAATCATGTTTCCAATAAAATTTAATTTTTCTAGTGAATAATTAAATGGCTATTTATATATTAAAATTTGAAATTTATAAATAAAATTCATTAATACAGAGAATAAAGAGAGGTATTACAAATTAAAGTTTTGTATATTAATTAATGTATTAGAATTCTATAAAGAAATAATTAATTCATCACCTTGTAATAAAAATATAGAGGTTTGTTATAGATTGTTTTTAAAATTCAAATATTTTATAATAAAAACAAATTTCCATAATTTATACAACCTGAGATCTTCTATAATGATCATATTAAGGTATCATATTAAAAGTAATATGTATTTTCAATATAAAGAGAAATTGTTAATTCTTAGGATTGAGAGTTTTTGAGATTTATGAAAAAAAGGTTCAAAGTAATAAAAAAAAATATTGTAATAATTTGTGATTGATAAAAGAAATTAAACATAACCTTTTAGAATTAAAAAAAATTAGATTATCTATAAATAACTTATTCTTCATATTTGAATAAGTTATTCCTTATGTAATTCTTACTCAAAAATATAACAAAAATCAAGTAATCAGGTTTAATTTACTTGATTTAATCTGAAAATATAAATTTTTTAATTATTTCATGTAAATAAATCTTCCAATCAATATTAGTTAATTAATCAAAAGAATAATTAAATTACCATTTATTATTTTACAATTTCAAACTAGAAAAAGAAATTTAATTATTTATGAGAATAAGAGATTTTAGAAATTACAGTTTTGTCTATTAAAATAATAGCATGGAATAATTTATCATTTGTTAATAGTAAATAAAGAAGGTTGTAAAAGGTTGTGCTCTAAATTTAAGCAATCTAATAATAAAAAAAACAATGTTTTCCCTAATTTTATGAATCATAAGATCTGCACACGATTATCATTAGATATCAGATAGAAATTAATATTTATTTTCTACAAAAATTGAAATTGTTTAGTATTGAAACTAAGAGTTATTGAGACTTTTAAATTAAAATTTTTTACATTAATAGAAAATAAAAATAAATGTTTTATTACTTCTTATTAAAAATTCATTCAAATATTTCCTTTAAATATTTAAATATCAAATAAGATTTCTTTTTATTTTTAAATTAATCAATAAAAAGAATAGCAATTGAATTCATTAATAAAATAAAACACATGAATTTAATTTAAAGTGATTATAAAGAAATAAATTGAAAATAAATGTAAAATAAATATATATATTTTTTTTTATTACAGTACACTTTATTAATTAGTTTTAATTATTATGTATTTTTGATTTTCACATTTAAAATAAATTTTAATTATTAAGCTAGCTTTGACCACACAATGTAGAAAATAAATGCTCAAAATCAAAGCTAAACATATTCTTCTACAAAATATGCTCTAAATTATACCATATTTAAGCTTATACTTCTTTAAATAAAACAATTTTTTATGGCTTTTTTTTCAATGGGAACATAAGATCAATCGCCTGACTTGCAAGTATATTGTCTTCTTCTAAAACAAATAAAGTCAATTGATTTTGATTTATTTTCAAAGCGTTTAGGTAACTTATAAAGTAGAAATGGAAAGCTGAGATGTCATTTCGGTAGAAATCATAACTAAATCCATACATTCCTTGAATGTGTAAAAAAGAAAAACCTGTTGTCTTCTATAAGATTTAAATATTTATTGCACTATTCTCAAGTTAGTTATAAGTGTCATATTTTCCATGTTAAAATTCTAAAATAAAAAAGTACTAGTTTTGCTCAAAACTCTCCATGCATAGTGTTATGAATTGTTAAACTTTTTTCTCTCTCTAATCTAGACTGAAAGCACATTTAACATCCTTGGAGCTAATCACTACTCCTTTAGATAAAAGAGTTGTTACAACTTTTTCAAAATTCTTTACATCAATTGTTTTATTTTTCTTTGTTAAGTATTTCTTTAGTTTGAGAAGCATCATAGCTTCATGATAATTTTTTACTGGTGTGCTTTTCGTATTAAGGGATAGAGGAAATATGTCAGCTAAGAAAATACATGTATAAAATACTTCTAGCACACTTGGACTAGGAATAATTTTTTTGTTTATGAATTCGTTGTAAAGGATTTCTGTGTGTTCTTGTTAGTCATAGAGAATGCAACATTTATAGTTATCTAGATAAGGTTTGAAAAAGTTGCATAATTTAGCAAATACTACCTCAAATGATTGCGACATTTTTAATGATTATAATACATTCTATTTATTGCTATCTTTATCAAATCTTATTCTCATATCATTAGGTTTTACAAAGGAGCTGAATTCATCTATTGTTTGATATCTATCTGTATTCACTACAAATGAACTTATTTCAATAATTTCTGTTTTATATTAATTTAGCTAAAAATTTAAAACAATCAACATCTAGACTGTCGATTTCGTTAGTTTTTTCTTTTTAGCTTCGCTTGAAATAATATCAGTTGTGTTTTATAAATTCTATGTATTGAATGAGTATAATAATTCTTCTTACTCCTTCCATTTATTCAACCTTTGCTGTACCTCTTCTGTATTTTTCTTTAAAGCTTGAGATAGTTCTTTTTGGGACATTCTATTCCTTGGCTTAATTAAATCATAAATATTATTGTATTCTACTTCTGTTTATCTGCTTATAATACTTGAATTGAGCTTTTCTTCCTCATCGATTCTGTCATTTGAGTATGGAAACTAATTAGTTTGAACTTTGTGTACTTATTAAACTGCTGCCTATGAAGACTCCGAATTTAAAGCTAAAATAGATGAGCTACAATTATCTGACATTTTTCTCTCTAGATTGAATTGATTAGTAAGCTATCTTTTATCAATATATTCGACATGGGGAGCTCTCCAGTAATGTTCCTAACTGCTTTATGATCTCATTTATTGTTTAGAATTTTTATTATTGTTTTAGATTTGATTTTCTTTATAATTATTGTGACGCATATAAGAGTGGTGCTAGCTCTAATTAGAAGTGTTAGTAATACTATTTTGTATGTGATTTTTGTTAGATGAAAAACTCCTCTCAGTTGATTTGTTCCTATTAGAATTATTATGATTTTTATTTTTAGAATAATTACTAAATGTATTCTGCCCTCCATTATTTATTTTTTAAAGGGTGTATTATGAAGAGGAATAATCAATTTATTTTTATTTTTCTTGAATTTAATTGTAAACTAATAAGGTGGATTTTTCAAAACCTGTTAATTAAGTAACAGGTAATCCATCCCTTTGCATTTAACTGCCTAAATTTTCTTAAGTCTGTAAAGAAGATAAAGAAGAAGAAGCATATTGTAATGGCAGTTACTATTTAGAAGAACATGATTGTAATGATTAAGTAGGTTTTAAGAATTATTTTTATACCTTGTCTTGAGGGCAAATGACTTACTATTCTGATTCTGCCTCTTTGATACCAGAGTAATTGTCTTCAACTTCGTCACTATGATTACTCTAGCTTCTTTCTTCTTTATATTAGTTTGATAGCTCCTACTATTCTTCATCAAAATCTTCATTCTAGTCATCATCTTCATTTAGTTCTCTTTGACTTATATTACTGTTGTCTTCAAATTTTTCAAACTCATTTTCTTCTTCTTATTTTTTATCTTTAATATTTTATCTCATGAACTATTTATCATTTTATATCAGTTAGTTTTGAAAAATATTTTCTTCATTTATGTTCACGTTTTCTTCTGTGAAATTCTTAATAAGTTAGTATTAGGTATTAGTTTCATCTTCTTTACTTGAAGCCACACTTTTCTTATACTCTTCATGATCTGTTTAAGATTGCTATTTCCTGATTTTCTTTTATGAATTCTCAATCTTATCCAATTTTTACTTTATTTCTTATACTTATGCTATTTTTTTGGATTCACTATAAGCTGAAGCTTATTTAGAATTATTCTTATTTTGATCTACTCTTCTCTCAGCCTCTAAAGTCTATTAATAAATAGCTAACATGAAGCTATTGCCTTCAAAAATGCTCTTTTTTGGCTACTCAAAAAGTTCGCTTTGAAGGATTAAATTATCAGATTTTATAATTTAGCTTGAGTTATTGCTGCTTTAGAAACTCTCTTGAAGATCTTTAATTGATTCTTTTCTTTTTCTTTGCTACTCTTCAATGAATTAAGATAAATTTTTAGTTTAATATGCCTACTTTTAATTTTGACTGATTTATATTTCTTCTATTAAACTTTTATTTTCTGATAAATTATACAAATTATTTTTATTTTATGGCATTGGTCTCTGTGAATTTTGATTCTCCTTAACATATTCATTAAAGCCAATTGGTTATCTTACTGTTTCGTTTCTATCGAAGTTATCCTTTTATTTATCACCTGATGATCCTGTACTTTCCCCTTGATTTTGTATTTCAATATTTGAATTTGAATAACCAAATTATGCTCTTTCTCTTTGGTTTTATAATTCCTATAGTATTTGTTCATTAGGTAGGAAAGGTTCAAAATTTTAATTTATTTTTTACTTGAGAAGCAATTTTTTCTTCATTTTTGTAGAAGAAATATTATCTCCTGCCAAATTTTCTGTTGATTTTATATTTGAAATACTTAGTTCAGAAGTCGAAGGCTTTGTCAATACTGTATTTATTTAACCACTAATGTCTGAGGATTATATTTAACTTTAATTTAAATTGGCATTATTTTTATTATCTATAAAAAGAGTTTTGGAAGAATCATAACTTATTTTTGTTTCATATTCATTATCAGATTTAGGCTTTTATTATTATTCATTTTCTCTTTACTGAAATTGTTAGTTTTATTAAGCTTTTAAATCTTATTAAGTATTTTTTTTGTTCTAATCTTATTAAACTGAATTTATGAATTTGTTTTATGCTTATGGGAATTGTTTTTATATTTATTCAGCCTTCTTTTTCTCTTATTATTTTTATTTTTTACTTACTGGAGCTTTTTGTTACTATTTAGCTAAATCATTTATTTAGTTTTATGATGGTGATTTCTCAATATAAATTTTTTAATTCTTCTATTTATTTTCTATTGTATCACAATTTGGAGTGTTCATATTTTAAATATAATTATTTAATTCTTACATTTTGTTTTCTTAGTCAGAATTTAAATTTATTTTATTTTAATCTTGTTAAATATTAGTTTGATGTTATTAATTTATAAGCTAATTTTGCTATATCTAAGTTTTTTCGACGTCTTATCCCTCTAGCTTTTATGCTTCCTGTGTAAATTTTTAAGTATTTAATGTATTTGTTGAATTGAATAACTCTTGTCTTTTATTATTATCATCTTTCTATGAACTAATTTATATTTGCTTTATTTCTGCTTACTCACTTTAATTTTAAGAGTTTATTTATATTCTATCATGCTCTAGTATAGAATTAAGATTTTAATTTTTTTAGCTTTAATTTTAAACTATGTTATGCTGTTCTAACAAATTGGCATTTTATATGATTCTGTTTTATTCTGAATTATTTTGTGAGTTTTTTTATTAACAATTATTTTCTTGAATGCCTTGAACTTAGTTCTTTTGACTTTGGAATGAAGATGAAAGAGAATCTTTTTACGACTTTAAATTTTTATCTTGAGAACTATTTATTCTTTCCTTATCACTTTACTCATTATCAGAGTTACAATTTTTGGTATTCTGCTTTAAATTGCTCTAAATACCTTGATAACCTTGATTAATTTAAGATGGCATGTTAAAAACTTGACTTGGAGTTTAGTCATTAATTTAAGAAACAGACTTATTCAAGAAAGACTACTAATAAATACTTTCTCTAATTTAAGATATTGAAAGTGGATTTCTGTAGAGCAGAGCTTAGGAGCAATCCAAGAGAAGACGAGAAGCCTCTTGCATAGCTTGTTGCTATTACTGAATTTCACTTTATTTTGCCTCTTAAGAGTATTAAACTCTATTTGCGAGATTCTCTAAAGATTATAAATGATTTTTAAATTTATTATCTTAAGCATTAATTTCATTCATAATGAGTTCTTGCTAGATGTTATTTTACTTATTGAAATCTTCTTAGAAAGAAGTAAGTTGTTATTATTACTATTAAATTAAATTCTCTGTATCTTAATTGAGATTCACAATAAATTCAAATAGGATACCTTACTTTTACCTTAAGTTTTATATAGCATTTTTTTGCTTATCAACAAAATTTGTAAGGAATTGTTGCTATTAACTTATTTATGTGATAAGGTTATCTTTTAAATTTGCTACAGAATTTGATAAATCTTAGGTTTCATTAATTTCTTTTTTTATTTCTTAGATAATGTCAAGATCTTCATTTTCAAATACTGCTTCCTTTTGGCTAGACATTTAGGTAGCCCTATATGGATTGCTATTTTCTCCATTGTTAAAATTATGTAAGAAGCTAGAGTTGAGTTTCTTTTGATTGGTCTCAATGCTGCTCTTAAGAAGATTTATATCATTTTATATTTCACTTCTTAGCTAGATGCTTTAAGAAGCAGTTCTTCCTTAAGAAAGAGGTGTTGAGGTGATTTTATTTTATTCATTAATTTAAGCCTAGTTGTTTATTATGCTATTTTAATTTTCATTAGATTGCTCTATTTTATCTGCATTAATTTATTATTGAGATGATTAATTATTTTAAATTTGCTAATTTTATTGAGTATGAGAATCATTTTTTGTGTTTAATAAACTAGAATCATTTTAAAAAATAGATAAATTAGATATTTATTAATTTTATTCTACTTAAATTTAATTAGGAGTTTTTTTTTCTTATTATAAATTATTTTCTTGGTTAGAATTTTAAAGGGTTTTTGAAGAAGTATTGCACTCAACAGTGCTATTTTAAATAACTGCTTAATCAATAACAGTATTATTATTATTATTATTATTTTTGCTGCTATTAGCATCATTTTGGGTATCTTAATTATTTAATAAACATTATTCATTGTTTTCTTCTAAATTGTTTATCTAAGGATCATTAAGTAGTAAGTTTTGGGAGGAAGTTGAATCACTCTTTTATTCTAATTTATTTAAATTAGTCAAAGAATCTTGCTAGCTTATACTCACTACTTATTGATTTTTGTTTGATTGATTTTTTGTGTTGCCTTTTTGAACATCATTAGTTTTACTTGGTTAATTTATTTGTCTAATGTAATTGTTAATTTTAGTTTAGTATCTATTTCTCTCTCTCCAACCAGAAGATAAAGCCTAAGTAATAAAATATCCTTGAGAAATAATTTTGAGAATGCACATTATTAAATTGCTAGAGAATTGATTATTAAAGTAAGATAATATTTTTGTTTTTTCTTTTAGTGTCTCATCTTATTTCATTTCTAAATCTTCCATAAGCTAATTTAATTAAATTGTATTTTAAATTTTAGTATATTTTTCAGGAATTATTTGATCAATGAAAATAGCTTCTTTGTTTATTTCATGTTCCAAGAACTGCAACTTGAATTACTTTAGAAGTGTTTTAACTTATTTAGAAGCGTATGACATTATAAACCCTTCTTCGGCTTTAGTAAAGTAATAATCTATCTTTTGTGAAATTACTTAAAAGTGGTCTTGCATATCCTACAGTTCATCTTCTTAAGAACTCACTGTAAATTCATAATGATCTTAGATTTTAACTTCTTTTTAATTAATTACAATAAAGTAAACATTTTTAAGTGCCTCGTGGCTTGTCTCGTTTGCATTCAATAAAATAATTCCTAAGAAAGGTTAAGTGAATTTAGGAATTTAACTTGAAGTTTAATTAATTTGCATGTTTAGTTCTTCAATCTTTTCATTTTTTTATTCAAGATTCTCTCTTTAGTTAAGATCTGCTTTTGACTATCCCTATTCTGTTTACAAATTTTGTCTTTATTGTTGGTTTTCATTGTTATTAAAGGGTGTTGAAGATTGTAATAATTTTTATCTAGTTTTAATTTAAATTTAGCTCTAATTATTTATCTAATTGCTACCATTGCTGCTCTTAAAAATATTTCCTTACCTTTCAGCTGAAAGCTAGCAATTCTAAGATTAAGGGTTTTAATTATTGCTATTGAACAAATATTAATCTCTATTTTATGCAATTTGTTGGCCTTTTTCTTATTAACTAAAAAACATGCTAGCTACTCTTTCACCTTAAACTTAATCTTAATTCTCATTTATTAAAAGTTAATTGCTATTTTGTTGATTTTAATTTATTTAGTTTTATGGAGGAGGGTTTTTCCTCATATAAACAATGCCTTTGCTTGAGTTATTTCCTTTAGATGTACTCATTCCCTACAACTTGCTAATATTTTGCTTGATATTAAAAAAAATGATAGCGCTATTGAACTTTTACCAAGAAAATTCTTGTGTTTCTTTGTTATTCAAACAAATTTTTAGAAAAAAATAATTGATTAATACCAATTAAATTACTATTTTTTAACTCAAAGATAATATCTAGAAAAAGATAAGTAAAAATTAGAGGTATATATTATAATGAATAATCATATATAAATTGAAGTAATAATTAAAGTATTATAATTTCTTAGCATAAGAGATGAAATTTACTGTATCTAAATATTCATCTTTAGCCAGCTTTTCTATATACAAATCTTCAACTGCTTTGGTATGCTGAATATGTTTGCCTTTTTGAGGATACTAATTAATCTATATATATATATTCTTCTCTTATCTCATAGTAAATTATCTAGATTATTTGTAGACTCTTTACAGATCAAATTAAAGTAAATTTTACTCAAATGAGAGAAAGATTTTAATCATTCACAAAATAGTAAAAATTAATTAAAATTTTAGAAACTATTTATTTCTAAAATTATTTTCCACTCTATATAAATATTTTTATTTTCAAATATCTTTTTAAAAATCATTTTTTTGAGTAAATAAATATAATTAAATGGCAAAAATTTAAAAATCTTTGGAAAATTATTTTTTATTAAATTATTATTGTTTTGGAATAATTTAATCATATTCATAATTAGGTTCTTTGTAAAAATTAAAAGTAGTTGAGATCAAAAGAAAAACTACTAATAATTAAATTAATTTTTATAATAATATTTAAATAGATGAAAACTCTTTTTCCTCTAAATTAAATAAAATTTATTGGTTTTATTTTATAAATCTCTTCCTTTAAATAAATAAAGTCTCTTCTTTTCATTTAACAAAATTTTATAACTTTGGAATATTAAAATAATTCAATCAATATAAAGATTAATAAAATACGAATTATTAAATAAATAGATAATATTTTTGAAAGTTAAAATAATTAATTTTAATATCAATATATTTGATACAAAGAATAAAATATGAATTTTAATGATAAAGTTTAATAATTTATATTATTTAGAAACTATATATTTTTAATTAGAAAGTAGGTGCAATTCAATTCGTTCAGCTTTTTTGATTTTTTGTTTACCTATTTATTTTAATGAAAAGTTTGTTATATAATTTTATAAGTTTAAATGTAAAATTTATTTAAATAAATAAATAAAAATTAACTATTGAATAAAAATCTCTTTCAATAATTTGTTTAAAAATATTTTAACTTTAAAAAAAATTTACTTGATTATATAATTGTCAACCATGACAAAGTTACTTGATTTTTGATCTAACATAAACACTTAGACAATTTCCTCTTTAGATTAGTTATTTAATATATCATCGTATTTGTTTTTGCTTTCATTAATAATATTGTTAAATTCTTCCACTAAACCTGATTCATTACTTTTAAGCTTTTCTAATAAAGTTTTTCTTACTATTTCAAACTCACAATTGAAGTTTTTCAGCAAATTTTTTTTTTAATTGTTTAGAATATCTTGCTCATCATTTTATTATAAGCTGTTTTAATTATTGACTCTTGAATTTTAAAATTTTTCACTATTTTTATCTGGCGAATTTCTTTTAATTCTAACATTTTCTGTCTTTATTTTTTATATTGTTTCTCTATTTTTTTAATATTCCTCACTTAATTAATTTAATAGCAAGGTAAGCAACTTTAAGCCTAAATAATTGTTATCATTTTCCTAATAGTTTTTACTGATTTAAAATAAGCAATACTTAGATTCGTTAAAGCAGTAAGTAAACAATGTTTCAAGGTCTTATTAGCTTTACTCCAATTCCTAGAAATGTTTTTCTTAAAAAAAGAAACTTTAATGTTTTTTGATTTTTTTAATTTCCTCATCAGTCAACTAAGAAATATCTTTATTGTACACTTCATTGTAGATATCCATAAAATATCTCATCTTTAAATATCTATACTCTGCTAATTCGAAAAAGAAGAGAAATAACCTCACGCAAGTGCAAAAATATCTGTAATAACGCTGTTTTTCTGACTAGAATACCCAGAAATCAAAGCAATACAATTTCTCAAGTGCAATATAATCTTAACAACATTTGTAAAATTGGTCTTCTTATTCAACCTTTTGAAACAAGATTTCATTATAATTTGGAATTTCGTATACATCTTTTGAATATACATCTTTTATTTCTTTATTAATTTTATAGAAGTCTTTCTTTATTTATATATGCGGTTTATAGATTTAAAGATTCAAGCTAATCATTTATATCTCATTCCTTAAATAAAAATCCACATTTTCCAAAATATGAGCAATAAAAGCTTCATAGTGATATGAAATTCCTTCACGAATTTTATTTCTTTCAATTTGTTATGTTTAATTTAAAAATTTAAAAACTCTTTCCTTTTTTGTATCTGATTATTTAGATAGAAGCTTCTAAACAAAGTTTATTAAGCTGAAATTGTTTTCTTATAATATTTATCCATTTAAACCTTCAATAAATTTTTTTATTACAAGAGTATTTTTATCAAAATAGTAAAACCAAATATTATCCTCTAAACTCTATATTTAGTCATCAGACTACTATCTACTATTACGGTTCATTACTTTTTATAGACTATTTTGTTTAAATATTTATCTTAAAGTGAGTGATATTCTAAGCAATAATCTAATAATTAACTTCTACCTATTTTAATTAAACAGTAAGATATTGAATTTGATATTTATAATTCATATCAAAAAAAGCACACAATTTCTTCCACTTAAACAATATAATTAAAAATATTGATAAAATTTATTTTTTTAATCTTATAACAAATATTTGATTAGATAATTCTTTTCGATTCTTTAAATCATATTCTTTTACAGTCTTAAAATGTATAGTATTTTATGTTCATATTTAAAAACTATTATAAAATTATAAAATTAAATTTAATTAATATATCATTTACAGTTTCCAGTTATCATAGAATTTAAAATTTTTAGATTTTAAAAATTCTAATAATTTTTTTTATAAAAATTCTTATAAATAAAAAAATAGAAAATTAAATAGATTCACATTATTTATTGAGTGATATTTTGATTGATTTATTGAATTATTAATTTTAAAAAAAATATTTTTTTGATTATTTAATTTTTCTTTAAAATAGAATGGATAAATAATAATATAATTAGCTCAAATTTTTAAAAATAAATTTAAATGATTTCCAAATTTCATTTTATTATTATTAATGTGCCTTATTTTTCAGCAAAAAAAATTTTCGCTCCAATAAAATTCAATTTTAAATTTTCAATAGACTCTAAAATAGAATCTTTTTATGAATATTTATAAAAAGTGAGCCAAAGTAGAGTTTGATTTTAGAATGTTATTACTCTTCATTGGCTATAGATTAATTAACATTCAAAAGTATTGTTAAAGGCAAAGATATTAATTCGTGAATTAAAATCTGAATTCTTATTGAAGTTTATTAGCACTGATTTATTTTTAAAAAGTAAAAGTATAAACATATCAAAAAATCAAATTAAGACTTAGATTGATTTTTGATAGATAATTTTTTTAAGATACTTTTTAAACTAGTATTAAAAACGAAGTAAAACTTTTCATAGATTTTGCATATCTTTTATTACTCAATAGATGGAATACTATTAAAGTTTATATGACTCTTTTGTTGCTATTGTAGGAGAAGGTGTTTGCACAGATGATGAAATCAAAAAATATATTTAGTGGGGCAATGGAAATCTAGAGATATCCTTGAATTATTATTTTTAATAGCAAACAAAAAGCAGTGGATTTCAATCTATATCTTAAAAAAATTAATCTACTTCCATAAAAAACAATTCTAGCTAATAAAATGGTATGAAAACAAGGCAAAGAAGGTAAATTATTGATTTAAAAAGAGCACATTAGGCATTTTCTAGTTGCTTCTATTTTATATTCAAAAATATTTATTTACTGTTTTCTTTATTATAAACAGTCAAAACTAGCAAAAACAATAAAATAGAGATAGCAATAATAACAATTAAGCCAAATTATAATAGGCTGTTCCTCAATCGCAAAAATCAAAAGCTCTCAATAATGATCTCAGTCAATAAAGGGATACTAGTTTTTAATAAGATGAAGAAGACAAATATTAGGAATTTCCGAAACAGTAAACAGTAAATGCATTCTAAAAATTATAAGAAGGAAGCAAAAAAATGAGGGAGTTTGATAAAATTATTGAGTAGCTCAAAGAAGAGTATAAAAAACCAGTATAATCAATTGTAGAAAAGAAGCTTTCTGTTAATAAAGATGAGTATAGCAATGATTTTAACAAAGACTAGATCTATTAAGAACATAGTGAAGATAATTCTTTCAATGTAAACCTTGATTATTTACCATCTATCTTGAGACGCCCGAATCCCGAAGAAGCACAGTAAAATTTTGATTTTATTTGAAATAAATAAATGTTATTCATTTAAAAAATAAATGATTTGACTTAAACTTAATAAATTTTAGTTTAAATATTTTAATAATATTAAAGAATTCCTCAAAGTTATACTGCAAAACCTCATATTGATTTTAGTTAAGTAGAACAGAAAATATATTAACTAGGATAAAATGAATAACTAAATTCAAAAGATACTGATAAAAGTGATCTAAGAAATAACTAGCCAATTTTCGAAGACAGAGACATGATGGACAAAAATAATTAACAAAATTAAAATAATAATATAAAGCAAGAAGAACCTGAAGAATATAATAACTATATAAGCAATTAATAATCAGAATTAGCTTAGCAACAAAACTAATTCTTTTAAGAGAGAAATAAGTCTTACTCAGCACAAAGCTTTGATAAGTTAAATATTTCTTAAGTACCTATTAAGGCTCGCTTTTAATCTGAAACTAATTTAAATGACAATATTTAAGGAATAGAAAATTCAAAAAAAAAAACCTAAAGCTATGAATCGTTTGAATAAGGAATTAAAGATGTTAAGTAAAGTGAAGAATAAAGCTTGCAGTTTCCTTGCTACTTGGGACAGTTTATTTTAACAGGGCATGCACTCACTTCTTCAAGATGTGATATGAAAAAAGGTAAAATTTTATAGAAAAATATTAAATAAAAATTGAACATAATTATGTTGTTTTTCTAAAATTATATAGGAGATGATGTCATATTAAAAATCGAAAGAAATGTTTAAACAAATATTGCTAAGAATAAACAAAAAGCTAAAAAAAGTGGGGGTTAAACAACTTAGTAAATGATTATTAGGCTTGTTTGGAGAGAAAGAGAAGTTGGAAGGTTAGATAATAACTATGCACAAGTTCTCTATCCTTTGATAGATAGAAATTATATATTTATTTAAGGTTAATTTGAATATGCCCCACCATATCTCTAAGCTTTTACCTAAATCAGAGTATCAGTCAAAGTGTCTCTACTAAAAACATGTATAACCAAACCAATCACTTAAATTATAGAAGAAAATTCTAATACAAAGGAAAGTCAAATTCTCAGAATATACAGTGAAACTAAAGATTAATTTGCTCAACTCTTTGAGTGGTTAAATATGTAGATGGTAACTCCCACCTTAATTCAAGTGAAGGGTAAGAAGAAAAATTAACAAATTAATAGTAAAGAAAGAGATTCAATAGCAAATAATAGAAGCAGTTTTAATGAATTAAATAATTAAAATTAAGGATAAAATTTCCAAAATTCATTAAAAAAAGAAACTTTAAGTGATGATAAAGGGTTTGAAGAAGAATAAAATGAACAAAAAAAAAACTCCAGTAAGATGCTCTCTGAAGATGAAGAAAGAGAGAGCTACTAAAATGAATCTAGTGATGGTTAGAAACTATAAGAAGATATATTTGGAAACCTACAAGAAGCTGAGTAAGACAGTAAAAGAATGATAGCTGAAGAAGAAAGCTTAGATATTTCTTAAGAAATAAACAATATTTTAAATGATTAAAGCAAGTCAAATAATAATAGTTGTAATAATAAATATACTCATTAAGATGCAACTAGTTCTGCACCAAAAATTAATTTGAATGACCCATTTATTAAGCTTCCAAAATAGAAAACCCTTTTTAGCTTCAAATTGTAAAATAAGAAACCAGATTAAAATTAGGAGTAACAAGAAAGATCTGTTCGTTAAAGCAACAACTAGCAAGTTGCAGAAAACAAAGAAGAAAATAAATCTCAAGACCTAGATTATGAGCAATTATTTAACATTGTCCCTGGCACAGATGGCTAAGTAACTGAACTTTAATACTCAGAGCCACCTTCCACATTTAAAACATCTCTTCACAATTATTAAAAATAAGCTCTAACATGGATGCTCTCTCGTGAAGGTAAATAAACTGACATGAATGAAATTATTAAAAGAGATACAAGAACTTTGCACCCTTTATGGGAAAAATATGCTTTGCCTTGCTCATTGAAATTCTTTTTATATTTTAATCCTTATTCGGGATAAGTCAGTACTTAATTTCCTAGAGCTTAAAGTGATTGTAGAGGTGGTATTCTTGCTGATGAAATGGGTTTGGGTAAAACTGTAATGATGCTCAGTCTTATACATTCCAACAAAAGAAAAAATCACTAATATATTGCAAATATAAAAGAAGAGGACGAAACTGATTTAACAGATGATTTAAACAATTTTCTAAGTCTAAAAGGAGGAAATACAGGTTAACAAAACCAAACCACTATAACAGCCGCATTTAAACCAAAGCAAAAGAACCAAACTCTGGTTTAAATGGCTAAGAAAGATGCAGGTACTTTAATTATTGTTCCTGTAACTCTCCTTCAATAATGGATGGACGAAATTTAATGTCATTCATCACAAAACAGTCTAACCTATTATGCATATTATGGAAATAACAGAGAAAATAATTTAAACATTTATGATGTAGTTATCACTACTTACGGAACTATTTCGAGTGAATTTGCATCTTAATCAAACTTAAATAATAAAAATCTTTACAAATTTAATTGGCATAGAATAGTGCTTGATGAAGTAATTTTTTTATTAACATAAAAGTTATTTTAAATTCTAATTATAAATCAATTATTTATTTTTTTATTACAGGCTCATTACATAAAAGGGAGAGTTATATAAATAGCAAAGGCTGTTTACAGTCTTTCAGGTGATAATAGGTGGTGTATGACAGGAACACCACTACAAAATAAGCTAGATGAGTTGTTTCCTTTAATTCACTTTATCAAACTTGAACCATGGAGTGATTATATTTGGTTCAATAATTATATAAACAAGGTAAACAATTAAAAGGAAAACAATTTTTAAAAATTATTATTAAAATTTAGCCTCATGAGAAAGGTGATTTAGTTGTTTACGATGTCCTTAAAACTATCTTACGTCCTATATTGCTTAGAAGAACCAAAAAGAGCAAAGATATTCATGGAAGAAGTATTATTAGCCTTCCAGAGAAACATTGCTTCATAGAGAAAGTTGAGTTCACTCCTGAAGAAAGAATGTTTTATGACAAAGTTCACCAAACTTCCAAAGAAGAATTTGATGGATTTCTATCTCAAGGCGTCCTTCTTTCTAATTATATGAAAGTATTTAAAATTAACAATAGCATTAAAATAAATTCATTTTTAATTGTAAAAGGTGTTCGAGCTTCTATTAAGACTTAGATAGATCTGTGATCACATATTTTTGCTGACAACTAGAGGTGACGTAACCAACACAGATGGATTAGAATAAAAAATTAAGTCCTTTGTTGACAGGCGTAACAAAGCCTTGAAAGAGCAAACTGAGCAAATTGAAAAAAAGGGAAAATCTGTTTATCTATAAAATTAATAAAATCAATTAGAGCTTCTTGAAAGTACGAATGGTTCAGTTGACTCTAAACACTCGCACTTCGAAGTAATTTTAGATGAGAACAATGTTGAATAGAGAATAGAAATTCCAGATAACTTTAACTTCGACTATTCAGAATTATATTTGAATAAAGTAGTTGAAGACATCAAGTACAATAAAATAACTTCATGTAACATTTGCTTAGAAGATATGGAAGATGCTGTCTTAACAGCATGTTTGCACGTTTCATGCCGTTTATGCGCAATACGTTCCATTGAATTCACTGGAATGTGCCCAATTTGCAGAAAATTCATTTCTAAGGAAGACATTATGACTGTACCGAGAAACAATAGGTAAAGAAAATTAAAAAAATAAAATTATATATTGATAAATCTTAATAATAATAATAATAATTAGGTTTACTTTTGATCCTACTTAAAAGTACATAAGAAGCTCAAAAATAAATGCTGTAATGAATTACATTTAAAACTTATAAAAAACTGATGATAAATGTTTAGTGTTTACATAATTTTTGGGCATGATGGACTTATTTGAAATAGATTTCCAAAAAAATAAAATTCCTTATCTAGTAAAAATTTATTTAAATAAAAAAACATTTATTTATTTCCTAAAAACTAAATAGAGACTAGATGGTTCAGTTAATTAAAAATAAAGAGCTGAAATAATTAAAAGATTTAACGAAGACAGCTAATACAAAGTTTTCATGATTTCATTAAAGGCAGGAGGTGTAGGTCTTAATCTAGTGAAAGCAAATCATGTTTTGATGGTAGATCCATGGTGGAATCCAGCAGTGTAATTTAATATTTATTTTGAATAATAATAATAATAATAAGAGTAATTTAATTACAAAATAAAGGGAAGAACAAGCAATAGAAAGATGTCATAGAATAGGACAGAAAAAAGAAGTATTTGTTACTAGATTTATTTGTGATGACTCTATTGAGTCCAGAATGATTAAACTTCATGAAGAAAAAAGAGACCTCTTTGAAAATACAATACAAGCTACTAAAAAAGATAAAAAAGAATAAAACATAGAGCACTTTAAATATCTAATGTCAACATATTGAATCAAACAAATATCAACTTTAACAAAAAATCAAACAATAAAAACTAATTTATTTTCAAAAATTTTATCATATTAATAAACTAATATCAATCTATTCCTTAAAACATAAATTCATAAACTAAAATTATTTATTTAAAATGTGTTTTGTATTTCATATTTGTATTATTTTAAATAAATTAAAAATTTTATTTGCACTTTTATTTATGAAAATAATCAATTTTATGCATTTAAAATAATGTTTTATAATTATTTAATAATCAACAAAAATAAATTTTCTCAATTTATTTATAAATTTACTTAATTGACATTTAAAATTGTTTAATTACTAAATTTGTTTTTTTTTCTTTCATTTTTCTATTTATTAAAAATCTTAAAATGTAATCTAAATTATAAAAAATAGAAATGTTTTACTAAAATTAGTTTCTATTTTATTTTTATGGTATTTAAAAATCATAAAATGTAATCTAAATTATATAAAATAGATTTGCAAAATAAAATTAATTTAACAGAGTTAAAAAATTTTTTAATTATTTAAACAAAACAATAAATTATGAAAATTTATTAATAAAAAAAACTAATTCATTTATATAATCAAATTTTTTTCTTTTATTTTTTTGATTTTTAATTTTTAGGTAAATTATTTATTCTACCAAATAAAAAAATATTTTATTGATGTACATTATTATATTTTCCCTCTTTTTCATCATTTTTAATAAAATATTTATTCTAAGAACTTTAAAAATACGAGCTATGTATCAAAATTTAGATAAATTGCTAAAAATTTAACAAATCTTAATAAATTTATTTATTATTTTGAGTATTCTGTAGCTAGTAAAAAAAGTTTTAATTAATTTATTGTTTTATTTGTATTATATATATTAGGATATTATTTCATTTATCTTTTGTAGAGATCTATCAACTATTGCAAAAATTTTTTATCCTTTAAGGGATTTCAGTAATTAAGTAATTTGAATAAAATTTAAATAATATTTAATATAAATTAATTTAAAATTTTAATTTTATAAAAATAAAAAACATTTTATATGAAAGCTATTTAAAAAATGATTAGAATTATTTGAAATATTTATTTTAATTTTATATTTTAGAAGCTATTAGAGAGATTTTATATAAAGTAATTTAAGTGGATAATTTCTGTGGTAAATCAAAAAATTAAAACTTCTCTTGAAAAAGAATATTAATTAAATCTTGGAATGGTTAAAAGAAATTATAATAAATTTTAAAGGAATTTTAAAGAAATTCGTTTTATTCGATGTTATAAATTTCATCAGATCCTTTAAATTAATATAGAAGTGCACTGATTTTATAAATAGATTAATTAAAAGATAGGATTAGGTTAAAAAAGATAATAATTCAATTAAAAGAATTTAGGTTGTGCAAGCGAATAATTAAATGGATTAAAATAAAGTAAAGTAAGAAAAGAAGCCCTTAAAATTAAAAGATTTAACTCCTGCCTTGAGAGAGAAATATAAAAAT
Organism: Tetrahymena thermophila SB210; assembly: GCF_000189635.1. Taxonomy (NCBI): domain Eukaryota; phylum Ciliophora; class Oligohymenophorea; order Hymenostomatida; family Tetrahymenidae; genus Tetrahymena; species Tetrahymena thermophila. Next base: position 1,518,912 of record NW_002476434.1, read on the forward strand.
CACCCTCTCTTTCTAGATGAGAAAAAGAAGAAGGCATAAAAGCCCGTTGATTTAGACAAGTTGAAATAGAGAAAATAAGAAAAAGAAAAGTCAATTGAAGAAAGAGTAGAGGAATATGAGATAAAGTCAACAGAGAAAAAGGCTTTGGAAAAAGTGTTTAAATTATTTTGTGATGAGAGAATTTTAAATTCAAATAGAATGAGTAAAAGTGGTAACATAACATTAAATACAAGCACAAATAAAAATCACATCAGCTCAGCAAATAACAATGATGCTAATTCATAAATTTAAAATGAAGATGGTGATAAACCAATTACTGCTTACTTCACAGCGAAAGAAGTTGAAACAATTCTTGATAAAATGGGAATGCATTTGACTAAATCTGAAATAGATCTCATGATATGGTAAAAAATCAATTAGAAAATATTAAAGCAGATAACAATAAATAGATAAATAAAATCCAAAATTTTGATTGATTGATTCTACAACAACTAAAATTAATATTTTTTAGTGTATTTTTATTAATTTTTACTGATATTCATATTATTTTTGATATGTAATACTTGAGCACTAAAGATTATTTATGATTGATGAATTAAAATATTTTACAAATAAAAAGGGAAATAGATGAAAATTTAGATAAGAAAATTGATTACAGAGAATTTGTTAATATGTATAAACGTTGTATTATGTAGAATTCAGAGCTTGAACCTAAGAGTTTATTCCATATGGTTTAGTTCCTTATGTACTGCAAGCCTGAAAAGTATAAAGTGACAGTAGAAGATACTCTTGAATTGTTATATGTTAGAATGGGTAGACAAGATCTAGATGGAGAAATTATTGCTATTTTTGGGTATCTATTTTATTTTACTGCTAATATTAAAATAGATATTAAATTCAAACAAAATCAAATAAAAAAAATGAAATCTTATTTTTTGTAGATAAATTGTCTATTTAATATAATTAATAATACAAAATTATTTATAAAAAAAATAAATAAATAAATATTTTTAAAATTAGAGAGTTTTTTTTGTTAAGAATAAATTTAAAATGAAAAATAGTTTTTAAAATATTTTAACACTTTATTGAAAAATATTTTTTTATTAACAAATTAAAATAAAAAAGAGATGATGATAAAACAGAAGATGGTTAAGAAAAAGAAATTTCATTTAGCGAGTACTTAGAGAAAATAAACAAAAGAGCTATTGATTAAAGAAGATAAAAAATACAAGATAAAAAAGACTAATTTAACTACAAGCATAACTTAAGCAGAATGAATAATGAATCTATTAATCACTGAAATTAAGAGACATATATTTTTAGATTATAATAATTTTTATCATTTTTTTTATAATAATTTTTATCATTTTTTTATAAAAATTAAATCAATTTATAAATTAATAAATTGTTTTAGTTGGCATTTATTTTAATTAAAATACCTTTACAAGAATTGTTCTAAAAGTTCAATCATTCAATGCTTTTATTTATTCATTCATTTATATCCGATTCAAATAAATTAAGAAGATTTTATGATAAATCTTTTTTAAAAAAGTAACAATTAATTAATGTTCAAACTATAGAGAATAAATTACAAATTAAATTTTTTAAATAATTGTAAACAAGGAACGTATAATTTTTATTTTACAACATTATCATGCAATAGATAACTCAAAATTAATCTATCTTAGTTTACGAATTTCTAAATATAAAAAGAGCAAATTCATTAAAATATAAATATTTAATAGAAAAAAAAGTAAAATTGAAGTAAAATATACAAATATAGATAAAATCCTTAATTATTCATGCAATTAATTGGATTTATGCTAAGGAATTAAGAGCTTTATATGTCGTTCTGGATAAATTTATTTATAGAGAATATTTATTTTTAATAAGAAAAAATTTAAAATAGATATAATGAGCATAGCCTGATGTATATTTAGTTATGAAACATAAAATAAACTTTTAATTTTTCGTTTATTGGTGAAAATAGGTAGGTAATTTAAAAGTGTGTAAGTAAAATTGATGTAATTTAAAATAGAAGACGTTATGAAGGAACTCTGAAATATTAAATTACTTTATTATTAGCATAAAATATAATAGAAAGCATAATCATAAAAAGGATTAATATTATAAATACAAAATAAATAATGTGGTAATTTATTTCTTAAATGCATTATCAGTTATATTTTCCTTCTTTAAATTGTTTTATTTATAAATTAATTTATTTTTAAATTTAATTATTTGTTTTGTTTGATATCTTTATACTGCATAGTTTAAAAATAGTAATAAAAAATTTCTATTACCTTTAAATGTAATTTAATAAATATACTGAATTATACATTTTTTGACATCATCCATGAAACTATAATATTAAATTTTAAAACTTAAAAATGAGATTTTACTGCTATGAAACACTTGCTATGGATAGGGTATTATGATGTAGAAGCTGTACTAAGAAATCTCGACTTAATAAAATACACACTATCTTATTAAAGAGAGCATATCATTTGATATCTTATTTGAGTTTCATGCATTTTTCTTTTTGTTAAGAAATACAGTAAATCTAGCTTTAAGTTTTGCTTAGTATATTTGAATGGCATAATTCCTAATAAAAACAATGTTATTCTACTGAAAAAATTTTAATTAAGACCATACGCACTAATAGGGGAGTTTTTGGATTAATATTTTTCAAAATAATTATAATTTTGCAGATTAGTAAGCTATTATAAGCAGTATTATAAACATTTTTGATAAACAGAAATGAAAAACAAATCCTTGATTTTAAATTAATTGACAATTATTTATTTTTGATAAATCATAATTAAAAAAAATAAAAAAAAGCAATATTTAGGAAACAAACAAACAAACTTACAAAAATATTATAAACTGCAATAGCGAGATAGAAAATGATCATCTTGTCATTCATTATTTCTTTTGTTTATATAACTTCAAATACCCAAGAAGATTAGGGTGAACCAAAGGAAGCTGCCTCATTAAGGTAGTGCTTGAAGGAATTTTTGATAAAATTCTCAAAAAACTGGCTTCATTTCATATTGATAATGTACAAGTCACGCAAATCAAAATTGACAATATTTGTTGAAATCATTATACACTATGGACTATTTCTTATAGCTAGTGGATGTTAAAAATATATAACAGTGTTTGGAACACTATTTCTACTTGAACTATCATCTGTTTTTCTTTTCAGCTTCATAGAAGGGTTCCTTCTACAATCAGCTTATTACTATCAAGACTTAATTTTGATACTTTTATTCTATAGTTTTGATGCAGTATTTTTCTTTAATGCAATACCATCATTGGTCATAAATTGGATTTTATTCGGAGTATTTCATATTATAGCTTTTGTACTGAGCTTAAAATAATTTTAAAAGGAAAAGAAAATAGTGGAGAAACCTCTCTAATTTGAGGCAAAAAAAATAATCAATATTGGAAAATATAGAGGTAAAAACTGCATACTAGCAGAAACCATTTAACCTAAGGAAGTTTAATTAATTTAATTAGACACAATGAAGGTAATCGGATATGCACCTTTATAATAAAAAGCCTCGTTAAAATCATTTCTCCCTCAAACTTAATTGATAATAATTTAAGAAAATGAAAAGCTTGACATTTTCTGCTTACGTACATTTAAAATGATTAAATAATTTGACATGAATAATCTTAACATAAAAACTGCAGAAACTGTTAGAATACACAAGATAGATTAATCTATTCATCATCATCATAATAATAATTTACAGTAAATTGAAAAATCTCCTAATCAAGAGTAAACGAGTAAATTCACTGAAAATAATGAATTTTAAGACATTCCAAACTTTATGACAGTAAATAATAATAAATCAAATGACGAAGAAATCATTTTAAAGAAAAAATCTGATTAAAATTCTGATTTAGAGAGTTAAAAAAAGAAAACTAATTAAAAATTATACATAGTTCATGATTCAAAGCCATTAATAGCAGAAATATCAATGGTAAATAATGAAACTAGCATAAGAGTTATTAATTTTCTTACAAATTTTGAAGAACGCTAGCTTTAATTAACTATGCCTATCGTTCAACCTGAGCAACTTATTTAATTCGTAAGAATAGATGGTACTGATAAAATTTTCTTTAAATCTCCGTAAAATTCATTCTGTTTGATAGATATAAATAAAAATTTATCAGACATAGTGAAATAGTACGCTTAGTCTGAGATAATATGCAATATCATTAATGAAAGAGATATAGCTCTTACAGAAAATGATAATCTTTATTTATATGATATTCCTGCTAATTTATTTACTAAAAAAATTACCAAATTCCATATGGGATCCTATGTCATTCCAATTCAAAACGCTCCGGGATTCTATTTAATCTTACCCTCTGAAGATCACGCTCATAGAATCCATCCAGATATTGCTCAACTGATTAACGAGCAACTCTTTTCATTTAGAATTATTTCTAACAAAATTTTAAAGACTTTGAAAGTATAAGCAGCTATTTATGATGTAGATAGTAAAAAGCTAAACATTTTTACAGACAGTTAAGTGATTGTAGAAAGTAATATCAATTTACAGTAAGCAGAACAACCTCTAGTTAGCGATCATGTTGTGTTAGATATATCAATCTACCAGTAAGCTCATTAAGAATAAATTTAATGAAGTTAAAGTGTAAATACTCTGCTTTAACTAAATAAACTATTCACTATAATAGGCAAGAAATTATAAACTAGACTCATTATTTGAGTAGTAATTCTTTATTGAGAACCAAATATAGTTTAATACTTAATTTAGAACAATATAACTAATATATTAATTTAATATAAAAACCTGCAATAAATAACCAATCAATAATAATACTTGATAATAAACTAACTTAATTTAAATTTCCTCATTTTTCTTTTACTTATTTAAAAAATTATAAAAGTATGTTAATAATAATTTGTTACTTATTTTATGAACTAAATTAATTAAGATTCAATATTGCATGCATTCAAATTCATAAGTTTAATAAATTCACTCCTTCCTTATTTTTAAGCTAAAATGTTTTTATTTATAAAATTTAAGTTCATCAATAAATTAAAAATATTAAAAAAAAAAAATGAAATTGATGTTTTTAAAATTAATTTTTAATTAATATTTGATAACTAATTTGATAAATTTATTTTAGAAAATAAAATTTTTTTAAAAAATATTAATTCAAATAAAGAAATTAATTCAGAAAAAAATTATTATAAATAAATTAGTAAATAAACTATATTTTTTAATTGTATAATGATATTGTGCTTATTGTAAATAAAAAATTTAAATATAAGAGCATCGTTTTTAAAGAGATAAAAAGCTTATATTAATTTAATTTATTTATATTGTTAATTATTAAATTTGCATTTTGATATTTATTTTATTTCAAATAATATAAAAGTTTTCACTGGTTTTCATCAATAGATAAATAGCAGTTAAAAATCAATAATAGAAATGAGCTTTTCAAATAATTAAGGAATAGGAGGGATTTATAATAGTTTAAATTTAAAGGAATCTGCTGAATTTAAAATAGATTCTGAAACTTAGATGGAAAATCATTAGATATAATAGTCCTAAGGAGCCATACCACTTATACCATTAATTTAACAAAAATCTGAGAATTCAAATTCTTCTAAAGAAATATAGCAAGAATTAGAAGTTACTTAAAACAAAATGAAAGAAATAAGAAATAAAATGAAGGAAGATATGATGACTTAATCTTCAATCTTAAAAAAAGAATATGAAAAAGAAATTATTGATAACTAAATTGAAAAAATGTAAAATATTTATCAGCAGTAAATCGAATTGCTTTCTACAAAGTGTCAAGTATTAGAAAAGGAATTAAAATATATAACAGAAAGCAGCACTTCCAAAATGCAAATGCTTGAAGATGAGAACCAAAACTTATTGAGAGACTTATAGGAAAAATCGCATGAGCTTAATCTTGCCCTGAAAACTATAGATGAATACAAATAGTTAATTGAGCAATATTAAGACGAAAGGTAAAAGAATAATGATAAGATTAAAGGTATTGATGAAGGGTATAAGTTTTTAGAAACTGAATTAACAGAGGCTAATCAGAAAGCAGAATATTTCTAAAAGTAGAAGAATAAATACAAAAGAGAAAGAAATGATGTCAGATAATAAATTTTATTACTCAAGGAAGAGAATGCCATTTTAGAGCAGATTAACTAAAAATATAAGCAGGAAATTCAATATCTCACTCAAAATTTGGCAGAGTAAGAGATTAAGTTAGAAAATTATGGCACTACTGAGTAAAACTACTCTGAATTATAATCATAGTATATTAAATTGAAGAATTAGAGTGATGAAGATTAATCTTTAATCTTGCAATATGAATCAAATTTGAAGTAAATTTAATAATAATATGAATTACTGTAGAGTTAGTACCAAAATATAATTGTTGAGAAAAATGCAGGAGAAGACAGATACTTGAAATAAATTTAAGATTTAGAGGAAGCCCTGCAAGACACAAGACAAAACTTATAAAAAGTTGATAACTAATCAGCTAAAACAAAAAAGAAAATATCTGAATTACAAAACCAAAATGACAGCTTCAAAATTTAAATAGAAAAATATTCAAAATCTGAAGAAATGTATATAACTGACATTAAAAGTATTTGCAGAGCTCTTGAGAAATCTTTAAGTACACCATCATCCTCAGCTAATTTAAAAACATCTGAAATTCCAACAGAGGCAAATGATTCTGAAGTGACTCCTCTAATATCACTCATGAAGAACATAGCATAAAACATAAAAAAAGAAATAAAGTAAAAAGAAAGCAATATTAGCAAAAAGAAAGAAGCAATTAATTAGCTTACATCAGAAAGAGAAAACCTAAATCAAAAGCTAGAGCAACAAAAAAATATTTTTAAAGAGAAAGAACAAAATATGAAAAAAGAGATTGAACAATAATCATAATAAATAAATGAGATAAGCAAGACCGTTCTAAATTTGTAGAATGAAAATAATAATTTGAAAAGAAGTCTTTCAGATCTGCAAATTTCTTATCAAAATTTTTAAGAAGTCGTCAAAGATAAAGAATCTGTAGTCTATCAAAAAATAACTCTAAGAATGATGAACTATTGTTCTTGGCTCCACTCTAAAATTGCTCATCTCAATTTAATTAAGGGAATGCTCTGGAGTATCGCTTGCATATACCTAGATAGCTCGGACTTAATATTAAAATTAAATGCAAAATATTGTGATCGTTAGGAATTGTAAGACAATATCAAATAGTCATCTACTAAGCAATAAAAAATTGCTAGAAGAAAAAGAATGTAATAAAAGCTTAAGATAGCTTTCAAATGCGCTTTATTTATAAGCTTGCTCAAGGTAAAAAAAAATACTAAGCTACTTCTTTCTTAAGGACTGATTTGCAATTGGATTACTTGTGCAAATCGCAACAATCAAGTTTAATAAAACATAGATCAATATAATTAAGACGAGCTATTTAAAAACCCAGATAAATTTATTATGTCTATGAATTCAAATAGTGATGTGCTTAATTTCAAAGACACGAAAATAAATATAACCAGTAATATAAGATTATAACTCCTCTAACTCGAACAATTTTATCATAAATCTACTTAGGCTGATAGGGATTAAATTGATTTTTTTAATAAAAAAATAAAAGAAATATCTTCTTAGATGAAATCTGTTGTTGATAGCAGGTCAGACTTCGAGGATAGATTAAAGTAATAAATATTCTTAAATAAATAATAACAAATAACTATACAATAACTTCAAGGCGAGGTGCTAGATTTACAATTTGAATTAAAGCTAAAAAATAGACATCATAACACTCCCCAATAAAACGCTCATCACTCATAAAATTAATCTAATTATTTAAAATGATACTTTTAAAAAGGATATATTTATATATTTATTTATTTTAAAACTGTTAATTTCTTAGTTAAATCAACTTATACTTTATTAAAACTATTATTCCTTTTTTAAAAAATTACAGACTTTAATCATATTAAATAAATAAAATTTTATTTAAAAATATTGTGAATTCTCAAATGCTAAGTAAGACCCTATTAATTATAACTCAATTTAGAAATATTTTTTATTAATGCTAAATCATTAGCTATTAATTGGATGTTTAACTGAATATGATAAACTGCGGTCTATTTAAACAAATTTCAAAATTATTACAAACAATTTAAATAGTTTTTTAAATTAGAATAGCTAATTTTTATTTAAAAAAAATTTGTTATTTAATGATCTAAAAATAAACAAAATTTTAAATAAATTTACTCAATTCTAAATATTTTTTTTATTTATATTAAAACATTATTAGCGAATTTATGATTATAAAAAAACTAAAAATATATTTCAAAAAAAAATTAAATATTTAAATCACAGGTTAAAAATAAGTATTAGTGATTATTAATTTTATATATTTCACAAAGCATCATTCATATCATTTTTAAATAGCTTATTTTACTTCCATTTTACTACTAGAATTTCTTTACCAAGAATCTAATTTTATAGGATTTGCGTTGAATCTAATTATCCTGGTGGTGAAGATCTTTAGATATTATTTTATGTTTTCTTTAAAATAGGTGAAGATGAGTCTTTACGGGTAGGTGGAGAATCTGAAAAATAAGTTGAATCAGTTCGCCTAAACTCGTTCTGTATTTCGCTCATATTTTATTTACCAGCTTTAACAGAATTAAAATTATTCATCATCAAGGGATTATTCCTCCAAGTTATACTCTTTGAAAGACTGCTTTCTAAATCAGCAGAAGTTCTGTTAGATAATACATCTTCTGTAGAAGTTGAAATACTTCTTTTACCACGAATAATTTTGAAGAAACCATAAACCAAAATAATAATGTCAACTAAAACTATGACGTTCTTAACAATTATGAAAGCCAATAAGATTTTTTCAAATGAATCTGAATAATTCAAACTTGGAGTTGAAGAATTATTTTGCTATTCAGATTTTATCAAATAACTTAAAAATAATAATGCCAAATATAAAGCATTCAATAAGAAACTAGCAAAAGCAGCTAACTTATAATAAAAAGGCCTAATCATCAATTCATACAAGAAAACAATACCGCTTATCACAATTTAAGGCAAGACTTGGTCAGAATGGTATGCATAAATAGTGCACATACATATTGCTGTTTTTTAAATGAACTTTATTAAGATAAAAATCTAAGCTGTTCTATTCTCTTTTAGACCATAAAATATACATCCAAACTAAATTTTAAAATTATTTAAGTTAATATGAAAAGAATAAAAATAATTTTTACTTTCTAATTTTTTTCCTTTACTGTCAAATATGGCATGAATAATACTACTTTAAATATAAAGTAGAGCAAGTAGATCATATAAAAAGAAACCAAAAGTGTCAAAATAGAACCAACAATACTTACCGCTTATTCACTAAATGGTTTTGTAAGTTATAAAAGAACAATCAATAGCAATTCTTAGTAAGTTAAGTAGAAAATTAGCAAATAAACAGTTTATCTAAAGTTATTTTTGATCCATACAACTGCTTTCTTCTTGCTGTATTAAAGTTTTGTGTATCTGTAGACTAAAAATTTCACTAGTAATAAAAGAGCTACAGACAAGTGTAAAATTATCAATGGTGATACATTAAATAAGAAGTTATTTGTTTTTTAGTTGACCATAAATTTAAAATCTGTTTGTTAGTATGAATCAACATAAACTTCTTATGATAGAATTCTAATACTTGTTTAGTTTTAAGGCTAATTAGTACTGCTTTTATTTGAACTATGTTCAAATATACCTTAAAGAACATTAGGGAAAATAGGAGATAAGTTATCTGAGTACAATATTTTTAAGTATTAATTACTGTTTCCTTAATAATTAACATTCACATATGTTAAAAAGCTAACCATCTAAGACACTTCCATTCCTCTTAAGCTTGAAGCTGTTCCAGCTCCTCCAATCATTGAAACTGCACTCAAAGAAGTCATTCCAGACTGCATACCTTATAAACCATTAGAATCTATTTATTACTCTTTAAAAATTATTTAACATAATTAATTTTTTTTTGATTAAGTAAAAAAATGCTATCTATTTAATATGTCTTTAAATACCTATTTATATTTTTATCAATAAAAAAATAATTTATTTACTTTAGCAATCTTAAGAAGAATTTTCGATATATCCTTCTTAGCAAATGCACCTATTCAGGTATAAGATTCTGTTTTTAGGGCAAGTTAAACATTCATTTATTGAAATTCCAGAACACGTTTAGCATGTATAATTGCATTTTTTGCAGACATTGTTTTAAATAAAGTTTCCATTAGATTCGTCACAGAAAGCACATGTCTTTGATTAAAAGTCGAAATAATAATTAGGATCGCATTAAATGCATTTATTTTTATGATTCAATAAGTATGGAGATTAGCATTCCTAACATATTTAATCAGGAGAACATTTTTTGCAGTTTTAAGGACACTTTTTGCACATTTTTTAAGTTGAATCTAAATATTCATCAGGCTGGCACTAGCTAACACATTTTAATTAATTTGAACTTACGTATAATGAAGAATTACACTAATCACAAATTTGAACTGAGGTATCACAAGAATTGCATTATGAAACATTACATTAAACACATTGCTTATTAATTAGAGTAAATCCTTATATACATTAATTGCATTGCACTTTATCTTAACAAAGACTGCAATTCTAACTACATTAAGAGCATATTTGGTTTTTGTTAATCAGTTCAGAAAATTACCCTTCTGGGCATTTTTCTATACAAGAAGATTAATCAAGACTTAAAATAAATCCAAGTGCACAAACTTAACACTGATTACTTGTATTTTAGCAAACATCACAATTTTTTACTTAGCAAGCTACACATTATTGGTCATTGTTAAGATAAAATCCTAATCTGCATTATAAGCATGTATTCATATCGCTGCAATTTTAGCAATTCCTTACACATTTAATGCAGCTAGTATCTATTAATGAATAACCATTAGGACATTTATCTACACATTGGAAAGTGTCTGATCTTAAGTAAAAAGATTAAGAGCATTACTCACATTAAGATGAACTTTTGCATGAATCACAATTATTATCACATTATTAACAAACCAGCCTTTTTCCAGTATCAACTGTAGGAAAATAACCTATAAGACATTATTTAGTACATTTATTTAATTATGGTGTAAAGTAATAATCTTGCTAACACTCATCACAAGAGTTGCTATTAGAGTTACAATTTATACAATTTTCAATACATTAACTGCAAGTATTGTTATTTTATTTATCAACATAAAAAGAAGGCTTACACTATTTACATTCAATAGAGTTAGAGCATTACTAGCAGTTTGAAATGCACTGTTTACAAAAATATCCTTGGTTACTATCTTAATATACATAGTTATTTTCAGGGCATTTTTACAAGCATTAGTTAGTTTATGAATCAAAAACATAATTTTATTAGCAAATATCACAAGATTAGTTATTTGTTTAACATGAAATACAGTTAGATACTGAGCATTTTTAGCAAGCCTTGTTAACATCAAGATAAAATCCTTATTAACATTTTTTGCAATCTTAAGTGGTGTCGCACTCAATGCAATAACTTAAACACTTGATGCATTACGTTCCTTTTTAAGAATAACCCTCTTGACAATTAGATACACAATCTTAATAGTCTGATCTTAGGAAAAATCCATCATTACAAGATTGACACTTATCCTATGTTTCACAGATGTTACAATTATTAATGCACTTAGAACATTCATTTGTACCAAATTAGTTGAAATATCCTAAAGGGCAGTGCTAGTCACAAGTGTTTTTATCAAGAGTATATAAATAATCTGATTTGCATTTTTCACATTGATTAAAATCCTGACATTCAGCGCAATTAGAAATACAAGGTGAACATTTTTGAGAATCAAGGTAAAAACTAGATAAACATTAAGTACATTCATTAGCAATCTAGCATTTTAAACAGTTATCAGCACATTTGATACATTATGCTCCTATTTATGAATATCCTTGTGGGCATTAATCTATGCATATTAAGGAATCTGATGTCAAATAATAGTTATCGTTGCAAGTTTAGCATGTATTTTCACTTTTACAAACTTTACAGTTATTGCTACATTTTATGCACTAAAAATTTATACTTTTAAAATATCCATCAGAGCAATCTAAACTACAAATATTAGTATCTTAAGTGTAGTAATAATTGTTTATGCATTAATTACAAGTGGTATTGTTTACACATTCTTAACAATTAGGAATACAAGGTTAACAAGTGGTACCATTAAGATAAAAATTTAACTAGCATTGAGTACATTAGTTAATTTTCTAGCAATTTTAACAGTTATCAGCACATTTTATACATTAAGTATCTACTTATGAGTATCCTTATGAGCATTTATCTACACATTATTAGGTATCTGGTGTCAAATAATAGTTATCGTTGCAAGTTTAGCATGCATTTTCACTTTTACAAACTTTACAGTTATTGCTACATTTTATGCACTAAAAATTTATACTTTTAAAATATCCATCTGAGCAATCTAAACTACAAATATTAGTATCTTAAGTGTAGTAATAATTATTTATGCATTAATTACAAGTGATATTGTTTACACATTCTTAACAATTAGGAATACAAGGTTAACAAGTGGTACCATTAAGATAAAAATTTAACTAGCATTGAGTACATTAGTTAATTTACTAGCAATTTTAACAGTTATCAGCACATTTTATACATTAAGTATCTACTTATGAGTATCCTTATGAGCATTTATCTACACATTATTAGGTATCTGATGTCAAATAATTGTTATCGTTGCAAGTTTAGCATGTATTTTCACTTTTACAAACTTTACAGTTATTGCTACATTTTATGCACTAAAAATTTATACTTTTAAAATATCCATCAGAGCAATCTAAACTACAAATATTAGTATCTTAAGTGTAGTAATAATTATTTATGCATTAATTACAAGTGGTATTGTTTACACATTCTTAACAATTAGGAATACAAGGTTAACAAGTGGTACCATTAAGATAAAAATTTAACTAGCATTGAGTACATTAGTTAATTTACTAGCAATTTTAACAGTTATCAGCACATTTTATACATTAAGTATCTACTTATGAGTATCCTTATGAGCATTTATCTACACATTATTAGGTATCTGATGTCAAATAATTGTTATCGTTGCAAGTTTAGCATGTATTTTCACTTTTACAAACTTTACAGTTATTGCTACATTTTATGCAATAAAAATTTATACTTTTAAAATATCCATCTGAGCAATCTAAACTACAAATATTAGTATCTTAAGTGTAGTAATAATTGTTTATGCATTAATTACAAGTGGTATTGTTTACACATTCTTAACAATTAGGAATACAAGGTTAACAAGTGGTACCATTAAGATAAAAATTTAACTAGCATTGAGTACATTAGTTAATTTACTAGCAATTTTAACAGTTGTCAGCACATTTTATACATTAAGTATCTACTTATGAGTATCCTTATGAGCATTTATCTACACATTATTAGGTATCTGATGTCAAATAATAGTTATCGTTGCAAGTTTAGCATGCATTTTCACTTTTACAAACTTTACAGTTATTGCTACATTTTATGCACTAAAAATTTATACTTTTAAAATATCCATCAGAGCAATCTAAACTACAAATATTAGTATCTTAAGTGTAGTAATAATTATTTATGCATTAATTACAAGTGGTATTGTTTACACATTCTTAACAATTAGGAATACAAGGTAAACAGGTGGTACCATTAAGATAAAAATTTAACTAGCATTGAGTACATTAGTTAATTTACTAGCAATTTTAACAGTTATCAGCACATTTTATACATTAAGTATCTACTTATGAGTATCCTTATGAGCATTTATCTACACATTATTAGGTATCTGATGTCAAATAAAATTTATCATTGCATTTTTAACAAACTCCATATATAGAGCATTCTAAGCAATTAGATTAGCATTATGTGCACATTTTAGTTTAAGCGTTTGCGTAGTAACTAGATCCACAAGATTTAACACAAGAATAATTTAATTTATTCTAATCTGATACTATTAATAAAAAGTAAGTGTCATCACATAATTCACACTAATTACTTTAAGAGCATTTAGAACAATTAATAATATCACATTTTTGACAAGTTTGATTAGAATCTTAAGGATAAAAACCTAATAGACAATTTTTTTAGCAACTATAATTTTCACCTATTACTTAATAATATGCCCCTTACTAGCATTTGCTACAAGATTTTTGATCACTGCATTACTAGCAATTGAGTATACAACGTTGACATGTTTAATCTTAAATGTTAGCAAAATAGTAATCACCACAATTTTCAACACATTATCCATTTAGTAAATATTTTTTATTGCATTATTAGCAATACCCATTTTGTGAGCATATAGCACAATCATCATCTAAGCACTTAATACATTTCTTTTATACAAAATCTTAATAATATCCTTTTTAGCAGTTTTATACGCAACTATTATCAATATCTAAAAAATATCCTATTAGGCATGTATTACATGTTTTTTCATCTTTACATTCTTAACAAAAATCTCCACATTTAATGCATTAAGATTGGCTATTGACAAAATAACTTGTTGGGCATTATTAAACACAATTGTATACTTAAATTTAGTTTAGTTACAGCATATAATAGGGTTAATTATTAATATCATTATTACATTAGGTACAATTGTAATTTTATCCAAGTTATTTAGCTAGGTTTGAATCTGCTAGTGGAGTACAATTTTAGCAAAAGTCAGGACAATAAAAACATTTTTCATTAATTGCTTATTTATAGCCACTTAAGCAACTAGTTCTGCATATTCCTGAATAAATAAATTTTTCTAAGTAAATATTTTTATCAGCGATATAATCTGGTGGGCAATTTAATCTATTTATTTTATATATAATTATTAAAAATAAAGAAAATATTATAAAAAATTTATTTAATAAAATGAAAATATAAAAAATCTTATTGAAAAATTTAAATTTTAATAAAAAAATAATTAAAAATTTATTTTTCAAAGAAAGATTTTTTTTTTAAATATATGTTTAATTTTATTATCAGATAAAAAGAATAAAATAAAAAAAATTTTAAATAATAAATTATCAACAATTTTCTAAATATTATTTATTATTGCTTTTCAATAAAAAATTAATAAAATTAATTACAAGCATTAAGAGTTATATAAATAGGAATTCGAGTCACACATTGAGCATTTATCTTTACCTTTAATACATTATAAGCAAATCCCATTTTTAGTAGGGTCCTATTATACGCAGAATTAATTAAAGTTGTCACAATTAGTTATATCATGTTCACCATCACTTCCTGATATGAGATAACATTAGTTCTATTTTGTTATTTAATTTAAAAAATTTTCAAATTAGAAAATATATTTTTACATTAACTGGGCAATAATTATCATTACAAGATGAGCACTAATCTGCTGCTGTACACAATTTACAGCCTTTTGGGCATCGATTACAATATCCTTCTATTGATAGGTAATACCCATCTGGACAGCTTATACATAATTTTTAATTTGTACAATTTTAAATTTAACTCAAAGAAGTTTGTTATGAGCAATTTTATTAATATAAGCATTTACTGCATAGGTTACCATCAATATAATACCCGTCTTTGCAATTATCATATGATACACATTCTTATTTATCATAATTAAGATAAAGTGATTGAAGGCATTAATTACAATTCTATATAATTTATTTTTTTTAAAATACTTATTAAGAAAATATAATAATTGATTAATTAATTACCTTGTCTAAGACATATTTTGTAGATGGGCAAGAGACACATGGAGGATTTTCAGATTAAATATAAACATTATTTGCTTTACATTTTTTACAATTTTATTTATCACAAATGAGGCAATTACTTTGAGGGCATGCAACACAATTATTTTGATCTTAATAAAAACTATCAGGACATGATGAGACACAAGTACCATTATAAAGACTTTATCCATCAAAACAAGAAATGCATTGAGATAGTGAAGAGCATGTTTTACATTCCTTAGGGCAAAGTTCACATGTGTTTTTTTGAGTGTCATTGTACATTGAGTCTGGGCAATTATTAACACATGTACCATTTAAAAGATAACCTTATCTGCAAATTAGACATTATTGAGAGTAATTTGCTTACTAAGTATTCAATGATAAGGTAGAGCATTTCAAACAATTTTAATCTTAGCAATCCACGCATTAGCGTTAATTCTAGTTATTAAATCCTCCGATTCCTATTGGACAGTCATCTACACAAGTTTAATTAACTTAATAATAATATTTTCCTTCTTCACAAGTATTGCATAAAATTACATTATTTAAATTTATTAAAAACTAATTTTAAGGGCAAGTCAAACAGTTAGTTAAATCTTTGCAAGTTTCGCAAGTTGTAGAGCATTGAGAACAAGTTTAATCAGCTTAATTCTAAAACGTTTTTTGTGGACATGATTTTACACATTCACCAGTTTGTTTAATTAAATAATAACCAGTAGTACATTTATTACAAAATTATTAATTGTTAACAATCGAACATGAATAACAATTTTAGTTTGAGCATTTAGTGCACTTATTAGTATCAATATATCCTTAAGAACAAGATTGAACACAAGTTTTTTAATCTATATCTATATATCCTTATGAACATGTTTCACAAGTTTAATTATCTTTATCTTTTTTAAATAAATAAAAGCCTTCTTTACAGGATGTGCAGTTTGAATCTGAGATACATGTTTAGCAATAATCTTTGCATTAAATACATTAATTACCTTAAATATAACCTTATTAATTACAAATATCTCCAGTTATACATTAGTTTTAGTTATTTTTAAAATATTAACTTTGGCATTCTTAACAATCAGTAGAATTGGTACAGATCTTACAATTTGTTGAGCAAGTTACACATTATTTCATATCATTTAAATAGAAACCACTGTTGCATAAATTACAACCATCTTTACTACATTTAGAGCAGTTTTTATCTAAATTTGAACATTTTAAGCATTTATCATCATTGATGTAATATCCATCTAAACATGCACAGTCCTTCTATATAGTATCTGAGCAATTTTAAGTGCATAAATTTTAAACACTAGTGTAATTAAGTTTACATTAACTGCAATTTTTATAATCCTATGAGCAATTATTACAATTTGGATCTTAACAACTTTTGCAATATGAAATTTAAGGATTACTATTATCAATAAAAAAAGGGCAATTTTTGTAGCAAAAGTATTTGTTTTGTGAATCAATAAACAGATATTTGTATTATAAAGACTAAAATATTATTTAAAAAAAAATAAATATTCAATTTCAATCAACTTATAATTTTAATCATTTGGTAATTTGGTAGCTGAAATCAGTAATTTTGAAAATTACAAAAATGTGTGTTTTTATTATTTTTTGAAAGAGAAGCTTGATTAAAAAAATTGAAGTTATGTTAAAAAATACTTTTATTTCATTAAATTTTTAGACTTTTATATTTGATGATTATTTTTTTATTAACACAAACATTTTTTCAAAAAATTTGAAAGGAGGTGAGTGCTTAATTGAATTCTTTAATTTTTAATTGGGCCAAAAGAAAATTTTAATACTCAAAAGAATACATATTAAATAAAATATTATATTTTTGAAAGCAAAATTTTAATAATAATTCTAAAATAACTTACTTTGCATTAATTAAAGATATCTTTATCTTATGACTAATTTCCAACACAAATAAAATCGTTTCTGTCATTAAAATAAACAGGAAAGTATTATTCTACGCATTTTTGACAATAATATTGCTTATTTTTGCAATTCTAGCATGATTTATCACATAATTAGCAAACATTATTAATTGCAATATAGTTAGTAAGACATTGTTAGACGCATGTTTTATTATATTAAAAATAACCCTTTGAGCAAGAACTAACACATTTATTATCTTATAAAAAGTCATTATTATTACAATCTTAACAATAACAAGATTTATCACAATTTTGACCATTTTAACCAACATAATTTTTACAGCTGGGGTTTTATTTGAGACATATCCCATATTAAGTAGGGTTATTGCAACTACAATTTGTTAAATTAACATCTTAGCAAATATCTTTAGAAGGATTGTTGTTGCATACTAAACATTTATCAGCAGATTCACAACTTTTGCATATTTAAAGGCATTTAAAACAAGTACCATTACTAGCAAAGTATCCATCAGGGCAATTCTATTTTAGGTAAATTAAATATTAAATGTTTTAAAAATTAGAAAATTTACTTTTTAGCAATAAGCTTAATTATATAAGTTAAAAGTATCATTACACTTTGAGCATTACTTGCTATTTGAACACACTACACAATTTTATGGACAGGGATCGCATTATTTTGTACTTTTGTTGAAAGCAAATCCTTATTTGCACTATTAATTTTAATTAAATATAAAATTATTTATTTAAAACATAATTGAAAGTATTATTGCAATTATTAAAGTATAAAATTATTTATTATCTTAGTGGAAGAGAAGATATTTAAATAGAAAAACCTTTAAAACTGGATAAATATTCAATTATTAAAAAATGTTAATAATTGTAAAGTAGGAAAGAAATTTTGTTTATTCAATTAATTTAGTATTTAATTCAATAAATTCCCATCCATTAGTTATGAGTCGAATTGATTAACTATATTAAAGATATCTTAAACTGTGTTATCAAAAACAAATTTCCCCAGTTATTATCGAAAATCAGGTCGTTTTTAAATAATTAGTTAATTAAATTTATTTGGATGGATTAAAATTGATTATTTTATTCACTTCAAAACAATTAAAATTTACCTTGTAAAGAATAAAAAGTAGGTTGCTTATTGACCACTGATTTTCTGGTAAATTGGCGTTAGATCCAATACTCACATTGTAATTACTATTATTTTGAGGTACTAGAGTACTAAACGAATATTTTGTTGAGTTTCCATTAATGTTTGGATTTGTGCAATATTTATCTGGATTTCCTTACTTATTCTGTATTTAGCTAGTGTCATATAAGCTAAGAGAAGTATCAAGTATTTGTAAATAAGAAGTTTCTGCTGACCATAATCCGAATTTAATAAAATCTAATGATACTACAAGAAAATCATAGGTTTCATTAAACTTTATCTAAATGTTAATAAACTCTAAACCTAAATATCTGATTGTATTATTATAATTGATTTAGAAAGTATCATTTTCAGATATGCAATAAGCATTTATTGCAGGTACATTTTAGCTTTACGTTTTTAGCAAATTTATTTAATAAGATATACTTGCTGATGACTGATTCTAGAGAGGTTAAAATGGATATTGTGCTATTTAATTTGAGTTCTGATCAATTTAAGCTTTAGCCACTTCATTTAAAAGTAAAATATATTATTTAAAGTAGATTTTAACAAAAAATTAAATTTAGAAATAATACGTTGATAAAGAGTAAACAACAGGATAAAAGTTTTCTTAAAATTCATCCTTAAGATGATATGGTTTAACATATTCTTGATGTACAATTTATGAAAGATAGATTCTTCTACTTTTTATTTAAATTTCTTAATTAATTTTTTTTATTATAAATAAATAATACTAATGATTTAATACTATCAGTGGTGACAAATAAATCAAAAGTATTACCAGCGCAAGAATTAGTATAATAAAATAATAACTAATAGTAAACAAAATTTGACTTTATTCTTTAATAATCTTATATCATCTTATCTTTTTATAATATTCTCTAATTTTTATTTTTTTTTAGAATTTATCTTTATTTATTCAGTAAAAATATTATTTTAATGGATATTTAATTATATTTACTTAAAAATAAAACCTTTACAGAAAGAAAAAAAAAAATAATTTAGTCTCCAATTTATAAATATTTACTAAATTGAGATAATTCTTATGTTTAAAAATTATTTTTTATGAAATTTTGGCAACCTTTATAAATTATATTTGAACTTGAAATATTTTTATTGGCTTTCATAAAACATTATTTAAATCTTAAACCTCAAATAAAAATATCTTATTGATATACTTAAATCTAATTTTACTTAAAAAATAGATAATTTAAAAAAAAAAAATTTATAAGATTCATTTTTAATAAAAGAAATAACTTAAGCAATTTTCATGGTAATAATGCTTAACATTTTTTTCTAAAAAATGTAACAATAGAAAATTCAATATTCTATTGTTGAGTTCTAATTATTTTTAAACAAAAAATGGAGAAAAAAATGAATAAATAATAAATATTTAGGATTTGTTATTTTGTCTATTAAAAATATTATAGACAATTGATACTTAGTATATCCAAATCATTCTTTAGTATAAATTTCACTAATTTTATAAATAGAAATTATAAAATACAATACGCTTATCTGAAAACAATTTGAACCATGGGATGTAAATTAAAAAGTTAGGTTTTACACTTATTAAAATAAAAAAAGATATAAGTTTACAATTGAATTAATTTAAAAGTCTTTTTTTTTTAATCAAATGAATAGGAATGTTTGTAAATTAGTAAAATTAGTCGATTTAACAAATAAAACTTTATTATGAATTTCGTTTATTAACAAAAAGATCAATTATGTTTCAAAAAATAAATAGCTATCTCATTTATTAGTCGAATATCCTAAATCCTATCTTTCCTTAAAATGTAAAATTTTTAAATCTTTTTTAAAATAAAGAAGCTAGTTTATTAAAATTATATGAAATAATTATAAAAAATGTATGGAATATAATAAACAATCGATTGATTATATGATATTAATTTGTATTTTATTTCCCACCTTTTTAGAGACCCCTTTCCTAAAATATGTCCTTAACATCCCATTTTTCCTCTTTTAATTTTTTTCTACAAGCTCCTTTATTAGAAAGTTTATATTAAATAAATTACAGGTTTAATTTTTTATGAAGAAAATATTAAGAATTTGCTCAAATTAGATTATTAAAAGATATTTCTAAGTGACTATTTATTAATATCAATTTAATGGTAAAATAATAGTAGTTTCCGAAAGAAAAAAGCCTTAAATATTAATCAAATAATGAATTAATTTTTCAATAATTTTAATATAATGAAAGTCAAAACAAATTGTTCTAATTTATAAAAACTAAGATTCATTTTTAAAAACAAAATCTTTTATATGAATTAAATAGATTAACAACTTAAAATTATTTGAATCATTTCTGGTTATTAATTAAAATGACTAAATTTAATTTCTTCTTTTTCATCACAATTAATCTGATTAACCAATATTATTTGAGGTATTTGTATCAAAGCTATTTTCATTCTGTATATTTCTTGTCTTCATTTTCGAAATTTACTGTTTTTATTTGAGTGCATTATCTCTCCATTAAATCTCTTTTTATAAGGAGCTTTCTAAATCAAAGCTTCTATTTGATGATTCTTTAGAATCATTTAAAACCCCTGTTTTAGATCTAAATCTTCTAATAATAATTATGATAAATAGGATAAACTCAATTAATATAGCAGAGTTTTTTAGTATTATAAATGCGAGGAGAGCTTTTTCTAAGTGGCTTGAATACTAGCTTTTAATTGTTGAATCATCTTGATTTTTTTCAATCATGTATGCAAATAAAACAATCAAAAAATAAAGCCCATTCAGTGTTATACTTACTATAGCAGTTATTATAGCTTTGAAGGGTCTAACAGCAATTTCATATACTAAAGCAACAGATGTTATAATTAAAAAGGATAAACAGAGATTTGAATTTCCACCATAAACAGTAATTATACAAATGAGAGTTTTTTAAACTATTCTTACTAATAAAAAGATATGAGCAAGCTTGCTTTCTTTCAATCCATAAAATAGCGGACCATACTTTTATTTTAAAAAATAATTAAAAATAAAAATATAATAAATAGTATTTAAAATACCTTTTCTGATTTTTCTTTGAATGTGATATATGATGTAAATAGAATTATTTTAGTAATCAAATAAATCATGAATACTATAACAATTATGCTAATTATTGAAATTAGAGAACTAATAATGTTTAGTGCACCTCCTTAAAACATAGAAGAAATTTGCAAAAGAGTTATTAGTAAAAGCTCTTAATAAGAAAGATAGAATATTAAAAGGAATATTGTGTGTCTTAAATTAAACTTGATAAAAGTGACTATTTTTGAAGTACTTTGACTTAGATTTGTAAATCTAAATAGAATATGCTTCACTAAAAGAACAAACCCAAAGATAGCGTATATTGTTAGCAAAGGTGCTATGTTAATTAGATAATTTATTGTCTTAGAATTCTTCATAAACCTATAGTCAGATTAATATTGTTCATTTACATCAACCATTTGTTCAAGTACTCTGTTTCTTTTATCTTAATATCTTTGAGTACTATTCTATTAATGATTTTAATCAATAGTAGGGAATATAGATAAAATATAATTAGGGATTAAGGGAGATATATTATCATTATAGAGAATTTATAGGTATTAATCCACCTTTCCTTCGTACTTGGCATTCGAATAAGTAAGATAGCTAACCATAGATGATATTTCCAAGCATTTAATTCCAGTTGGGAAAGGTATGCCTGTCGTTATCAAAGCAGCTGACATACCGGCCATGCTATTTTATAAAGACTTTATTCCTTCATTTGAAGTAGTATCTTCTGTATTTTTTAGAAAATAAAATTAAATATATTTCTAGCTTATAAGTTTTTTTCATTAAATTTACAAAAATTTATTGGTAAAAATAAAAATAAAAGCAAAAAGATATACATTAGCAGTAAGGTGAACCATTCTCAACAAATCCCTCTTTGCAAATACACCTACCGAGATAGAGAAATCTAGAGCTATTACAAGAAAGGCATTAAGAAATTCCACTCCCAGAACACTTCAAACAGGAAAGGTCACATTAAATTACACATTTATTGTTTATTAATTAATAATCAGATTTACAAGATTGGCAATTTTCAGAGCTATTTGAGCATGATGAACAACTATCGCTACATTAAGAACACTGATTATTTTAGTCTATAAAAAAACCTTTTTCGCAGCTAGAACAAATATCTTTATTCACACAAGATTTGCAATTTTTTGGGCATTAAATACATGAACTGTTAGCAATATCATAATAATATCCATTCTAACACTGTGTAATGCATTTTCTTATGTCTTTGTTGTAAAAATACCCAAATTAGCATGATTGACATTATTAAGCATTAATATCACAATTTAAACAATGGATATCAGAACATTGTTAGCAAATACTATTAACACTGTCATATTTAAATCCTTATTTGCATTAACTGCAAAAACCTTGGTTATTGCATTATAAACATCCTGTGGGGCAGGGAGTACAAACTTCAGAATTTATGGGTAAATATTAGCTCTATCCACAATCTTTAATGCATTTATAAACACCTGAAATCAAAACTTTTGAATATCCATCTGAGCATTAGGAAACACATTTTTATCCCTAATCTTATAAATAGGTGGAATCATTACAAACTTCACATGTAGATTAGCTTACACAAGATTTACAGTTACTAATTACACAGGGTTTACATTGTAGTCCATTAGTATTATCAGGATATTCACCTTGGTTGCATTTGGTTACGCAATCGTTTCCGCTTCTGTAGGATTTACTATCGCACTAATAGCAATAGGTTTAAGAATAACATTAAAGGCAGTTGTTACCACAATTGACACATTTTTTTAATTGGTTATCTTTATATTATCCAGGCTCGCAATCAAATACACAGGTATTATTTAGAGGTTAAAAGAAATATCCAGCACTACATACAGTACAGGTTCCAGCACCACATTCAGTACAGGTCGAGCCGTTTGTACAGGTTAAGCAGCCTTAACTACATTTAATGCATTATTTTTTATCAGAATCAAGATAATAATTTATAGGGCAATTTTCAACGCAATTAAAAATATCACTGTATGTCGATGATATGTATATTTTATAGTAACCAGAATTGCATTAAGTACATTAATAGTTTTGGTTTAATTGACTTATTTTAGTACTATCTGTTAACAACTAGCAATCACAAGAGCTTGGGCAATAAAAGCAATATTCTGATGAATCGTGGATATATGACTTGAGGCAGAATGGTCTACAAACACCTGAATAAATATATTTTTATTCGTAAATATTTCTGTCTCCAAAATAAGAAGTAGGGCATTTTAGTCTATTTTTTAATTCAAATAAAAATATTTATATGCAACCAATGAAAATTAAGCATTTATAAAAAAGTAACTAATAAATAAATTCAAACAGAAGTTTAAAAATTAAAGAAAGTTTCGAAAAATTTTTATTCTTTAAAAACATTTTAAGATTGATTTTCATTTCTTAGTCTTTATTTGTTTGATTTGATTGATATTTTATTTATTAATTTGTTTTTTTGTTTTGTTTGCTTTTTAAAGAGAAAACAAATATTTTATAAAAATATTAGAAAATGTTTATTTACAAGCATTCTGAGTTAAACAAGAAGCTATTGGTATCGCATACTACACATTGATTGAGAGAAACGTCACTGCATTTAAGACAATAACCATGATTTTGATCATTTATTTAAGTGCATTTTTATTGGTTCATATCTTTGCAACTTAGATCTGTAGTTATCTTTCTACAAATTTGTAAGCTCTTTAAAATTAAAAAAAAAAAAATTTAATAAATATAATTAAATATCTTATTACTTATATATAGCAATAATCATCAGAGGAACATTAAAAGCATTAACCTTATTAATTACAAGATGAGCACCCTTCAGGGCAAGGTAGACACCAACCTTAATTAAAATAAGTAGCTACTGCAGAGCATTATTAACACTTTCCTTGGCCATTTTAATATTACGAGCATTTATTAATTTCTTCTTGTGAGTTAATTGAAGAACAATTTTCATTCTACAAACCACATTATTTACAAATACCATTTTCAATAAAATATCCTACTCCACAATCTTAATTTACTATACATGTTCCATCTTCTATCCTTAAGAGTTTATCTTTGCAGTATTAACATTACTTTAATTAAAAATATTTTAACAAAAAATATATCAAATTATCTATTTACGTTATCTATGAGGATATCCTAATTTGGGCAGGAGACACAGTTTTAATTATAGATCATAAAGGATTTCTAGCATTGTTAGCAAACTCCATTACTGTCACATATTTAACAGTTTTAAGGACAAGACTTACACTAACCTTAAAATCCATAGTATTAAGATGGACACGTTTCAACGCATGCTGCTGCATTATTTGTTTAGTCATAAAAAAGTTGTAATCCTCTTGGGCAAGAAGTGCAATTATTTTCCAATTTATCGCACTCGCTGCAATTAGAAGAACATTTAATACATCTTTAAGAGCTATATTAGTAAAAATAATTTGAAGGACAGCTATCTACACATTAGTTTGTCGATTTGTCTAATAATTTTTTAGGATCAAAACATTATGTACATACTTATTAACTATCACATGTCTAGCAATTAGTATCAGTACATTGAAGGCATTCATTTTTACCATTAGGATATAAATTACTACCATATCCTACTGGACAGTTTTATACGCACCATAATTAATAAATATAGTAACCATTTATGCAGTTATCTACGCATTAGTATACATTATTATTATTATTATAAATATAGTAATTTGATTGGCAATAGTCGCATATCTTCCAATTACTTTAGCAGCTTTAGCATTTATCTATACATTGATTACATGTTTAGTAAATTGAATTATATCCATAACCACCAGGGCATTGGGTGGCACAAGTTTTTTAAGATTGTATTTCATAATAAATTGGAGTAACCTATGTTATATATTTAAAAATTATGAAAATTTTATTTAATTTAACTATTCCAAATTAGAGAACAATCAATTAAAGAATTTTTTAATTTAAAAATAAAATACAACCAAATAAAATAAATAAGAAAAAATAAATTTTTTATACTCTTTAGTCAGGATAAAATACAGTAAGTTTCTAACTGCAAACTTGCAAAAATTCAGTTTTAGTATCATCAAAGCAAGAATATTATTGTGGTATTTTTAAATTTGGCAAATAGTAACTCATTTAAATAAGACCTTATTAACATTAAGTACAAGTATCATATCTATCACATGTTTAGCAAGAACTTTAGCATTTAATGCACTAATTATTAGATAAGTAATAAGAATCTGAGCAGGATTATTAATATTAACACTTGTTAGTATCTTAATAATAAAGATATCCACTGCTGCATACTTAACATTACTAATAATTTTATGAACAATATTAACAACCTGATATTTAGCATCTATCACAAGTCATAGTTTATCTATTCTAGCCATAACCTTGAGGACATGTCTATCTACATTGCCCATTATACATAAAAGTATCTGACTTACAGACTTAGCAAATGCACTATCCATCAATGTAGTTCTATTATGAACAGTTATTAATCTAAGTAACTTAGCACATATATTGAGGAGAATATAACTTACAAGAGCACTTTATAGAATTTGTATCATATTATAGACAATTAGGTATACTACATGAAGCACAAGTATTTGATGATGTTAGTTTCAAATCTTTATTACACACTTAACAATTCTATGAGGGATCTTTATCAACATCTTGGCATGATATACATATTAATTAATTGCATGTTGAGCATCCTGATGGGCAGTTTTGGCATATTTTAGAACTGTCCAAATATTAATTGTCATTACAATTCTAATTATTATAATTAAATGAATTTAAAAAATTAAATTTTAAAAAGTTGATTACTTTTACACAAGAATGATTAGTACTTTACAAGTAATATCCATCTTAACATTAGTCACAATAATTGCTATTAAAGCAAGATTTGCATCCCTCTATGCATGAAAAACATTGTAGACTTTGGTCAAAGTAGGAATTACTTGGACACTAATAATTAATAAAAAAAATTAAAAATGGTGATATGAATATTATGTTTAATTAATTTTTTGGTATTAATTAATAAATAAGTAAACGTTTAATTAATTTAATTAAAGAAGGATATGGAATACATTTTATTTTAATTTTTAAAATATTTTTTTGAAAATAAAAAATATTACAATAAATGCTTGGATTTATATTTATCCGATTGACCATTTCCTTATATCAATATTAGCCTTAGATTTAACAACAATAGTCAATGAGTTGGAGGTGTGGCTAGTCTAGTAAGAAACTTATTACAAAGTATAGTTTTACCAATCTTGACAGGTAATACTTTAATCATTTTGATATTAGTAAGTATTCTCAGCTTGGTCAACAATGACAGAAAAGTCTTCTGTTCCCCATTAACCTGTTTTGTAGAAGTTTAACTAAACTTAAATCCATTGATGATTAGGTAAATTCATATTTAACTTGACAAATTATAAGTCTAAAAGACTATCAGACATTAAGAAATGCAAGTAATTGCCACATTATTTTGTAGTGATTTAAGTGTAGTTAGTAAGAGAGCTGTAAACATACTCTCTTAAGATCTAGAAATTAGTTTACGTGTAAATCTATTAAGTAAAATCTGCAGAGCCATAGAAGAACTAGTATGTTTGAACTGATTGAGGAGTAACAAGTGAGTTAGCATTCACAACTAATTGATAGTAAATAAAATGAATAGTATTTTAAATCAAAATTAAATGATTTATTTACTTGCGTGAAAGATGAACTTAAAAAAAAAAAAAGCTTAAAATAGTAGCTTCTTATATTACATTTTATTCAATATTATTTGATTTTTTGCTTGCTTGTTTATTTACGATAGTATTAATATTGATTTAATAATCGAGTTCTTTTATATCTATTGGTAAAAGATTGATTCCAACTATATTATTAATTAATAGCTTTAGTATATGTGATATTGATTAGAAAAATAAGCAAAGTTAGAATGATTTGATTAAATAATTTGCTGGATTTATAAAAATCAAAGAGGAAATATTCACAATGAAAAATAAGTAACAAGATGTAAATAATAGAAAATTAAATAATTTAGTTAAAATAAATTTTTTAGAAAAAATAAATTATTATCGTTCATTAAAAACTATCAAAAAATCAGTAAAATATAATAAAATCAATATTAAATGAATCTAATAAAACTAGAACTTTAGAATTACATAAGTATTACGGATATTAGTCAAATTTTTATGCCTGAATTTGAAAAGTCTATAAATAAAAAAAGCAGATGTGCAAATCAAATTATTTGTAAACTATATATCTAATATGAAGAGAAATAATAGAAAGTCTATAAAGAGTAGTCAAAAGATTTTCATTAATTGTATGGAGAATAATTACATAAAATATAATCATTTATATCATTTGTACTATCCACGAAAGACCTCTCAAACTAATAATCTATTTCTAAAACAAAATAGATTTTCACCTGAATTTCTTTGTTCGTTTATGGATTAATACTAAATATCTCCACAAAATTTAAAAAATTTTGATTATATAATTTTTTTAAATATTATTATTTGAAAATCCATAATATAAAATGACTTTTTCATTAAATAAAATCTAAATATATAGAAAAGATACTATTAATTTTTAATTAGAAGAAGAATACCATACCTTCTTCATATACATTATTTTTCATTTATGGTTTAAAAAGAAGACCTTACTTTTCATTCAATTTTTTGGTAAATAGAAAATTGCACTCTTCAATGAAAATTGAGAGCAAATCCTGTATTTTTTAAACAAAAATTTAGAGTTAGAAAAATAATTTTTAGAAAAAAAAAGTTAAAAAATGAATAAAAAATTAAATTTATTTTAATTGATTTAAAATTAACAAGATTATAATATATTATAAACATTTTTATTTTAGAAAAATATAATTAAAACAAAAAGCCTTTCTTAATAAAAAGTGATACCATATCACCTAGATTTTATAAAGGTATTTAGCATTTTTTATTACACTTTTTTATTAAAAAATTAGTACATAATATATTCTTTCACTCATTTGTATATAAAAGAATATTTTACCAATATAAATTTCATATAAAAACTCAATAAAATATATGTTTGACATATTAATGCTAAATAATTTATATTCATGATAAATTTATGATATAATTCTAATTAATATTAATTATATGAAGTCCATAGACACTATATATATTTTTATAATACAAAAATTATGTTGCTTTCTTTATACAATTATTAAGTAAATTTTATTTTTTTTATGATAAAATATAAGCAAAATAATTGTTTATTTTATTATATTTTAACTGAAAAATATATAATTCATTTAACACTCTTTCAAATAAACCATACTATTAATTAAAAAACATATCAACTGATTATATTATTTTACTCAAGAAATTTAATTAAATTTTATACTATTTAAGTAGAAATATTAATCAATAATAATAAGTAGGACTTTAATTAAAAGAAGGTAAAATTCCAAAATCAAAGGAATTTAGTACAAAGAGGCAAAAAAACTTGAGGTGTATACAATCTCTGAATAGAGATCTAATAACCCAATAAAATGAGTTAAGAAAGCTTTATAAACTATAAATCTGTAGAAGAAACAGAGTGTACAGTAAATTAAGAATTAAAGTTAATTAAATAAAATGCTTAGAGTGTTATTGAATAACTCAACATGTATTTTGAGTCTTCACAACAAAACTTAAGGGAAATGGAAGAAGTTTATTTTGCTTCTATTTAAGAATTAGAGAGTGGATTCATATACTTGATGAATTAGTTTAGACAAAGTTATAATGAGTAGAAGGAATGTTATTAAAAAGAGTATGAAGAGAAAAAATTCAATTTAGCAAATGAGATGAACAAAACATAAAGGTATATCTAAGACTTGGCTCTACTCGAAGCTATTGATGGTTCTATGTCTTTTATGCAAGTTCAAAAGTGTTTGAAGAATTTGAATAAAATTTCAGATGAAATTAAAGTCTTTTACAATCAAACTCATGTTTAATCATTTTAGCTAGAGACAATAAATGTTGATGCATTACTGATGAAGATTCTTTAGAATTTGCTTTTCGACAGCATTTACTAAAGACCAAAAACTAAGCTGTTCGCACAGAAAATATCTAAGTAGAGATCTTTTTCTTCTTCTTCTTAGGCTCTTTAAACCTCATCGATGTATTACACTGGAAGTTCTTGCGAAAATAAAGAAGATGAAGTAATAAAAAATATTTATATAAATAAAGCAAATTTTAATGCTATAAACTTTTAACAATATATATTAGATCGTTGAGAAAATTAACACTGATTCCTATCATTCAAGAATAAAATCATCTTCTTCAGGCTAGTTAGAAGCTAAAAAAGAATTTAAATAGGTATATATTTTATATTATAAATAAACGTTTTACTTCAATTGTTTTTTCAATATTAAAAATTAGGAAATGCATCAAACAAGCCCATATAGTGAAAAATAGCCAAAGATTGAAAGTTTTCAAGTAGAATAGGTTTAGGTTGAGAAAGAAAAAAATTAAAAATAGCTGTAAGAGAATTCAAGTCAATAAAAATAAGAGAAAACAATGAAATAATAATATGAAAGTATACCCTATTTAAAAAAATATAAAACTCCTAATGAACTCAGTTCAATTAAAAAGCTTTCAGCTAATTATGAAAAAGAAAAAGATGAGTAAAAAAGCTATTTGAAAGGATTAAAATAAAAGATACCAAAGCAATCTGTTAAGAAAAATGTATTTTAGCATTAAACTTTAAGTACTCAATAAAATTAAAAAAATACAGAATAAATCAATAGGACACCTGAAAAAAAAAAGAAAATCGATATGCTTATCCAGTAAATAAATCCTCAATAATCTACTAAGAATAAGTTGTAAGCAAGTCCACCTAATCCTAAAAAAAACTAATAATTAAACAAAGGCTCATTTTATACTCATTCTTCTCCAATAATTAATAGGTTAAGAAACAAAATATAATCCTCTCATCAATTTTCAAAATTAAAAAAAAGTACTAATAATTAAAGTATAAATGAAATATAAAAACTTAAAACTATAGAAAGCCCTTAGTTTTAAGATTAATCGCTGCTTAGAAATGAAGAAGTTTTATCTTTAAAATTAAATAGCTCTGATGATCTCAATGTTGAAACAACTGAAAATACTTCTTAAACTAAGGTGCAAACACTAAAAACAAGTGAACATGATTAAATTGCAGAGTAAAACAATGTTCTAAATAGGAGTATTGGATTAGGATAATGTAACTCATCAGATGCTCTTAAGCTAAATTCAATGAGTTCAAAGAGAATTAAAATGGGCATAACTAACCCTGAAATGCTTTAATTAAGTAAAGATTATTCTGCTGATAATATAAATTAGAGCAGTAAGGAGAATTATACAAACAGAAAAAGAATTACTTCTTGTGGAGGTTTCATAGAAAAACAAAGCACCTTCAATAATTTAAACAAAACTTAAATAGTTAATCATATAAGCTCTTCTCTTAATAATAGTCCAGCAACCAATCCATTAAATAAACTTAGCAATAGAAATTTGTTTAATAGAGATAGAAGTCTCTCAGGTTTCAGATAGAACACTAATAAGGAAAAATTTTTAGATAAATCATTATAAAACGATGAGATTATTTAAGAATTTTAGCTTGATTAATCAAAATCCTCAAACTAGTAACAATAATAAAAATGTCTATTTTATTCTTCTCCTATTTCTGCATGTTTGAGCAGTGCTGTACAGTAAAACTATGCTTTAGACAATAATTTAAATTAAGACAATTACGATTAATGTGAATTTTAAGAATCTCCTTAAATTTTTCTGAATTATAACATCAGTGGTTTAAGCCAAATAAATAATATTTAAACAGTAGAGAGCATATCAATCGAAGGTAGGAACATACAGCAGTCTTAATGTGAGGCAAGCTTATTCAGAAATAAAATATAAAACTCCGTAAAGAAAGCAGTAATTCCAAGATAGCAAATAGCTATCGATTAAGAATAAATTAATCATTCATCTCCTTCTGATCTCAATTTGATTACAACAGAATGCTTTTAATAAAAAAATATTCATGAAATTTAGAATCTTTTTACAAATCCTTCACCAATATCTCATTCAGCATCAAATGAGATGTAGTTGTTTACAAGCTAAAATTTTGAGAATGGAAGTATCATTACAAGCTAATATTATCTAAATTAATAATAATCAGCTTGTTTGTTAAATAGTAAGCAAAAAATAGAAAAAATAGAAAGCGGTTCTAAGCTAAATAAAAGCCAATCGAATCAAAATTAAAACAGCTACAGAGCAATTTATCTATCTCAAAAAAATGGTTAGCTTGATAAAAATTGCTAACAAAATTAAATTTAGCAAAATAATCTAACTAAAACTGCTCCATAATTAAGTAATTGTAATACTAATTTTGTTCAATCTAATTAGCATTAGCAAGCTAACTAAATTCAAAATTCTTTTGTAAATTAATAAAACTAACATAAGAACATCTTAATCAATAAATCTATTAATAATTAGAACCAACGATACAATGAAATAACTGATTTTACTCAAAATACAATCAATAATTAAAATGAAATTAGTGCACAAAAGTAAAATTAATAAGAAATTTTTATTCAAAATGAATTTGACACACAAATAGATAACCAAAACAATTTTTATGAAATTTAAATTCAAAGAAAAAACCAAAATCAAAATGAAGATAATTAAAACAAAAATTCTTTTTATAATAGAAAAGAAGATTCAATGACTGAATTCATTAAAAACGAAAATATTGTGAACAGCTAAGATAATAATGAGAATATAGCAAATTAAAAAATAAATCAAAATAATTAACCTACTGCTGCTACATAATAAAAGTAAGAAAATCAGATAATAAATTAAATAAAATAAGACAGTTAAAATCTACACAAAGGATTATTTTATCATAGCTATACAAATCATGGACTAATTTCCACAAGAACTATAAATGAAGAGTAAGATGATGAGGAGGAACAAAGTACATAAAACATTAATAATCGTATTAACACAGAGCAAGTTTAATAAACTAAATATGTAAATAAAATGAATTTAACTTAATAATTAAGCAATAAAGAAAGAAACAATTTAGGTAGTTTAATTCAAGAAGCAAATCAATAATAAAACAATAACAAACAGATTAACTAAAACAATAACAATAGCTAAAGTATTTCTATCAATAATAATTTTCAGAAAGATTTACAGGCCAATTAAAATAATTCTTTGCAAAAATGCACAATTTCTCAGTAAAACATTTTATTTTAAGGAAAAAATGATCAAAATTAATTTTTGGATTAACAAACAATCTAAAATTAAGTTTTTAGTTGCCATTAACTAGAAAATGCAAACTCAGCATAATGCTCAAAAACAAATTTACTGTCATAAAGAGATAATAAAGAAAGTGTTACTGTTCAAGCATCCAATAAATTTTAATCGAAGAATATTAACCCATTACCTCCTACAGCAAACTCTAAAGTATAAGCAAACAATAGCAAATAAAATAAAATTGAGAACATAAATTAAAATTAATTTGAGAACTAAAAATAAAGCTAAACAGAACATTTAAGGTAGGATTCATAAAAAAACCCAATAGGATAAAATAAAAATAATGAAAATATGTGTGATTAAGACTATTCATATGCATAATCTAACAATAAAAAAGATATAAATGAATATCTACAATCATAAGATTCAGTAAGATAGAAATCAAATTAATTTGCCCAGGCTCCTTCATCACGTGCACGTTCATTTTCAGAATGTTCAGAGCGTATTGATTACAAACTTAACTATTAACCTGCTTACCAAAACGATTCCTAGACTAAACTTTCCCTTTCTAGATCAAATTCAAACTATTAGATTTGTACATTTGAAAGAAAAATAGACAAACCGTTATCATCTAGATAGAGTTCATAAACTGGGGAATATAATCATAATAATTGCCAATAGTATTTCTAAGGAATCGAAGATAGTGGGAGCTCTTGTTCTAACAACTATAGTGCTAATTTTGGGATAATTAACTTTAGAGAATTGGTAGAGTAGAGAATTAAAAATAAAGATGCCTAAAATAGCTTTAAAATAAAAGTAAAATCTTCTCAATACTCAAATGTTAATAACTTAAATTAACTCAAAGCTGTAGAATCATCATGCTCGAATGTCATCATATAACAAAACAATATATTTAATTAGGAAGTGACAGATTAATCAGAAATGTAGTAAAAGAATATTTCAAATTATTAAAAAGTATCATCTTAAATTCAAATTATCTGCACTGATAACTCATAACACACTACACCTTAATAATCAATTATAAATCAAGTACAGGATTCAGTGTAAAAATAACAATAAAAACTAATAGAGAAAAACTAACCAGTGCCAACTCATAAATATCTATTAGCAAACTATAAAAAAAATGATATGGGAACAACAAATTAGTTATCTTAAGCACTTTAATAATAAACATCTATTTAATAATTTTAAGGAGAATAAGTTAGGCATAAAGTAAACTCATTGAATGTAAAAAACACTCTGAATTCACCATCTCCCACATTGAATCCATAACCTACCTAATTAAGAGTTAATAGTATATAAAATTTAATGCCATAACCATAACAAAATCTTTAATGTTAAAATAACATGTCATATAAACAAGAAAATAAGGCAGTATGTTGCCTAAATTACAATATGGTTTAATTAGGAGGGAATGATTGCGATTCATTAGGAGAGATAATCAGCAACTAAGGAGAAATTATTAAAAAGATAAATTATAATTTACCTAGAAATTTGCTAGATTTTAAAGACCCTGGTTACTATGGATTTAGCTGTGTAATGCTACCTCAAAGTAATTGTATTTTATTCATAGGAGGGTATTTTGCTGAAAGGAATGATGAAAAATAATATAATAAGAAACAATTATTTTCATATGAGTAAAAACAATAATCTTCTTCCGAATACAAAAGAATATTTACAAAAGATATAATCAAGTATAATATCAATGAAGATTCTTTTTCAAGCTTTACTTTTAAATTAAGTAACTTCAGTTATGACCTTACAGCAATTTATATAGAAAAATCTAATGAAATCTTTTTGATAGGAGGTAGAGATGAAAATGACTAAATCCTTTAGGATTGTATGATTATAAATATTAAAGAAAACAGAATAATCCAAAAATAACCCTTACCCTATTCGTTAACAGGATTTTGTTGTACTTATGAAACCAGCAAAGAAAACGTTTATGTACTAGGAGGAATCATCTCAAACAAGATTACTAATTCTGCCTATAAATTGTAAGTTTAATTTCATTTTCCAATAAATAAACTAAGAATTAAATAAATAAAAATATAATTTTCATCGTTTTTTTAATCATACCTGAAAATTATAAATGTAAGAAAGTGCCTTTTATAACCAAAGTTTAAAAAAGAGACAAAAGCTCTATAAAGATCTTTCAATAATAATGGTCTTCAAATATTTTTTTAGTATAGTAAAGCAATCTAACAGAGCAAATATAATTAAAATAGAAAATAATAAAATGGCCTTAAATTATTTATTATATTTTTAGCACATATTAGGTAATCAATTATTCAGTTTGGACTTATTTTAGAAATATTTGGTTTAGTTTACAATTTTTAAATTTAAAAAAAATAAAATACTTATTTAAAAGTAATTAAATTTTATTGAAAATTTTGGATTTTTTATCAAGAGTAATCAATAAAATTTGTTAAAAGCTTTTTATTTCTAAAGTTACTGAAAGATTAAATAAGATAAACGAGCATATAATAAATGCATAAGAAATTTAAATTTATTTCATCTTATTTATAAAATTAAAATGAGTTGAAAAGAAAAAATTAATAAACAATTAAAATGAGTCCATTATTATTATTATTATTTTTTAAATTAAAATACGGTATATTTATTATCTAAAAAAAATTATTTATCCTGATTTCAATAGAAATATTACAATAAATTTGTGGTTCTAGAACTAAATTTGTTTATTTACAATTTTTTTAGAACTTGATTACATATATATCATATAATGTATAAATTTTAAATTGAAATAGATCACTTTCATATACTGATTCAGAATAGCATTCTCACTTGAATGAATGGAGCCAAATGCACAACATGATTAATTGTAGGGTAGGAGCTTAGTGTAAAATTATCAAAAAAAATTTATATGTTTTTGGAGGCTACGATGGAAGACTATATTTGAACTCAGTTGAGATGTATAATTTCGATTTAAATAAATGGTTTATTATTACATTCATGAAAATTCCAAGAGCTTTCTATAGTTTAGTAAGTGATTAGGATAAAATATTAATTATCGGAGGAAAAGCTAGTACCTAAATTACAGCAAATAATATTGATATTTTTGATGTTTCAAAAGATGAATGGCAGTCTATTAATTGTTATAATATAAATAGGAACAATCATTATACATTCTTACTCAAACAAATACCTAATTAAGGTAATTAAACTGCTCATAATTAAAATCATAGTTGAAAAAAAGACTTGAATGTTTAATAATTAAACAAACATTAAGTATTCAATCAATGGTTATTTGTAAATTCTTATATATAATAATTTATGTTTTTAAAATTAGTATTTTCACTTAGATCTTTACAATTATTCATAACCTTATCTTGATGTAATCAAAAAAAAATCTGCGGATTCATTCATCAACTTTTAAATATTAGTTGTTTTTAGTTTATTGGATTTAACTTCTTTTTTATTTTTTATTTGTTTCATTTAAAAATGCTCATTTATAAATAAGTAAGAAGATCTTTAAATTTAAGTAAATTAGAAAATTAATTTATTAATTTACAGCAAAAAATTATTTTTTTTTTAAATCAAAGCGCCATCATTTTTTGAGCAAATAAAAAAATTTTATTTACAGAGATTAGAAATTAGCAAATAAAAAAATTTATTTACAGAAAATAGAAATTTTTTTTATTAAAAAGAAAAAAAAAATAAATTTGATTACTTAAAGTTCATTCATTCATTTAATTTCATTTATTTAAAAAGATTTTTACTTAGAAGAAAAATAAAATTCAATAGATTAAAGTATGAATGAAATAAAAAGTATAATTTAGGAAGGCATTTTAATTTTTTTATTAAATTAAAGTAAATTTAAGTTATATTCTATCTTTAAAGACCATTTCAATTTTAATATCAAAATAGACAAATTAAATAATCTAAAGGTATTTTAGGTTAATTAATTTATTGCTGAAGAAAAATTAATTATGTATTTTTTTTGTTTAAATTTTTCATACAAGTTATTTAATTTTTTCTTTTTGGTGCTTTATTTAAAAGTTGTTTAAATCGTTCAAGGATCAAAATGGATTTCTATTTAATGTTGAAAGCTTAGTTAATTTAAAATTAAGTAAAATTCTCTGATAAAAATATATGCTAAATGATTTTTTAGCAAAGTAAGATTAAAATAAAAATCAAATCAAATTATTTTTAGATTTCTAATTAATTTTGACCAACCAATAAAAGTATGTGTGTAATTACACTTTTTTAAAAGTATTCGAGCTACTAAAATTATTCATTGATAATAATAAGCAAAAGTTAATAATATAGAAAATATTAATTCTAAAAATATTCATTTTTTGTCAAAGTTAAGGAAATAGTTGTAAATAAAAGCACTTTTTAATGTATAAAGGCATTTTTTAGATGTTTATAGTTTGGAAATATTCAATAGTTACACTTTTCAATAAATCAATACTTCTATTACTTTTATTAAAAATATCATTCATAAAAGATTCATCAATATTTATTTTAACCTATTAATAATTTTAGTAAATTCTTGAGTAAGAGTCCATTTGTAATCTAAGTTAAATTTACTCAAAAATTTAATGTTATATTTAAAAGATTTAATTCTGATTATCCATCAAATATTTGTGGTTTAATTAATTTTAGTGGATAATGAAGAAAAGATTATTTTATCTCTATTAACAATAAGTAGATCATTTATTATTTCTATTCAAATTGATAAGATTTGATAAAAGAATTTCTAATCGATAAGCGCAATGTGTATTTTTTGGCTTGCATTTTATTTAATAGTATAATTGAAGAAAAAATTTATGATAGTTTTTAAAGAACATAAAAGAGTGAAAAAAGACTTTAAAAAGTGTTCAATTTTTAGCAAATAAGCTTTAAAATGATAATAAACATTAAAATAGTGAAAAAATTAATTATAAAATTTATTAATAAATAAATTAAAAGGTTTGTTAGTTGAAAACTATTTTTAATACTCCAATTTATCTTTAGTAAATAAATTCTTTCATTTAAATTTTTTTGAGTTACAGTGATAAATATTAATTTGTGAAGATGGTGCAAATAGACGAAATTTATAAATCAATAAATAATACTCTTAATAAAATAATATAATTAATTGGGAAAATAAAGGCTTTATATATATTATAAGTGAGTGAATGGATGAATGAACGAATAAGAGACAAGTTTCTTTATTTGAGATTGAGTTATTGTTATGTATGTTCTTTATCTATTTATTATATTAGCTAAAAGAAAGTAAGTCAAGCAAAATCTATTTAATTGTGATAAATGCCAAATACAAGATTTTTATTCATATATTTTTGTGAAAATAAAGTGAGAGTAATTCAATAAATCAAGGGTTAAATGTGAGATAGTTTTGGATTAGAGTAAAGATTTGGTATTTTAAGTTATTGGTTAGTTATTAATGTTTTTTCTTTATATTGATTTTTAAATATGTAAGCTTAAAGAGACAGAATTAGATCATTTATATATTTTTGTGTGCTTGAAGTAAAAAAGATGGAATTATTTTTTATTATTCATGTTTTTATTATGTGATTATGAGATTAGTAATTGGATCAAGTAAAATGGAATAGGATTTATCAGATTAAATTGTAATAAATGTTATCTCTTGAGTTTGTTATTTTCTTTGTTTGTTTCTTTGTGTGTTATTTTGTTTGATTCTTTTCTTTTTTAAATTCATTAATGAATGATTATGATTAGATAGACAGGCAGGATGAAAGAAAGGCTTGTATTTTGTATAAATATTTCAAGAAAGAGATTAAGAATTATGTATTCATTGAGTTATCATTAATTTAAAAATCAATCAAAACTAAATGATAGCCTTAGGTTAATCAATAAATCAATCAATAGTTGCTGACTCTCAATTTGAAAATTTTTTCTATCTAGCTAATGTGTTAATTTGTTTATTATTACTAGAAAGAAACTTATTCTGTTATTTTTTTGTTTTAGGTACAACTTTAGCCAAAGCTTTATTGTCCTGAAATGGAAGAAGATTAGCTTCTGCTGGTTTCTTCTGAAGTTTCGTCTTCAATCTTAAAGCCAAAAGCGCATTAAAGTATCTTAGACTGCTAGTTATTGATTACAATATCTTCTCTTTCAAAAAGCTTACGCTATAATATTTGTAAAAAATTAAATTAGCATTTTAAGAGAGTAAATAAATAAATTTTTGGCTAAAGAAGTAACTAGTACAATCTTTAGAGTGAAATGTAAAAGTTAAGTTATGTACTTTTTTATTCAACTAAGCAAGATTACAAGGGTTAGAGTTGCTATTATTCTACTCTATTGAGGATGCGGAGGAGAATTTGTAAGAAATAGAAGGCTAGTTTGTTATCTTTAAAATAACAAGTTTAGAGTATGGCATATTGGCACCTTCGTATCTGCATTATATGTCAATTTACTAATTATTTTTAATTAAAATACATATTAATAAATGAAGTGATAATTAAATTTGTAATATTAAAATGAAATGACGAAAAAACAAAGTAATATTTAATGTGCGCTTTATTTAGTTTAGTTTATTTTATTTATTTTTTAATAGAGTAATGAACAAAAAAGCAAATATAATTGTCAGATGTAAACTAAAAATTTAGCATCTGAAAAGAAATAAGCAAGTAAGATCAATTTTTTCTTACTTTTAAAGAGTAACTTAGCATTTTTACTTTCTTAAAATATTTATTAAAATGCTATTTCTTAATATGTTTGTTTGTATTCATTTTTGGAATATTTAATTTATTCACAATGAAATCAATTTATAATAAATTTTTTATTTTTTTCTAAAACACGCTTGCTCTTTTTATTTTAAATTTATTACATTTAAAAAAAAAATGAAAAAAAAGACATTTATTTTTATTTATTTTTGTAAAATAAGTTTTTTTTATTTTACCATGATTTCTTAAAAAATTAATTCAATGATTATAAGAATGTGTAAAATAATTGGATCACTTGTTTTTAACTAGCTAATTTTGTTTTTTTGTTACTCTAAAAATAAAAAATATACTTTGTTTGTTTGTGTAATTAAAGATTAGAAATCTTAAATTTATAATTGTAATTTTTTTATTACCTAGTTATTTGCAGTCAGAATAGAGTGATTAAAAATTTCTTGCTATTGTGAGTTGTCAATTTTAAAAAGGGCTTTTTTCATAATTTGTATGTAGTTCAAACTGTAGAATATGTCAGGAAGAGCTTTGCGAATAGCAGTGCAAAGGAGGAAGTCTTCAGTTGAAAAATTAACCATATTTAAGAATGAAGTATTGATGTGAATTGAGCGCAAAATAGTTCCTTTACCAGCAACAAACATACGGCGGAATATTATTTAAGGCTATTGATTATGAGGGCTAGACAATATTTTTTCTATATAGTTTACATCTTCTTTTTCTTAAGCAAGTTAAAATTGATTCAAGAAAATATGGCCATTTTATAAGTTATTTATGACTCCAGAGTTTGAATACTCAGGGAGAATTTAGCAAGACTCATCCTTAGTAGAAACAGAAAGACTTTCGTTCCAGTCTTCTCTCTTCATATAGAACTCTTATATTGTTTCAGCCAGTGGGGCAAACAAAGTATTTGAATAGCGGTCAGCTAACTTAGACCTATTTTATAAGGTAAGTAAATTAATATAACTTGAAAAAAAGAATGTAAATAATTGATTATAAACATTTCAAAAAAACTGTGTAATCTTGAGTAAAAGAGGGTAAATTATAGATACATTTTTAAAGATTACTCTGACTTTGATAAAAATTTTTTTCTTCTTTTTTGAATGGTGATTTATTCATAATTTACTGATGTATTTTAAATTCAAATAGTATTTTTAACTTTTCATTAAAAATAAGGCCAATAAATAAAAAAGTTCATGATTTATTTGCCATAAACTAATAAAAATATACATTTAATCTATGTTAGTTGTATTCATATTTTTTTAAGATTGTATGATAAATGTAATTAAACTCATAAGTTTTTTTTTCTCAAATGAAAATCAATTAAAAATAAATATTTAAAAATGATAGTATTTCTAAGATGATTTTCATTAAAACTATTTTAGATAATAAAATTTATTTTTTGTTCTTTATTTTAAATTTTAATGTGTAATTTTCAAATAATTAAGTTTAGTCATTTTCTATGATTTAAATAATTAAAAATAGATTTATGAGTTTCAATTGTTCTATTATGGTAGGTAAAATTCCTTTTCTGGAACAATTTATTTAAGGAAAAGATAAATAAAAATATTTATTTAGTTTCATTAAATCAAAGGAGGAATTTTAAGAGAGAGGTTATTTAATATTAAGTTAATATTTTAAATCAATTTTTCAATGATTTATTACCATTATGAGCATTAGATGCTAATTGGATTCTTTTCTTCCAAGAAACAGTGGACAACATTTTTTGATTTATCCATCATAGTGTAGCTAACTTTTTTGTATGCGTTGATGCTTTTGAATATTGAGAAATGCTAACGAGAAGGGTTATAAAGAGGTTCTTCGTTTATAAAAATATCCTTTTAAATTAAATTAATTTTAAAATTATTTTAAAGAGATAATAGGAAATTAAAATTAATTCAATATGTCCTTAACAATTAAAAACGAATATTTCAGATTTTTTGTGAAAATAAAATTAATTAATTACATCAGGTAAGCGGTGATATTGCTTGTCCTCTCCAACTTAGGTATTTTCACGAATATATGGAATCTATTCTTCAGTTGAGGAATCTATTGGGCGAATGGTTGCTTTTGTTGAGGGAAGAGAGT
Source organism: Tetrahymena thermophila SB210 (assembly GCF_000189635.1). Lineage (NCBI taxonomy): Eukaryota > Ciliophora > Oligohymenophorea > Hymenostomatida > Tetrahymenidae > Tetrahymena > Tetrahymena thermophila. The sequence continues at coordinate 1,560,966 of NW_002476434.1, forward strand.
TGGAATTACTAGAGGAGTTGTTACTTTTCTTCAAGTTGACGAAATTATAATTGCGAGTTGCCTATTCCAAATAGTGGGAATCAGTTGATTTATACTTACGCATTTTAAATATATGTTATTATCGGAAATATATGTATCTTTTTTTTTTATGTAAGTCAAAGATTTGTTGGAAATTAAATTTGTTTTTATTTTCAATCTTAAATAGCAGAAATAGCACTGGCTTGAAGGAAATTCGTTTAGATTGAAGCGATTTTTAAGTAAGCTAGCAGAACAAGAATATATACTTTGACTACAAAATATTTATTAAACGAATTCAGTGAATATGATTTTTCAAAGAAGCGTGTTGATCAAATATGGCGAGCAATGTTGCAACCTTTTAAGATGAGGATGTTGCTTTTAAAAATTTATTAAGTTATTGGTTTATTTTTTTGTGAGTTTTTAACTAATTTTTTGATTTTTTGTTTGTTTTAATTATTTATAAATTTAGAAGGAGATGAAAAAGATAGATTTACTACTAATATTTTCTTTTTTATGAACAAAAATTTTATTATTTATTTATTTATTATCTTAGCCGGTACTTTGTGAGTCTGTTTGCTTCAAATATTAATTATTCTAAATTTTAATTAGTGCTTTCTTTCTTTATTTTTTTTTGGATACTAATAATTTCTTTCACTAAAATTATAGATTACTTTTGATTATTTTACTATTTTACACAGATACAATTAAATTATTAGTTGTTATTAAAGATAATCGAGCTGATTCTCCTTTTATTCGAAAATTTTTTTTACACCGTTCTACAACATCTGAGCAGAATTTATGATTTTACTTTTATCAAAAAGATCCTCTAATGAATAACTTTGAAAGCAGTTGCTTTTGAAAATATAGAATGAAGGATGGAGAGATAAATTAAGCCAATTTATTTTATACATATAAAATAAAAGTTGATTTTTATGTAAAACTTTAATTAAGACTATTTCATAACACAATATTACTCGGATAGTATCAGACTTTTTTAATTTTAATTAGTAACCTTCCTGTTCTTATGATTGATTGATGCCTTAACTTATCTAAAATTAAAATCTTTCTGCTAAAATTTGATATAATAATGCTCCCTTCCTATCATAATATTTTTAAATTTTATTAAAGTATTATGAAAAATAAGTCTAAATTGGTAAACTTGAATCAAAATATTTTTTTTGAAAAATATATTTTAAATAAAAATTCAGAATTTTCAGATATCAATCCTCAGTATTAAATCAGCTATACAATGAAGGACAGAGTTGCTTTAAGGTTTGCTTTAATCTTAGTAAAAGAGCAATAATACCTCTTAATGTAATTGTATGGGTACTTTTACTTTACACTAATTCGTCATTAATCATCCAATGCATATCTCCAAAATTAAATTTTGTAATCTAATTAATGTAAATTGTTAAGTATCTGCTTAACATGAGAAATTCTGAATCATAAATAGTCATATTAAATAAATTTAAATCCTTCTATAGTTTTTCGAAATAGTGCAATCCATTTTAATTGCACCTTTTAAGTTGATAAATTAAAATAAACCTTAATTATTTACAAATATTTATGGAAAAAATTAACTTTAAGGTATTTCTATATATTCCTACAGATTATTAGAGAAGGTATTACACATTAATTTTATTGTTTTCTGATATTTTCTTTTCTCACTAATTTGACCCTGACATAGCAATCTCATTCGAAAGATTTGTTAAAATTGTTACAAAAGATAAAAGATATTAATTATATTAGATAAAAAAAACCTTTTCATGCAATTAATTTGATCTCCATAAATTAAAAAAATAATATTTTAAGTATAATTTAGCAAATTTTGTTAAATTTCGAAGCAGTATGTATGTATTAGCTTCAATTAAGATGATATATAAACTAATGTAAAACCGACTAGTTAAATATTTAACTATTGCTTAGTTACTTAAATTTATTAGCTAAGAAATATATTTGCTGAATTTGTAAGTAAAAAGGTAGTAAGTAAATTTGAATATCTAAATGATTAAAAATTTAACTTCAGAGTAAAAAATAAAAATAACAAAAAATACAAAAAAAATTTATTTTTGATTCATTTCCAAAAATCTCTTTACAAAGTGATACTTGTGGATTGATTTGGAGATAGATTTTATTCGTATTTTGAGCGTAAGCTATGAAAATTTCTGATTCAGATTTGGATGGCTGCGCACTGTTTGGTAAAATAATCCATTTGAGAAATGTCAATTCTTTAATATAAAAATTTAAGTGAGTCAGATTTTGATGTGTGTTGGGAAATTGGGGATTAATTAGATTATAATTGATTATATTTGACCTTCTTAACTTAATAAACTTTATAGTACCACAAAAACACTTTGATATAAATTTAATTTCTCCCGTTCAAGTGCTTTTGACAATTTCTTAAAAGATTTGTTTATATTTAAAATTAGGATAAAGTATCACTGCAAAATTTGAAAAAAAGCTTCTTTGAATTTACAATTAAAAGTTATTTGTTTTTGCATAAGTAGGTTAAAAAATTAAAAAAATCTTTAATAGAGAATATTTATAGAATTGAATTAAAAGAATTTTAGCTGCTTTTCTAAAGAATAAACTAATATAAACAAACAATTTTGTATTGCCTAATGAAGAATGCACTCTAAAGTAAAAGTATCAAGACTAATTTACCTTAATTTATTAACATTACATAAGAACTATAAACTGATTGAGTTAGTATCAAATACTGATGATTCACTAAATAAATTATGTATAATCTATTAAAAAAATAAATGTAAAATCAAAAGTGATAACCTAATTAAATAATGATAATGTTAGTAGCACCACTAAATTATATTAATTTTTATTGAAAATTTAATCTGTAATCTTTCTATATGAATAAATACCCTCTTGAGTGAGCAGCAGAGTTTTAACAAATTTTATTTGAACGAACAATAAAGATATTTTTCTGATAAAATACGTATTTTTGCTGAAATCCTACACTTTATGAATTTTAACCACACACTCATTATATTTTCAAATAAAAAGCTGCCATCAGTAAATTTCAGTGTAACACTGTTAGGTGGTTTAAATTAAAGGCAAGTATCAAATTAATAATACAAATATTGCTCTTGCTATAATTTTACTTCTAGAGGTCATACACGATATAAATATCGGTATACATTGAAAGCATACTTTTTAGCAAATTATGTGGAAAGCCTAATTTTTTATATAAAATAAATTCCTTATTTAAGCTTAAACCATGAATTTGAATTTAGATTTGTAATTAAAAAATTGGAATCCCCCGTTCAATTAGAAATCATCGACTTAACATTTATTGATAAATATGTAACAATGTACTAATGTTTTGAGTGGGGATGCTGCTGATTACTGTCAATTAATTGTAAAGATATTTGTATTATAAGAATAACTTAATAATAATTTGAAAATATAAGCCATCTACCTACAATCTTAAAACCATTAAGGGGGATTCAAATATTTAATGTATCTTGCTTAAATAGAAATGAATTTGAATTACAGTAAAAACAGTGTGAATTTTTTTAATTTACAGTTTAATCTGATGATTAAATAATCGTTTAATCCTGCTTGTTAGATTTAAAAATTGAAGATACTTTTTCATCATTAATGACTCAAAATTATAGTTGATAAACACTATTTTTCTTATATAAATAAATATTTTTCGGAATTTAAGTAACTTTATAATTTAAAAATTGCTAAGTTACAATTAAAAATAGCTATTCCCCTCTAATTCTGACTAGCTTATTTACAAAAGTTTTTGATTATCAAAATTGAAATTAATTAACAATTGATAGTTGATTTTTAATCTCAATTTATTATCAATTTTATGTAACAAAGTTAAGTTTACATAAGAATTTAAGCATCTAATATTTTTAATTGTTTTTTATGAATTTGGTAATCAATTTTTGATGAAGGCTCTTCTAAGATTAAGTAGCCATCTAAGTATCCTGCTTGGCTTGAAGATATTACATAGGATTCAGTAAATTGGAATTTAACAGTTGAAATAAAATTTATGTATAAAAAATGTAAATATTCTTTGGTTTTCTGATTGCTTAATATCAAAATAGAATATGTAATAAGTCTTTTTTTTAATACAATAAAGTCCTTTACATTAAAACACTAATTAGGACTCCCGCTAAAAAGGTTTCTTCAATTCAACTTTATTTATGTAATCTTTTAATTAAAACAATTTTTGGTGTTAAAATTTTTGTTTACTTTACTTAATTTTAAAATTAAAGTAATTTACAAGCATTCATCTTATGACAAATGAAAGATTACAGAGTTAAATTAATTTTGTAAACTGAGTAAAATTCTGGTTTCTTTTTTGATTTCCTTTGGTGTTGTTAGTATTTTTAATACCCCTAAAGAATGTAATCTCTCTGATGAGACGAATTCAAAGTAATATCTAATTGAAATGTAGTGGAGATAATTTGAAATGCTATTTTTAATCTATTTACAAAATTAGCTTACAGAATAATACAAAGTTTTCATCCCTTTATCAGTAAAATAACAGCTGCTATTAAAAATTTACACTAAATTAATGTTTTCAGCTTTCTTAGTTCTGTCTTATTTATTTACACATCTACATAATAAGTATTTATTTTATGTGAACCAAACTTCTAGTAAATCAATCACTCAATTAAATTTGTTCCTTGTTATATTAAAATCCATATAAACTCTATGAAAATCTTCTTTTACTTATTGACAAAGTTAATATCAATCAATTACATGTATTTTTTTAATTTACTGCTTGAATAATTGATGTTGCTAATTTTCTTTTTTTAAAAGTGTAATTAAATAATTTTTTACACAAACCCAAGATATATGATGATGAATATGTGCATGCATGTATACATGTAGAACGTTTAAAACTCCCACATCTTAACGCAAAAAAGTAATTAAAGCTTTAAATATTAAATATAAAAAAGAAGAACAGACATAAATATTTCTGAACAGACCATATATAACACTTAAATCCCAAAATTTATTAAACTTTATAGAAAATAATGAATGAAAAATAGATATTTCATTTAAAAGCCATAGTTAAAAAAAAGCATTAAAAATTAGTTGTATTAACTCAATTCAAAAATAATTAATACATTACTCTTCGCTTACCTTAAAAAGATTTTAAATTTTAGCTTAATTTCTAATTAAATAACAAGTTAAACAAAAAAAAAATGTGGGGGTATATACAGTCGACTTTTTACTTTTATTTATTCAGTTATTCTTAATGTTTTATTAGAATCTTCTATTTAAGTAATCTAAAAACATAGAACGATTTAAAAATTCGATAATGTAACAACACATAAATAGAATATTTTATTTTTTAGAAATTTTCATTTAATTTAATTTCTTTAATCGTTCTTTTTAAACATTTGAATCAGAAAAACACATAATATTATTTATATCTTCACAGCAATTAAGTTAATATATGATGAATAAATAAATATAAAAAATAATTAAAATTATTTATAAACCAAGCTCATTTTTATTAAAATTAATCAAAAATAAAATTTAAAAATTAAACTATTTTATTAAAATTAGATAAATAAATGTTTTTAAAAAAATCTTTTATTGAAAGATTTTTTTTTTGCTATTTTATAAATTTACACTTTTCTTTATAAATATAAATTTGAGAAAAATTAAATATTAATAAATAAATCTTAATAAGATATCATTTTATAATCTCATTAAAATTTATGATAATTTTTTATTTTAACTATCTTCAAAAATTTATTTTGAAATTGATAATCACAATCAAAAAATACTTGAAACAAATAAAGATAAATATTATTGTTGGGAGAAATAACCTATTTATTCATTTTAACGTTTTTCACTTATGAATTTTATCAACTGTTTCCCAATAACTTGTTTTTTTCTCAATAATCTTAAATAATTTTTAGACACTTTAAAAAAATAAATATTTATTGATTTATCATAAACTCAAAAAAAAAAATTTACTGAATAGTGAGGAAAGCTCACTTCACTTTTATTTTTACTCTATATACTTTTATATATTTTATCGGCTAGTTTCTAAATAAATAAAAAGGTCTTTCGCTAATTTAAATTTAATTTCGTTAAATATTCGCCATGACTTTGGTTAAACTTGATTCTTTACTTTTTCTGAATAGAATATATAGTAGTTCCCTTCAGATGTATCAAAATAATCAGTCCAAAACCTAAAAACATCTCCGCGATCATTAAAACAATAATAATAACCAAAATTATCAAATCTTGTTTTTCGAGGACCTTACAATATGTATTTATCATAATTATCCCAAACAAAAGTATATCCAAGTTCCTTTAAATATTAATTTGCTTAATTTAAACATTATTATTTTAGCTCTTATATTTATTGAGAGTTGAAATTTTCTTTTTCTGATTTAATCATTTGTTAGTTCTATTAATATTTACTTAACTTAGTTATTAAGTGTATATTTCGAGCCAATCTTTAATTTAATCAAAATATATTAATTATTTTGTCGTAAACAATATTTTTAAGATTAATTTATATCATTTTTTAATCTATAAAATTAAGCAATATTTAGCAAAAATAAATAATAATTTTATTTGAACGAAAAAGATTTTTATTTATTTAACAAAAAATTTAAGATTTAAATTACAATTTTTTCATCTTAAATTTTGAATTCTTAAACTCAAAAAATCAAGTTGATAGCAAAACTAATTCAATATGCTAAAATAATAACTTTTATTGAATGTTAATATTTTTTTATTTATTTTAAGTTTTTACTAGTTTAAATTTTTTTTTTTTTTGTAAGAAATTTTTAAGGTGGAAGAAATATCTACATTTTTATTGATAATAATATATATAAAGATAGAAAGATCGGTTTGGTTCTTCTTATTAGTTTTACTTATCAATATCAAATTTTATTTTGATAATAAAAATTATAGGTTTTTCAAACTATTTGCTTTATCATTGACAGTAAGAGCAAAAGTTAAAATTAATATATGATAAAAAGATAATAAGATAATTGATTAACTTTTTGAAAAATTTTAAACATTTTAAAATTAAAATTCATACCTAAAACAAATAGCCTATTCAATAAATGGACTACAACACAAATAGAAACATGGAGATTGAGGTTAATGGAGACAATTAATATTCATAGCAATTGATTCCCATCTTTATGCCTCAGAATTCTGATAAAATTAAAATTTAAATAGCCACAAATTGGAAAAATAAGATTGTGATATCTGTTAAGAAGAATATTACTATCAGAGAACTACAAAAAATCATAGCTGAGAAGTTCTATCAAACATTTTTAGCTTTTTCTGAATAGGGAGATGATCATCAACACAACAACAATAATAACAATAATCATCATCATTAAAGTAACCAAATTCCATTGAAAGTAGAAGGAATTAAGTATTAAGATTGCACAATCCCATTGAATGAAGTAGTTGAAGATATAGTAGAATATAATGCTTTACTTACATGTATCATTTCTCCTTTGAATAAAAACGATGACAAAACATTAAAAAAGCTAAACTAATTACTTCACAATCAGTCTCAATAAGCTCATACTCTTTCTGCAAACGGATTACATCAAAACGGTGCTCATAATTAGCAAAACTAAAAGATCTAATAATAGTAGTAATAGTAAAATTAGCAACACAAAGCAAATTAATAAATTCACAATGGAGAAAATATTTAATAAAATAGCTAATCACAATAATCTTCCTCCAACAATAAAAAGAATAAGAAGAAAGAAAAAAAGAATAAAAACAAGCAAAAGTAAGCTGAATAAATTAATTAACAAGTCTTATAAGAGTAGTAAAATTAGCAACTTTAGAAACAAAACTCTTAGCATCAATAATAGCAGTAGTAATAATAGTAGTAGTAGTAATTGGTAAAAGAAAAACCTACTTAAAAAAAGCCTGAGTAGAAGTAATAATAGCCTACTAAAGAAAGTCATCATCATGAAAAAAAATAAGCATCTAATTCATAGTCTTAAGAAACTAAATAATCAACAGTAGAACCTAAATAATAAAGTTAACATTAATAACAAATGTAGTAACAATAAGCTCAATAAAGTCATCATCACAGTCATCACTAGCAAAACGCTTAGAGTAGCTAAAATGCATAAAATTAAGTTTAATAGTAGTAATAGTAGTAGTCTTCTAGTGTCAAAGCATAAATGCCAGAACCATAAAAAAAGCAAAAGGTAGAAACAAGCAGTAGCAGCAGTTAAAGCAGTGACGAAGAAATAGACCTTTAAAATCTTTTCCCTAGTCCAGCTAAAAAGTCTCCTATTTAATCAACCATCCAAAAATAATCATCTACAGTTTAAGATTCTCATTAAAATAATAACAAAAAAAGTGATAATACTCCTAAATCATAAGCCCAAAAAGAAGTTACTCTTAATAAATCAGATTCTGATTCTGACTCTGAAAGTGACTCAAATAACACACCAATTTTCCCATTTAGCCAAGATAAAAAGCAATAATAAAATATTCAAAAGACAGCTCCTATCACTTAAGTAGAGAAGAAGGAATCTAACCACTAGCGCAAATTGAGTTCTAGTAGCAGTAGTAGTAAAAGTAGCGATGATAGTGATTCTAATAATGTGTTAGATATTTTCTCAGAAAAGTCTAAAGTTTAAAAACCTGCTTAACAAAAATAACAAAACTAATCTCCTAAAACACAACCTCAATAATCATCATAAACCAATAAGAAATAGAGCGTAGTAGAATAGCCTTAAGTAGCTGCAACTAATAAAAAAAATGGTAAAAATAATTCTAAGCAAAGCAATAACAACAGTATTATCTAAGGATCTCCAAAGAATAATTCGATTTAAAGTCAAGAAAATAAAAAAAATAACAGTTATGCTGATGATGATAGCAGTTTTGATTTATCATAGTTCTAAGATCCAAAAGCTGCAAAAAAGCCCCCTCAAAAGAAAAAGAGAACAATAAGCTTCGAAGCAAACGTATACGAAGAAGAAACTTCTATGGACTCCTCTGATGATTCAAATGAAGGTATAAAAAATTAATTAATTTTTTTATTTCTATGAATTTTAAAACAATTTTTTCATCAAAAGATTTTCTTATTATTTGCCTTTTAATAAAGTTTGATTAAAAATAGTTTTATTTATTCAATTTAAATATTTTTAATATTTAGAAGTAACAAAGAAGAATAATAAAAAATCTGACAAATTCCTCAGTAAATTAGCTAAGAAACTTGATTGATCAAAGAAACAAAAAAGACTTTTATATAAATCATAAAGCATGAACTAAATAGATAAATAAACAAAAAATCATATAAATAAAATTATTTAAACAAAAACAAAAAAGAGCTTCATTGTACACCTAATGAATTATTTATTTATTCATTTAGGTGAGTAACTGAAGGGAAAAACATTTAAAAGAACAAAAATTACAACAAACAATAAAACAAACAAACAAATTATAAATAAAGATTAATAGAATGAATAGTATTAATTTTATGAAGATTATTGTGAATTAGTTAAAGAATAAGTAAGTAAAATATATTTATATATATTTACATGTCAATGTTTATTTATATTAATATATATAATCAATAAATGCCATTTTAAGTTTATAAATTGTTATTATAATATTGCATGAAGATACTTAATTAATTTACACTATTTCAAATATTTATCACTCGATTTTATCATTATACTTATTATTAAATTTTAGATACCAAATCTAAGTTAAAAGAAATAAATAGTAAATTAAATATTTTTTAAGATGAATTTCGATTATTTATTTATAGAATTCTCTGTTTGAGTGTGGAATATTTTATATATTTATTTATTATATAGAGAAGTAGCTAGCACTTGTATTTTAACACCTCTATGATTTATATATATTGATTAATTAGGAAAAATAGAAGTCTCATGAAAGACGAGTAGAAGCCATGTATATTTAGTTAAATGCTAGTTTGTAGCCAGCATTTTCTCTTGCTAATTCATATATTTGATTTTAAAGCAGATGCTTTTTATCTGTGTTATTAGAGTGAATTAAGGGAATGTTAGGAATTTAATTATAAATATAAATATCTTTAAGATGATTTATTACTTTATCTATGCTTAAATTTTCTATATCTTAATTTATTAATGCAGTCAAATGCTATTTTTTTTTGGTTAACTCTGATATTTTTTTTATTATTTGGGCTATCACTATATTATTTTTTTCTCCTCTTTCTTTAATAACATTTCTACTTACTTTTAGACTATTTAGATAGAAAAGATCAAGTAACTTAAGTGCATTTCTGATGTTGATCATTTCATCCTATTTTAGTTAAATTATATTAAGTCTTTTTTAATAAAAAACTAAATTTTATTGCATCAGTTTACTTTGGTATTTTTTATCTTATAAAATTAGGCAATTTTTAATTGAAAAAAGTGTAATTAATAAAATTTATTAATTCAATTCAACAAAATTTAATAGAATCTATCTATCTAAACAAACAAAGATTTTTTTAGATTTGTTTTTAAAAACACCAAAAAAACTGTAGAGTTGAAAAACGATAAATTTCTTAATATAATTTTAAATAAAATAAATTGTTTAAATAAATATGTGATTTATATTACTTGGGCATGTTCTATCAATAAAGAATTGAAGGAAGAGTATAAATATTTTTTATTTGTCATAGGAGTTGATCTTAGTTCAACACAAGAATTAAGGAATCTTTGAACAGTGTTTTATAAATTTTCTTCTAATACTTGCATTATGACTTTTGTATCGTGTAATACCTATTAAAAGTTATTGCTTCTCACTACTCTCTCTTCTAATTTGCTTGTATATTTTTCTGCTGTCTTAACTGCATTCCTAATGCTGTTAATTTCTATTTAATTTTCATTATTTTAATGAGTCTAGCTTTGGTTTTGCTGGCTACTTTGTTGATTACCAGAAGAATAATTTGAGCCAAATCCTGTATTCTGTTATTATGTAAATGCATTATTGCTAGGGTTGTTAAAGCTAGATGTTTATTGAAGTGGATTAGCAGAACCTGATTAAATTAACAGATTGTCATATTTTTCTTAATAATATGCAAAGTTAGTTGCAACTTAGTTATAGCATACAACCATTATTCCCATTATATCAAAATTTTTCAAAGCATCTATAGCATTTTATAGGTCAAGTACATTGTTTTCTATATTTTTAAATATACTATGCAAGTCTTTTAAAAAATTGACCCAGTTTCTTGCTATCAAATGGCAATAATCTTACAAATTAAAAATCAATTTATTTGAATAGGCATCTTGGCTGGTTTCTTAGTTAAAATCCATAAGAGCTTGCTCTTAAGCACTAAATAGATGCTAGAGGGAGTTCGGTAAATATTTTAGTAATAACTTTATTTACTCATAGTTAGTAAATTGAGGAGAGCTCACTGTTCCGAAACTTTGATTTGCCCCACTATTTGCTTTCTCTAAACCCTTCTAACCTATAAAAAAAGGGTTGATGTTATATTTTAAAAATTCTAAAGATATTTTCCTTATAATAATTAGTTAAAATTAAACAAACTTAATTTAAATGAAGAATGTAAGTTATGTTTTATATTATTTTAGAAAATTCATATTCAAAAAGATAAAAAATCTTAATTCAAAATAATAAAAAATTCTAATTCAAAATAATAAAAATTCTAATTTAAAATGATGAAAAATTTAGTTTTATTTAAAAGATAATTTTAATCCCTAATTTTATCAAAAATTATTGTAATTTTTAGGCAGAATATTTTTTCTTTGTTTTAGATTCTAAATTTCTTACTTTGCTTTATATTTTTTGGTTACATATTTTGTTATGGAATTTAGTTAATTTTTATTTTTTAATCTTAAAAAAAGAAAGAAAAAACTTTGAAAAAAAACTAAAGAAATATTTTGTAAGTTAAAATTTATTTGTTTGAACGGGTGTATGAAATTTAAATTTGAAATTACGTGAAATTGCAAGGTCTAATATGTGAATTAGCTAATCAACTTACGATTCATCAAATAATTTTGCAGAATTTAGCTAGTTAGAATCAACAATAGCCTTTATTTTAAGGAAAATATTATCTTATTACTTCAAAAGTTCAGTTACTCTTTATTCCAGACTCTTTATAATTTATTCTTAAGACTCTATTTTTCTATTAAATAATTCGCTTTGATTTATGGATTCACTGTACTCTTTAGTACTCTTTTCAAGCAAGGTGCTTTTCTCACTAAGTAGCTCTAAGTAGCTGCTTTTTTATTCTTCTAACTATTTGACTTACTTCTACATTTTTTCTATCTTCTTTTCAAGCTCGGCCTTTTGCTCTGAAAGCAGATAATTTTGCTTTGTTTAAGTCTATAAATATTCCTCAACCTGATTGTGACTATTTTGAATCTTTTCTATTTCCATTTAATACTACTTTATAATGTTCAATTCATTCTCCATAGATGATTTGTGCATGTGGGATATTTTTCCATGTAGCTAATCTGATGAACTCTTAAGCATCTTTTCTTTTATGGAGATTTCTCTTTCTAATATTTAATTATTCTCTTCTAGTATTCTAACCTTACTTTATAAATCATCTATTTCTTGCATTTTTTCATCAATCTATTGATTCTTTTCATAAATTTCTTGATTTTTATCAAATATTTCTTGATTTTTCTCCTCAATTTATCTATTTAAGATTTCTTCAAAATCTCTCTTCAACTCATTCTCTCTGCTTTAAATTCCATGCTAATACTCCTTTTCAAAAACAGCTGATTAGCTTTCCATTTTTTTGGATTGCTAATCTTTTTAAGCTGTTAGCTCTGCTATTTATTTAATATTCTATTCTATAATTATATTCTTCTCATTCATTAGTATTTAATAATTATGAATCTGATCTTCTAGCACTTAGATTTGCTTTGACTGCTTCTCAAGTTTCTTTTCTAACTCTGATTTTTTTTCTTGAAGGTAATTGTTTTGCTTGGCTTGCTATAAGAGAGAATCATCTTGTTTTCTAATACTGCTTTAAATTTGATCAATCTCGAATTCATATCTCTTTTTTATGGCTAACTCATTATCTACTTAGCTCTTAAGCATACTACTAATCTTTTCTTGCAATTCAGAAGTGGTAGTTTTTAATAGACTTTCTTTGACCTTTATTTCTCCTTTAAGTTGAGACACAGTTTCCTCCAATTATGTAACTTTCTTTTTTGCTTCCTCTAACTCATTATTTTTTTCACCAATCTATCTATTCATTTCGAATTACTACCATAGCTATTATTCTCTTCTTTCTAAGCCCTAGTGAAACTCTTTTTCGAAATGAATAACTTAATTTTCTATTTTTTTGATTTGGCTATCCCTTGAAAAAGAGAGCTCTTAGATTGTCTTACAGTTTTATTCAATAAGAGCATTTTTTTCACTAATTAAGTCTTAATAATTAGTCTTTTACTCTTCCAAAATTTGAATTTGTTAGAGCTACTTTTCTACTTTTCTTTCAAGCTCATTCTTTTGATCTTGAAGTAATTAGTTTTGATTCTTTTGAATTTGAAGAGCATCTTCAGAATGCTTTAGTTTATTTTTAAGTGATTCATTCATTTGCTCAGAGTTTTTACTTTCTTCCTATAGCTTTTGAGATTTACTATTTGCTAACTAAAGAGAGTCTTCTACAATCAATAGTTTGCCTTTTAATTACTCTATTTAATCATCTACCTATTTTTTTTATTCTAATAGCGAGTTGTTTAACTTGGATTAGCTATTAAGATTTTCTTCAGCCTATTTTAGTTTATTTAAAATTGAATCTATCTCTTGTTCATATTTTTATTTTAAAATATTCTCATTTTCAAGAGAAGTTTTTGCATAAAGATCAATGTAATCTTCTTTATCTTTGTTCGAGTTTAATAAGGCTTTTTCTTTCTCTGCAAGATCTACTTTTAAGGTATTTATTAATTAGTTTAACTCTACTATTTTACTCTTTAATTCCTCTAATTCTTAATTCTTTTCTCCTACTTATCTACTCAATATTTCTTCGAATTACTAATAAAGTTATTATTCCCTTCTCTCAAGTTCTTATTAGAATTCATTTTCAAATTTTTCAAAGTCTTCTTCTTGTTGTAAAGGATTAGTTGTATTCATGCATGCTTTTTCTAACTTATTATTGCTATTATTCAAAGGTTATCCCATAGCTTGTTATTGACATTTATCTGCTGAATTCTAAAGAGAGTTAAACTTAACAGAATCAAATGGATTAGGAGAATTACCAAAGAAAGGCTCTGAATTATTTATGTAATGCTCCATTTTTCTGCTTTCATTGTTTGATGCTAATTAATTCAGATTAATTTGAGTATCACCAATCTTATTATTTTATATGCCTATTTCATCATCTTCTTCTTCGTCTCTATTTGAATAAGCCTAACCTTCATCAAACACCTTTATATTTTAGTTCTAATTTCTTTCAATATCTTATGGACTCTTTTATAACTATTGCTTTGCATAATTATTCTAACTAAACTAATTTGGGTCTTTACCTAAATAATACTATTATATATTTTCTTAATCAGCATGATTAATTTATTGTTATGGATAACCCTTTAAGCTTTGTTTGGATGAATTTAACGAAGAAGATCTCTTTTAATTAGATATTTCCATTGATCTTCTTGAGTTTTGCTAAGATTTACCTCTTTTCTTTGAACTATTTAAAGAGCTTTGCTTACTATTTCTGCAGCTGCTTGTTTCTTCCTCGTTTTCAGCTTCTTCCCTTATCCTAAAAATAGGACTATTAAATTTCTATGTACTTTATAAGAATGAATGATTATCACTGCCATTTCTACAAGTATTATTTTAATCGTCTGTTCCTATTTCACTAATACTAATATCACTTTTACTTTATTCCATAAGTGATCTCTCATTTCTTTTGCTTAATAAATAGTCATTATTTGCATAAAAACCACTTCTTATTCTACTTTTGCTTAAAGGAGTTGTAACAGAAATCTAATAACTTCTCAAATGAACTTTATTCTGTTGCAATAATTTCTTAAGCTTTTCAGCCCTATCCCTTAAGTTTTCGTTTTCTTTTTTCCATTTTAACTACTCTTCAGCAAATTAGTTCTGTTTCTATTTATAATGTTATAGTTTTTAATATTCAAAAATAAATTTGGTTAAAATTTTACCTCATTTAACTAATTATTAGCATTTTATATTTAAATGTAAGACTGTTATAAGCGCTATTCTAAATCGTTATTTTTTTAGTTAAGCTCGTCTATGATTTATTCATATTCGTCTATCATTTAATTTATTTTAACTTTTTCTTCATTATAAAATTTATCACTTTGTGTAATTGAGTTATTTCCTAATTATAAAGTAGAATTTGGGTGTCCACTTTTATTTATGCCGCTTAAGTTCAAAAGATTATTTGTTTGACTTAAATAATTTCCACTATTATAATTTAAGTTCTAAGGTTCATTTTCAAAGCTCGCTGTTTATAGGCTTGCATCTTCACTTCTAAGTTTTTCTATAAGCTAATTTAAATCATTATTTTCTATCTCTAATTGCTTAAGTTTATCTTTTAACTCTTAACGATTTTGATCTAGCTTCTAAAGCTCATTAGTAGCATTTTCAAGCTAAATTATAAATATTATGAATAATTTTGTAAATTTTTTTTTATAAAATAGGTAAAGATTAACAACTTACATCTTTACTTAACACGTCAATAATCTACGTTGCCTTTTCAATAGCTAAATCTTTTTCGTTGTTCTCAACTTCAAGTCTCTAAATTGTATCAAATAGCTTTTACTTTTAGATTAATTTAAAAAAGTATTTCAATAGATTTTTTTCTGCAATTAACTTCTTACATATTCATCACCATAATATGATGACTGCTAAGTCTCTCTTGAAATAGAGGAATCCTTAAATGATTAATTCCTTTAACTCAAAATACCTGAATTCTTTTTATTTTGGGAATTATTTCGAAGAAGTTCTTTTTTAGGCTGCTAAATTGATGACAACGAAGATGATTTCATATCGATTATCTATCTATCTATATTTTAATATCACCTTTTTGAAATAATTTGTATGAATATTATTAATTTTTATTAGATAATATCTCAATTTAAATATAAAAATAATATTCAAATTGAAATTAATTTTTGTATTGGCTAACAACTATCTTTGATTAACTATCAAATTAATTATGTTTAGTTTATTATCACAATTCATTTTTACAAATCATAGTTGTTAATACAAAATAAATAGAAAAAAACAAATTACTTTTTAATAATTTCCTATTTTGTAATCTAAAAATTACTCACTAATTTGAATTAAAAACACAATTTTGAAAAAGCTATTAAAAATTTTAATTATTTTTCTAAATATTTATCAAAATAACTTTTTAGATTTATTTTAAATAAATATTATTTAGCTTTAGTTTTAATTTATTATTTTTAGATAAAAGTAGATTAACTTCACAAATTATAAAATTTTAATTTATTTTAATAAATAACTTTGAATTTTATTTGAAGAAATTTAATTATCTTTACAAATTGAAAGTAAATTTTAAGATACTTTGTGACTAATCAAATAAATTCATAAGATGTAATTCTCAATATAATTATTGCAATATTATTATATAAATTATAAAAAAATTAAAATTATAAATAGAGTTTCCTCTTTTTATATTTTGTTATCGGCCATACTAAGGTGAAAACACCGGATCCCATTCGAACTCCGAAGTTAAGCGCCTTAAGGCTGGGTTAGTACTAAGGTGGGGGACCGCTTGGGAAGTCCCAGTGTCGATAACCTTTTTTGTTTTTACTGTTTTCTATTGAAATTAAATTATTTTATATCTTTAATTTTTAGTTTTTTGTATTATTATTTTTAAATTAGCTTAAACTTTTTTTTATAAAACTTTTTAAATCAATAATTTTGTTATCGGCCATACTAAGGTGAAAACACCGGATCCCATTCGAACTCCGAAGTTAAGCGCCTTAAGGCTGGGTTAGTACTAAGGTGGGGGACCGCTTGGGAAGTCCCAGTGTCGATAACCTTTTTTTGTTATTATTTCTTATTAGGTAAAATAATATTAAAGTTTAAGTTTATATAATTTGATAAATTAGGTTAAATTTTATATTTATATTTACCTTTTTAATTATTAATTTTGTTATCGGCCATACTAAGGTGAAAACACCGGATCCCATTCGAACTCCGAAGTTAAGCGCCTTAAGGCTGGGTTAGTACTAAGGTGGGGGACCGCTTGGGAAGTCCCAGTGTCGATAACCTTTTTTGTTGTTTGAAATTAAATTATTTTATATCTTTAATTTTTAATTTTTTGTATTATTATTTTTAAATTAGCTTAAACTAATATTTAATAAAACTTTTGAAATCAATAATTTTGTTATCGGCCATACTAAGGTGAAAACACCGGATCCCATTCGAACTCCGAAGTTAAGCGCCTTAAGGCTGGGTTAGTACTAAGGTGGGGGACCGCTTGGGAAGTCCCAGTGTCGATAACCTTTTTTTTAAATTAAAATATATTTTGAAAACCTATCACATTTATTAAGTGATTAATTTTATTATATCTTTAATATAAAATATAAATTTATTTTAGATGATTAAATTTTGTTGTCGGCCATACTAAGGTGAAAACACCGGATCCCATTCGAACTCCGAAGTTAAGCGCCTTAAGGCTGGGTTAGTACTAAGGTGGGGGACCGCTTGGGAAGTCCCAGTGTCGACAACCTTTTTTGGTTTTTTAAATTAATTTTATTTAAATGTAATATATTCAAATTAAATAATATATATTATAATTTTAATTAATCAATAAAATATATTTATTCACATTTATTTTATTAATTTTGTTGTCGGCCATACTAAGGTGAAAACACCGGATCCCATTCGAACTCCGAAGTTAAGCGCCTTAAGGCTGGGTTAGTACTAAGGTGGGGGACCGCTTGGGAAGTCCCAGTGTCGACAACCTTTTTTTGTTTCAGTTTAAATCTTAATTTTAAAAATAAAATGATATTTTTTATTCAAAAGAAACTTGAATAAAATATTTATTAGATAATTAAAAACAGATTGAAAAAATACTTTATGAATCTCATCTTATTTTTGAATTAAAATTCACATAATATTTACAAATTTATTTTCTAGAAGTTAATTAGAATTTATTATTTTAGCTTTGATAATGCAAATAGTTAAATAACTAAATGAAAGAATAAATAATTTAATCTAGTTTTAAAAAATTATGATTATTTCTAAATTTAGATATTATTTTATTACTAAATTATTTAATCAAACTTATGTTTTTATTTGATTTAAATAGCAAAAATCAGCTGATATATCAGCAAAAAGCAATTTAATTAAATATCTCAATTAATTATTAATTTATTTTATAAATAAAAAGAAATAGAGGTTTTATTTGTATTTATTTATTTATTTTTTCATTAGATAGTTAGTAGAATAACAAGTAAAAAGTTTTCAAAATTTCAAAATGAATGGATTAAAGAAATTAGAGCTTCATTAATTGATTCTGCCCATTAATCTTTTTTTCTAGCTTTATTAAATAAAAGTATAATATGATATGGATTACAACATCATCATGCCGTTGATACTGATTTTCTCTTAAAGAATATTGAGGATTGTAGATTTTATAATAAGATAATAATAAGCAGTAAACTTAAATAATAATGGTAATAGCATTGACATTTCAAAGACTTTTATAACGTAATTAATTATTTTATCATATTATTTTTAATGTATTTTATAATACTTTTTTAGGATACTCAAAATTTTACTGTATTTTGATAAAATTTACTATGACTATCTCTATGATAATGGGACTCCAAACGCTTATTTTTTAGGAATGGTTTACTATTAAACTTTCTATAATTTATTATTTTCCATCAAAATGATATAAGGAAGTTTACCTTAAGAGATAGACTTAAAAGAAGCTCCTTCTTGCTATAATATTTGGGTATTTCATGAGTCTTATTTGAATGTTTAAGGTTAATCGTGCTATTTATCAAGCTAGACTATTGAGACAAGAAGCTATTAATTTATATTTTTTGCATTAATAAATGGTCTACTTATATTTACAGGATTGCATATTGCAACTAAAATAGGATGTGATATGAAATCTGAAATTATGTATATTTTAAAAGTGAGGATTCTGGAGTCAGTAAAGTATTTTACTATTTCGTTTTTTAAAGTTTTTCTTATCAGTAACTATCCAGTGTAATATATTATCACCTAAGTAATAAAAATAATCTCAATTAAAAACCTTCCTCTGAACTATGTGCCTATTTAGAAAAATGACTTTATAATGAGTAGTCTTTTTTAAGTCAATCTTTATCCGGCCACTCTCTGTTATACTGTTCAGGGTATAAGGATAATTTAAGAATAAAATATGAGAGATACATGGCTCTTTTTGATAATTGAGTAAGTGGATAATGTTTGTTCTATTTCATTCTATTTGTTGATTGTACTACAATTTAGAAATCATTCTCTCCTCTACCCTGAATTTTTTTTCATTTTAATAAGTATTTTGGCATAAGTAGTAAATTTACTAACTATGATTCATACATGGTACCTACTGAAAAGGTTTGGACCTATTTTGACTCTGAATATAAACAAAACTAATCCTTCGTGCTAAGAAGTAAAAAAAATGGTCAATGGAAGTCTTAAAATAATAACTTAGTAAATAAAAATAGTAATTATTGAATAAGAGAATGATAAATCTGATAGCGTTTTAAGTAATTTAGATATGATAAGAATGATGTTTCAATTTTCAAAAACTTATGATATTTATTTAAGCTACAAATTATCAAATAACACAACAATAATATTTTAACTTTTTTTTAAAGTAAAAAAGTTTCATATTTCAATGAGTAACTATTAATTAATTGAAGATAATTACAAAATTTTTTAGCAAATTTGCTAGCTCTCAAACGATTAAGAACATTCAATAGAATTTAATAGATACAACTCTCAGCGTTTTAAACTTTAAGACGAGTTTAAAGTATACAAATTTAAATTACTTTTTATAAAAATAGCTTTTCCAAAGCAGGATATTTCTTTTTCAATCAAAAAAATATTTAACAAATACGAATTTGATAGCAACACTATCCTAAAAAAATATGTAGCGACTTGTCATTAAGTAGTTGCATATCTAAAAATTGTTGAGTCAGAGATGCTATTTCACCCAAAATAAATATTATATGATCTCTATGACTCATAGTAATGATTAAGCTTGGTCATTTCCTAACTAACTCTTCTAAATTAATAAACAAACAAATATTTAAATACATAACTAAATAGATCAATAACTAAATAACCTACTAACTAACTAAATAAATAAATAACCAACTCACTTATTCTTTATACATATGTATTTAAATTTTATGTTTGTTTTATTTTTTTAAGAAAAGTTAATTCATTAATATTAATATTTTTAATTAATTAATTAATTTTTTATTAATTTTATGTTAAACATAAAAAATTAACTGCTATGTTTATTTGGCTAAAATACAGCCAGAGATCGAAATATTAAAGTTATTATTTTTTATATTTAGATAATTGCTTTTAAATAATTATAATTAATTTTTACATTTTAGAAAAAAATAAGAACTTTGAAGATTTAAAAAAAAGTCGTTTAATAATAGTTTAAAATATAATTACAAAAAATTGGTAAATAGAGACAATATAAACACTAATAATATTAAATAATTCAACTTATCATATGGTTAAATGATATATTATTAATTATATCATTTATTAAAAATAAACTTATTGTGTTTTGATGTCGTGTCATACATACTAACATAGAAATAATCTATTATTTTGTTTATTTTTAATTTTTAACACACTATTGGCAAATAAAAGTAGAACAAAATCTTTTATTTATTTATTTATTAATTTACTTCTACAAAAGAATTTAAACAAAAATTATAATTCTTATTAGCTCTACTAAGACTACCGCCACCACACAATGAATGATGTAACTTAAAATGAGATTTTTATGTTTTCCTAATAGATTAATTAATATATATAAGTTTGAATTAAGAGACAAAATAAACTTTTAAATGGGACCTAAGCATCTCTATTTTAACTCTATCTAAATGGCTAAAGAAGGTGAAAGTTATTTTTCTATGAAAAATATTCCTGAAAGTATGGAAAATACTTAATATCCTACTTAGAATGAAGATTTAATAAAAATTGAAAAAGGTTTAAATGCGAATTAATGTCAATTGATATATGAGGACGTGTAAAAATTAACAAAAGCAGATAATAGTTTTTAATTTACAGAAGATGCTTTACATTAGCTTAATAATTAATGTCTATCAAACACGATTGAGCTAAATGAAGATAAACTCTATCCTAGCTGTTTAGAAGATGAAAAAATATAAATTAATGAAGAAACTAACAAAAAGTTTGTAACCAAATCTTCAGTGTCAACTAGCTAAATTTGCTGTAGTAGGAAAAAATACAGTAGTGATTTCAACTCAAGTAGTGTGATTAAGAAATATCTATAATTGAATAAATAAGATCAAAAAAGTAAAATTTCTACCTTTAATATACCAAATATGTCTCCAGTTTGCTAGAGGATTGTTTAGTATTAAGAAATGCTGTAATTTGAAAAGGTAGTTATTTCAAATAACTTTGAGATATCCAAAAATGATAGCAGACTTTAGTAGTTGAAAACAATATAGGATGAGAGAAGAAAAAAAATATTCTTTAAAAAAAGCTGGCTATAAATTTTATATTACATAGGGAAAATGAAAAGAATAATGTGCTAAACGATTTTATTTTTTAGACCTCACATGTTGAGTTAATGGCAACTAAAAATAATCAATGATGTCGCTAGTGATTTTACAATTTAGCAATCTTCAATTTAGAACTCAACTAGAAACTAAAATTATAAGCGTATTATCAAAAGATATAATACACACTTCATGAAGCAAGTAATAAAAGGATTACTATTAAAAGCTAACTCATTAAAATAATTTAAAAATAAAATGTCTAATTGCATATAAAATTGTATTCAATTTCTGCCTTTATTTGATTCGATGAGTTTTTCTTTTTAGATTTGGGAATTTATTATCTTCTTGATAACAACTATCAATTTCATAATGATTCCAATAGAACTGTGCTTAGGAGTGGATTTAATTGGATTTTATTCACTATTTAAATATATTTGCGTTATTTTATTAACAATTGATGTTTTTATAAAGGCAAACACAATTACATATGAAGAGAGCTAAGAGAAAGATTTTCATTTAAGCATAATTACTAAATACTTATTTGGCGCTTTTATCTTAGATGCTGTTAGTATTCTTTCTCTATTAAACTTTTTTCTCCCTTATGAATATGTTATTCTCTTATTCTTTGTTAAAATTTTTAACTTTTCAAAAATAATTAACAAAATTTAAGAGAAACTTGTGCTGAGCAGTGCATATACTTCAGGTAACATTGATTTATATTAAATTATATTTCTATTTCTAACATTTAAAAAAGGAATAGTCTCATTTGTCATTTTATTTCTTAAAGCTCTCTACTTCTGCCATATTTTTTCTTGTGGGTTTCTTAAGCTTGGACTTTATCAAATCCAAAACGATAAAGGATGGTTAATTCATTACGAAATAGATAGTGTCAATAGATGGACATAATATCTATATAGCTACTATTTCTCTGTAATCACTATGACAACGATTGGATATGGTGATATTACAGCTTAAACTGAGATAGAGAAGTTTTTTATGATCTTTTTCACAATCATATCTTGCGGAATTTTTGGCTACACTATAAACTCAATAGGTATATATTCAGTTTATTTTGAATGAAGAAAAATAATATATCAAATCTCTAAATCAAAAACAAAATAAAATATTAATAAAAAAATTAATTTTTTTTTTTGAAAATATTTAATTTTAAAATAGGAAATATTCTTTATGACTTTAATAAGAAAAACGAGCATTTTTTATAATAATTAGCTTAACTAAATAAATATTTTAAATTCTTTAAAGTTGACATAGCTCTTTAAAATAAAGCTAGAAAATACCTAGAGTTTGTTAATTCTGAAAAATTTTCTGATAATTATGTCTCAACCGATTCTTCTCTTTCTTCTCTCTCAAGCTACCTTTAAAATGAAATTAAGTTAAACACATGTAAGAAGGTACTTGATAAATTCTAAATCCTTACTTAGCTATTTTCTGAGTAATTTAGACAAAGTCTCTCATCAAAAATGAAAGAATTAGAACTTGCTCCAGAATAATTTATTTTCAAATAAGGGTAATGCATTGAGCCAGCTATTTATTTTATAAATTGTGGTGTGATATAAATAGTTAATGAAAAATGCAATACTTCTAATAAATAAGAAATCTAAGTAATCTTTCTATAATTATATTTCTTTAAACACTATAGAATTTAAAAAAAGTTTGATTTTTAAATTAATTTCTTTAAATTTTTTATTTGTAAAATTAAAAAAATTTTATAATTTTAATAAGGAAAATTTTAAATTGTTAATTTTTTATTTTCAAAAAATACTTCAAAAAAATAATAAATTTATTTTTTGTTAATATTTTGGTTTTTTCAAATTTATTTTTGTTAACTTTTAAAAAGTCTTTAAAACATGGAGAAATTTTTGGTATTGAAGACTTTTTTGGAGAAGTAAATGAAAAAAAATTTAGTTTTAAGAGTAAAGATTCATCAAGCATGTTTTATCTAACTTAGTCAGACTTTTAATAAGAACTAAAAAAATATCCAGATTAGGTTGAAGCTTATTGTTATTTGAGAGATTCGATTTAGTTTAATTTTGATTACAGTAAAATATCTAAGCCCTGCTTTTCATGCAAAAGATATACTCATGCTCTAAACAAATGTCCTTACTTGTTTTATGGAACAAACGAAAGCAGGATTATATAAAATTATAATAGAGAAATAGGCTAAATAGTTAAAGCCTTTGAGAGAAAATCATTCAATAAAGTAAATTCATTAAGTATTGAAAGATATGTCAAGTAAAAGGCTGATGAGTTTTTATTATCTAATTAAAGACATTAGATGATTTAATCAAGAATTTAATTTTCTGAATTAGAATTAGATTAATAAGATGATGAAACCTTTCTTGCAAATTGCTCTTAAATGGGGTATAAAGATTTTCAATTAAATAACAATCAGCACTTAATTGAAGAATAAATCGAATAGTCATAACCATCCTCAGTATTCAATAAATTTCCTAGTTAGTAGTTCATACATATGATAAGTACTAAAGATCAATAGAAAAATGCAAATATAAAAACTTTTGATTCTTCGAAATTTGAAGTCGATAATGTACTGACACAAATGTCTTCATCAAAAATAAATAATAAGGAACCATACGAAAATGCCTAATTGTATTATTTTAACTCATAAAATTTAATTAAGACATTAGACATAGACGCAGAAATGATGGTTAAAAATTAAATTAAATCAAATAGCAATATATAGAATGACTTTACCACAGTTTATGAAAAATCTTAAATTCTTATTTAATCTCAATTTTCTAAACAGAAATCATAGTAATAATCTGAGATGTAAAATTCATAAAACAGTTCGAATGCTTATTATAGCAACTAATAAAATATTAATGGTAATAGTGGTGTTTTACTTAAATTACCTTTGGGAAAATCTAATGCAACATAAAAAAAAGAAAAATCAAATAGCATAGAATAAGTTATTTCATTTGGGAATATCCCCTATTCTAAAACATAAACGTTTAAATCTTAATCAATTTAAGATTAAGGAGGCTTAGGATTATTTTATCAAGCAACTTAATAAAATTTTACTGAATTAAAAGAAATGATGTACTCAATTATGAATTACTTCTAGCATTAAGAGTTGATTGGGAGTGTTAAAAAATAAAAGAAAATATTTGAAGATAAATAGAAAGCAAATTGGTCAATTAGCCCTCAGCTTATTGGAGATTTAGATCTTGATTCTTTACACAATTACAAGACTTACTTTCCCAACTATAATATTGACAAAGTTATTAAAAAGATGAAGCTTAAACTAGCAATTGCTCATATGAAAATTAATTAAAATTCTCTAGTATAATCAGCTTAAATTAAAAATTCTTAAAAATAATTTACAAAATAATAATTAAAATGAATGACTTTACTAAATCCAGAGAAACACATTGATTAAAATTTAATATTCTTTTTAAGATTTCAAAATACCATCCTATTATTTTTAATAACCAATTTATTATTATATTTCTAATTTCCATAAATTATATTAAATTATATCTTAAATTTCCATTTATAGAATTATTTTAATTTTCATTACAATAAATATTATTAGATAGTTAAATATTTCATTGACACATTATTTAATGAATGAATAAGAAAAATAAAATTAATTTTAACATTAATAAAATAATATAAGTTATTTTAAGAAATAAAAATTTATATCTACAAAATTTAATCATTATTCTATCAATAGATAAATAATTAAATCAAATTTCTATTAAGAATTATTAAATTAATTACTGTAATTCATCTTTAAATTTCGCATTGCGATAGACGAATTTTCAAAATTTTGAAATTAAAAAAAAAGTTGGATAAATTTAGAAATAATTACATACATTTTTTTTATCAGACTCAAAAATTGCAGTACACACTTTATTTTTGAACATTCTTCCAGTAAAACCCTTAATATTTTTGCAAATTAAGAGGTGTGTAGTTTGTGAAGTTTACAGCAATCAAAAAGACTTAACTAATAAAAATCTGTCAGTTTAACCTAACTACATAGATAATTATTATTTTAAATAGATTAATATAAAATATTTAGAGTATTATATTATATATAAATGAAAATTTATTAATAATTAAAATTTTATAAAAAGAATAAAATAAATCAATTGAAAATATGTTTTTTAAACTTGTTTTATATATAAAAAACACAAATTCAATTGAATTTAGCAAGTTTGCTTTAATAAAAAAACAAATAAGAGTTTATTTTTTTAATAATATTTCATTCTTATTATTAACTTTAATGTTTTTTTAATGGTGCAAAAGCTCTAATAATAGGTTCTCTGGGTTAGTCTGGGTTATATTTATATAACATAAATTTTTTTAGGAGCATTCTTCCAATTTTAAGTATTTTTTCATCTTTATCAACGTTAAATGATATTCTTGGTCTGTATCCTTCACCATATTATTCCATAAACTCATTTTAATTAAATAAAACATCTACATTTGTATCCAGTTAACCTTAAACATCTTCAGCAAAGAAATGCAATCCTAATGTTTATTAATCATTTATGCTTGACCATTATCCTGGATTGTCAATAGTCATAGCTTATAGATCAGGCTCTTGTCTTAAAGAGGATAGAATTTGTTACATTTTATTGAGCATATACTGTGGTAAAATTATTTCATCTTGAATATTAGGATCTATATAAACAGTGGCAGCTTTTTAATCTTATCCAAAAGATTCTATTGGTTATCCAAAAAACTCTATATTCGCTTAATATATATCGCTGTTATACTTTTAACTTTCTATATTCTTCATAATTATGAATTAGCCAGATATAAGTTTTAAATCATATCCTCCCAAAGTTAGAATATAGATATTATCTGATGAAAGATATAGAGAGTATGACAACTAATCTATTTTACCTTGTTTATAAAAGGCGCTTAAAAAGCTAGATTCAATACTTTTATCAAAACCTAAACCCAGGCTATAATATTCATAGCGCTGGTCTTTGCTATTTTGGAATACATTTTTTACATAAAAAGCTTTTTCTATAATCAAAGGTTTCTAGATTTACTTATTATATTCTTCTTGATAATATATTCTTATTTAAACTACATCACCTTAAGCTGAGTAGTATTGATTTATCTTTTCAGAAAATTTTTCCTTTACGATGCACGCATTTGCAGCAGTGCTACATTACACAGTAGCTGGTTGATTATCATTATAAATAAGACAGTTAACACAATCTGGAGATGTGAAATAGCTTATATTTGAGCTAAAATCAACTTTCATACTCACATAGTCTTAATTTGAGTAGAATTTTATTTTTGCATCATAAAGAGTAAAAACGATACGTTTATTAGGTGGGTTAGGAATCGTAGCACAGATACAAAAAATCAAATGAATAATTAATAAAGCTAATTTTTTCATTTCTCAATAAACTCTAAATTTATTAATTTTTTCTCAAATTAATTAAATAATTATTATTTTTTTTAATTATTAAAAATCCTTAAAACAAAAATCTCTCAAAAAATCAATGAATAATTTACTTAATTTGTAATATTTACTTGTTTTTTTTTGTGAGGATATTATCAATTTTATACTTTTTTTATCAAAAAAAACTAATTTGATCTAATAAATTGAAAATAAATGAAATATTTTACTATAAAAATGTTAAATATTTAATCTAATTCATATTTTTTTAGAAATAATAAATTGTCTTTTCTTATTTATTTTATAATAAGCTAATATATTCATTTTTATTTCCTAATCTTTTTGGTAAAACAAAAAACAGAGGAAAAAAATTATTTCTGATCAGGTATTTATCAAAAATTGCATTAGCAAGTTTACAGACCGAAAAATTTATTTTCTTAATAAGTCATCTCTCTAATTTTATTTAGAAAAAATAAAAAAATAATATTTGATGTAATCTTCAAGATAAATTGGTTTCTGAAAGAGTTAATTTTTTTAACTGATTCTTCATATTTTATGACTTCTATAATAGAATAAGATTATCATTTTTATTTTATTAATAAATTTGTTATTGTTAAAATAGTAAATAATATAAATTATCAAATTACAATAAGTGGTAATTAATCTATTAAAACTAAATAAATAAATAAATTAGGAGATCAGAAATAATTTTGTCCTTTATTTGATAATTCTAATTTTTTTATTTTAAATTAGTCAAAATTAAATCTAAGTTTTTCTTGTAAATAAAACCTGATTACTCAGCAATCATAAAATGAGTATTACATTATTATCATCTATATTATGAATCAAATTAGTTAATTTATTTTTTTTTAAGTTCAGTTGCACCCTAAAAGAATATGATTTTCAAATTTCTAATAAAAAAATAAAGTCTCATTTGGATTTATATCTTTAAATTTGGATTCAGAGAGTTATTTATTTCTTAAAAATTATTTAAAATTATTCTTTGTCATCATTTATTTTTTCATAAAATCGAATATTATTTTCTAAATCAAAGTAAATAACTGCTAAATTCAAAAAAATTAATTATGAATTTAGATAATTTTTTGATAAGTACAAGGTATTTTTAGATTTAACGTTGTTCTTGGATATAGAAAGGAGAAATACTTTTAGAAAAAATCTGCAATCATGAGTCGAAATGAAAAGGAGGTACAATATGCATCCAAATTTATTTAAACTCTCAAAACTACCAACTTTTAAAAGGTGAAAAATCAAATTTTTTACAAAAAATGAAGACTTTTATAACCCAGTTAAAAAAAATCTATTTTATTTTATAAAATAGAATATTTATAATTTGATTTTATTATTTAAATTCAATTTAAAAATTTTTATAATTCAAATATATTTTTTTAAAATTATCAATCATGAATAATCAATAAGTTAAATTTGATTTGCTTCATTCATAGTAGAAATAATTATTTTTAAATATTTTAAAGTAAAAAATAATTTCATATATTTTATTTATTATAGATTTAACTATAAAACTCTCTGAATTAATTTTATAATAATATCTGTAAATTCTGAAGAATTTTAATAATTAATCTTCTTTAAAAGCATCTATATCTTTAATAAACGATATAAATTTCATTTGTTTATTAAACTTTTAGATTTGACTAAAGTAAAATCTCTTTTACACAATTTATTATTAGTTAAATTCTTAGAAAAATCATAGAAGTATTTGATCTAAATAAATATAATGAGTTCAAGATAAGCAAGAAAACTTTTAAAAGAGTAGTAGGAAAAAAAAGTATAAGAAGAAGCCAGTAAAGCTCTTTAAAAAAACGAAGAAGAAGACGATGATGAAGAAGAAGCTCCAAAATAAAAAAAGGCTGGATTCTTCGATTTAATGAGCGATTCCAGTGAAGAAGATAGTGAAGATGATGACAATGAGAAAAGTGGAGATGAAGAAGAAGAGGAAGAAACAGAAGAAGAAAAGGCAGAAAGATTAAAATTAGAGGAAGAAGAAAAAAGAAAGAAAGAAGAAGAATAGAAAAGGATAGATGAAGAACTTGAAAAAAAACGCAAGTTAAAAGAGGAAAAAGCAAATAAAAAAAAAAGTAAATAGGAAAATGATGAAATAGAATTGGATTAAATTTTGAAAAGAGTTGAGGAAGAAGAAAAAAAATAAAATATTCAAGATGAAGAATAAAAATAGAATGGATATTTTAATAGAGTGAACGAGTTGGAATTAGAATCTACTCTTTAAATTATTAAAGCCAAGCTAAATTACAATAAAGAACTTTCAAAATATTTTAAAGGTGCCAAATTAACTGATAATAAAAAGGTTGATGAAAATGAAGAAATTTAATAGTTAGGGCTTAGAAATAAACGTTTAGCAAGAATGTATTTGAACTCATAAAAGAAGAAAATAAAAAGTATTAAATAATTGAATCTTGTTCATGATGACAAGCCTCGTTAGCCAATGCCTGAAAAGTTTATTTGCGAATTTGTTGGAGAAAATAAGCTAGGTCAAAGGTTATATACCTTCAAGCCTACTCCTAAATATGAGAGTCTTCAAGTATACTACTTAAAATGCTTTTTCTTTTTAAAATAAATTAAAAATTGAGGATATTGATTAATTATTTATTTTTATTTAAATTAGCAAGTTTATTTGTCAGTCCAAAACTAAATGGATCCTTAGGCAGTTTTTGATTTTGTTACTTAAAATCCTTATCATGCAGATGGTTTATACAACTTATTTGAATTTTACAGATTATAAGGTAAGTTTAAGGAAGCAAATGCTATGCTTGAATAAATTTTGTATATCTATGAAGATTGCTTTGGATTTGAGTTTTCTTAAATCTTTGATGACAAAAAAAATAGATTTTGTCTATCTGTTGAAAATAACAAGTATGGAGCAACATTCTTTGCAGCTTTATTGAAGTTTGTAGATTTATTAGGTAAGAAAGGATGCTATAGAGCTGCCTTAGAATATAATAAAGTTTTACTGAAAATGAACCCTGAGAGTGATCCTGCTGGTGCCTTACTTTGTCTTGATTACAACTCTCTTAGTTGCAAAGCTTATGATTACTTAATATACTTTGCTAAAAACTTTGCTTATGAGTTATATTAGAACCCTAAATACTCAATTTAATACATGCCAAACTTTATTTATTCCTGTGCTTTGGCTAAATTCTCTAAAGTTATGCTACCAGCTCTCTCTAAAAAGTAATTTATCACTTTAAATTAATATATTTTAATATTATTAATAATATTTATTAAACTTTTAAATAATTCTATTTTAAAACAGTAAATAAGAAGTTGAACCACCAGCGATTGGTACTATGATAGATTTCAAGGAAGAAGATTTCGATAAAGCAGTTGATTTTAACAGAAATCATATCGATGATAGTCATAATGTATAGATTTTAACAGCTATTTTACTATATCCTAAATTGATGAAAAATTTGTGTCTTGTCAATGAATTCCATAAGGCTCCTCTTGGTCACTCCTTGCTCAAAGACTGGTAGAAAAAGAGCTTAAAAGATATTTTAGAACATAAGTTATTCAGCGATGAAACTGCTTAACCATATTACTCATTTTTAGGTTTACAAAACAATTAAGACATTGAAGGATTAAACAAGCTTTTTGAAATTTACGTTGAAAGATCAAAAATTGTTTGGAAAGATAATAAAATTATGCTTTGGATTAAAGCCGCTACCGGATTTGTTTTAAATATGTTTGAGAAAAAATCTTTTGATTATGATGAATTCGTATAAAATTTATGTTTGGGATCAGAAAAAAATATTCTCCCATTCAGTCTAAACCGCTATAGAATTCTACAAAAAGCTAACTTCAGTGACCACATCGAAAGACTTGACTTAAATAACATTTAAGATAACGTTAACATGGAAGCTGCTAATGATCCTGTTTAAAACCCTAACTATAATCCTATCAACACAAACTAATCCTTCTTCTCACTCTTAGCCTAAAGTTTATTGCCATGGGTACATTTACCTGGTTAGAATAACAATGAAAATAACAACAATAACAACAATAATGCAGAAAATATGAATATGCCTGATCTTAACAATTTAAATGAATAGTAATTAATGGAACTTATGCAACAAGCTTAATATTTAGATGAAGAAGATGACGATGATGATTATGAAGACGAAGACTAAGCAAATTGAAAAAAATTATTTAGAAATATTTATTTACTTAGTACTTATTAACAATATTTTATTTAGTATTTAATTTATTCAAAACGATTTGTAGATATTATTAATGTATCTGAAACTATTATTTCATTTATCTAATATTAATAATTTCAATCAATTTTTAAAATTAATTTTTATATTGAGCACTTATATTATATATATAATTATTAAAATTTTATTTATTTTTTTTAGTCTTTTACATTTAATAAACTATCAAAATTAATAATTAGCTTTATTTGTAATAGATTAAATTAATTGAAATCTTATTTAATATTAAATCTATCCCTAATAATTTTAGAAAAATTTAATTCAAAATAGAATATTAAGCATCATTTTTGATGATTACCATAATGTTAATATAGTGAGTAGAAATAAAGATAAAGTTATCAAGAAAGGAGATTTGATTTATTAGAATGGCTATAAAGAGAATCTTTTTTAGAAAGGGATGAGATAAATAAACTTGATTATGCATACAAATATATTGATTGATTGAATGATTTGAAATGAAATAAACAAATAAAAACTTGTTTATTAATTTATTTATTTTTATTATACTATTAATAAATATAAATTGGTTGATCAAAATATCTTTGTCTAACAAATAAATAAATTAATTAATAATTACTTATTTCATATATACATTGAATAAGATAAATAAACTTAGCATATAAATATACATATATACATCTATATAGTTAATAGTATAAACAAGGATATAATTAATCAATCATTAAAGTCTAGTATAGAATCAATCAATTTGCTACATGTAAATGAGCGTTATTTAGCCTTTGAGGTAGTTAAAGGAGACTAAAAGAATGTAAATATTAGAATCGAGTTCATAAATCTTACATTTTTTTATTTTTTAATTCGTTTGCCAAATATATTTTAAGATGATTGAAAATTGAATTAAATGATAAAATTCATTCACTAATCTTTCAAAATGCTAATTTGTTTATTTTTTTATTTAAAACATATATTAGTGGTAGCATCCAATACAGTATCTTATCTACTAATGAAATTATAGATATGTCTGAAGTGTGCCTTGATGAGCCTTCTTTTTATAATTAAACTACTCGTGCACCTTTAAATCGTGGTCCCTTAGATTTAAGAATGGTAGAATATTGAATTAGTTTAGGAAATAAGCTTTTAAAAAAACAAACAAATAAACCATTTGGCAAATATTTTAAATTGATAAGAAACACATATGATGGTTAAATTATTGAAAATATTGTTTAGAAAATTTATTTTATTAAATTAATTTGCTTTATTTAGCATTTTTACATTTTAATATAAATTATAATAAAGGGTCCTTCAATGCGTGAAAATAATTTGAAATGTCAAACATGTAATTAAGAAATGTTGGAATGTCCAGGTCATTTTGGTTTTATTAAATTGGCTCTACCAATATTCCATATAGGTTTTTTTGGTGATGTCATTAACATCCTTTAATGTATTTGCAAGGTAAAAAGCATTTCTTACTTCTCCTAATAGATTAAAAAGATAAATATATTTAATTACTCAATTCTTCTCCTAATTGATAATTTAAAGTGTCTCTGAAATGACAAGAACTAATAAATGAATATTCTATTGATTGATTGATTTATTTATTTATTTAAATTTATTTTTACAATAAAAATAGAGTTGTGGTAAGGTTTTGCTGGATGAAGATGAAAAGAAGAACTCAATGAAAAGAATGCAAAAAGCTATTGATGACAAAAATTATCAATTAAGAGCTGATTTGTATGTAAAAATGAGAAAAGAATGCAAAAAAGGTGCCAACTAAAAATGTAGGTCTTGTGGATATAAAAACGGACCCTTAAAGAAAATGCCTAAAATGCCTACAACTATTAGTTTTTCTGATCAAACCAAATTAGAATAGGATTTTCGTGACATTAGAGAATCTGAAGACATATTTTAAGAGGTATTTATAAGACTTGTCTAGATTGACATTTTTAGTTTGTTAAAGATGAATTTTTAGAAATTATTAAATTTGAAGATTTATTTATTTATTTATGGTTAATATTTAATAAACTTATTTTATAAAATATGATAGAATTTAAGAAAAATTTTGGAAAGTAAAAATATGAAGGAAATGATTGAAATATTAAATCCTTTAGAAACCTATAAAATTTTCAGAAAAATTACATGTGATGAAATTTTATTATTTAATATTCAATAAAACCATCCTTGTGATTTAATTCTCACTCATATCATAGCACCCCCAGCTTGTATAAGACCAACTGTTAAAGAAGGAGAATCTAATGTTCGTCACGATGATCTCACTGTTAAAATTAGAGATTTTTTGGACAGAAATAAAAGGTGAATTTAATAATCATTGTAATTGAAAAAATAAATTAAATATTATAAAAATTAAAGAATTGCTTAGATGATAGAAGATGGTGAAGATTTAATTAAAATTAACTAAGAGTGGTTCTTACTTTAGTGTTCACATGCTCACTATTTGAATGCTGAAACTCCAAACTTGCCTTTTAAAATGGACAAAGATTTTGGTAAAAAGGATATTAGAGCACTTGCACAAAGATTAAAAGGTAAAAAAGGTAGATTCAGAGGTAATCTTTCTGGTAAAAGATCAAACTTTACAGGTAGAACTGTTATTTCTCCTGACCCTAACATCCCTATTGATAATGTAAGATATCTTTAATATTATCTCATATAATTTTATAAACCAAATAACAAAGGTTGTTGTTCCTGAATACATGGCTAAAATTCTCACTTTCCCTGAATAAGTTAATGCTATCAATATCGAAAGATTAAAAAAATTAGTTATAAATGGACCTGAAAAATATCCAGGAGCTCATTATATAATAGCAAAAGACACAGAAGACAAATTTAATCTATCAATAGATAATAGAAGAAAGAAAGCAGATGAACTCAAGATTGGTGATATTGTAGAAAGACACATCCAAAACGGAGAAATTTTACTTTTTAATAGACAGCCTTCTTTGCATAGAATTTCAATTATGGCATTCAAGTGAGTTAACATTTTTTAATTTTAAACAATTGTTAAACTTGATTTATAAAATAGGGCCAATATATAAAAATGGAATACAATCAGATTTAATGAATGTTGCTGTGCTCCTTTCAATGCTGATTTTGATGGTGATGAAATGAATATTCATGTTCCATAAACAATAGAAGCAAGAGCTGAGGCCTAATATCTCCTTGATGTTAAACAAAATTTAATCAGTCCTAAAAATGGTGAGGTAAATAAAAATTAAAACCATTGTGAAATAGATATAACCTGTCTATTGATTGCGAAATAAAATGATATCATTTTAATAAAAAAATATAAAT
This sequence comes from Tetrahymena thermophila SB210, assembly GCF_000189635.1. Taxonomy (NCBI): domain Eukaryota; phylum Ciliophora; class Oligohymenophorea; order Hymenostomatida; family Tetrahymenidae; genus Tetrahymena; species Tetrahymena thermophila. Next base: position 1,595,621 of record NW_002476434.1, read on the forward strand.
AAAATAAATTTAAGATTATTGAATTATTTTATAAAGTGATTAATTTAAAAATTTTGTATATAAAAGTCAATTATTGCATTGATTTAGGATTTCTTAACTACTGCTTATTTAATCACTCATAAAGATATGTTTTTTGATAGAGCTGCTTTTTGCTAATGCTGTACTTACTTCAGTGATGGTATTGAAAGAATTGATTTGCCTCCTCCAGCTATCATACTTCCTGTTGGTATGAAATATTATTTATTAAATATATTTTAATCTTAAATTTATTAATAAAAAGAAATGTGGACTGGAAAATAAATTATAGATGTCATCCTAAGACCTAATAGATTTAGCAATATTATTGTTAATCTTATATTAAAAGAAAAATGCTACGATACTAAGTAAGATAGAGGTGTTATGTGTCCCACTGATGGTTATGTAGTCTTTCAATCATCTGAATTAATGTGTGGTAATCTTGGTAAAACTACTTTAGGTTCTGGTAATAAAAATGGTTTGTTTTACAGATTAAGTAGAGATAATTCTCAATACATGGCTGCATCAGTCATGAGTAGATTTGCAAAATTGTCTGCTCGTTGGATTACAAATTATGGCATGACAATTGGTATTAGTGATGTTACTCCTTCTCCAAGTCTCAACAAAATTAATGAAAAAAAGAAAGATGAAGCGTAAAAGAATTTTATTTATTTATTTAGCTTAAAATAAATTTTTTTAAAATATTTGTAAACAGCATCGATTCTTGTAAGTTCCAAAGTCTTATTTTCACAAATTCTATTGGAAAACTAGATATGCAAACTGTTTCAGACAGAAAAAAGCTTGTAGAAGCTGAAATTAGTAAAACTTTGAATCAAGTCAGAGAAGACATAGGTTCAAATTGTAATAAGTAATTACCACCTACTAATGGTCCTCTTATTATGGCTACATGTGGTTCAAAGGGTTCAGCAACCAACCTTTCTTAAATGATTGGATGTGTCGGTTAATAAATTATTGGTGGTCGAAGAGTTCCTAATGGCTTTACTGGGCGTACTCTTCCTCATTTTGAAAAAGATGAAATATTCCCTCATCCAGAAGCTATGGGTTTCGTTAGAAATTCCTTCTTTACTGGTTTAAGTGCACCAGAATTTTTCTTCCACACAATGGCTGGTCGTGAATCTCTTGTTGATACTGCTGTCAAAACTGCAGATACAGGGTAAAAAAAATATGTTTATAAAAATAAAATTAATCATTTATTTTTTATAATACTTAGTTATATGAGTAGAAGATTGGTTAAGATGCTTGAAGATTTATCTGTAAACTATGATCTTACAATTAGAACTTGTGATAAAAAAGAATTAGTTCAGTTTAGATATGGTGGTGATGGTATTTGTCCTTGGATGTCAGAAGAAAAAGTAACTGATAAAAGTATTCCAATAGATCTTGAAACTATGTTAAAATATGTCAAATCAATAGCTCCCATAAATTATAAGAGAGAGTAATCCTTGTATCCTTATTAAATTTATCAAATCTGTTTGGAAGAATTAAAAAGAACAAAAATGGATTATATTCCAGAATTAAGTTTAGAACCTATGTAAAACTCATCTTATAATAGAGAATTCGACTAAGATTACATACAATAATAATTGAATAGTACAGATAACAAGTTTGATGTCCAACTAGTATTTTATATTTTATAATCAAATAACTAAATTTAATCATATTTTCATTTAATCCATAAGGTAAAAGAGCCCTTAGAGTACTTTAAAGACTCAGTAAGTCTATTTATCAAGTAGATATGCTAAAAAATTATGAAAGTGAGAACTTAACTTGGATTAACTCCTGGTGATATTGAGTCACCTGATAATGCTACTAGCATCCATGTTGATAATACAATTCATATTACTAAAAGACAAATTAATTACTTCTTTAAAACTTTGTGGGAAAGATATCCATAGATGCTTGTTGAACCAGGAGAGGCTGTAGGTGCAGTTGGTGCAACATCAATATCTGAACCAGCTACTTAAATGACTTTAAAATCTTTTCAGTAACAATTTTTCCATTCAAAATACTTAAATATAAAAATTTCTAATATTAAAAAATTTGACAATTGCTCAATTTCCTTAAAATTTATAAAACTTTTCTATCATTAAAATCGATTATTATTTTTTGAATTTAAAATCAAAAACAAATGATAAAAATAATATCATAAAAATTAAAAAAAATAAATATTATGTTTTTAAACAAAATAAATATTCAGACAATTAACAATTAGATAAATAGAAATACATATTTGATCACTAATAAAATTATTATCTAATTTGGTTTTAATTATTAATGATTTAATTTTTGAATGGAAAGTAATCACAAAGCTTAAAAGATAAAATTTTCCAATAAAATTACAAATTTAGAATAAAAATAAACTAAATAAAAATATGTATAAGTTTAAATAGTTTTTGTATGAAAAAAAAAAAATTTCTGAAAAATCTTAAATTAATCAATTAATTTGTTGGTTATATTAAAGATGAATTAAAATTATTTTTAATAATTAATACTTATTTATGTAAATAAATGTTATATAAAATAGCTTTGCTGGTGTTGCGAGTATGAATATTACATAGGGTGTTCCAAGAATGAAAGAAATCATTGATGCTGCTAAGAAAATTAGCACTCCAATCATAGATGTTAAGTTGCTTCCTCAATTTTAGAGTGAGCACTCTTATAGATCAATTCGTTTACAAATAGAAAAAACTTATCTTGGTGAAATCAGTAACTTCTATCAAGAAGTTTACTCTCCTAAAGATTGCCACCTTTACATAGAGTATAATAAGAAAAAATTGGAATAATTCAGACTTTATGGATTAGAAATACCTTTATCAAGCATTAAAAAAGGTAACTTTGCAATTGATATTTATAGGTTATTAATTTAAAATTTTAATTTTAGGTATTCTTGAAATTGCTAAAGATATAAAGGAAGATTAAATTATTGCCGTAAAGGATTAAGATCTCAAGCCTGTTGGTATTAAAATCAACCCAGGTAATGATGTCAAGAAGAACGTGTTCTTTAAAATTTAAAACTGGAAAAAGATACTTCCAGGAGCTGTTGTTTCAGGTATGAAGGATGTAAAGAGAGTAAGTATCTCAAAAGACAAGAAGAAGGGAGATAAAAATGAGTACAAATTCGATTTGTTTGTTGAAGGTAATTCTTTTAAATAAGTTTTACAACTTGATGAGGTAGATTTTGCAAATACTCTTTCTGTTGATATTTTCGAAGTATTACAAATTTTGGGTGTAGAAGCTGCAAGAAAGACAATTATAAATGAAATTACTAAAACTATCAAATCCCACTCTCTTAATGTCGATAGACGTCACTTGATTTTAGTTGCCGATGTCCTTACTTCTAAGGGTAATTTTTATTTTTTACAGAGTATATTTTTTTATTTTGAAATATAATCTTCATTTTAAAAAAGGTCGCTTACATGGCTCAACCAGATAGGGAATCAATAGTATGAAAGACTCAACTTTGATGTTGGCTTCATTCGAAAAAACTACTGAAATCTTATACAACGCTGCCTTATAGGGAAGAAAAGACACTTTAGAAGGTGTATCTGAAAGAATTATTATTGGTCAAAATATTCCTATGGGAACAGGTACATTTAATTTGCTTTATGGAAACAGAAGTATTGTTCAGAAAAAGAAGAAGAAAATTATATCTTCTAAAGTTAAATTTACTCCTCTTTTTAAAGATTCAAAATGAAGAAATTGTGTTAAATGCTAGTTAGCTGTTTAAAATATTTAATTTTATAAATGCTCCTATTTCAAAATAATTTATTATTGTATGTATTGTTCCGCTCTTTAATAATTTAACATAATTCTTTGAAGTATTTCAAAGTAACAAATAACTTTCACATAAAAATAATGCTTTTCTATAATTTAACACTAAATTCTAAAGTAAAATATTATTTTTAAAATTAAATTTTTTTAAATTATGATAAAATATATGTTTTCATTTTTATACAAATATAAATAAATTTAAAATGTAAAGAAAAATAAAGTTTGAATTTTTCAAACAAATCAAGACGCTTGATGTTCAAATTTTTATCCATCTTAATGAATTCAAATTTATAAATTTTTGGCTTAAAAAAAATAAAATAAATTTTTAATTAATTTATAAAGCAAAGTAAATAATGTATTTAAGAATTTGCTTTTGCTAAACATAAATTTATTTTTTCTCTTAAAAAATTAAAAAATTTTCATAGCATTTTAACATTTTGATGCATTATTAATTTGTTTACTTTTATATCAAATTATTAATATATTTATGTTGTGTAATTCATATGTTTAAATTAAAATGTGTTTATTATGTCAAGCAATTTTTTTATGAATTCTATCAAGTAAATTAAGTTGGTTATTAAATTCATGCATACATGTATGTAATGCTTTGATTTAAATAAAAGCAATTTATATATATATTTATTTATATATCAACAGAACTCATTCAAAAACAGATAAATTAATAAAAAATATATTTTTTTAATAAAATTTCGCAATTTTTAATTTCTTAATAAGAAAATTTTCAATTAAATATAAAAATAGATAGGTTAGTCCATACAAAGAAAGTAAATAGAGAAGGAATAAGTCTTAAATTTACTAAATTAAAATTTATCAAGTCGAAGAAAAGTTATTTTAATAGCTAAAGATCCATTTGAGTATTGCTATAGTAGCAGAATTAGAACAAAAAAATATTATTTATGATTGCAAATTAAAAAACTATTGCAGTGATATTTTTAATTGTTTTGAGCAATATATTTGCAAGTTGCCAAAAAGATTAAGTAAAAATACACGAATTTAAAATATGTTAGAGCAGTAGTAATTAGAGGTTGTTAAAAAGTGCTTCAGAGGAGAATAATGAAACCAAAGAGTTTAAAGATAGTGACAATTAAGAAAAGAAAGAAGGAAAAGGTTCTTAAATTCTTTTACCTCTTATTAACATGTTGAATTTGCATTATGATACTGAGCTCTACTTTGGAAAGAACAAGCAACCCTTTAAATTAATTATAGATACAGGTTCCACTGCTTTGTGGATTCCAGATATTGATTGTATTAATTGCAAACAGAATAACCTATGGAAGCTTTACAATTGCGACAAAAGTAGTACTTGTCATTCATAAAATAAAGATGATATGATAAACATTGAATATGGAGTTGGGTCTGTAGATGGATATGTTGTGAAAGAGAATATTTATTTAAGTGATAAAGATTAAACTGGATTCGAATACGAATTTCTATTAGTAAAGAATGTCACTAACTTTAAGGTTTTACAAATATAAGGAATCATAGGTAATTATTTTAACCAAATTCTTAATATTTAAATTTTAGAGAAAATATATTCAATTGAAATTTTCTAAACGTTAGAAGGAGTTTCTTCTTTTAATTTTATAACACATACAAAAAAGCAAGCAATAAATCAATCAAACAATAAATAAATTATCAGATTTTCCGAAAAATTTCATAGATTTTTTTAATTTTTTTTATAATGGACTCGAATTTTGAATTCTGATTAAATAACATTTTAGAAATTATGCTGAAATACTTTTTTTCTCAATTTCTTTAAAGAAAAAAATGTTAGATCTAGGCAGCAAAATTTTCTCTTCTTAGAAATACTTTGATTTATTTTATTTATCTAAACAGAATAAATAAATAAATTGATAAAGAAATAATAAATTATCAAATATGGTTATTTTTATTATTAAATGGTTTTCAAGTATTTTAATATAAAATAATCAAATATTGATCATAAAATTAAACAAATTATTTTTATTTATTCACTTTATTAATATTTATATAATGAGTTGATTAGTTGTTTATTAAAATTTACTTTCTACTTTAGGTTTAGGCAGAGAAGAAAGCAGTGAGTTTAATCATTAGACAATTTTAGGGAGCATGAAAAAAAAAGGTGTCATTGATTAAAGGGTATTCTCATTGTTTTTGAGTGACTCAAGTTGTTTAGGAAATAGTGTTTTGGTCTTTGGAGGATATAATGAAGATTATACCTAAGGCCCTATTTCATATATTAGTGTAAATACAAACGAAATGTGGAGTGTCGAAATATCATAAGCTGCTTTGGCTTTAAATACTCAAAGCGATTCTAGTAATTAAAATGAAAAGAAAAAGTCGTTATTGTAATTCTCAACTGATACAGTAATCATAGATAGTGGTACCACAAAAATCGTACTTCCAAAACCAGACTTAAGTGCATTAATGGATTTATTAAAATAAGATTTTGGAATTGTCTGCGAATTAGAGAAACGTTCTGCATCAGCAGAAATATTTACTTTGGTTTGTGCAGAATCAGACTATTTAAAATATCCTTCCTTTATATTTACTTTGGGTTCAACTCCATCGGAATAAAAAGAATTTGAACTTACAGGGGAAGAATATATTGAATCTTGCTTCTATCATTTGTAAGTTCGTAAGTGTGCTTTACGTTTCTAATATGTAGAAACTGATTACATTTTGTTAGGTGATACATTCCTACGTAAATACTACACAATTTTTGATATGGATAATCAAAGAATAGGCTTTGCCTTAGCCAAAGTTATCCAACCTAAACCATTCTATGAGACTCCCATTTTTAGTGCTTACTTAGGTTTAGGAATAACAATTGGCTTCCTCTTATTTTTCTTGTTAATGTGTAAGATTCGCTCTATTTGGCAAGAGAGAAACTTTGAAAGGCTGCATTCAGTTAAAGCTCAAGCTGATTCTCCACCAAATACCACAGGTCCAGATGATCTTCATAGTCATTAAAGACCAGGACACATAGAAATGTAACAAGGTAATGACTAAAGCATTGAAGATCCTAATGACATTTCTGAAGAAATTTCTTAAGACGATATCTCTGATATTGACTAATCTTAAAATAAGAATTAATAATCATATAGATTACCTGTTCAGAAAAAAGAGTGAGCAGTTTTAATTAATTAAATAATAGAAATAAATTATGATTACTCTAAAATCTCTTTACTTTTATTTCAAAATACAAACAAATTCAGAAAATTATTTAATAATTTTTTATTTGTATTAAATTTCATAAAATTTATCTAATTTGTGATCAAAATTAGTTTCAATAAACACTTTTACTTCATGTTTTTAAAATTATCATTAAGACGATTTGCATTTCACAATAATTTCATTAATTTAAATTAAACATAAAGTGAAAAAAAATAATAATTTATTTTAAGAAATCATCATTTCTATATTTAATATTAATGAAATAATCTACATTTCTAAATATTAATTTTTCTCAAGCTATCTCATTTTTTATTTTTATTTTATTTTAAATAATTTTATTTTATTATTAGTTTGTCTTTTATATTAGCATATTGATAATTCATAGTTTAGAAATAGAAAAAGTAATACTTTATAAATTAAAAAATCAATTTAAATTTTTTTTTATTATATAAAAAATTATAATTTTTCAAAAATAAACTACTATAGATACAAATAATAATAATAAATTAAAAGATTCCTTTTTTTAAAATAAAAAAAATATAATCATAAAAAAGAATTTTCCCTAGGGAAAAATAGAATAGAAATCATAAATTTTGTAATCAAATAAAATATTATTAAAATAAAATGTGCTCCTTCTTTTTGTTTTTTTACAATTTTACAAAATTTAACAAAATTTTTCCTATAAAACAAATAAGTAGATACAAATTTAATATTATAAAAGAAAAATTTTTTATTCTAATCGGAATTTATAGTACCAATAAGGGTATTATAATTATAAGTTAGAAAGAAAGAAAAGATCTCTTTAAATGTAGAAATAAGTAATAAATTCAATATAGCTCATCTTGAATAAAAATTAAAAAATTTATTGTTGTAAAATTGAGATGTCTTTTTTATTTTAAAAAGTAACAAAATACTATTTCATATGAATTTGAATAAATCATTATTTTGTTTTTACAGTTAGATAGCATTTTAATTATCATTTATTAATTAAATTAATCCAAATCAATTTTTTTCTGATCAATAATTGAGTTTCCCTAATTAGATATTAAGTAAATTAAATACCATTAAATTGTAGAAATCTAAATTAACAAAAAATTGAAAACTTATAAATATTTATTAAATTAAATTTAGTTTACCAATTATTATTCTGTATTTTTACAATTCTCAAAATGTTTTAGAAGATCTTTGATAAAATAGATAAGCATCTACATCACAGTCATCATCATCACAATCATAGCCATAGCCATAGTCATAGTCATACTCATAGTCATAGTCATAGCCACAGTAGTAGCAGTCATCATTCAACAGGCCATCATCATTACCATCACTAGGAATACCATCACCATCATCACAACAATAATCCTTAAGTTATTGTTTTACCATAGCCAATTCAAATAAAATCAAATAATACTCCTAGTTATCCTCCTCCACCTTAAATTCAAAGTTCTAATACTTATTACCCTCCTCCTGTTTAAAACACAAATCATAATATTCCTCAATAAGTAAATTATAGCTATCCTACCTAACCATAAATTAATAATAATTATCCTCCACCACCCTAAAATAATAATATGAACCCTTCTTACCAGCCAAGCAATTAGTAATATCATCCAACTCAAGTTAATTATAATTATCCTTCTTTTAATCCTCCTCCTCCAGCTTGTGAAAGCTAATTTGGAATGCCATCGCACACTCTACATACAGATACTATTTTACATTAAGATTAGTATTTAGTGTCTTAAAATCAAAGATATTATGCCAGACTTTAATCTGATGGAAATTTTGTTGTTTACAATTCGTGTAATTTCATCTCATAAAATGTAATTATTTTTTATGATAATAATTAAATCTATAAATTTATTTAATTAAAATCAAAGGCTATTTGGGCATCTAACACTTATTAATAAGGCTTTGGTCCTTATACATTAAAAATGTAAGCAGATGGTAATTTAGTACTTTATGATTCAAGACAAACTGCTACTTGGTCTTCACAAACATATAAGAATGGTTTGGGTCCTTATCGTCTTACTATGTAAGATGATGGGAATCTAGTACTTTATGATTGTTTCAATATTCCTACTTGGTCTACAAATACGAAAAGATGATTTTATTAAAATTCTAATTTAACTTTAAAAAATATGTAAATAAAATAATTAAGTTACTCTTAAAAAATATAATTTGTATATTTACTTTTTTGATTGCAAAAAAAAAATATTATTAAGTTTAACAAATTAATAATTAATCAATCGAACTTAAATGTTGTTGTTGCATATTTATTTTGGGGGAGGGTGCAATAGGTGTCATTCCATTCATTTATAAATCAGATATTTTTCATAATACTGTATAATCTATTTTTTTTCATTTTTTAATGTGCTAGAGTACACCTTTGTCTATATATTTGCAATTATATATTTTCAATTATTTTAATTATTAATCAAATCATATTTTTGAGAAAAAAAATCAAATTTATTTTTTGATTACTTTTTGTAAATTAATTTAATTTGAAAGTATTTATATTCTAGATAGATTTGCAAAATTTAAAGATTTAATTTGTACATAAATGATATATATTAACGAAGATAGACCTTAACTAATAACAGTAAATTTAGATTTAGTGTATTTATTATTAATATTTTAAATACTTTAATTAAATATTATTCTGTTTTTATTGTTATAGTTACTATAAATTTTTATAGGTTGTTTGTTTATTATTGGAAAGCATTAGAATAATATTGATGCCTTTTATTTATTATATGATATTTATTTATTTAAAGTATTTAATCTCCTATGATGAAAAATAAAACTTTCTTTTATATAAATTTAACTAATTAAAAAATGTAATTTTGGTTCTTAAATAAATTATTTTTAGGTTTTTATCTCAAGTCGACGCTGCTATTTTAATTTTGTTTGGTTAAAATGTTTATTTTATGAAACTAAAATTTAGTTTAATCTTATAAATCCCTGAATATTTAATATAAGAAATGTATTTTCTATTTTAATGGAAATTCAACTGCAAAATCTGTTGAAAAAGCTGCATATTGAGAAAAGAGGACCTCTCTCTTCTTGACTAATTTGGCTTTTATTTTGGTTTTTAACTTCTGTTTTTTTTTCTAAACAGTCAATAAGAGCATTGAAAGAATCAGTGATATTATAACCTTCTTTTGCACTTACTTCAAAATAAATAGCCCCATACTTTTATGCCAATTCTTATCCTTCTTTTTAGGTGACTTCTCTTTTCTCAAGGTCAATTTTATTTCCACACAAAACAACCGGTTTCTCTCTTTTAGGATACAGTTAAATATAAAGCTCAAAAAATTGTTAGAGATCTTGAAATGACTATCTTTTTTCAACACTAAATACAAACAAAAAGCATTGTCTTTAATTAAGCCAGCTCGTTCTTAATGCTATGAAATCTTCTTCACCTATTTTAAAAGTAGTTTACATGTAAATTCAGCTTTATTTATTTTTTAGTTAAGATTAATTTAAAAAATTTCATAAAAAGATAGATGTAATCCAAAATACTTTTGTTATTTAAATATGAAAATTTAGTAATGAATTAGAAATTATTTCATTGAAATAGAAAATTTTTAGCCAGATATTAAATAAATAGTGAGGCTTATTGTCATCTATTCTAAATTATATAAATATAGGCTGAATAAATTGAAAAAAGGGAAGGCAAAATACCTGCAGTATCCAAAATATCTAAGACATATAAATTTCCCTTATGCTCATAGTTGTAAATTTAACTATCAGCAAGAGTGTTGTTGTATTCAGAGATAAACACACCTCTAATAAATTTATTTGTTATGCATGATTTTCCTACTCCTGCAGGTCCCATAACAGCTATTTAATAAAAGTGGTATTTATTCTTAGGTCTGGAGTCTCCATTTTTATTGTTTTTGCTACTAATTGGTGCTTTTGGAAGCGCATATTATTCTCCCTATCATGAAAAAAAATAATTCATATTGATAAAAAAACATTTTAATGAAAGATTAAATGTTCATTTTTACACACTTTTAAAAAGTAAAAAATTAAATGAATTTTATACTTCTGTAATAACTAATTCCTAATCATTTTTTATGTCTTCAATTCTAGATATTGGGTCGCCAGTTGCATTGAATATGAGTTTTGCATTTATCTCTTTTTTTATATATAAACGATTAGAAAATAATTAATACTTTATAGGGCGCAAATGATGATTTTGTATTAATTCTAAATAATAAGATTAATCATTTTTTATATAAACTGCAAAAAATTAAAATGCAAAATTTAGCAATTTTTTGCTCATTTTGTTTTATTTGGAGACTGTTTCATTATTGATCGCAACATTAACTTTGAATTCTTATATTTCCTTAAAGATTTTATGTAAATTGTATTTTAATCAAGATTATTCTTACTCAAAACATCTGAGAATATGTTTAAAATATTCCTTAAAGATTCATTTTACTAGAATGTTACTGTCTTCGCTTTCGTTGTACTTTCTCCATTTTTGCTAATACGAACTGAAATCAAGCGATTTTCCATTTAAAATAGGTGCTTAGTAAACCTGTTTTTATTCTGATCTATAACTATGTAATATTTTTAATTCTATTATTCCTATTCGCAAAAGATTAGAGGCTTTAAGAATAACAATATTGAAATTATAATATAAATTATGCCTTTAAAAATATTTATATTTCTTCAGTTTTTTTATTGATTTTTGCTTATAATTTTAAAAGTTAATTTCCAAATTTATAAATACCCATAAACATTTACTTCTTGTATAAATAGTATCATTTTTATGATTTACTTCTAAGATGTAAATAATATTAGCATTAATCTATTATTGAATTTTATTTCTTTAAACTTTAAATAATAAAAACACTTTCATTTCCATCTACGTATATGAAGAAATACCCAAAAATTATAATTTTAAGAATATAGATTTTAAAAATGTTTAAAATAGATTAAATATTAATATATTAAACTAATCATGGAAAAAATTAATTGTTTTTTTCTTCTTCAGTAAAATTTCTACTACTTTTTAATAAATAATAAGAATATTTATTGAAAAAAAAAAAAATTAAATTTTGAATTTGTTTGTTTGTTATGAATTAATTATTTTTTTTTTACTTTTAGAAAGAAAAAATTTAAAGAATTCTAAAGTTTAAAATAATATCAATTGAAATATTTAAAAAATTTTTTAAATTGTAGACAGATAAAAATACTTTAATCATATTTATTAAAATTAAATTTTTAAATTAAAAATATTTTTAAATAAACAAATAAAATAATATTTTAAAATTAATTACTTCGATTCTTAATTCATTAAGGTTATTATATATTCAGGTTTGTTACTAAGTCTGGAGTTTGACCTTAGCAAAGTATAAAATTTAGTTAGTAAGCAGACCTTAATTAATAATGATTGACAATATATTTAAACTTTTTGAAATTATTATGTGAGATTGAATAAAAATATTGTTCTTTTATATTAATAAAAGATATTATTGAAATGCTTATCCTATTGATAATTCTTGGTAAGTAATTTAATCAATTACAAGATAAATTATCAAATATGCTATATGAAATTATGATGATTATACATATTAAATTTAGATAAATAATAATACTTACACTAGTTACTATAATTGCTTAGTGAGTGTTTACATATATTTTTAATTAACCGCTGATTAGCAAATGTGATAATAAATATATTACTTATTTATGATAATGATGATAAATACTTACTTGTAAATATTGATTAAAATTAAATTAAAGCAATAATTAATATACTTGGTTATACAACATATTGTTAGTAACGACTAAGTTAAATCCACTAAAATTTGAGAGAATTAAATTAGTAATTACTATTACTATTCAATATTCTATTAATTTAAAAACATGGTATGTAATCAACTGCAATTAAGTTAAGAAAAATATCTATTTTAAAATTTACACTGTTGATCTTTCGTAAGTGAAAATACATGAATTCCATTTTAAGTTCAAAGGTATTTTTAAATTTTTAAAAAAATATTAGTATATAATTGGTTATTATTTCAGGTCAGCTCATTAAAAATTTAAAAATTAGCTTATATTAAAAGATAATTTAATTTAGTCCATAAAATACAGTATTTTTTCTTACTTATTTTTATAATTAATTCAAGCTTATTAGATTTTTACAAAATTTTCAAGCATGATATCAGTTATTTATTTCTAAGTCAAACTTTATTTAGTTACAAATTCTCCGTTTATATCTATGTCATGGTAGTGCTAAATAAATATAACTTGTTCAAAGATTTTGAATTCTTAGATCATCTGTTAAAGAAATAGGAAAACACTTACTTTTTTTTGAAATTTTAGCTTTGAAAGTAGTTAAAATTATAAGCAATTATCATTTAAAATTATGTTAATTTAACAAATAAATGATTAGACAATCATTATCAAATATAATTTAGGTTTCCTATCTCATAAAGTGATAAAATGAATTCCAATTATTTTACATATTTTATGGGATTAATATAGTTTTTATAGAAAAATAGAAACAGCAAAAATGATAAATAATTTTCACTACTGAACCTAAATATAGATAGAAAATAACCACAGCTTTTATTTAGATAATTCAAAGATCAATTAGTTAAAATTTTTTGATTTAATTTAAGCAAATTCTTTTCTCAAAAAAGAACAACAAACTAAAAATATGTATCTATCTTTTCAAAGATAATATTTACAAAATTTTGATAATTAATGATATTTATTTATTAATAACTAAACTAAGTAAAGTAATTAAATATAACATGTAAATACAAAAACTATTCCTTTACCAAATAATACGAGTGCGCACTAATTTAAATAAGAAATTTTAATTAAGAAGAGAGTTATAAATTTGTTAATTTAGTAAAGCTGGACAGAATAGATTAAGAGATAATTAGATTAATTGATTGATTGATAGATAGAAGATAGATAGATAGATACATATACAAATGTGCATACATACATGCATATTCCATACCAATATAAAATCATTCATAGACAAACGAAAAATCGATATAATGAATAAAAATTTGATATATTAATAGAAATTTGAGATTGATTTTGGATAAAGAAAAGAAAGAAGTCTGTGAAGATAAATAGAAAGAAAGTAACTTAGTAAGAAGCAAACAAACAAAAAAAAAGCAAATTAAGGCAAAGGTCTAATCAAAAAAAAAAAGAAAAATTAATATAAAAAAAACCTTCAGCAAAATTAATATTAATAATACAAATAAGTAAAAGGGTTGACTTGGTTGCAATGTCACAAAAATAAATATAGGCAAATTAAGGGACACCTATAAGTAACAATACATAAACAAATAGCAAAAAGAGCTCATTAAGCAACACTATTGCTTAAAATGCTGTGAAAAAGAAAAGACAGGTTACATGGAAAGAGGAGTTCCAAATATATGAAGTAGATAATTGGAAAGAGTTTAATATACTAAATGATGATAATGATAAGATACAATGCAGATGCTCAATCTTTTGATATCTAAACTCAACTACTGCTCTTCTCTCACTAATCTTTCTAATTTGTATATTATACCTTATTCAACTGATTTAATTATCTAGCTATCTCTACCTATCTACAAATATTATGCACAAAAACACTTCATATAAATGCTTACCTATCTATCAAAATAATTAATTAAGGCTTTAAAACTCTATCTCAGACACACATTATTTTGCAATTCACAGGACTAACTAACTGATATGCAGCACTAGTCGCCAAACTAAAACTCAAGAAAAAGCTTTTTAATGCAATAAAAAAATTTTTATAAACAAATATAAACAATTATTGATGGATGGATAACCGAAAGAAAGAAAGAAATAATTTATTTTACAATACCATATAACAAAGCTATTTTTGATAATTCAATAAAGAAAGTACCGCTAGCTGCATCTAATAAATAATAATTTATAAAATGGAAACTACTGCTTATAATAAACGAAAAATAAATCAATCTAAAACTCTGCCTATGGCGAGGAGTCCAAACATGCTGGAGATGCAAGTAAATAAACATCTAGGCAACATTAAATTAATTAATAAATAAATAAATAAATAAATAACTAACTAAATAAATAAACAAAGCAACCAGGATTGATAGAAAACTTGCTGCTGCTGCATTTGTCTGTTCATAGGAAATATAAAATAATAATAATAATAATATTTATAAAAAAGTAATATTTAAAAAGGATAATAAAGTAGTATAAAAGATTAATTTTCTTCTTCTTCTTCAAAAGTAGTAAGTTAATTTTACATTAACTGGTATAAAATATTCTATGCATTAAACTAAATTCATTTTTGTTATATATTCCATTAACCAAAAATTAATAAATAAATAAATAAAAAAACCGACTAACTAATTAATTACTTATTAATTGTTACTAGTTCAAATACTTACTTTACTTACTTATCTCATTCTACATTTATTCCTTAGCTAATCAAACATTTTAAAATGCAATGCTATTTATCTATCTATCTATTTAGCTCCTATTTAATATTTCTCTCGAATTAATATTTTATAAACAAGATTATTCACCTTGCAAGTAACTTCATAAATTCATATATATGTAATAGATTATCCATATCAAAATTATTTATACTAATTAACTATCAGTTTAAAAAAAGTAAAAAAAATTGTATGTATTTATACTAGAATTGAAAGCGTGTACTTTCCTACCTTTAAATAAATTAAATAACTGATTTAAAATTAAAAGAGCATTCATATATTTTTTTTAAAAAATACTGTTTTAACAATATCGATCTATTTATTTATCTAATTCATGTATTCTAATAAAAATTAATTTTACCCCTTTATCTTTGAAATTAGTTGATTATCATAAAAATTTACTTATAAACAAAATTAATTAATGAGGTAATTAATTTAAATGTAAATTAACATTTACCTCATAAACCTTCTTATTTTAAAGATATATTTAATAATAAAAAAGAGTAAATCACTAGTATTTTTTTAATTATTGGATAGACTTTTCTGTAATACTCAATTAATTACGCTATTTAATAATCAAACTTTTATTTAAGATAAGAAAATTTTCAAGCCACAAATTAATCCTCTAAATTATAATTCACTGATTCAAATTTTAGAACGTAAAAAATCAAAATTTTAAAATTTAATATACTATTATACTAATCTAATTCCTCTTCTCAAATTTTACGAAAATCATAAGATTAAAAGAATTTACCTAAAACTAAACTAAAAATTAAAAGGACATTAGATTTCTAAAGTTATTTACTAAAACATCTTTTTTTAAATAAACAAATAAATAAATTAAGTAAGTAAGTATATATATGATTCATATGAATGCTGATTTTTTCTTTTTATTTGGCTTAAAAAAATATTTAATTTGTAACAAAATCAATAGTATTTATTTAAATATTTATGCATTCATTTAGAAAGTAGATAAAACTAAAGTTTTTATGTTAACAAAGTCCTCATTTTTAATAACTTTGGCTTCCATTGTTTATAATTTCTAAAATAATTAGATTATTTATTTAAAAGTTGTTTTTTTTTAAATGACAAATATAAATTTAGTTAGATGAATGATTGTGTTTAATTTCTAAAGAAAATTAACATAAAATAATTTAAATAAACAAATGACAGTTTTCTTTAGTCTTAAGTTTTTATTTGGAATTTTTATTTAAAAATTTGATAATACAAAAAAATAAAAAAGTCAAAAAAATTAATTTAAATATTTTTGAATTTTAATAATACAAAAACAAGAAAAATTATAGCATATTTTATTTTTGAGTAAAATCTTTAAAATTATCATGAATTAATTAGATTATTTTAAATAAACACAAAAATGGAAATAAAAAAATCTCTAAAATACTTTTATAAAGTTTGAATTCAAATAAGCTAATATCTTATAATATTATCTATTTAACATTTGATCATTTTAAAATTCTTAGCTTAAATAAACAACTATTTATTTATTTCTGTTTAAATTTTAAATTGCATATTAATTTACTCTTAAAAACAAAAAATAAAATGATTTGCTTAATATTGAAATAGTAAGAATTAGACTAATCTAATTATTTTGATTTTGAATCTTAAATTCATTTAACTAAAATAAAAAATATTAAAAATATAGTTATGTGTTTTTTTTGTTTGATAGTTTGTTTTTTATTTATTTATTTAAAATATATTAATTATATTTATAAGCATTTTATTCATATGTATTCATCATCAGCTAAGTAAGGTATTTCTTGAAGTGTTACTCTTTTAGGCTTTTCCATTTTCTTTTATTTCATTAGGGCATCTGGAGTTTTTTCAATTTTAATTTTCTCGTTTTTTGCAAATTCTAACAGTGCATTTTATCCTGTGTAAAATTCTTAGGAGTTTTTATATTTTTTAACTCTATCTTTATTAGCCATATACGGATTTTAGTTAGTAGTATCTATATAAGAAACTTCTATCTTTACTTTTTGATCAGCTAACTCTTTTTCATACTGAGCTCTTCTCTTTTCTTAGACATAGACAGGATCATTCACAGTAGTTTATTTACTCAAGATAAAATTTTCTCTCCTTAATTCTGCATCCTTTTGTTAAAATAATCCTCTTTATTCCTTCAACTCTTTGATTTTTTAATCCAACTCTTCCTCAGTCATCTGATTAACAGTGTCTAAATAGGCATCTCTCACGAAATCATATAAAATAAATAATCCTAATATAGCTATCCAATGAAATTTGTATCTTCTCCATGTAGGAGTTTTATCAAATGTAGATTTAAATGTTTCAGAAGTTGTGTAGCTGTTTGGATTATGAACCTTATCATAATCTCTATAAAATTCTCTATACCTTTCTTGATATCTAGCTCTATTATAAGAATAATCATTATTAAATCCTCGTTCGCCGTAGGTGTATTTACTCTATCCATCTTGAGCATCCTAATCTCTATACCAATCATAACTGTAAGCATTCTTAGTACGATGTTAATAAAATCCTCTTGATTGCTGATATCTCGTGTTGTTTAAATTCATTTCTTCAGCTTGTTAATAAATAAAATTGTCATAATCATATTTCTAGCGAGCATCTGGGTCCTTTAAAGTGTTATAGGCGTCAGTGATGCGTTTGAAAGTATCTTAAAGTTAATCTTAGTATTGCTATTATTTAGATGTCAAATCTTCTTTTTAATATCCTACTGCATCAGGATGCAAATCTTTTGCTTTTTTGAAGTAGGCTTTCTTGATTTCTTCTTAAGTAGCATTCTGTGAAACTCCTAACAATTGGTAGTAGTTCAGCGTTTATTGAGAGTAATTGTTAGATGTAAAATAATGCAAACATCTGTGTTTCTTATATTTTGAATTGTGGACATAATAATACTTTGATTTCTAATTTTTGGGTATGAAATTAGCTATCCCTTATTGCAAAGTCAGCTATAATTTGTTTTAAACATTAAAAATGAAGCTCTTTTAACTTTGTGATATTATAAAAATCATTTACTACAGTTTTTTGTTATTTTGATTCCTATTTTGATTGATAATATTTATATTACTTATGAGCAGCTATATATCTATTATCTATCTATATATCTATCTACCCTCTTTCACTAAAATTTAATAAATTAAAAATTTAAACTTAATTCTGGAAATAATATTAATATTTTCTATTTTACATTAAATTACATCAAATTTCATCTTAAAATAGCAGTTTTCAAAAATAAATAACTCATTTTTTTTTCAGAACAAATCTTTCTGATTATCATCAAAAATAACATTTATTATTCAGATTTATTTATTTATTTAAAGATAAAAATTTTTATTATAGTTTATTATTTTTATTATTACTAAAATTAAATTATTGTTTTTATCTAAAATGATATTTAGAATATAATTTATTAATTAATAATTAATATGAATTTCAATTTTTATATTTACTAAAAAAATTTTTTAAGAATTATGAAATTCTAAATTAATTAAAATGAAAATTTAGCTAATATTTATTTATGAAATTAAAAGCCAATTTTACCAAATTAAAGCTTAAAATAATTTTTGGAAAAAATTTTAATATAATTTAAAATCATATAATAAATATTATTAAAATATTTTAGCTCATCTTTAATTAGTAATCAAGAAAACTTTAAAATAAACAATATTGAATGTTAAAATATCAAGCTAAAATTGAGAAATTAATTTTTTTTTTTTGTGTATTATTTTTTAGATTTTTTTTTTGAGAAACAAATACTTTTATTTTATTTTGGCATTTAATTAATATAATTAGAAAAATAATTAGCTAAAATTTTAGTGAAAAAAAAAATAATTATTTAATTTTGAAAAAGAAATTTAATACTAAAAAAAATAAAAAACCAAAATTAATTGATAATAAGTAATAGCTTTCAGTTTATAAAATTGTTTAAAAATTATAAAGTAAATTAATGGGGAAATTTGGAGTAGAAGATGAAGTTGATGATGACGATGGATAACTTAAACTGTAAATTTAAAATCAATTTTTAATATTATTTGTTAAATAATTTTTATAGAAATAATTGTGAAATAGTTGTACTACCTTTAGAGTATTATTTTATAGTATTTAAAGAAATAAATAAGTTTTTGTTTTTTGTAGAATGTATAATTTCAAGAAGTTTGGGGTTGAAAAAATAGCAAAAGAATTAGCAAGTTGTACTAAAATTATCAACCTAGTTATATTATTGCTATAACAATTTTTAATCCTAAATAAATAAATAATTCAGTTTTTTTATTTGATATTTGAATAGTAACGATAATGAAGGGAATAAAGCTATTAAAGCCATAGCTTAATCAATCCCAAATATTAAAAATATCTAACACTTAACAATAGTCTTAGAGTATATTAAATTTTTTTAAAATCAAAATTATGCTGACTTTGCTTCTATAAATTTATTTTAATTAAAAAATTTCTTATATATATAATAAAAAATAAATTTATAAATGTTTTAAAAGTAAAAGCTTATATTAAGATTAAGATTTATAAGAATTTGGAATTATTTCTAAATGCTAAAATTTAATTTCCTTATCAATGTTTATGAGGTAAATTTTATTTTAATTAGCAATTAATTTATTTAAAATTATTTTTTTAGTAAAATTTAAGGAAATAAAGGATTTCAAAAGCTATCAGATGAAATATCTCGACTTACCATGCTTAAAAGTCTAATATTAGACTTTACAGTATTTTATAACTTTAATTAAAAAATATAAAATTGATTTGAAAAAGAGTTAAGAATTACTTTAAAAAAAAAAATGATGTAATAGAAAATTTGCTTTGACAGTTAAGAAGATGTAATTTAGTAACCTTAAATTAACTATTAAAATTTATTATTTTTATAAAAAAAGTTTTTAAACTCTTCTTTATCCAATCATACTGATCTAGAAATTTACCTTAGGTAAAAATTATTATACATTTACATTTATTTTCTTTAATAATTAGTTATCTTATAACTAACTAACACTTTTCTGAATAAATATTTAGATAAAGTTTTGATTTAAAAAGAAATTTCAATGCTTAAAGTTTATTCTCAGCTTTATCAAAATGCATATAACTCAAAAACTTGGCTATGTAGATAAGGTAAAATAAAATTAATATTATTTTTGGATTATTTATAATTTAATTATTTCCAAATGAAATTATTATTAAAATTTTGTAGATTTTTTTATTTAGATTTTAATAAAAAATTAAAATTATCACTTCATTTTGAATACTTTTCTTTTATTTTAATAATATAGTAATTAGGCAATTTCTGTATCTGATTCATCAGATTTAGGCTCTGCAATAGCAAACTGTACTAATATCTCTACTTTAATCCTTTTAATAGAGTAAAAATATATATAAATAGCTACATCCAACTTTATCATCAATTTTAAGGATAAAAAAAATATTTTTTATTTGAAATAAAATAACAATTATTTAAATTAATCATTTTTAAATAATTAAAATTTCGAATTACTTTCTTTTCTTGATATTGTAGAGAAAAACTTAATTGTATAATGAGATAAAAAATTTATATATTTTTGAATAATTTTTTCATTTAGAAATATAATTAAAAAATTCTTTCCTTAATTAAAAGTGGCTGTAGAATAGGCTATGAAAGCATGAGAGGTTTTGCATCCGGTCTATCAAAATGCTTTAATCTGCAAACTTTAGGAATTGACCTATAGTAAAAATAATTTATTTGCTTTTTGTTCAATTTTTGTTAACAAAACAATATCATTAAAAAATTAATTATTTAGTTTTTGTTTCAATCAATTTAATAATTAAAATTTTTTAACTAATTTTATATATTAATTTGCTAAATTGATAGGAATAATGACTTCGGAGTCGAAGGATACTTAGATTTAACTTCTGCTTTATCAAAATTATCTAATCTTACTGAACTTGGTCTTGTGCTTAAGTAAAATAATACATACATATACTTTTAATTATTTAAGTGGTTTATTTCACTAAAAAAATTTAATTTTTGAATAAACTAATAAATTTATTCAAATAAATCAACAATTTTTATCAAAGTGGAATTGATGATAAAGGTTTTATAAGCTTAGTCTCTGGTTTAGTAAATTGCACTAATCTTAAAGCGTTAGCTCTCGAAATAGGGTAATAATTTTGATAAAGCTGTTATTGATGAAATATTTATTTATTTTATAATTAATTTTTTAAAAAGCATTATGTATTTTTCATTTTATATTTCCATTTTTCATTTTATTTTTATCTTCTTTTAAAAAAAATAATTAATTAATTTGCTTAATTATTATGAATTTATTTAAATTTCTAATTATTAATATATATTATACCATATAAAAAGAAGAAATGCAATTTAAAGTGAAGGAGCTTCAACTCTAGGATCTGTATTACCGAAATTAACTAAACTATAAATCTTATAAATTGTTATAGGGTATACTTTGATTCTTTTTTATTTCTTTAAAAATGTTTTAAAATTTCAAAAATAAATAAATGAGACCTAATTAATTTTATAAATATTATTAATTTAATATTCCAATCTTTTTGTTAGATGTATTTCAAAACTAGTTTTAAATAAATTAAATCTTCCTAAAATTTTATTAAAAGTAATTATCATTATATTGAGTATAATGGGTATTCTAATTTGTTAGATAGTTTATCTTAGTGCAATCAACTCAATAATTTAACACTAGGGTAATAATTTTTTTAAATTTAATTATTTTGTTCATATAAGCAATGCAAACAATTTTAATTTTTAATTTCATTTCATTTTTCCTTAAATAAACTATTTTAATTTAATTTTCTCTTAAATTTTTCATTTTTCTTTTTTTCCTTTTATATTTCAAATACTCTCAAATATATTATTAAAAAATATCAAGCATAAAATACAAACGGGTTGTTGAGAATGAAGATCAAAGGAAGAAGATATTAATGAAATTTATGAAAATAAAGAAATTAGTTAATTTATAATTTCATTGAATATATTCAAGATAATTATATTTGTTTTTACATTTTTGTTATCTTCTTTTTATAATAAAATTCATAATGATCTTAATAATAGCTTACTGTTTCAATCTATGTATCCATTAAATGTCAATAAAAAAATGGTGGGTAAGTGAATGCAAAGTCAATTTTCAATAGTAATTTTAAATAAATATTGAGATAAAATTTAATCAACAAAATGATACTTTTAACTACTTTAAAGTATTACTTATATTTATCAGTGATCAGATGAATCTAACTTCAAGAATTTCATTTGAATAAATATTTTTTCAATTAGTAGTTTTTTTGAATGTGAAAAATGTTCATTTAGATTCATTAATTTTTAATTTTACAAATTGTTCAGATTCATAAAGAATATTCATTAATAATATGAATCAATTAGTAGATAATTATTATACTTATTATGTAAAGATTCATAAATTAAAGCACCAATATATTAAGAACCTTATTTAGAATTTTGAAAATAAAAATATTCTTAAAATTAATTTGATTATGATTGAAATACTAAATAAATTAATTTTTGTATTATGTATTTAGAATATTAAATGAAAACTATTTTATTTTTCTTTATTTGTATCTAATCTTTTTATTTAGACTTTGAATTCACTAGGAATTATAAATTGCTGTATTTTATAACTTAAATTAACAAATATAAAAAAATTGATTTGAAGAAATAAATTGTTATTTAAATAAAAAAGAATTGGTTTTAAAACAAAAAAAAATGATGTAATAGAAAATTTGCTTTGACAATTAAGAAGATGTGATTTAATAATCTTAAATTAACTATTAAAATTTATTATTTTTATAAAAAAAGTTTTTAAACTCTTCTTTATCCGATCATACTGATCTAGAAATTTATCTTAGGTAAAAACTATTATAAATTTACATTTTTTTTCTTTAATAATTAGTTATCTTATAACTAACTAAATCTTTTCTTCTTACATATTTAGATTAAGTTTTGATTTAATAAGCAAATTCAATGCTAAAAGTTTATTCTTAGCTTTATCAAAATGCATAAAGCTCAAAAACTTGGCTATGTAACTCAGGTAAAACAGAATTAATATTGTTTTTTAATTCATAATAATTTACTTATTTTCAAATGAAATTTATAATTCAAACTTTTTAATTTTTATATTTAGATTTTGTTAAAAAAAAATAAAAATTATCATTCATTTTGAATACATTTCTCTTATTTTAATATTAATAGTAATTAGACAATTTCTGTATCTGATTCATTAGATTTAGGCTCTGCTATAACAAATTGTACCAACATCTCTGGTTTACTCCTTTTATTAGAGTAAACATATTTAGAAAAATAGTTTTATACAACTTTATCTTTAAGGATAAAATAATATTTTTGATTGGACACCAAAATACAATAATTTTTTCATTTAGAAATATAATAAAAAAATTACTTATTTTATTAAAAGTGGCTGTGGAATAGGCTATGAAGGTATGAAAGGTTTTGCATCAGGACTATCAAAATGCTCTAACCTGCAAACTTTAGGAATTGACCTATAGTAAAAATAATTTATTTTTTTTTTGTTCTAATTTTTGTTAACAAGACTCTATCATTAAAAATTTATTATTTGGCTTTTGGTTCAATCAATTTAAAAATTAAATTTTTAAAATTAATTTTATATAATTTGCTAAATTGATAGGGATAATGTCTTTGGAGTTGAAGGATACTTAGATTTAGCTTCTGCTTTATCAAAATTATCTAATCTTACTGAACTCGGTCTTGTGCTTAAGTAAATTAATACATATATAGACTTTTAATTATTTAAGTGGTTTATTTTCCTTAAAAAATAAAATAAAATTTAATTTTCAAATTTATTCAAATAAATCAACAATTTTTATCAAAGTGGAATTGGTGATAAAGGTCTTATAAGCTTAGTCTCTGGTTTAGTAAATTGCACTAATCTTAAAGCACTAGCTCTTGAAATGGGGTAATAATTTTGATAAAGCTGTTATTAATATTTTGGCTATTATTTTATAATCAATTTTTAGAAAAAATAATGAATTTTTCTTAGTATTTCAGTTTTTTATTTTATTTTAATTTTTTTTAAAAATTAAATTAATAATTAATTTGCTTAATTATTAAGAATTTGTTTAAATTTTTAATTATTAATATATACTATATTATATAAAAAGAAGAACTACAATTTAATGTGAAGGAGCTTCAACTCTAGGATCTGTATTACCGAAATTAACTAAATTAAAAATCTTATAAATTATTATAGGGTATATCTTGATTCTATTTTATTTCTTTAAAAATATTTTAAAATTCAAAAATAAATTAAAAATAAATGAGACCTAATTAATTTTAAAAATAACATTAATTTAATATTCCAAATTTCTTATAAAATTTGTTTTTCTTTTCAAGTTTTAAATAAATTATATCTTCTTATTATTTTATTAAAAGCACTCATGAAATTGAATGTTGTGGCTTTTCTAATTTATTAACTAGTTTATCTTAGTGCAATCAACTCAATAATTTAATAATAGGGTAATAATTTTTATTTATTAATTAATTATTTTATCCAAGCAATGAAATTGTTTTAATTTTTCATTTGATAAATTGTGTTATTTTATTTTCTTTTAAATTTTTCATTTTTTCCTTATTTATCTCATATAACCACAAATATATTTATAATTAAAAAATACTAAGCATAAATCCTCATGGAGTTGTTGATTAAGACCAGCTGAAGAAGAAATTTATTAAATTTAATCCTAAGAAAATAAAGAAGTTAGTCAATATTAATTAAATATAGGATTGAATCGTTTAAGATCATTACATTTGTTATAACATTATGTTATCATCTTTTTATAATTAAATTCATAACTAATGCGATTACTTTAATTGTAAGAAAAGGATTAAAATGAAATCAAAACTAAAAACAGAAAGAAATATCAGAATACTTTTATACAAGCACTAAAAGATTTAGAGACAGAAGGAAGTGAAGAAGAGTACACAGAACCCCATAAATTTGTGTGTATAAAAAATTGAAATAAAAAAAGAAAAAGAAAATTAAGAAAATAATAATAAGTTAGTGCATAATTTATATTTGCATATTTGTTAAAATAAATAAATAAATAATACAATATTTTATTAGTTTATTAATAAATATTACTGAAATATAAACAAAAAATTAGTAAAATTATTAAAAAGATATTTTATTAATTATTCTAATTTTTATTAGATTATTCAATAATTTATATAATATGTAGGGAAACTATAAATTATTCTAATTTTTTATTCATCAAAAAAACAATAAATATTGATATAAATTTACAATTAAAATTAATTAGACCTATTTAAATAATTAATCTTTAAATAGTTTTTTTGATTTGTTTTAAAAAGTTTTATTAATTTACTTGAAATTTTTAATTTTATTTAAAATATTTTTATTAATTAATTCTTAATAATACTGGAATATAAGAAAGAATACTTTAAATTATTTTTATTCTTCTCAAACTAGCAAAAAATGCTCCTTTTGTAAATTCTCTTTAATAAATTATCATAGTGTCATAAATTAATTATATTTTTTCATTTAGGTTCTCTAATTATAAATCAAAAGTGCATAAGGAACTTTAATAGTATACGGATTTAGAGTACTTTATATTCTATTATTTTTAATTTTAAATGATACCTTATTTTTTAATTTTAGAAATTATTTTTCACTAAATTTTTGAAAACCTCTTAGTTTTATACTGGAAAATAACACTTAATGAAAAAGAAATATGGCTGTTGATTGGGATAATAATATAATATAAGTACATTTGAAAATATAATTTTTAATTTTCTATTGAAAAAAAAAGTATTTAAATTAAAATAGATAATTAATTAGATCAATCTGATAGAGACACAGTCTGATCTTGTTTAATTCAAATCTATTCAGAATCTCTGCTAAAATCAATAATAAATAAATTTAATATAAAAAAATTATATAATAAGAAAACAAACAAATAAATTAAATCATCTCAAAAAATATTAATTATGTCATAATTAGTTAATCAGCTTATTTGTTTTCCTTCAGAACTCATTTTTAATGCAAAGAATGAATTTTAATAACAGGCTATATACTATGAGAAATTTAATGAGCTTTACAATTTATATGTGGAGAAAAAGCTATAACTTCATAGTTTACATATAAACATTAATATCTATTAGTCAGATACTTGCTTTTTGATAGAAAATTAATAAGGTATTGGATTAGAAGATTCTCTTTTGAGGTTAAAAGCTAAACCAAAGTAATTAAAGAAAAAACTAAAAACCATTGGTCAATTTTTTTATGCCGATGGAGTTTTTGAACAAGACAAAAATATTATGATAGCTGCGTTAAAGCTTAAAAGGGCATCATTAAAAGAACCCAGTTTAAAGAAATATAGTCATTTGAAAGGTTTTACTTTTGTGCACATCTTTGAGAAGCAAACCAGAAAAAATAGGAGATTTAACTTAAATGAGCTCGTCAATAAATATAATAACTCTAGTGATAATATGAATCAATAGGATCAATAATCAAATCAAAATATAATTTAAGAAAAGAAAGAATTCATAAATTAAGAAGCTTAGATAGATATAAGTGATTATATTAGCTGCTTAGATGATTTTAAAAAATAAATATAAAAAAATGATTTAGAAATGTAAGAGTAACAAATAAAATTTGAAGCACTCATTAAACTAATAAAGTGAATTTTTGTAAAATATAATAAAAGAGTTCATTACAAAGTTATTTAAATTATTGTTGTTTAATTTTATCAAAAAAAATTAGAGATATTTTTTTGATATATATTTTATGTTTGTAATAAATATATAATTTATTGAGATAGATAGATTGTTGTTAATCTATTTTTTCCCAATTTTTTTTTGTTTTTATGAAGAATAATTTGTAAAAAGCAAATTTGATCTATCTATCTTTTTTGAGATAAAAGAGTTTTATCTTTTTTTTTAATTTATTTATTTTTACAAAATAGATTTCAATTAAAATAAAACACATATTTTTTAAATACCTTTTGGTATTTCAGTATAATCTCTCAACCTAGACAGATCCTCAATAGGATCAATTTTTGGATATAAAAAAAGCAAGCTTAAGGTATTTTATTTTGAATGGAAAAAATTAACTAAAATTAAATCCTCTACTAGAAAACCTTGAAATATTAAATATAAAAAACTAATTTAGAAATAGAAGAGTACTAAATAAATTTGAGTTTGACACACCCGTTAAGCAAATAAAGTGAATTCTTGTAATATATATAATTAAAGAATGAATTGCAAAGTTTTTTTAATAACTTGCCTTATATTTTATAAAAAAAATTAGAGATATTTTGTTGATAAATATTTTATATTTGTAGTAAAAATGTAATTTATTGAAATAAATTTATGTTAATCTATTTTTTTCCAATTTTGGTTTGTATTTATGTATGAATCAACCTAGAAGAAATAAGTAAATTTGCAAAAATCAAATTAGTTCTTTTTTTTTTGAGATAAAAGAGTTTTATCTTTATTTTTTTTAATTTAATTAATTAATAAGACAAAATAGATTTGCATCAAAAAATAAAACACTTTTATTTTTCAATATCTTTTTAGTATTTCCTTATAACATCTAAACCTATACCCTTAATACAAACAATTTTTGGAATTAAAAAAAGCAAGCATAAATTATTTTATTTTGAATGGAGAAAATTAATTAAAATTAAATCCTCTATTAGAAAACCTTTAAATATATATAAATTTAACAAATATTCTTCAAAAAAGTGCATAATTTAATCAAAATATTTATATCAACTCAGTAATTTGTTTAAATAAAAAAAAATAATACCTAAAAATTTTGAAATAAAGATTATAGAGGCTTAAAATTAATTTTACTAAAAACATATTTTTATTTTTCAATAAAACTGAAAAACTATTTTCTAATTATTTCTTTTATTTTCCAGTATTTTATTTGATTAGGTTAAATAAAAAGTAGCTAAATTAGTGTTTGGCAATTTAATACTTTACCAATTAGGCAAGTTCCTTATTATTTTATATATTTAGTTAGGTATTTAATCTTGGATTATAGATTAGAATAAATAAACATTTAAAATAGTAAAATAAAAAGACAAATTTCAAGTATTTATATATTCACATTTATTTTTTAAATAACTTATATAAATTATCTCAAGCAACATCGAATTGATAAAATGGAAGTAAAATATAAATAAATTCACAAATTTTAATTGAAATTAATATTATCAAAATTAATTAAAATAATTATTATAAGAAGTCATTTTAAAGTATATTTTTTAAATAAAATATTTTTTCAATTAATAACTCTTAGCTAAATATATGCTTTAAGTCAATTTTTATTTTTAAAGATTCATTAAGATAGAAAAATTATTAAAATTTTATAATATTGATTTGATTGGGTTAATTTGTTTAATTAGACACTTTTAATATTTTATCTTAATTTCGAAACCATAAATTATATATTAAAATTAATTTTAAATATATAAGATTATTAGAATATCAATTATCAATAGTCAAGTCGATGAGTTACTTCATTATTACGCTCAAATTCTATCTTTACTCATGGCGCTGAACTATTTTTTTAGGCGATATCATAATTAACTCTTAAAAAATTATTTAAAATCTAATTTAATCATAAGATTTAACTAAATGCATGCTTTAAATCAATTTTTATTCTTAAAATTCAGTATGATAGAGAAATGATTAAATTTTTCTTATATTGATTTAGTTAGTTAGTAAATTAGTTAATTATTTAACTAGACACTTTTAATATAATATCTTAATTTTTAAAATCATATATTATATACTAAAATTAATTTTAAATATATAAGATAATTAGACAGTCAATTATCAATAGTCAAGTCAATGAGTTACTTCATAATTACGCTCAAATTCTATCTATTACTCATGGCGCTATACTATTTTTTCAAAAATTATATATTTAGAATTAATTTATAAATTGATAATAAATATTTTATCACTTTTAAAAAATTTTTTGGGTATTATTATAAATTAAAAATCTAATTTTATTATCAAATTTAGCTCAATAAATACTATGCTTTAAGTCTATTTTTATTTTTAAAAATTAATTAAGATAGAAAAATGATTAAATTTCAAAATATAGATTTGATTTAGTTAGTTAGTTAGTTAGTTAGTTAGTTAGTTAGTTAGTTAGTTAGTTAGGTAGTTAGTTAGTTAGTTAGTTAGTTAGTTAGTTAGTTAGTTAGTTAGTTAGTTAGTTAGTTAGTTAGTTAGTTAGTTATTTTTTAATTAAACACTGTAAATATTTTATCTGAATTTTTGAAAACCATAAATTATATTTTAAAACTAATTCTAGATATATAAGATCATTACAATATCAATTATCAATAGTCAAGTCAATGAAACTATTTTGTTCAAAAGTTATTTTAAACTAATTTTTATCTTAATACGATAATAAATATTTTATCATTTATTTTTTTAAAATTATATGTTTGAGTATAATAAATTCTTTAAAAAATACTTAAAATCTAATTTAATAAGAAGTTTTAGTTAGCTAAATATGTGCTTTAAGCCAATTTTACTTTTAAAGATTGATTAAGATAGAAACATTTTTTAACTTTAAAATATTAATTTGATTGGATTAGGTTAGTTGGTTAATAAGTTAGTTAGTTAGTTAGTTAGTTAGTTAGTTAGTTAGTTAGTTAGCTATTTAATTAGACACTTTCAATATTTTATCCTAAATTTCAAAACCCATAAATTATATTTAAAAATAAATTTTGAATTTATAAGCTCAATAGACTATTTAACAATCAAACTATAGTCAAGCCAATGAGTTACTTCTTATATTACTTACTGACTCACAAGGATGAATTATTTGATCATAAGGATGAATTATTTGATCACTAGGGCTTAGGCCGAAATACTCATGGCGCCGCACTATTTTTTAAAAAGTTATTTTAAACTAATTTTTATCTTTATATGATAATAAATATTTTATCATTTATTTTTTTTAAAGTATGTTTTTTTGAGTATTATTAATTAATTAAAAATATTTAAAATCTAATTTCTATGAAATTTTAGTTAGCTAAATATGTGCTATAAGCCAATTATACTTTTAAAGATTGATTAAGATAGATAAAATTTTTTAACTTTATAATATTAATTTGATTGGGTTAGTTGGTTAGTTAGCTATTTAATTAGACATTCAATATACTATATTAAATTTCAAAACCCATAAATTATATTTTAAAATAAATTTTGAATTTACAAGCTCAATAGATTATTTAACTATCAAAAAATAGTCAAGCCAATGAG
Organism: Tetrahymena thermophila SB210; assembly: GCF_000189635.1. Lineage (NCBI taxonomy): Eukaryota > Ciliophora > Oligohymenophorea > Hymenostomatida > Tetrahymenidae > Tetrahymena > Tetrahymena thermophila. The sequence continues at coordinate 1,626,371 of NW_002476434.1, forward strand.
TTACTTCTTACATTTAAATTGCTTCTGACTCACAAGGGTGAGTGATCATTAGGGCTTAGGCCGAAATACTAACTCATGGCGCAGCACTATTTTTTTCAAAAGTTATTTTAAACTAATTTTTATCTTAATATGATAATAAATATTTTGTCATTTATTTTTTTAAAAGTATGTGTTTGAGTATTATAAATTATTTAAAATCTAATTTATATGAAATTTTAGTTAGCTAAATACGTGCTTTAAGCCAATTTTACTTTAAAACATTGATTAAGATAGAAAAAAATTTTTAACTTTAAAATTAATTTGATTGGGTTAGTTAGTTAGCTATTTAATTAGACATTCAATATATTATCTTAAATTTTAAAACCCATAAATTATATTTTAAAATAAATTTTGAATTTATAAGCTTAATAGATTATTTAACTATCAAAATATAGTCAAGCCAATGAGTTACTTCTTACATTTAAATTGCTTCTGACTCACAAGGGTGAGTGATCATTAGGGCTTAGGCCGAAATATTAACTCATGGCGCCGCACTATTTTTTTCAAAAGTTATTTTAAACTAATTTTTATCTTAATATGATAAAAAATATTTTATCCTTTATTTTTTTAAATGCATGTGTTTGAGTATTAAAAATTCTGAAAAAAATATTTAAAACCTAATTTAATAAGAAGTTTTTGTTAGCTAATTTTTTTAATATGTGCTTTAAGAAAATACTTTTAAAGATTGATTAATAGAAAAAATTTTTTAATTCTAAAATATTTATTTGATTGGGTTAGATAATTTATTAATTAGCTATTTAATTAGACGCTTTCAATATATTATCCTAAATTTCAAAACCATAAATTATATTTTAAAATAAAATTTGAATTTATAAGCTTAATAGATTATTTAACTATCAAAATATAGTCAAGCCAATGAGTTACTTCTTACATTTAAATTGCTTCTGACTCACAAGGGTGAGTGATCATTAGGGCTTAGGCCGAAATATTAACTCATGGCGCAGCACTATTTTTTCAAAAGTTATTTTAAACTAATTTTTATCTTAATATGATAACAAATATTTTATCATTTAATTTTTTTTTTTTAAAGCATGTGTTTGAGTATTACAAATTCTGAAAAAAATATTTAAAACCTAATTTAATAAGAAGTTTTAGTTAGCTAAATAAGTGCTTTAAGACAATTTTACTTTTAAAGATTGATTAAGATAGAAAATTTTTTTTTTAATTTTAAAATATTTATTTGATTGGGTTAGTTAGTTACTTAGTTAGTTATTTGATTAGACACTTTGAATAAATTATCCTCAATTTCAAAACTATAAATTATATTTTAAAATAAATTTTTAATTTTTTAGTTCAATTAATTATTAACTATCAAAAAATAGTCAAGCCAATTAGTTACTTCTTTAAATTTAAATTTCTTCTCAAACTAGATGAGTTACTTGATCATTAGGCTCAAATTCTAACTCATGGCGCCGTACTATTTTTTTTAATGAAATATTTAAGTTATTTATTTATTTCCCTAATTTGAAAAATTTTTTTAACCGTTAATAAAAAAACATTTTTAAGTTTTACATTACAAAATCATTAAAATATTTTTTTATTTTTTATATAATTGCCCTCCTTTTTTAAATCTTAAAATATTCCATTGTGCCCTCATTTTACAAATTAAATTTGATTCATAAATACATATAAAAAAATTAAAAAAGATATTTTATATTTACTTTTAAAACCTTATGGCTATGTGATATTTAGCAGCAATAGCCATTTTTTTAAACAGCAAAGCTATATATACTCAAAGAATGAATTGCAAAGTTTTTTTAATAATTTGTCTTATATTTTATAAAAAAAATTAGAGATATTTTGTTGATAAATATTTTATATTTGTAGTAAAAATGTAATTTATTGAAATAGATTGATTTTAATCTATTTTTTTCCAATTTTGATTTGTATTTATGTATGAATTAACCTAGAAGAAATAAGTAAATTTGCAAAAATCAAATTAGTTCTTTTTTTTTTTTGAGATAAAAGAGTTTTATCATTATTTTTTTTTAATTTAATTAATTAATAAGACAAAATAGATTTGCATCAAAAAATAAAACACTTTTATTTTTCAATACCTTTTTAGTATTTCCTTATAACATCTAAACCTAGACCCTCAATACAAACAATTTTTGGAATTAAAAAAAGCAAGCATAAATTATTTTATTTTGAATGGAGAAAATTAATTAAAATTAAATCCTCTATTAGAAAACCTTTAAATATATACAAATTTAACAAATATTCTTCAAAAAAGTGCATAATTTTATCAAAATATTTGTATCAACTCAGTAATTTGCTTAAATATAATAAAATAATACCTAAATATTATGAAATAAAGATCATATTGGCTTAATTTTACTTAAAACATATTTTTATTTTTCAGAAAAACTGTAAAACTATTTTCTAATTTCTTCTATTTTCCAGTATTTTATTTGATTAGGTTAAAAAAAATGTTGCTGGATTAGTGTTTGACAATTTGAATTCTTTTCCAATTAGGTAAGTTCCTTATTATTTTATATATTTAGTTAGGTATTTAATCTTCGATAATATTTTAATAGATATGATATAGACTAGAATAAATAAATAAAGAGGTGTAAGTAAACATTTAAAATAGTAAAATAAAAAGATAAATTTAAAGTATTTATATATTCACATTTATTTTTTAAATAACTAATATAAATTATCTCAAGCAACATTGATAAAATGAAAGTAAAATATAAATAAATTCAACAAATTTTAATTGAAATTAATATTATCAAAATTCATTAAAATAATTATAATAAGTAAAATCTTGCTATCGTTGGTCTAATTTAACAACTCTCTTGATTTTAAAGATCTAATTCCTTAATTACCAATAATTTTCACTTTATATATTAAATAAATAAATTGTTAAATTGAAAAATAAAATACATTATTTTCGAAATAAATACATACCATAAATAAATAAATTAAATAATTAAAAGACTTGATTATTTTTTTCAAATTTAAGGTTTAGGATAAGCTTTTATGTAATAAAAAAAACTTTTACCAATAAATACTGAGTTACAAAGTATTTAGATGTGCACAGTTTTCTAAATCAGAAACAATGCTTACTGTTTCTCTCTCTGTATAATATCCATCATATTAACTGATAAAAAATAAGAATAATTTAAAAAAAAAACTAAAATGATTATTTTTACGGTTGCCTAATATTCAAAGATAAAAGACTAGTCGAGTTTGCTAGAGTAGAACACATAGAAATTACACTCTATTTACTAATAATTGAGTTGCAACAGCTATTAAAAAGTTAGAAATAAATTACTTAAAATGAATAATTGAAACAATAATTAATTATTAACATTTTAGACAATACAAAATTTAAATAGCTAATATAAAAAATTAAATATCATTATTTAAAATTAAAAAATATAAAAATTTGATTTTGGTTGCTATAAGCTGATTAAATTTATTGATAATAGAATTTTAGGTAGTCTTAAATAAGAGTATTTACGGTATAATTAATTATCATCATTTATTAATAAATATTTTATCACTTTTTAAAATATTTTTTCAATTAATAACTCTTACAAAATTATTTAAAATATAATTTAAAAACAAGATTTAGCTAAATTTATGCTTTAACTCAATTTTTATTTTTAAAGATTCATTAAGATAGAAAAATTATTAAAATTTTATAATATTGATTTGAATGGGTTAATTTGTTTAATTAGACACTTTTAATATATTATCTTAATTCCTAAAACCATAAATTATAAACTCAAATTAATTTTAAATATATAATATCATTAGACTATCAATTATCAATAGTCAAGTCAATGAGTTACTTCATAATTACGCTCAAATTCTATCTATTACTCATGGCGCTGTACTATTTTTTTTAGGTGATTATTATTATTAATTCTTAAAAAAAAATATTTTTAATATTATCATAAGATTTATAAGATTTGGCTAAATGAATGCTTTCAGTCAATTTCTATTCTTAAAATTCATTAAGATAGAAAAATAATTTAATTTTTATAATATTAATTTGATTTGATTTAGTTAGTTAGTTAATTATTTATATAGACACTTTTAATATATTATCTTAATTTTTAAAACCATAAAATATATACGAAAATTAATTTTAAATATATAAAGAATATCAATTATCAATAGTCAAATCAATGAGTTACTTCATAATTATGCTCAAATTTTATCTATTACTCACGGCGCTGTACTATTTTTTCAAAATTTATATATTGAATTAATCATTACAATAAATTGATAATAAATATTTTATCACTTTTTAAATAATTTTTTGGATATTATTACAAATTAAAAATAATTAAAAATCTAATTTTATTATAAAATTTAGCTCAATATACACCATGTTTTAGTCTATTTTTATTTTTAAAAATTAATTAAGATATAAAAAAGATGTAAATTTCAAAATATTGATTTGATTTAGTTAGTTAGTTAATTATTTAATTAGACACTTTTAATGTATTATCTTAGTTTTTAAAACCATAATTTATATTTTAAAACTAATTTTAAATATATAAGATCATTATACTATCAATTATCAATAGTCAAGTCAATGAGTTACTTCACAATTACGCTCAAATTCTATCTATTACTCATGGCGCTATACTATTTTTTCAAAATTTATATATTGAATTAATCATTACAATAAATTGATAATAAATATTTTATCACTTTTTAAATAATTTTTTGGATATTATTACAAATTAAAAATAATTAAAAATCTAATTTTATTATAAAATTTAGCTCAATATATACGATACTTTAAGTCTATTTTTATTTTTTAAAAAAATTCAGATAGAAAAACGATTTAAATTTCAAAATATTGATTTAGTTAGTTAATTTTTTAATTAGACACTATAAATATTATATCTTAATTTTTGAAAACCATAAATTATATTTTAAAACTAATTCTAGATATATAAGATCATTATACTATCAATTATCAATAGTCAAGTCAATGAGTTACTTCAAAATTACGCTCAAATTCTATCTATTACTCATGGCGCTATACTATTTTTTCAAAAGTTATATAATGAAATAATCATTGCTATAAATTGATAATAAATGTTTTATCACTTTTTAAATAATTTTTGGATATTATCAAGAATTTAATATAATTAAAAATCTAATTTTATTTTTAAATTTAGCTCAATATATACCATATTTTAAGTCTATTTTTATTTTTAAAAATTAATTAAGATATATAAATGATTTAAATTTCAAAATATTAATTTGATTTAGCTAGTTAGTTAATTATTTAGTTAGACACTTTTAATAAATTATCTTAATTTTTAAAACCATAAATTATATTTTAAAACTAATTCTAGATATATAAGATCATAAAACTATCAATTATCAATAGTCAAGTCAATGAGTTACTTCTCAATTACGCTCAAATTCTATCTATTACTCATGGCGCTGTACTATTTTTTCAAAAGTTATATAATGAAATAATCATTGCTATAAATTGATAATAAATGTTTTATCACTTTTTAAATAATTTTTGGATATTATCAAGAATTTAATATAATTAAAAATCTAATTTTATTTTTAAATTTAGCTCAATATATACCATACTTTAAGTCTATTTTTATTTTTAAAAATTAATTAAGATATATAAATGATTTAAATTTCAAAATATTAATTTGATTTAGCTAGTTAGTTAATTATTTAGTTAGACACTTTTAATAAATTATCTTAATTTTTAAAACCATAAATTATATACTAAAATTAATTCTATATTAGATAATTAGACTATCAATTATTAATAGTCAAGTCAATGAGTTACTTCATAATTACACTCAAATTCTATCTATTACTCATGGCGCTGTACTATTTTTTCAAAAATTATATAATGAATTAATCATTACTATAAATTGATAATAAATATTTTATCACTTTTTAAATAATTATTGGATATTATCAAGAATTTAAAATAATTAAAATCTAATTTTATTATAAAATTTAGCTAGTTCAATAAATACCATGCTTTAAATCTATTTTTATTTTTTAAAAATAATTAAGATAGAAAAATTATTTAAATTTCAAAATATTGATTTAGTTAGTTAATTTTTTAATTAGACACTATAAATATTTTATCTTAATTTTTAAAACCATAAATTATATTTTAAAACTAATTTTAAATATATAAAATCATTAGATTATCAATTATCAATAGTCAAGTCAATGAGTTACTTCACAATTACGCTCAAATTCTATCTATTACTCATGGCGCTGCACTGTTTTTTTCAAAAGTTATTTTAAACTAATTTTTATCTTAATATGATAATAAATATTTTATTATTTATTATAAATTCTTTGAAATCTAATTTAATAAGAATTTTTAGTTAGGTATATTTATGCTTTAAGCCAATTTTACTTTTAAAGATTGATTAAGATAGAAAAAATTTTTTAACTTTAAAATATTAATTTGATTGGGTTAGTTGTTTAGTTAGCTATTTAATTAGACACTTTGAATATATTATCCTAAATTTCAAAACCATAAAATATATTTTAAACTAAATATTGAATTTATTATTTCAATAGACAATTAACTATCAAAAAATAGTCAAGCCAATGAGTTACTTCTCTAAATTTAAATTGCTTATCTGAATCACGGATGAGTTACTTGATCATTAGGCTCAAATTCTAACTCAATACGCTGTACTATTTTTTTTAATGAAATATTTAAGTTATTTATTTATTACCCTAATTTGAAAAATATATTTAACCATTAATAAAAAAACATTAATAAGTATTAATGTATGAGCAAATAGAATTAAATCAAATTTAAGATAATGCTTAGTTAGTAAAATACTTTAAATGAATTAAAATTTATTTTTAAACTAATGATTTGAGTTTATTAGAGACTTTAAGAATTTTATTTTCATTATTAAAACCATAAATTATTTTATTAAGCTAACTCTAATTTTTTCATCTTATTAGTTAACTAATTGCCAATAGTCAAGTCAGTGAGTTGCTTCATTATTTCACTCAAATTATTTTTATTACTTATGGATCAGTTACTTGATGTTTATGCTCAAATTCTATCTATTATGGCATAGTACTATTTTTTTCAAAAGTTATTATTGCTCTAAAAAAAAGCTATCATTAGTATTAGTTAGTACATTAAAAAATAATACTAAATTTAATTTAATTATAAAATTTAGTTAGGTAGATAGATACTTTAAATCAGTATTTATTTTTAAAGAATGAATAAGAAAGAAAAATGAATTAAAATTTATTTTTTAAATTATAATTTTATTTAATTAATTAGACACTTTAAATAATTTGTTTCAATTTAGAAAACCATAAATTATATTATTAAGTTAATTCTGAATATATGAGATCAATATAATATTAATTATCAATAGTCAAGTCAATGAGTTACTTCATAATTTTAAGCTTCTCAAATTCTATCTATTACTCATGGCGCTGTACTTTTTTTTAAATATTATTTATCATAAATTATGACCCTAACCTACCTAATATGAAAAGTATATTTTAGCTAAATAAAAAATTTTTTTTAGTATTTAAGAATGAAAAAATAATATTAATTGCAATTTAACTACAAAGTTATGCTAATTAATTTTATACTTTAAATCAGTTATTATTTTTATAGGTTCATTTTAATAGTAAATTTCTAATTTAATTCTCAAAATAGATAAGTAGATAGAGGCATTAATTATTTTTTGATGAAAATGTGAATTAAAAAAATTATCAAAACTAATATTTAAAGTATTAATTTAAAATGAGATAGAAGCTTTAAACAATTGATATTATTTTAGAAACATAAAGATATTATTAATCTAAAGTAAATAGTTAACAGAGTTATACAATCAATTAGTTATCAATAGCCTAATCAATAAGTTATTTCAAATTTTTTTCTGTGAATTCAAACTTATTATTAATGGTGCTGTAATTTTTAAAAAATTTATGTGAAAACCTTAATTAATTTGATTAAATTTTTTAATTTTAAAAAAATTAAAATTAAAAAATTTTAATTAAAAATAAAAGTTAAATCTAATTATGTTTCAAATATATTAAATAAATATGTCTATTAAGTTAAAAAAATTAAGTTTGTAAGATCAGTAAAAATTAATTAAAAATTTATTTATAAATATTAATTTGATATAATTAGACAATTTAATTATTCTATTTTGATATTAGAAACCATAAATTATATTATTAAGCTAATTCTGAATATATAAATAAGCTCAAAAAAATATAAATTATTCATAGTCAAGTCAATGAGTTACTTCATAATTTTCTTAAATTCTATCTATCTATTACTCATGGCACTGTACTATTTTTCAGAAGTTATTTTAAAGTAAATTTTTAACATAAAATGCTACTTAATATTTTATCGCTTTTTTTTTAAAGTTTTTAAATTTTAAAAAAATTATTTAAAATCTAATTTAATCATAAGATTTAGCAAATAACATACTTTAAGTCAACTTTAATTTTAAAGATTCATTAAGATACAAAATGATTTAAATTTAAAAGTATTGATTTGATTTAGTTGATTAATTATTTAATTAGACACTTTTAATATATTATCTTAATTTTTAAAACCATAAATTATATTTTAAAACTAATTCTAGACATATAAATTTTATAGACTATCAATTATCAATAGTCAAGTCAATGAGTTACTTCAAAATTACGCCTAAATTCTATCTACTACTCATGGCACTATACTATTTTTTCAAAAGTAATCACTTTTTAAAAAGTTTTTGAGCATTATAAATACTTAAAAATAATTTTAAATCTAATTTAATTACAAATTTATCAAATTAATACATACATGCTTTAGTCAATTTTTATTTTAAAGATTCATTAAGATACAAAATGATTTAAATATTAAAGTATTGATTTGATTTAGTTGATTAATTATTTAATTAGACACTTTTAATATATTATCTTAATTTTTAAAACCATAAATTATATTTTAAAACTAATTCTAGACATATAAATTTTATAGACTATCAATTATCAATAGTCAAGTCAATGAGTTACTTCAAAATTACGCTTAAATTCTATCTACTACTCATGGCGCTATATTATTTTTTCAAAAGTAATCACTTTTTAAAAAGTTTTTGAGCATTACAAACTCTTAAAAAAATATTTTAAATCTAATTTAATTACAAGATTTATCCACTAAATACATATTTAGTCAATTTTTATTTTAAAGATTCATTAAGATAAAAAAATGATTTAAATTTTATAATGTTGATTAGATTGAGTTAGTTTAGTTATTTAATTAGACGCATTTAATATATTGTCTTAATTTCCAAAACCATATATTATATTTTCAAATTAATTTTAAATATATAAGTTCAATATTATATTAATTATTAATAGTCAAGTCAATGAGTTACTTCATAATTACGTTCAAATTCTATCTATTACTCATGGCACCAAACTATTTTTTGAGGCATTTTTGTTTTAAAATAAATTTTTATTAACATATGTTAATGAATATTTGTTGCTTTTTTAAAAGTTTTTGATTTATTAATTCAGAAATATTTTTTAATCAAATTTAATAATAAGATTAAGCTTAAATGCATACATACATACATACATACATACATACATACATACATACATACATACATACATACTTGAAGTCAATTTTTATTTTTAAAGATAATTTAAATATTTTATCTTAATTTTGAAAGCCATAAATTACATTTTAAAGTTAATTCTAGAAATATAATCTGAGATTAACAATAATATATTAGTCAAGCGAACTACTCTAGGTGTATGCTGTAATCTTTTTTCAAATGTTATCACTTTTTAAAAAGTTTTTGAGTTTTATTTACTTAAAAAATTATTAAATATCTAATTTAGTTATTAAATTTAGCTAAATAAATGCTTTTCGCCAATTTATTTTGAAAGATTAATTAAGATAGAAAAAGAATGGAAATTTTTAAATATAAATTTGATTAAATTAGTTAGTTAGTTAGATAGATAGATAGTTATTTAATTAGACACTTTAAATATTTTATCTTAATCTTCAAAACCACAAATTACTTTATAAAATTAATTTTAGATATATAAGCTCAATACACTAACAATTATCAATAGTCAAGTCAATGAGTTACTTCATAATTGCATGCAAATTCTCTCTATTACTCACGGCGCTCTACTATTTTTTTCGGATGTTATTTTATGGTAAATTATTATCATAAAATGATAATAAATATATTATCCCTTTATCTAATTTAATTATTTAAGTGAGCAGTTTAACTCATTTATTTTTAAAGATTCATTCTTAATATAGAAAAATGAGTTAAATTTTTAAATATTGATTTGATTGAGCCATTTAGTCATTTAATTAGACACTTTAAATATTTATATTAATTTTCAAAACCATAAATTACTTAATAAAATTAATTCTAGATATATAAGCTCAATATACTATAGATTATTTATTGTCAAGCCAATGAGTTACTTCATCATTAAGTCTTCTTCTAATGTTAGACTATTTATTATCAATAGTCTTTCAATAGAATTATACTAATTATTCTCTATTACTCATGGCGCTGTACTTTTTTCAAAAAATAATTTAAAATAAATAATTAGGTTAATAAGAAAAATAAATTTATTTTAGCTAATTTAAAAAACTCTTTTTAGTATTTTTGCATGAAAAAATAATATTAAATAAAATTTAATTACAAAGTTATGCTAATTTTATACATTAAATCAGTTAAAATTTTTATAGGTTGATTAATGTATTAAATTTCTAATTTATTTCTCAAAATGCGTAAGTAGATGCTTTAATTATTTTTGATGATTATGTGAATTGAAAATGTAAATCAAAAATAATATTTAAAGTATTTATTTAAAATAAATTAGACCCTTTAAATAATTTATATTAATTTTAGAAATCATAAACAAACTATTAATTTAAAACTAAATAGTTATTTATAGTCTTGATAGAATGAATTAGTTATCAACAACCAAGTCAATAAGTTAGTTACTTATATTTTTCTCTTAAAATTCTAACTTATTACTAATGGTGCTGTAATTTTTCTTATTTACTTGAAAGCCTTAATTAATTTTTTAATTTTGATAATAAAATTTTTTTAAAAAAATTAATTACAACACAAATTAAAAAGTACATAAAAAATAATGAAAATTTATGCTAACTATTTTTAATTTGAAAAAAGCGATTGCTTCTAAAAAAGTAGAAATAAATGACTAAATTTCATGAGTTATGAATTTAAATTTGATGGTATACTAGTCTTTTATAGACTCCATTTTAAGCTATAAGTTATGAATGATTTCCATACTCTTTTATTTCACCATTTTCCATTACATAAATTACATCGCTTTTTACTATAGTGCTAAGTCTATGAGCTATCACTATAATTGTGATTCCTCTGTAACCCATGAGTTAGTCTATATATTTTTGTACTAAATGCTCACTTTAAGCATCTAAAGAGCTTGTGGCTTCATCTAATATTAAAATACTTGGCTTTTTCATCAGAGCTCTTGCTATTGCTATTCTTTGCTTTTATCCGCCACTCAATTTAATGCCTTTAGACCCTACTAGAGTTTTTAGGCCTTCAGGAAATCTTTATTCATCAAAGACAAATTCACTCACTCCACTAACATCACAAATTTATCTTAATTCCTCTTAAGTATATTTACCATCTTAACATCCATATGTAATGTTGTATTCTATATCATTATCAAAGAGAGAAGGTTCTTAATTAACTAACCCAATGCTGCCTCTTAAGTAGTTTAAAGGAATATCTTTGATGTTTTTATCATCCAACATTATAACACCTTCTTCAACATCATAGTATCTTTCAATTAGTTTTACTAGAGTTGATTTTCCACTTCCACTCATTCCAACAAAAGCTACTAATTAACCTGGTTTTATTTCAAAATTGATGTTTTATAAAACGTATTTTCGCTAGAGTTTATATTTATCTTTTAATTAGGTTTAATCTAGTGAGTTTTAAGAATCAAAACCATCCAAGGAACTATGGCTATCTAATTCTTAGTTACAATCTTAAAGAGAAGATTCAGATTCTGAACTATCATAATCAACTTCAGAATCCTATTTATCAATTTGCTTTTACTTGAAAAGTGAATCTGTTGTAATTGGATATTTAAAATTTACATTTTCAAACTTTATACTTCCTTTTAAATATTAAATAGGTTAATTTTTCTCGCTACTTATATTATTATCTTTTATTTTAGGTTTTATTTCGAAGAGCCTCATAACCTTTCCAATATATTTATATTTTTTATGGTAATATTTAGCAGGTTTGCTGATAATTACCTTAGAAATATCTTTTGAAAGTAAGATTGCACTGTAAACATAAACTAAAATCTCTGCAAGACTGTTAATAATTATGCTTTTATTTTAAGAATCTTCAAGACCAGAAATTACTAAAAGCAAAATGATTCCTAATTTCATAGCATGAAAACAAAAGTTTCTTATTAAATATTTGAGTTACTTTAAATACTCAATTTAGTTTTGATTTTTGCTGTTATCATTTATTATTTTTGTCAGATTTTCAATTTCATTTTGTTCTTTGTTAAATATTTTAATTAAATGAATATTTGTAATAATATCATCCAAAGCAAAGACTTTGTATTCGTTTTAGAAATCAGTATTCTTTTCAGATTTTTGTTTTTTTATGTTAATAAAATAATTAATGATAGCACCAATTATTGCAATAACAGAAACAAACAAAAATATTTAAGGACTCTAGCAATAAACAAAAATAAGTTGACTAATTATTTCAGTATACTAGTTAAAAATTTTGGTAAACTTTCCATAAGATATTTCAGATGTGATCTATTCTGCTCCTTCTTATACAATATTTGAAAGATATGTAACCTTATTATCCTCAAAGAATTAGATGTCTAGACTAAATAAATGCTCTAAAATTGATTTTTATATTCTTTATCTAGCTATATCGTTTGTATTAAAATAGTATTACAATTCTTAATAGTGTAAAATTTATTCTATTATTTAGCATACAATGTAACAAAAAAGGAGATATTTGACTTAAGAATAATTCTATTCCTACAAACTTTATTTGAGTTCTATCATTAAGAAGGGTTCATAAGCTAAAATAAGTGAGCAAATAATAAAATTTAAGTTAACTATGAAAAATCCTCTCCAGTCAATCTTCATGAATTTTAAATAAAACCTCCAAATTTAAAATTGAGATGGAATCTCCTTTTTTTTAGATTTCTATATTTCATCTTTTTTACTCACTTCATTTTGAAGAGAGCAATTAGCAAACGATTTCAGTTTTTCTAGATATTACATTTATAATTATTATTTAATTTTTATAATTTACTAAATAAAATACCTCACAATTTAGGCAAAGATTAAAAAAATAGTAATACACATTAAGAATTATTGTAAAAATGGAATATCAAAAATTAAAAATAAATAATTTACTAAATTTTTTTAATCAAAACCTGATAAGAGTCTCTATTGTCTATAATTTAATAAAAGAATATACTTTAATAGACAAAAATATATCAGATTTTAAAAGTTAATTTTGTTTAGTAATCAAAACAAATAATATCTACTAAGTATCATAAAGGGAAGTTAAAAAGTTTATCTTATAGCCTTCATTCTTATATTGTGCGGTGCTTAAAAAATAAATTTGAACTAAAAATTCAATAAAATATATCATATTATGATTCTACAACATTTTTTTGCTGAAACCAAAATTACCTTCATTAAGAGGTTTGTCTAAAATTAAATTTAATTAATTCATCATAATATTGTCTATAAATAATATGTTGATGGATTAATAAATAGCTAAGTTAAAGGTAAATGAGTATGTTTGCTTATTTTATTTAGATTATTAAAAATAAAAAAATTCTTAATAGGTTAATATTCTTCTTATGTAAATTAATAGATTTTATTGGTCAAAAGAATTAATTATATACTATAAATTCACATAATTTTGTACTCAACTATAATAAAAATATGTATAGCCGATCCTGGTTTTAAAATTAAATATTTCAAGATAAATTTTTAAACAAAACGAATTTAAATTAAAAAAAATACATAACATATATTTATAAATATATATTTATCATTTATTTATATAACTCTATTTTAATTGTGATAAAATTTAAATATCAAGATCATTAAGTTTATTGCTACTACCAGAGCACCTGTTCATAAAATTATCTATAAATTTCTACTATAATTTCTCAGATTTTAATATTAAATTTTACTTTTCATAGTGACTTAAACTATTTTCTATATTAGTATTTTAAATAAAAATGCTATTTTATAAAAAAATTTACCATATTAATCAAAGCTATTCTCTATATTTTTTTAGTCTAAATCTAAAATATTAGATGAAAGTCCGATACATTTCAAAGCTGCTAACTAATCTTAAGTAAGTATAAGCATGATAGCTTTCTTCAAGAACATAAAGTCTGAAAAGAAGTTTAAAATATTTAATTCACCCAAAAGTTATTTTTAAATTGCTTAGATCTGCCTTTAAGTATTTAAATAATTCACTTTTTCTTACCTTCGTTTACAAATTCTTTTTTATAAAAATTAAATATATTTTAGCTTATTATTTATTTATTTATTTATTAATTTATTTATATATATATATATTTATTTATTTATTTGTTTGTTTTACTTATATCCAAATATGAGATTTTTGACTTTATCAGAATACCCCATCTTCTACATTTCAGATATTCTCTGCTTGTAACTATTTGAATTCTTTTTTTCAGATATCTCTTCATTGGCTTTTTCTTGTTTTTATTTTAATTCATATTAATAGCTTTTCTTTTTAACAGCATTATTTTCTTATGTACTTGAAGTCTTTTAATTAAAAATACTTTCTTTGGTTTTACTCTTTTTCAAAGTTTATTTTTTTAGCTAAAAGAATGGTTTTTGGCTTATTTAGTTTAAAGGTTTCTAATTTAATATTTATGACTCTTTAAAGCTAAAGCTCAAATTATCTAAATATTTAAACTTATTTTATGTATTTTCCACAATATTTTATTATTCATTGATTGCAACGCTAAAATTTAAAGTGTCTTATAATTAGCTGGTTTGACCATTCTATATTGAGAAAGTTGAAAGTTTACCATCTAATTGTTATTTAAACTTATTATAGAAGGAAGGAATTAATTATGATGGGGTAATTACATCACTCTCTTTAACATCATCTATTTCTATTTCCTCTTCTTTATTTAATATTTAATTTGTTTTATCCTCTTGAGATATTTACTTTTTTAATTGTTACTAATTGCTATTTTGTTATTAATCTAATTACTAATTCAAACAATCTTGTTTTAAAACTTGAAAAAGGGTGTCTTGATAAATATTATTTAAAAATAGTAAGAGAAAGTCTTTTCGTATTGATTTTAATGATATAGCTCTGCCAACCACACCAACCATCATCAAAAGTGTTAGTGTACTATTGACCTAAGAAAATACTTAAGGAAGCGAAGGATATTAAATTTCTGTTTGCTACACTACTTCATCTAGATATATCAACATTTTACTGTATGGCTCTACACCAACATATTTACTTGTATAATTCCTATCTAAAGTTTAATCTTACTAAGTATAAGAAATAGGTGAAGAAAACGAAGTTTGCTCTTAAATTAAAAGTCCTTTTTTAACAGAAGTAACTTATTTTTAAATCTTTATTCTGGATAGTATTTACTAGTTAGCTAACGTGAACACATATGCATTTCTATAACTGTTTTATACTTCTTAGGATGATGTATTATACTACGAAGTTAACAACTATAGTCTCAAAACAGCATTTTAACCATTTATTATTCTGTCAATTTCTTTTTAACTAGCACAATTTTCAGGGATATAGGTCTTAACATCATCTTAATCATAGCACCCATAGGTGTTTATATTAATTTAAGAGATTAAACTATTTTTTGTATCTAAGGAGAGAGTGTGATTTAAAATTTTAGAGAAATTTAAACATTTAAATCCTATTAGAATAGGATTAGTGCAATCAATAACATCTAACTAAATGACTACTTGTTCACTTCTATTAAAAAGGTAAAATTAAGCCATATAAACGACATAAGTTTTATTCTAATCTTTTTAGATTAAGTCTATGCTAAGGTTTGTGTCATATTCATACCTGAAAGCAACCAAATCTTTATTTAATGTAAGATCAATTTATGTATCGTGTATAAATGTTTGGGATCTAAAACTTGGCTCAATGTAATTATTTGCATAATCATACATAATGGAAAGAAAATAAATAAAAATTCCTAAAATAACAAAAACTGTTAGTATGGTTCCAAAAAGAGTACCCTTTTTTAATTAATTGCCTACATTGAATGAGAACTATGATGAGAATAAATCTAATTTTGAGTATATCATTTATAAACAATATTCTTTTAATTTGATAATTATTTTTGATGGTAATTTTCTTCTACTTTTCTATTTGTTAAAATCACTGTTTTTTAATTTAATTGGTATGTTTTTTAAATGTGCACACTACATGTAAAAAATTAAGATTAATAATGTAATCTAAGGAGATTTTAATTATTTAACATCTGTTTTAATCATACATTTAATTATAATCGAAATTCTCAAATACAATTAAAAAGCTGTTTGTTTTAACTTATTAAAAAATAAAAAACTATTTAAATTGACTAATATATTTTTTTCTAAACTATTATTTATTGTTTTTATTTAAAGAATTAATAATCATGATTTCTAAAAACAAACTCGTCAACCAGCAATATATTTTCTTAAATATTTCTAAAATGAGCAAATTAATTAATGTTAATAATTAATTAAAGTAATAATTATATTTTAATTTCAAATTTTATTTAAAATACAAACCAAGTTTATTTTGAGATATTAATCAATAGAAATTTTAAATTAAGTTCAAAATAAATTTATTAAATATGTCTATATATGTCTTAGAGAGATATTAATTTTAAATATAATATTTTTAAGAATCTAATAAATTACATAAGCTAACATTAATGAGTAAATAATAAAATTTAAGTTAACTATGAAAAATCCTATCTATCCAATCTTCATGAATTTTAAATAAAACCTCCAAATTTAAAATTGAGATGGAATCTCCTTTTTTAAGATCTCTATTTTTCGTCTATTTTACTCATTTCACCCCGAAGAGAGCAATTAAAAAATGATTTTAGTTTTTCTAGATATTACAATTTTTATAATTTACTATATAAGATACCTATAAACTAAGACAAGGATTAAAAAATAGTAACATATATTAAGAACTATTGTAGAATTTGGAATATCAAAAATGAAATAATTTTATTAAATTTCTGAACAAAATCTGGTAAGAATTTTATTTCCAAGAATTCAATAAAAGAATATAGATTAAGTATAAAAAATATATCATATAGCTATTTTCAGAAAAATATTTATTGAATTAGAAATATAGACTTAGTAGAATAGTAAATATTATTTAATATAATATAAAAAAAATTAAAATAAATAAAAAAAAGGTTTTGAACCTGATAGAAGAAAAAAATCAAAAATTTAAATAGTTTACGATAAAATTTGTAAACAAAATCAATTTAAAAAAAAATACATATACATACATATATATTTCATTTATTTATATAACTCTATTTCAATTGTGATAAAATTTAAATATCAAGATCATTAAGATTATTGCTACTACCAGAGCACCTGTTCAAAAAATTTTCTATAAACTTCTACTATAATTTCTCAGATTTTAATATTAAATTTTACTTTTCATAGTGACTTAAACTATTTTCTATATTAGTATTTTTAATAAAAACGCTATTTTATAAAATAATTTACCATATTAATCAAAGCTATTCTCTATATTATTTTAGTCTAAATCTAAATTATTAGATGAAAGTCCGATATATTTCAAAGCTGCTAACTAATCTTAAGTAAGTATAAGCATGATAGCTTTCTTCAAGAACATAAAGTCTGAAAAGAAGTTTAAAATATTTAATTCGCTCAAAAGTTATTTTTAAATTGCTTAGATCTGCCTTTAAGTATTTAAATAATTCTCTTTTTCTTTCCTTCGTTTACAAATTCTTTTTTAATAAAAGTTAAATATATTTAACTAATTATTTATTTATTTATTTGTTTGTTTGTTTTACTTATATCCAAATATGAGATTTTTAACTTTATCAGAAAACCCCATTTTCTACATTTCAGATATTCTCTGCTTGTAATTGCTTGAATTCTATTTTTCAGATATCTCTTCCTCGGCTTTTGCTTGTTTTTATTTTTATTAGTATTAAGAACTTTTCTTTTTAACAGAATTATTTTCTTTTGTACTTGAAGTCTTTTAATTAATAATACTTTCTTTGATTTTATTTTTTTTCATAGTTTAATTGCTTAGCTAAAAAAATGATTTTAAGTTTATTTAATTTAAAGATTTCTATTTTAGTATTTATTACTCTTTACAGCTAAAATTCAAATTATCCAAACATTTAAACTTATTTTATGCATTTTCCATATATTACTATTCATAGATTTATATGCTAACATTTAAAGTATCTTATAATTAATTGGTTTGATCATTCTATATTGAGAAAGTTGAAAGTTTACCATCTAATTGTTATTTTTGCTTACTTTAGAAGGAAGGAATTAATTATGATGGGGTTAGCTCATCACTCTCTTTAACATCATTTAATTCTATTTCCTCTTCTTTATTTAATATTTATTTTGTTTTTTCCTCTTCTGGTATTTACTTTTTTAATTGTTACTAATTGTTATTTTGTTATTAATCTAATTAATAATTAATTGAATCTTGTTTTAAAATTTGAAAAAGGGTGTCTTGATAAATATTATTTAAAAATAGTAAGAGAAAGTCTTTTCGTATTGATTTTGATGATACAGCTCTGCCAATCACACCAACCATCATCAAAAGTGTAAGTGTACTATTAACTTAAGAAAATACTTAAGGAAGTGAAGGATATTAAATTTCTGTTTGCTATACTAATTCATCTAGATATATCAGCATTTTACTGTATGGCTCTACACCAACATATTTATCTGTATAATTCTTATCTAAAGTTTAATCTTACTAAGTATAAGAAATAGGTGATGAAAACGAAGTTTTTTCTTAAATTAATAGTCCTTTTTTAACAGAAGTAACTTATTTTTAAACCTTTATTCTGGATAGTATTTACTAGTTAGCTAACGTGAACACATACGCATTTCTATAACTATTTTGTACTTCTTAAGATGATGTATTATACTACGAAGTTAACAACTATAGCCTCAAAACACCATTCTAACCATTTATAATACTGTCAATTTCTTTTTAATTAGCACAATTTTCAGGAATGTATGTCTTAAAATTGTCTAAATCATAGCACCCATAGGTGTTTATATTAATTTAAGATACTAAACTATTTTTTGTATCTAAGGAGAGAGTGTAATTTAAAATTTTAGAGAAATTTAAACATTTAAATCCTATTAGAATAGGATTAGTGCAATCAATAACATCTAACTAAACGACTACTTGTTCGCTTCTATTAAAGAGATAAAAGTAAGCCATATAAACAACATAGGTTTTATTCTAATTTTTTTAGATTAAGTCTACGCTAAGGTTCGTGTCGTATTCATACCTGAAGGCAACCAAATCTTTATTTAATGTAAGATCAATTTATGTATCATGTATAAATGTTTGAGATCTAAAACTTGGCTCAATATAATTATTTGCATAATCATACATAATTGAAACAAAATAAATAAAAATTGCTAAAATAACAAAAATCGTGAGTATGGTTCCAAAAAGAGTACCCTTTTTTACTTAATTTCCTACATTGAATGAGAACTATGATGAGAATAAATCTAATTTTGAGTAAATCATTTACAAACAATTTTATTATAATTTGATACTAATTTTTTATGGTAATTTACTTCTACTTTTATAGTTGTTAAAATCACTGTTTTTTAATTAATAGCTATTTGCGAAAGAAAAATTAAGTGGTTTATATTTCACTAAAAACTTAATTGGGATATTTTAAAAAATAATAAATAAATTATAAAAAAAATTTATAATCGATTTAAAATTAATATAATTATTCATTTGAATTTGAGAATTTAAGATAATTTACCTAATGATCTATAAACTTTGCTTTTTTTTTTGTGAATTTTTTAATTGTAAAATTTTTAATTATTTGGAAAAAAATTTTGTATCTTAATATGACTTTGAATTAATAAGTGAGGATTTATAATTAATAACTTAAACTTTTTAGGTTAATATTTAAAAGTATTTGTTTGTTTTTCTAAGGTAAATTATTTCAAATATTTAATTTTATATTAAAAAATAATAAAATATTTCACAAACAAAATATATATTTTCTGAAAAAAAAATAGAAAAAACAACAAATTAATAAAACAGTTTATATATTTGTTCAAAAAATAATAAGTATTTCAATCAAATAATCTTCTTGGGATATCTTTAATTCTCATTTCTTTAAAAGGTTGATTAAAATCAAAGGTAAAAACTGATAGTAATTCAGTTTTTTATTTGCAAATCTTCTGATATTAATATATTTACTTATCTATTTTCATAATTTTTCCTTAGTAAATATTCTGAATTTCAGGAAAAGTTTCATCATTCAAATTTAATTCTATAAATAATTTGATTCCTTTTAAATATTTCTGAAGTAAAATCATATTATTTCTATAGTAATCCTCCTATAATTCGCCTTTTTCAACGAAATCATCTGTGTATTTTTGTAAACATTCATCTAGTATACTAATATTTTAGGCATTAGCATTGTAAAGATTGTGCCCTGCTTAAAAATATCTTGGTATGTTTTAAGGATTTTTAGAATTAATATATATTTCTCCTGATGAATGTTCACTTTTTACTAACTACCAAAGAGCATAAATAAGTTCTTTAAGATGTGGTTCCTAAAAGTAATAAGAAGGTATTAATCCCTAACAAGAATAATTAAAAACCGTATAATGTTCTAAATACATTGCAGCTTTAGCTTGATCATCACTAATTTTATTTTCAGAAAGTAATTACTTTCTATCTTCATGAAGTCTCTCCAACATATTTTAGCAACAAGTCTAAATAAGTTAATGCATTTTTTTGCTTACTTAGCACAACTTAATAATATCCTAAGCATTTAAAAAAGGTAAAATAACCTAAATGGTATTTTTATTAATATAATTAAAGGCATTATTATCTTTTCTCAAATACATAATTGGTCTTTCATATTTATCTATAAGCTTACTTTTCACTTTTTGCACTTTGCTAATGTGCTAAAACAATTTATAAAATCTAACTCCTTATCTTTAATTATCTAGATATTCTTTATTAGTACTTTATTATATGTTAAAATACTAGCATATAATTTTTAAGAGTTATATCATTGGGGTATTTAATGATTCCTCTTATATTTAAGGTACTTTTAAGTCTGTTTTTGATGGTTAGATAAAATACTATGAAAGTGGTTAAAACACAGTTTCTATGCCAGCACTTAGAATAAATTTAATAATTTCAGATTTATTTTAGTTAGTTTTCATGAAGAAATTGCAGCTTTTAGTGAAAATATCAAGTAAAACTTCTTCCTATGCAGATTTTTTTTTAGCCTAAAATTCATTCATCTCTTTTTGTATCTCTTAAATAGAATTCTTGATGAGTTTATTATAGCTAATAGAATTCAAAACTATATTTTTCCCTACCTAGTTTATCTCCAAATACTAACTTGAGTTCATTTATTTAAACTTTTTTGTATAGTCTAGTGTAGCCAATACTTATGGGACTTTTTTCCTAAAATATCGAGAAATGGCTGCAGCTTTTACATAGTCTTCTATCATAAAAAAGCTCATAATTTTATTAATGATTACTTCACCAAATATTTCTAAAAATTTTGATTTACTTGAAATAAATTTTTGTTTTTTTTCATCATTTATTTGTGCTATTTATTATAAATTATTATCGCTACTACTATTGATTAAGTTATCTTTTTCATTTTATAACTCTGATTTCTACTTTTGAGAGTTTTTCTCTGCTGTTACTTTTTAATCGTTTTTTATCGGCTCATTTAATGTTTGTTTAACTTAAAATGTTTTATTAACTTAAGTAGCTTAAATATTTTGACTTTAAGAGTTATCATTTTCAGTAACTGTTTTTTAGTTATTTTTTTATAAGCTATTGCTTTCTATTTGCTTCTTTTATGGTACTTGAATTGCTTAAATAGTTTAACTTTTTTGACTTTGAGAGCCATTATTTGGAACAGCTACTTTTTAATTTCCTTATATTAAAACATTTGACTCAATAATTTTCTTTTAAGGTGGTTAATTACTATTATTAGTTTAAGTTTTTAGACTTTTTGAGTCATTTATTTCAACTGGTATTTTTTAATCACTTTTTTTCAAATCATTAGATTAAGCTGGATTCTTTAACAGTGATTAATTTAAGTAAATAGATTGGATTTTCTAACTTTAAGAATCGTTTGTAGGAACTTTTTTAATGTCGCTTTTTGCTTAAGTTGAGTTTTATTTAGTAGTACTTGATACTTAAATTTTTTAAAACAAATTAGTGGCCTGATCTTTTCCAATATTGCTATTTGCATTATTTTAATTAGCAACTTAATTAGCTTATTTGTGTAGATTGTTTGAAGCTAATGAAGTTTTCTGAGTAGAATTTGAAATAATAGATGGTTTTTGTATGGTTGTTTATGCGGGCTTAGGCTTTTCAGCAGTTTTAGATGATTCTTTTTGCATTTTTTGTAAGTAGAATTTAAATTTATTTGGTTAACTAATTAATAATAAATTCTTTTCCTAAATAATTTATTAAAGCCACAGATATAGATAAAAATCTTATAGAAAAATAGATATTACTATCAATTTTCTATATAAATAAATAATTTTTTTATTTTAAATTTTAAAAGAAGACATAATTTACCTTAATTTTTAGTTTTTTAAGAAATAACATCCTACTTTAAATTTATTTGAGATTTATTTATAAAAACTACCATCAATTCGAATTCGCTTGAATAAGAGGATTTTAACTTAGGATTAAAATATTATAAATAATTATGTATCATCTATACTTTTTTTAAAGAAAATGTTTAATGATAAAAAATATAATTTTGATTTAAAATAAAATTTTTTATTAAATAATAACTCAATTAAATTAAATACCATAAATCCTATTAATTAAGATAATAAATATAAAATTTTCAGAATTATATTTATTAAGGCACTAATTTTTTATTTCTTCATTAGAGTGCAATATTTTAATTTAGATGCTTTTATATGAGACTCCACAGTATTCATTCCTCCTACCTCCTAAAAGGCAAAAAATTTATAAATAGACAAATTTATTTAGAATTTCTTTAATATTTGAAGGTTGCAAGCTATGGCGATTGAGGGAAACGGCATATTAGAATATACATAATATTAGTACTTACTTTAATATAAGAAACTCACTTTAGTATAAGAGGATTTAAAAAAGGTGATTTATAATAAATAAATAAATAAATGGATTTTTTAAATGTTCTTTTTTAAAGAATTGGTGGTAATATAATATATTTATATTTTAATAAAATACCTAACAATGAACATAAATATTTTATATTGCTTCATATTTGATATTTCTATTTCATATATTTTTTTAAACCCTAAATAAATAAATTATTTATAAATTTATTTTAATTAAATATTTGTATTCCATAATTCATTAAGTAAATAGTTTAACCTTATTAAATATTAGAAAGATATTTTAAATAAAACATCTTTTTTAAATGTAAGTAAGACTTGATTTCAGTTTGCTTAGTTTTTTTTTAATTTATGTAAATTACAATTAGTTAATTTGAATAAGTTAATTCATACAATAATTATGATACAATAGCACTATTTGTATATAGTAATAAATGGTATTTTTTATTATTTTTTATACTCTTAAATTTTGTAGGGTATTTTTATGTCAGTAAAAAACACTCTCTATTATTCTCATTTAAATTTATATGAAAAATAATGCAAAATGAACAATTATTTAGTTTAAAATGAGATATTTAAAATTTTATGTACAATTTTAATTTGTGAAAATAAACTCAATTAGGAGTATTTCTGACAAAAATATGCATTTTTTGCTAATTAATAATTAGAAAGATGGAAATATTTACAACTTCAATAAATTAAAGATTAATGTTTAATAAATTCTATTGTCATTAATTTAGTTAGTTTTAATTTTATATTCAAAATTAACAATTTTATAAGTGAAATTAAACACGAAAATGAAATTGTAGTAATAAAAATTTACAATTTACATAAAATTATTTTAAATTAGTTTTATTTGAAGGAATAGAAAAATTAAGATGGATAGGCATTTATTTTAAAATCATCAGAAAAAAAGTTAAAAAGACGAAAATAGAATAGAAAGTGCATCTCCTGATCTCTATCTAGCTCTGGTTGTTCATAGAATATTTAAATTGAATGATATTATGAATGAAATGAGATTTCTTACTATTTTTGATTGTTATAGATTATTGATAATTAATGGAATCATTCAAATAACTAAATGGGCTCTTAGAAATTAATTTTCAATATTTTAGAAGACTCTTATTCTATCTTATAAATACAATACTTGTTTGTTTATTAGATAAATAAATTATAAGAAAAACTAATAATAAAATATTCCTTTTACATAAAGGCAAAAAGTAAACAACAAAAATTTAAAAGTATTAAATGGACGCTCAAAATTATAAACCCTTCAAGGAAAAATTCTCTCTAGCAGAAAGATAGAAAGAATTAGAAAAGTAGAAATCTAAATACCCAAACATGATTCCCGTCATTGTTGAAATTAACAAGAAGGCAAAAACAGTTAGAGTATTGGAAAAGCAAAAGTAAACAAATTTAATAATGATTTTAAAAACTTTGATTAATTTATTTCATTTACAAAAAGGTTCTTGGTATCAAAGGATGTTAAGCTTCACGAATTCCAATAAACAGTTCGTAAGAAATTAGATATTACAAATGAAGCTGATGCTTTGTTCTTCTTTGTTGGCAATAAAAAGATTGAGAAAATAAGTAAATATTATTTTTCCTTTTTAATCAATTATTTAAGTTGAATGTAGAAATTCATTCAAAAACAATCTATCTAAATAAAATGAATTCTAAAATTAAGCAATCAAAACTTTGAATTAATTTTCATTAATTTTAATCTTATAATTAATTAATAGATAGAACAATGAGCGAAATTTACCAAGAATCAAAGGATAAGGATGATGGTTTCTTATATATCACATACTCTGATCAAGAAGTATTTGGATCAATTTGATTGTAAAAGCAAGCTTTCATAAGTTAAAAGTCATTTAGCTTAGCGAAAATGCAGTAGTGTTTGCAATTATTTATTGATGATGAAATAAAATATGCTAATTAATTTAAAAATAATAAAATAATAAAATGTTTATGAATTAAATTGTAATTTTATCACTTTATATATATTAAAAAATAACTATTCAATTTTTCATATATTATTTCTATTCACGTATTTATCTATTTATTGGTTCAGTCGTTCTTATAATTGCTCAATTTTATAATATTTTAAACAAAATTCCTATTTTAATTCATTTACTTACTGTAGCAACTTTAGTAAGAAAAAGTTATTAAATCCTTTTAATCTAAAATATGTAAAAAATTTTATTAAATAATTTAATTGATTTTTTGTTTTTTGCTTAAATTTATTATCAGAAATAAATCAAATAGAACAAACATTATCTATTTTATGTAAATTAAATAAATGATTCCTTATTTTCAAATAAAATATTTCAATGTGCTTCTTGTTTGCCAGTAAGTAAATAAAATTTTACATTTTTAATAAAATATATAATATTTTCAAATAAATTGTATTTTATTAAAAGAAAAATGATCAACATTTTTTTACTTAAATTAACTATTTTATTGAACAACCAATATATTATCTGCTCTAGATAGACTATAAATTTATTAAAACATATTTTTCATATCAACTTTACAAATTTCACTAAATTTTTTCTTCAATTTACTTAGATTTTTTTGCTTTTGAGAATATTAATTTGATAAAATATTTCAAAATAAAGCAATATACTTCACATAAAAAACATTTTTAAATTAGCAAATTAATTTTCATATTTGATTATTTTTTAATATCTAAAATATCCATATTGATATATATAATGTTTGCTATTATTGATTTACTTTCCAAATTTATGAATTGATTATTTTAAAAAAATGAATTTTAAGATTTTTAAATATAGAAACATCTTTTGTAGTTTTTTTCTTAACTCAAAAATACATTAAAAATTAATATTAACTTTGTATATTATATTTTAGTAATTCTATTTGACATTTATTTTTAAAAGTTATACATTTTAAAAAAATTCTTCAGACAAATGTTTATAAACATTATCATTTATGAAATTAATTCTATTTTATAAGTTAATATGGATTGCTTTTTTATTACAGAAAACAAAATGGTAAACAGATGAAAATAAAAACTAAAAACTAATTAAAATAGAAAAAATCATTTTAGAAACTCAATATTTCATAAAGATAACTTTTGAATAATAATTTATCCTTTCTAATTTTTAAATATTCTAAAAACAAAATCTCAAATAAATTCTATGAGCTTTTTTACATAAGAACATTAAACACCTTAAAATAAAAAAAAAGTTAGGATATATATATTAATTAATAAAAAAATAACAAAAGAAATAAAAACCAACAAGATTCATATACTTTATCGAAGCATATACACATCTTTTTTCAAAGTTAATAACCTAGCTTGATTATTTTTTATTTAGTGAAACTTAATAAAAAAAATTAAGAATAAAAAACATTAATTAATTTTCTTTTGATATTTCTAAGTCTGTCTGAAAAATATACAAGAATTTAATAAAATCAATATGTTTTAAAATATAATTACATGGAAACTAGACTTGCAAAAAATTTATATTATTTGAGTATAAATTCATTGAAAATTAAATTCAATTATTTCCTCAATCTTATAAATGTAAATTATTTTTATTAACAATAAAATGTATGATTAATTAATTAAAAATAAATTCATCTTTTATTATTTTCAAATATTAAATATAGAAAAAAATAAAATTTCAATAAATTCATTTTCATAAATAAAAAAGGAGTTCTTTTCAATAAATAATTTATAAAATAGAATATTAAAAATTATCATAAAAAGTTTTTGAATTTTAAATTAGAATTATTAAAAATTATTTTTTTTTTTAATTATAAATTTAACAATTTATTATTCAAAAGACTTTTAACTTTTGATGAATTTTTGTTGAGATAAACTTTTTTATGGTAGTAACTAACTTCGACAAGATCTTTTAAAAAAAAACTTTAAAAATAATATTAGAAGAAGTAAAAGAAAAAGCAATATACTAAAAAAGAAAACATACAGGACATTAATAAATGAATAATATATAAAAAGATTAGTATTAAGTTTTCTTATTTTAGTATTCAAAAAAAAATTAATAATAAATCAAAGACATTTATTTAATTTATTGCAGCTTAAACTTCAATTTTAATTTTTCATAAGTTATATTTTATATTTAAAATGTTAAAAGTTTTTTCATTGAGCTTCACCCTTGACAAGCTTTCTAAGGACGTATTGGAGGATACCACCGTTTTAGAAGTAAGCAATTTCGACATCAGTATCTAATCTGGTCTTAACTTGGAAGGATTTACCAGTGCTAGTAGTAACAGTCAAGACTTCGTTAACCTTTAAGTTTCCACCCTTTAAGTCAATGTTGAAAGTTTCATGACCATTCAAACCTAAGCTGTCAGCGTTTTATCCATTTAAGAATTCGCAAGGTAAGATACCCATACCAACTAAGTTAGATCTGTGAATTCTTTCATAGCTTTGAGCAATAACAGCCTTGATACCTTGTAAGTAGGGACCCCTAAAATATTAAAATTACTTGATTAATAAAAAAAATAAATAAAATTTTATTACTTGGCAGCCCAATCTCTAGAAGAACCAGAACCGTATTCTTGACCAGCAAGGACAATAAGTTAGTGACCTTCCTTTTGATACTTTTCAGCAGCATCGAAGACAGCAAGCTTTTATCCTGAGGGGATGTGAACAGTTTCAGGACCAACCTTATCCATCATCTTGTTGATTAATCTGACGTTAGCAAAAGTACCTCTAGCCATGATTTCATCGTTACCTCTTCTAGCACCATAAGTGTTGAAGTCCTTAGATTAGATACCACGTTCGTTAAGGTATCTGGCAGCAGGAGAGTTCTTAGCGATGTTACCAGCAGGGGAGATGTGATCGGTAGTAATAGAATCACCTAAGTTCAATAAACAGTAGGCACTCTTGATGCTCTAGACGGGCTTGGGAACGAGTTCAGTGGTCTAGAAGAAGGGAGGATTGTGGATATAAGTGGATTCAGCCTTCCAGTCATAAACCTTCTTGTCAGAAGCCTTCAAAGCATTCCATCTGGCGGTACCTTGAGAAATTCTCTTGTAAACTTCGCTGAACATTTCAGGTCTAAGAGACTTGTGGACGGTGTCTTGAGTGAAGGTTCTAGAGGGCCAGATATCCTTCAAGAAGACAGCCTTACCGTGCTTATCAGTTCCAATAGGTTCAGTTTCGAAATCAATGTTAACAGTTCCAGCTAAAGCATAAGCAACAACCAAAGCAGGAGAAGCCAAGTAGTTAGCTCTGGTTAAGGGGTGGATACGACCTTCGAAGTTTCTGTTACCAGATAAAACAGCAGCAGCAACAACATCACCTTATCTGATAGCTTGGTCAACTTCGGGTTCTAATTCACCAGTGTTACCAATACAGGTCATGCAACCATAACCAGCAGTGGTGAAACCTAATTATTCTAAGTAAGATTGAACACCAGATTCAACGAAGTACTTAGTAACGACACCAGAACCAGGAGATAAAGTGGTTTTGATGTAAGGCTTGACATTCAAACCCTTTTCAACGGCAGCCTTGGCAAGGAGACCAGCAGCAACCATGGAGTCAGGGTTGGAAGTGTTAGTGCAGGAAGTAATAGCAGCAACAACAACGGAACCGTTAGAAAGAGTGTAGTCAGTACCCTTATAGTTGAAAGTGTGGGTCTTTTTTGATTATTATTCAGTTAAACCGAATCCCTTGAAGCCAGTCTTAGCAGTAAGGATTTAATTCCATTCTGATTTCATTTCGTTGAGGGGAACTCTGTCGTGGGGTCTCTTGGGGCCAGAAATACAGGGTTGGACTGAGGCAAGATCTAATTCAAGAACAGCACCAGTATAAACGGGGTCCTTAGAGCTGCTGGTTCTGAAGAGACCTTATTCTCTAAGATAGCTTTCGATAACCTTAACCTTGTGAGAGTCTCTGCCGGTGAGCTTCAAGTAGTCAACAGATTAGGCATCAATAGGGAAGTAACCCATGGTGGCACCGTATTCAGGAGCCATGTTAGCAATTGTAGCTCTATCAGCAAGAGAGAGATTTTCACAACCAGGACCGAAGAATTCGACGAATTTACCGACGACACCTCTCTTTCTGAGCATTTGAGTGCAAGTCAAAACCAAATCGGTAGCAGTGACGTGTTCCTTCAATTTACCATAAAGCTTGAAACCAACGACTTCAGGTAAGACCATGGAAATACATTGACCGAGCATAACAGCTTCAGCTTCAATACCACCAACACCCCAACCGAGGACACCCAAACCGTTAATCATAGTGGTGTGGGAATCAGTACCGACGACGGAATCAGGATAGAGGACACCATTTTCGTTGTTGAAAACGACTCTGGCTAAGTATTCTAAGTTAACTTGATGGACAATACCTATAATTTATAAATTATAATAATTAAATCAATTGAATTGGATTTTAAAAGTATTTTTTTAAATAAAATAAGCTACTAAAAAATTCAAATATTTATTTTAAGCAATCAAAAAGTCAAATATTTATCTTCAGTTGTTATGATTTTGATAAGCATCATTGCATAATTAAGAAAAAAATTTCAAAGAGTCTTAACTCTATCATGTAAAATTGATAGAGGGATTATTTGAAAATAATTAAATAGATATTGTTTATTTATTTGCTATTTTGTTTTTTGTGTGGGCTGTCTATGAAATAAAGGGATGTTTTAAAATAGTGTTTCAATGATTGAATAAAATAAATTAATAAGATATTGGAATTTTATTAGATTAGGGAATGAAATCAGTTGAGAGCGTATTTAATTATTATAAAAAGCTGGTTGTGATGTGATATGATTTATTATAAATAAATTAATTAGATCAGTGTAAATAAAATATCGTTTTTTATTTATCTATTTTTTTTTCTATCAAAAATATAATTTTTATTTAAATCTTGAAAAAAATTCTTTGATAAAATCTTTATAAATTAATAAAATATCAATTTTCATAAAAAATAAGATTCGAAAACTGATTCCATCTCCCTTCTAAATAATATGTTTTATTTGAACTTTGAAAAAAATATTTGCAATTGCTTATCATTTAATAAATTCTAACTAAATTCATGTATCTTTTTCTTTTTACTTATTCCGAAAATATCTTTCATATTCTTTTGTATAAATAATCAGCTTATTATGTATTAATCTTTTAGGTTTTAAAAAAAACTAGCTTTCAAATAGCTAGAAATAAATAAATAAAATGTTATTGATTTTGTTGTTTATTACCAGAACCAGGAGGAACAATGGTGAAGTTGTTAAGAGCTTTTTAACCCCACTTTAAGAATTCGAATCTTTCGTAGTTTCTGTTGAATTCGATTTCTTCGTTCTTCTCAAAGGCCTTCAAGTCTCTAGCAACATCAGCTTGGACAGAGTGATCGATAACCAAATCAACAGGGCACAAGGGGTTGATCTTGTTGGGATCTCCACCCAAACGGACCATAGCGTCTCTCATAGCAGCGAAATCAACAACAGCTGGGACACCAGTGAAATCTTATAAGATAACTCTAGCGGGCTTGAAGGGGATTTCAATTTGTTGAGTTGAGTTCTTTTCCCAAGCTAAGATCTTTTCAACATCAGCCTTTTTAACGTTGAATTCATCGCAGTTTCTAACAGCAGATTCTAATAAAATTCTAACTGAGTAGGGTAACTTTTCTATTTTATAATTTATAATAAAAAATATTTTAAAAATGCTTTGACTAAAATAGCTTGTTTTAAAGATTGTTTTCTTCTCTCTCTTTTTTTCCCTTCTTTCTACTGTTTTAAGCTAAATCCATTTAAGTAGAAACTTTAAGTAGAGAATATAATTAGAAAAATTCAATATTCTCAAGAAGCATTCTACCAATTTTCAATAAACCATTATTTTCGAGATGCTTATGTGGAGCTAATGCTTTTCTGTATTCATTTTCTCTAATTATTTTAAAGCATAGGAGCAAAAAGTATTTTTTGTACGCATTTTGGTCTTATTTAAAAATTGAAAGTAGGAGGAGGATTAAAGCAGAGTAAGAGTGAGAGAAAAATATAGACAAACAAGGCAAGCTTCTTATTGTTGTTACCTAATCTAGCGTCATGGAGGTCGGGGAGACTGTAGAAGTTATAGTTCTTTCCTTCAACCTTCAATTACTTAAAATTCTTTTAGAAGGGGTTGTTGAGGGCAGAGAAGTTGCAGGTGATCTTTCTGTACATTTTGAGTTTAGGTTCTTTTTTCTTCCTTTTAATTTTTTTTCTATTTAATTGCTTTAATTTTATTATGTAATAATAAGACAACCATTGGGTATTTAAATATCTTTAGTCCTTAAATGCCAAATTAAATAAAAAAGAAGCAAACAAATATCAAAAAATCAAATAAACTAACAAACAAACAAGCTTGCAAGCAAGCATAAAAATAAATAAATAATTTAATTTGTAAATATTAAGAAATAAGTCAATCACTGCTTAATAAATGCAATTTGCAATTAATTTCTTATTTAAATTAATATTGCTTTTTTCATCATTTATATGTTCATTTATTAATTGAATAATGTTAAATAATATAAGCAATCCTTTTTCCTTCTGTGCTTTCATTATAATTGCATAAAGTTGATATGTAATTTTGCAAAATCATCATATTTAAAATAATAACAACAACAACAAAAATAGTCATAAAATAAAAACAAAATTTAAAAAAATGAAATAGATGTTGAGATAGAAATGTAACTCTGTAACTAAAAAAGAATTCCTGATCAATACCATATCTCTTTAAATCTTTTCAAATCATACCATATCTCTATTACTATTTGTTGGAGTTTTAAATTTTGCGCTATCTCTCTTATATTAGGTTTGATAGGAAAGTATAAAAATACATTTAAATAAAGTATTTTTTGCTATAAACTGTTAGTAAACATATTTTTGACTAAATAATAATTATTTCAGATAACTTTTATTGTAAAATTAGTGATTTTAAGTATAATTTTGTTTTAAATAAATAATCCCTGTTTATTGTTATTTTATTAATCTTTGATGAAGAAGCAAATATTTTTTTATTATTTTAACGGGCAGAATCAAAGGAGTATCTTTATTTTTATTTTATTTATCATCAATATTTACGTCATCGTATTCCTACTTTTATTTTTATCATTTTTTGGCTTTAGACACAATTCTTATGATTAAAGTAAACTCGCAATAGTGGTTATTCACATATTTTATTTTCCTTTTCAAATATATCAAAGTAGACGAATCTTCATAACATTTTTACAGAAATTTCTATACACTTCCCCTGCTAGTTTACTTTTTAAAACTTTTTCTACTCATTCAAACGAATTATTAAAAAACTATTATCAAAGTTAACCGCTCTAATAAAATGTTTTAAATAAATTGACAAAAATTCCTTTAGCTATGACTAAATTATAAGTGCTTCTTTTAATTTTAGATTTTACTTAAGTTACTCCATTTTTATTTATACTGGGAAATCTTAATAGTCTATTCTACTTAGTTATTTACATCTCTTAAATTATAATTGACAAATCAAAAATTAAAAAAGGGCAATTTCATTTTTTTAATCAAAAGTAAACAATTAATTTAATTTCTAAATAATTATTTATAAAAAATAGATTTCTATTACAAGATATCAACGAATATATTTAATAAGATCAAAGCGGAACATTCTTGAAAACTTTTAAAGAAATTTCAAGAAAAAATAATTAAATTTTTTTTGTTTAGGCAAACATGAAAGGACATATAAAAATAGAAATATTTTAAAGATAAGTATTATTACTTGATACTCAATTTTTAAAAATTGAAAAATTTATTTTATTAAGATTTTAAAAATCCATAAGCAATAAAAAACCTAGATATTTTTCCAAATATTTTTTAATAGTAAAAATTCATATATTATTTGAGAAAAGTAAAAATTTATCAATGCAAACAATTATTTTTATAAAATGTTGTATTACAAAAATATAAATTTAATAAAAGTTAATCCAATAATTTTTAAACATTTTATTCAATTAAAATATCTTTTAATCATTTTTTTATTAATTATTTTTAATAATTTATCAAAATTAGTAAATAGAAAAATTTATAAAATAAATTTATGTTTACATTTATAAAACTTCCTCATAACTTTATAAATACAAATAAAAGTAAAAATTTTACTAGCTTAAATATTTAAAATAATACATAATATTGATATGATAAAATAAAAACATACTTATTATAACACATTAATATATTTCATATCTTAGAAAAAGATTGCTACTCTTATAGTATCAATATGTAAATATTAAAATGAAAATGCTAAAAAATCATATTAAAACATTAAAAATTACAAAAATAAATAAAAATATTGCTTTATTTAGTATTGAATTTACAAAGATAATTTACCATTATATAGTTATTGCTAAAAAAGAAGAAACTAAATAATAAAAAATAACGAAATGATGATATTTTTTAGAAAGGATACTTTTAGGTATTTTGATAGCAGAAAAGTTAATAATAAAATATAATTGTTAAATAATAAAAGAAATGAATGGCTTAAATAAATTTTGTATGGAAATGTAATTTAGAAATTTAAATATTAAAAGAGATAAAAAAGATTATTTATATATGATTGGTTGTTGTTTTATTTTTAAATAATTTAATTTGACAAGTATTAATTTTCTGTTAATGTGTCAAATAAGATGATATTAGTAACTGTTTCCTATTTAATATAATTAAATACTAAATACTAAAATTGCAATTTTTAAATAAATTTTAAAAACATTTAGTTTTTAATTTGAAATTACAAAAAGAATATGAAATGGATATATTTTTTTTGAATATAGAAGAAAATAAATGATAAGAATTACAAAAGGATAATATTTTTGAGAAAAATACATACATGTATTTTTTAACAGTTTGGTTAATAATAAAATATAGTTGTGGTTTATAGTATAGAGTTAATCTATTAATTATTATTAATAACAAAAATGAATGGCCAAAATAAAATTTGTATTGAAATGAAATTTAGAAAATAAAAATATAAATATTTAATCAATCAATGAATATTTGTTATTGGTTGTTGTATTTTTAAATTATTTATTTGATTTACCAAGTATTTATTTTCTGTTAACGTATCATCAAATAAAAATGAAATTAGTAGCTATTCGCAATTTGGTAAACAAATTATGCTTCTCATGCAAAAATTAATATTAAATGAATGAGGCAACTTTTAACAATCAAATTAGAACTTAATAAAAATTTGATTTTTGCTTTTAAAATTTGCACACTGACTAAAGAGTGAGCGAGTTATTTAGTAATTTGTTTACCCATAAAATTTATACGATAAAGCAAAATATACCATCTAATTGAATAATGCATATTTATTTGATAATTATAATAAATAGGCATTGAAGTAACTATGAAAAAAAAAACTTGAACATCCTAAAATTTACAAATCTTTGAAAACTTGATTGATTTATTATTATTGTTGCAGTATTATAAAAATTAGAAATTAATTAACACTTACTCTTTCAAAGAGAAATTATTTCAAACAGATAGGAAAGGCTATTTTAATAAAGCTCTTATTCCTTTTTTAAATTGATTCTATTTATTAAGATTTATTGTGAATCATGGCATATTATAACCGCAACAATTAGGGTTATCAGTAGAGAGAAATTTCTAATAGTACCACTTAGGGTTGGTTTCCAAATAGGTACCAAAATATTAAATAATTATCTCATTATTTTCTGATCTTATTAACGAATCTATAATTTTGTAGATCAAAGTATTAATTATGAAAGGAGACTACCATAAAATGATTAAAAGAAGCGATAACCTCATAATTATTTTATTTTAACTAATAAAAGCTAAGAAATCAAAAGGGGAGAAACAGCACCCACTGAAAAAGGGAAAAGAGAAAGGGTCATAGCAAACAATTAGCAAAATGCTTAATTAATTTAATTTAGTGCAGTTGCAGCTGCATCAGGATTCTAGTTAAGCAATACATCGAACTTAAAGGAAGCGATAGGAAAATTCAAGTATTATTTTTTAATAGTTAAATATCTCATTCTTCATTTAAGGATCAAACAATAATGGAAGAAATTTTTAAAAGCTTAAAAAAAAAAAACATTTTTAAAAAAAATTTAGGAGTTCACCATATTATTCAAGTGTGGTAAATTAACAAAACTAAAAGAAACAATAGCAATAGCATTACTAGCAATAGAATTCTTATTAAAGTAATTAAGGCATTGATTTTGCTAAAATGAGC
This sequence comes from Tetrahymena thermophila SB210, assembly GCF_000189635.1. Classification (NCBI taxonomy): domain Eukaryota; phylum Ciliophora; class Oligohymenophorea; order Hymenostomatida; family Tetrahymenidae; genus Tetrahymena; species Tetrahymena thermophila. The sequence goes on from NW_002476434.1 coordinate 1,662,069, forward strand.
AAGAAGGAACATATTCAATAGATTTCAAGGATTTATTAAAACAACCCTACAAATATTTTGCATACAGTTTAGCATAATTCCAACAATTTGCAAAGTGGTGGAGGAACAACCACAAATAAAAAAGCTTAAACAAATAATCACGGATTAGATCCTTATAGCAGCAACAACATTCCTTAATAAAGATATAGCTTTAAATTACCGCAAAGACCATCTACTTCACATGATTAGCAATCAGTTTAGCGTAAGTAAAATCAAATTTAAACAACAACTTAGTATAGAAATACGCAAATGAGTATAACTAATACAGATGGATTTGGATTAAAAAAGCCATCAACACCAGGAACAGGTTCCCGTGTGGCAACAGCAGGCTAAAGAGGAAGTAAGCTATTGAATACGAGCGGGAATTCCTTATTAAATTCTTCTTTGAATGCTGGAATATCTTCTAAAGGGTAATAATAGCATCAAAATCTTAACACATTGCATCCACTATAAATAAGAAATACTTCAGCTGGCGTTACTTTAAAAAGTAATGCTTAGAGAAGAGAAACCTTTGCAAGTAATACGAGCAATAATTAAAATACTAGTTTTAACAAAGAAGTAAGCAATCATAGGTAAGATTTATTACCTAAATATAACACACATCAAGATGGAGATTTCAAATAAAACCATGACACTGAACATAAAACGAATACAGAATAATATCCAAATCAAAACCAATAAGTTAAAGTTCATCATACTGAATTTAAGAAAGACTCCAAGCTCAAATAAAATTTTTTCACTCACGAGAATTTCTACAGTTAAGGCTCTACTTCTTCATAAAAGCAAGATAACTCAGATAAAAAATCATCACTTAATAAATCTGGTGCAGCAAACAATAATACGTTCCTTAATGAATCATTCTCTAACAAACAGTAAAACTCAAAAAGTTAACAATAACAGTAATTATTGAAAATAGCTCTCCCATAAGAGATGAACACTTCCTAATAAATGTAATACTAGCAAAATAGCAATTATTTTGATAATAATTCAGAAGAAAATACACCTCGAATTATCGTTACTGGAAACTAGAAATGTAAATACAATAATTACTTTTATTTTTATTGTTTGAAATAATTAAAATTATTAAGTTTTGTTTAATAATTTTGTATGATTAAAAGAATAAACTCATAAGATTTAGTTCATAGAGAATAGTTTCACTAAATATGGTGAAGATGAAGATGAAACTACCACTAAAAGTAAGAATATAAAATAAAAATAAAGGAGCAAAGCTAATGATGATCAGTACATACCAAGTGATGATAAAAATTAATAAAGACACTCTCATAATCATGAAGAAGAAGGTGATGATGAACACGAAGATGACTAAGAAGATGATGAAGAATACTATTAGAATTATTATAATCACCACAATGAAGAAGATAATGAATATAGATAATAGTATGCTGTCCCTTATGATGAGGATGACGAAGATGAAGAAGAGTATGACGAAGATGATGAATAGGAAGATAATGATGAAGATGAGGAAAATTACCATCATGAAGATTAAGAAAATGACAACCATCATTAGAATTACTAATACTTTTAACATGGTCAAAATAAAGCAGACTCTTCTGATGAGCATTAGCTATAAAATTTCATTTAAGATGTAGGTGATGATTTTTAGTGTCAATAGCATGAAGAAGATGATTAGTTTGGAGAAAAAAATATACAAAAGTACATGAAAGAAAAGGTTTAAAACTAAAAAGAATCAATCAAGATAAATACAAACACCTTCTCTGTTCGTCCTATGACAACTGTATATAATTTTATAATTATTTATTTATATATATATATAAAATATATTTTATTAGGAAGGAGGAAAGAGAAGAAGAGGAGTGGAAACTCCAGTATAAAACTAGTAAAAATAAGTTGAAAGTAAAGATAGCAATAAAGATTAAAATATAGCATGCTAGCAATAGCAGAAAGCAGATTAATTTGATTTCCATTCTTAAGCTCTAAGAAGATAATCTCAGAAAGAGAATTTTAATGGCCTTGAGGAAGACCATTAAAATCAAGACTCATTCAACGACGATTAACACTATGGACAAGAATTTAGAATAGACTTCGATACATAGCAATTTGAAGTAAATATCTTGTTCTAAATAAAATTATTAAATAATTTTTCATTATAAAAGAGACCACCAGAAAGAGGCAAATAATATATAGGAAATAGAGTAAATAATTTATAAAGATCAATATTTTTAAAATTTTTTATTAAAATTAGGGTCCTATTAAAGTAGATCATGATCTCATTAAGGAGGACAGTTTTTTCAAGGATTGCCAAGCTATAGGTAAGCGCCCACCTTCTCGTCACAGAATTCCTAATAGAGGTAAAATATATACAAGAATTAAATCTAAATAGTAATAAATTCTCATATATTACAGCTGCAGGTTTAGGAATACCAACTTAAGATTTATAAGAAATTCCGATAAAAAATATGTATGATAAGGATGAACCTGAAGATCATGTTAGTGATCAAAATAGAAAATTCCTTGAGGGACAAAAATTATAGTTAGATAAAGGTATTTTTTTTTTTGATATTATGCTGATTTAAATAAATAGTTTTAAATAAATAGTAAAATAGTCATATGACAGTGAAGAGGCTTTTATTAATTTTGATATTAGAAATTTTGGGGAAAATCAGAGTCGTAAAAATTCTAGCAGATAGCCAGTACCAATAATTCCTAAAAGTAAATTAAAATATGAAGAAGCTTATTTTTATTATATTTTGATTGAAAAAAGCTGTGAATAATCAAAGACCTATGTCTGGTAATGTCAAAACAAGAGCATTAAATAAAAAAGAAAGTTTTGATCAAGGTATGAATATTAATTTACCTGAAAAGACGAACTTAAACAACGAGTAAACCTCAAAGTAATTTTTATAAATATATATGTTATTATATAAATAAATAATAAATAGGATACCAAATCACCCTGTTTCTGCAAAATACCCAAAAAAGAGTGGCTCAATAAATTAAAAAGAAAATGATTAACTTTGGGATGAATTTGATGAAATTCTAAACGATAAATAAGCAAATAAAAACATAATAAGAAAACTTGAGGGCTCAGACATACTAATCAAGCATAATGTTTCATCAACAATAAATAGTAAAGCTTCAAACTCTAATAGCTAATCTATTAAAGTTCCATTTGAAACTAGTCTTGGCTAAGACTTTTTGAGTCTTTTTGCTAACAATTATAACGAAAATTGAGTGATGCATGTATGTAAGTAAGTAAGTAAGTATGCAAAAATTTATACATTCTTACTAATTTTTAATTAACAAATTATATTTCAATAAAATAAATTAAAATTTCCAAAATAAAAGTTAGCAAAAAAAAAATGTAAATTTGCTAAAATATAAAAAGAAAAAGGAAAATAAATAATATATAAATTAGGTTAATACTTATTTATAATATATATTGTATATAATGTTTATGTGTATTTTACTTTATAATCCGTTAGTTATCTTAGATTTTAATTTTCCAATAAATAAATTACAACTTATTTTATCAAAATCTAAAAATTAATAAAAAAACATATTTTTATACTTTTACTGAATTAAGTCAAATTTTATATTTAAATTAAACTAACTACAATTAAAATTTAAGATATACTTTTATTTTAAATACATGATTTTTACCTATTTAAAATCATTTTAGAACAAATTTGAGTTTTAACTTTTTTAAAATGAAGAATATTTTTTTTACATTTTTATAGCAATTAATAATCAATCCCACATTCAGAGTCGTTACAAGCAGCTCAAAAAAATAAATTAAAAAATATTTTTTTTTTAATGGATACTTCATGTTGTAAAAACTTGGTATTTAATTTGTAAAAGATTTATTTAAAATAAAATTTAATTATTTATTTTGAGAACTTAATTTATTAACAAATTAAAGAAGTTTTTTTTATTTGAAAGGCATTTGAAATTAAAAAAATATACTTATTTTAAAAATAAAACTAAACTGATAGAAATAAATAAATTTAAATTGATAACTAACTATCCTTACTTGCATTAAAATTAAAATTTTAGAATTCAAATTTACTACTTTGCTTAATTAATTAAATCTTTAAACATCATTCCATCATTTTTGTAGTAATTTTTTTTGTTGGTGACTTTTTCATATTTTTTTTATTTTATATGCAAACGTGCAAACATGCAAGAAGACCGATCATCAATAGAATTAATTTTAATTTATTTTTTTAAACAGTATATTACTTGGTAGTATTTAAATTTCTTAAGGTATGCATAAGCAAGAGTAAAATACATGTTTTTTTCCATATTTTCATTCATCTAAATAGCTTTCTTTTATCTATTGATTGCTTCATCGTATTGCCCTAAATGATAATAAATTTTAGCTATATTTTATATTGGTTCTTCTTTTAAGGGATCGATTTCTAAAGCCTTTTTACAGTATACCAAGGCTTCTTCATACTTTGATTAATTAAAATATAAAAATGACAGTTTTATGAGAGGATCTTATTTGTTTGGAATTATGTTCATAGATTTTTTAAGCCAATACTCAGATTCCTAGAAATTTTTTTTACGTAAATATAATAATCCTAAGTTGCGCAAAGGTAACCATTATTAAGGATGCAAATTATGAGCAATTTTATACTACTATTCAGCTTTATCTTCTAATAACATACGTTCATAACACACTCCTAATAGATTATGAGCATGAGAAATCTCAGGATTAATTTCTATTGATTTATGTAAATGAATTACAGCTTCATCTAATTTTTTCAGATTTAAAAAAGAATGACCTAAGCATTTGTAGGCAAATGAATTTTAAGGGTGTATTTATATTGCTTTTAAAAAATACTCATTACATTCTTCGTATGACTTAATTTCAAGGTATTAGCTTCCTATCAAATTTAAAAGTAAATGGTGTTGAGGTTGGATTTTCAAAGCTGTTTTTAATAGGTCAATTGATTCTTAGAATTATTCATTGCTATATAAGTCTCTACCTTTGTTATAAATATCAATAAATTCAGGATTAAAGTCTTCCTCCTCCTATATTTATTCAATCTATATATTTTATAGTTATTAAATAGAATCTATTAGATCAGAAATTTAAGGTCTCAGCTTTGGGTTTTACCAAAAAATATTCATCAAAAACTAACTTATATCTTTATCTAATTATTCTTAAAACTAAAAAAACGCTGATCCGTTTGTCAATTTTTTGATTAATAAAAGAGTCCCTCCAATCAATCCATATAAACAGATACCAGCTGACCAAATATCTCCTTCTTTCTCTTAAAAAATTTTAGATTACTTGGCCAATTAATTCTTAGAGGAATCATATAATTCGGGAGGCAAATATAATTCTAAATTGTATGTTTTAGAAGCAATAAATTCCCTTGTAGCAATCGAAGGAACTATTTCTTATGGAAAGTTGAAGTCACAAATCTTTAAATTTTGATCTTAATCTAAATATATGTTTTTTAGTGTTAAATTTTAAAGCAAGAGGTTCTTAGAATGAAGATATTCTAATGCTTTAAATAGATCAAGAGCAATCTTTAAAAACTGATTTCTATTTATTTTCTTTTTAAGCCTGTTTTTATATTACCAGTCAATCAAATTCATTTCAAACCTCTCCATTACAACCAAATAGTATTTATCAATTTAAAAGTCTTCTATATATTTTAAAATACTTTAATGATTACACTCTCTAAGGTTTTATGCGAATTATTTTGCAGATTTGAGTTTATCATCAGAAATATCTGAGTTTTAATCTGATGCTAAACAAAATGCTCTTATCGAAAATTATCTATCTTTGTCGAAAGCTAAAAATGTATATTTATTATCCTCTTTATCTACATATGACTATGTAACTTAAATTTACTTTTAAATTTCTAATTGCTTTATAATAATATCCATTAAGCTATTCAATTTTATTTAAACTCTTAATAAAAATAAATAAATAAATTTTTCTGATATAAATGAAATTTTAGATAACAAATTATCTTTTTAATTGTAAATATATTAATTAGTTCCTAAATAAAATGTTTAATCAAATATTTAATTTTTGATAAAGAAATCTCATTAAATAAAATTTAATTATTTATTTTGAGAAATTATTTTGTTAACAAATTTATGAAGTTTTTTTTGAAAGGTATTTAAAAAAATTAGAAAATATAGAATTTTTATAAAAATAATACTAAAGTGATAGAAATAAATAAATTTAAATAGATAACTAACTAACTATCATTATTTGCATTAAAATTAATATTTTAGAATTCAAATTTATGACTTTGCTTCATTAATTTAATCTAAAAACATCATTTCATCTTTTTTGTAGTACTTTTTATACTTGATGACTTTTTCATATTTTTTTTGTTGTATATACTAATCTCCAAGCATACCAAAAGACTCAATATCAATGGAATCTAATTTAATTTATTTTTTTAAACAATATATTCCTTGGTAGTATTTAAATTTCTGAAGGTATGCATAAGCAAGAGTAAAATACATATATTCCATTTTTTCATTTATCTAAATAGCTTTCTTTAAACTATTGATTGCTTCATCATACTGCTCTAAATGGATATAAATTCTGCCTATATTTTATATTGGTTCTTCTTGTAAGGGATCAATTTCTAAAGCTTTTTTACAGTAAACCAAGGCTTCTTCATACTTTGATTAATTATAATATAAAAATGACAGTTCTATGACAGAATCGTAATTGTTTGGATTTATGTTCATAGATTTTTTAAGCCAAGACTCAGATTCCTAGAAATTCTGTTTACGGACATATAAATATCCTAAATTGCAAGAAGGCAACGATTATTAAGGATGCAAATTATGAGCAATTTTATACTACTATTCAGCTTTATCTTCTAATAACATACGTTCATAACATACTCCTAATACATTATGAGCATGAGAGTACTCAGGATTAATTTCTATTGATTTTTGTATATTATTAACAGCTTCATCTAATTTTTTCAGATTTAAAAAAGAATGACCTAAGCATTTGTAGGCAAATGAATTTTAAGGGTGTATTTATATTGCTTTTAAAAAATACTCATTACATTCTTCGTATGACTTAATTTCAAAGTATAAGCTTCCTATCAAAGTTAAAAGTGAATGGTGTAGAGGTTCGATATTCAAAGCTGTTTTTAATAGGTCAATTGATTCTTAGAATTATTCATTGCTATATAAGTCTCTACCTTTGTTATAAATATCAATAAATTCAGGATTAAAGTCTTCCTCCTCCTAAATTTATTCAATCTATATATGTTATAGTTATTAGATAGAATCTATTAGATCAGAAATTGAAGGTCTCAGTTTTGGGTTTTACCAAAAAATATTCATCAAAAACTAACTTATATCTTTATCTAATTTTTCTTAAAACAAAAAAAAACCTGTTCCTTTTGTTAATCGTTTGATAAATAAAAGAGTGACTCCAGTCAATGCATATAAGCACATGCCAGCTGACCAAATATCTCCTTCTTTCTCTTAAAAAATTTTAGATTACTTGGCAGATTAATTCTTAGAGGAATCATATAATTCAGGAGGTAAATAAAATTCTAAGTTATATGTTTTAGAAGCAAAAAATTCCTGTGTAGCAATCGAAGGAATTATTTCTTATGAAATGTTGAAGTCACAAATCTTTACATTTTGATCTTAATCTAAATATATATTTTTTAGTGTTAAATTTTAAAGCAAGAGGTTCTTAGAATGAAGATATTCTAATGCTTTAAATAGATCAAGAGCAATCTTTAAAAACTGATTTCTATTTATTTTCTTTTTAAGCCTATTTTAATATTACCAATCTATCAAATTTATTTCAAACCTCTCCATTACAACCAAATAGTATTTATCAATTTAAAATTCTTCTATATATTTTAAAATACTTTAATGATTACACTCTCTAAGGTTTTATGCGAATTATTTTGCAGATTTGAGTTTATCATCAGAAATATCTGAGTTTTAATCTGATGCTAAACAAAATGCTCTTATCGAAAATTATCTATCTTTGTCGAAAGCTAAAAATGTATATTTATTATCCTCTTTATCTACATATGACTATGTAACTTAAATTTACTTTTAAATTTCTAATTGCTTTATTATAATATCCATTGTGTTATTCAATTTTATTTGAACTCTTAATAAAAATAAATTAATAAATAATTCTGATATCAATGAAATATTAGATAAACAATTATCTTTTTAATTGCAAATATATTAGCTTCTTAATCAAATTAAACAATAATAAAATGTATTGCTTCTTTGATATTTTAAATAAAATAAATATTCATTTAAATTTTATTTTAAATCCTTAAGTTTTTTTAGCAAAAGTATATTTAAATATTCTGTGATATTTTATCTCTTTTTTTTAATAAAATCTATCAAGAAAAATTATAAGTTGTTATAAATGATAATTTCATTTAGTAAACAGTATTATAAAATTATTAATTCATTTAATTTTAAGATTTTATTTAGTAAAAAGACATTTTTCACATATCAAATAAAAATCATAATTTTAAAATTAAAACTTCTCAATTTATAATTAAAACTTAAAATAAAAAACGATAGAATATAAAATAATTTTAATACATTTAAGCTAATTTTTAAAATGGATAAAATTTATATTTGAAAGATAATAAATAAACTTATTTTTTCTTATCATAAACATATAAACATGTGATACAAAATTAATTAAAGTTATATTTATTCTAATAATTAAATTTTATGTATTTAAGTTATACTAAACAAGTCTCTTTAATTTTTTTAATCTTCTTTCAAAATTTTTGGAAAAAACGTAGTACATATCTCCATGACTTTTTTATATGTTTATAAGAATATTTTATTTATATAAAATTATTAATTTAAAAAAATATTAATTAAACATAATATTCTAAGTATAGCTAAACGCCTAATTAAAATCTAGTGGTATGGCAACCTCTAGATATTAATTAGGTTAGGTTTTTTTAAAAAAAAATATCTTTTTAAATAAATAAAAATTCAAATAATTTATTTTTAGAGATTTATTTGATGAAGAATTTTTAAATAAATAACATTTATAAGATTTATTGATATTCTTATTTACTGTTTCAATATTAAATTTAAAAAATTAATTTTGATGATTATGAATGATCTAAACATTATATTAAAAATTAAATATTTAGTACTTTAAACTTTTAATTTAAACCAAAAAATTGTATTTTTACCCTAATTGGATAAATAAAATTGATAGATTTGAACAAATTTTAAATGCAACAGCTATATCTTATATTCCCTGTGAGTTAATACCATTCAAGCTTTAAATTAATAGTAAATATTAAATTTTTCAAATTATTTTTTGTAATACATTAATGGAAATTCAAATTTGTTAAAATTAAAATAGAAACCCAAGATAAAGAACTATTTTTTTAAAATTATTAGCTTAATGAAATCCCTAAATCTTTTAATCCTTGAGATCCTACATTTTTCCAACTTAAAAGAGATTATAAAAAAATATTTAATCCAATTAAGTATAATATAAAAATAAGAAATACTAAGCAAAATAATTATTAGCTTTGCTAGAAAATTTTATTTATTATTTAATTAAATTTAAAAACAATTAAATATTAAACAAATTAACTAATACTAAATGAAAGCTTAAAATTAAATGCTTTTATTAATCATTTGTATTTCTCAGTAAAGTATATATATTAAATTTAATAAATAAAAACATAAAAAAAATTAGCTAAAATTAAAAAAAAATTGCAAGTTATTAAACAAATTATTATAAGAACAAAGTAAATTGAATAAATGAAATAAGAGAAAGGCTCATAAATGCTAAAATAAATTAAAACTTCAAAAATAGAAAACTAGCAACAGCTTAATAATTCAAAAATCAACAAATTGCCTTAATTAATTGTATTAATATATTTTATTAAAAAATACTTAGAATAAATATGATCAAAAATTTTAATTCATTATTTTTGATGAATACTATGTCAATCACGTTAAATTCAAATATTAATTACTTGGAAACTCTATAAAGAGAAAAGTTGTATTTTATATTAAAATTATAAGTAAATTTAATTGATAATTATATACAGATTTATACATCTAAAAAAAATTTATTAAATTAAAAGTCTTTTTTTATCAATAAAAATATTTTTAAAAATAACTGAAAAAATATAAAAATTCACTTGAAAAAAATAGAAAAATCAAAATAAAATCTATTATTGTCAAATTTTGCTCTTTGATTAAATGTTTTTATGAAGTAGAGAATTATTTTGACTTTTTATAGTCTTTGTGTATTTTATAATTTTTGAATAATTTTCTTATATTAAGAATGAATCCACCATTAAAGAGATTGCTTGAATACATTATGGGTCTAATTTTATTTATTATTTTAAATAGTGAATAGATTTGTGTAAATTTTTTAGGTTATGCTGAATTAGAGTTAGAGCTAAGTAATAATTTGTTTATTAAGATCCATTTATTTTCAACCTATTTTTGAAGTAACTTATTGCATGGTCATGCCTCTGCAATTTCATACAAGCAAAATAAATACTATAATTAATTTTTTCTGATAAAGGATCGACTTCAGAGGCTTTTTCAAAATAAATTAATGCTTATTTAAATAAATTTTATCTGCAATAGTTAGCTCCTAAATTTATGTAAGCATTAGTCTTATTAGGATTTAATTCAATACATTTTTAATAACACTTTATAGATTTTTCATAATACATTTCTTTAAAGTATATTGTTCCCAAGTTAAAAAAAGGAAGGCACTATTAAGGGCATAATGTACTAGCTTTGAAGTAGTTAACTACCGAATTTTCTATGTCAGATAAAATTTCATAGCCTACACCTAAAAGATAAAAAGCATGAGAGTATTCCGGATTATACTCAATTGATTTTTTAAGATTTTCAATTGCAATTTCATATTATTTTAGATTAAAATAGCAATGACCTAATTATTTGTACACAATTGCGTTTTCAGGAAAAATATTTATTGATTTTTTATAATAATCAATAGCTTCTTCGTATTATTTATTTTCTAAGTAGTTATTTCCAATAAGATTAAGACAATAATAAGAGGAAGGATCTATTTTAAAAGCTTCTTTCAATAATTATATAGATTCTTAAAAGCGCCCGTCGCTGTACAAGTTCCTAGCTTTATTGTACTTATCTATAAATTCTTGCTCATAATATTCTTCTTTTAATTATTAAACATTAATTTTTTATAGCTCTTCGTAAGATAAAATCAGATCAGAAACTTTAGGTCTTAAACTTGTATTTAGCCAAAAGCTATTCATTAAGACCTTATTTATGTCCTAATCTATCTCTTCATAAAATATATAAAATGCTGATCCTTCTGTAAACTTTTTTATAAATTACAAAGTAGGTCCAGTTAAAGCATATAAACAAATGCTAACTACCCATATATCTCCTTCATTTTCTTACAATACCTTTTTCTATTTAGCTATTTTATCTTTAGAAATATCAAGCAATTCAGGAGGTAAATAAAATTATATATTATCTGCTTTCTAGTCCATAAACTACCTAGAAAGTTAAGAAGGTATAACTTCTTGTGGAAAGCCAAAGTCGCTCAGCTTAATATTATAATCTTTATCCAAATAAATATTCCTTAAAGCTAGCTTTTATAAAACATAATTCTTAGAGTGAATATGTTCCAATGCATGAAATAATTACAAGGCAAACTAAATAAATGTTTTTCTATTAATCTTTTTATTTAATTTATTCTAAACCTACCAATCGATCAAATTCATTTCAAAACTTTCCAATAAAATAAAATAATTTTCTTGGATCTGAAATTCTCCTAAATATTTTGCAATATTTTCATGATTGCAAGATTTTAAACTCAACGCTAATTATTTTGCATACTCTAGTTTTTGTTATGACATTTATTCACCATCATTTTAATGAAGTGATATAACCTTAATTGAGTATTAGTTTTAGTTATCATTAGCAATTACTGTGTATTGTTGACCTGGATTATCTATATATGACTTAGTAACTTTTATTTACTTATGAGTCTCTAATTACTTTATTATTAATTCCATTTAAACTAAATATCAATATCTATTTAAATCAATGTTAATTAATTTCAACTTAATATTTAATTAATTTCAGGTTACATCAAATTTTAGTTATATATTCATGCTATTGGTATTTGCAAGTATAATTCAGTAATTTAGCAATAAACATCATATATTATTGGTAGATATCTATCTACAAATATTTACATATTTATATATACATTTTTTTAATAACAAAGAATAGCTTTTTAACCATTTAAACTCTTTCTTAAAAACTAATTTATATGCAATATTCAATTTTAGTATATATCTATCCTTTAAATATTCTATTAAGAAAAGCACAATGTTATATTTAATGGTTTTGGTTAAAAAAATGAATAGATAGAAGTATTTAATAAAACTAAATATTTTTTTATCTCCTCCTAAAAAAAAATTTTTAAGTTTCTAAAATAATTCAAAAATCAGTGAATTTATCAACCTAATAAATTTTATTGATATATTTTATTTAAAAATACTTTTAGAATAAAAACTATCAAAAACTTTAATAGGCTATTTATTTTTGATGAATACTATGCAGATGACATTAAATTCAAATATTAATCACTTGGAAACTGTATAGAGAAGAAAAATTGTATTTATTTTAATAAGAAAAATTAATTCATGATTATTAGCAGGTTTATAAAACTGAAAAAATTCAAATATTGTAAAAAAATGATTAAATTGAAAGTCATTTTTTAATTTAAAATTATTTTTTTATCAAATATTAATATTTAAACAAATAAAACTAAAAACAAATATATAAATTCAAATAAAATCAAATTTCGCTTTTTGTTTCTCTAATTCTTTCAAGTAGCAATTAATCTAGACTCTTAGAAATCTTGGAATATTTTATTATTTCTGACTACTTTTCTTATTCGAAGAAAGAATCCACTAATAAATAGAATGGTTCAATTAATTGCGGCTCTAATTTAATTTATTATTTTAAATAATGAATAGATTTGTGTAAATTCTTTAAATTATCTTGCTGAATTAAAGTTAGAGCTAAGTAATAATTTGTTTATTAAGATCCATTTATTTTTAACCTATTTTTGAAGTAATTTATTGCATAGTCATATCTCTGCAATTTCATGCAAGCAAACCAAATATTATGATTAATGCTTGCTGATAAAGGATCGATTTAAGAGGCTTTTTCAAAATGAATAAGTGCCTATTCAAATTAACTTTAATTGCAATTGACAACTCCTAAATTTGTGTAGGCATCAATATAATTAGGATTTGTTTCAATAGCTTTTTCATACCAATTTTTAGATTCTTCATCTACTTTTTTTTTAAGGTATATGTTTCCCAAGTTAAACAAAGGAATGCATTATTATGGACATAAGCTATTAGCTTTGATGTAGCTCTCTGCTGCATTTTAAGTGTCACCTATATTATGGTAGCATACACCTAAAAGATTATAAGCATGAGAGTATTCTGGATTATACATCACTGCTTTGTTAAGATTTTCGATTGCGGTTTCATATTATTTTAGATTTAAATAGCTATGGCCTATTGATTTGTAAGCAATTGGGTTCTCAGGAAAAACATTTATTGATTATGTAAAATAATTAATAGCTTCATTATATTTGTTATTTTCAAAGTAGTTATTTCCAATGAGATTAAGACTTTAATAAGATGAAGGATTTATTTGAATTGCTTCTTTCAATACTTCTATAGATTCTTCAAATTACTCGTTGCTGTACAATTCCTTGCCTTTATTGTATTTATCTATAAATTCTTACTCATATTCATCTATTATTTAGGAAACTTGAACTTTCTATAACTCTTCGAAAGATAAAATCAGATCAGAAATTTTAGGTCTTAAATTTTTGTTCAACCAAAAGCTATTCATTAAGACTTTATTTATGTCCTTATCTATCTTTTCTTAAAATACATAAAATCCTGTTCCTTTCGTAAGTCTTTTTATAAATACCAAAGTTGCTTCAGCTAAAGCATATAAACAAACGCAAGCTACCCATACATCTCCTTCCTTTTCTTACAATACCTTGCTCTATTTAGCTATTTTATTTTTAGAAAAATCAAACAATTCAGGAGGTAAATAAAATGAGATATTATCCACTCTTTAGTCCATAAACTGTTTAGAAATCTCAGAAGGTATAACTTCTTATGGAAAGCCAAAGTCGCACAACTTAATATTATAATCTTTATCCAAAAAAATATTCCTTAAAGCTAACTCTTAAAGTACATAATTCTTAGAGTGAATATGTTCCAATGCATGCAATAATTACAATGAAAATTAAATGAATATTTTTCTATCAATCTATTTTTTTAATTTATTCTTCAACTACCAATCTATCAAATTCATTTCAAATCTTTCTAATAAAATAAAATAGTTTTCTTCTATCTAAAATTCTCCAAAATATTTTGCAATATTTTCATGATTGCAAGACTTTAAACTATGAGCTAATTACTATGCATAATCAAGTCTTTATTAAGATATTTATTCATCTTAATTTTAATGCAATGATATTACTTTAATTGAGTATTAGTTTTAGCTATCATGAGCAATAACAGTGTATTGCTAATCTGGCTTATCTATATATGACTTAGTAACTGTTATTTACTTATGAATTTCTAATTGCTTTATTATTAATTCCATTTAAACTAAATCTAAATATCTATTTAAATTACTGCAAATTAGTTTCAACTAAATATTTTTTAAATTTCTGATTATATCAAAATCCAAAAACCAATTTTAGTAATATATTAATAGATTGGCGCAATGCTAATTATGAATCTTTTTTTTATTAATAAACATCATATATTTTTGGTAAACATCTATTGTTGATTATGTTCATAACATTATTAAAAGTATTCAAATAATAGCATATTATTATTTTTTAAAACAAAAAATAGCCTTTTAATGATGATTGAATAAAAACTTATAATAAACATTAAAAATAGCAAGATTAAATAAAAAATAAATATTTTTAAAATAATAAATATCTTAAAAAAATTAAAATTTTTATTTATTTATTTGAGAAAAAACTCAAATAAACTTTTTAAGATAACTTTTTATTATTGTTACAAAAATTAAAAAGTATCCAATTAATATTTAATTTATGAGCTAAGCATTATCCTTTGCATAAAAGTGTAAAATCAGTATTTGTTTTCTTAAAAATAAATAATATTTATGAATTAATTATCAAACAAATTTAAAAAACTTAATAGATTTAAATTCATTCAAAAATATATTATTTAAAGATATTGTTTCAACATATAAATTTAAGATTATATTTATATAACATCTATTAATACATAAGAAGAAAGCAATAAGATAAAAAGAAATTAATTATCAGATTTAATATATAGTCAAAATAGATAATAAATGAATGAAAAAAATATAAAATTTGTATGGATTTAATATTTTGTTTGTATTTCGTCCTAAGTTAGTTAAAATTATTAATAATGAATGAATAATAATTATAAGTTTTTATGTGTCCTAAAAAATTTAATGTGAGCCATGATCAGAAAAAGAGACAACAAACACATGAATTTAATTTATTGTTAATTTTAGCTTTTAGTAATAAGATTCTATTTAATAACCAGTTGAAATTAATTTTAATTAGTTTTGTTAAGAAATATGGTTATCGGATTATGATTTTTATTGGCGTATTTACTTTTATAGGTTTTTGATTAGGGCTTTTATTACTTTTTGTAAAATTAAAACTTTTGCAATTAAGATTTTTCCTCTCTAAACAAAATTAGTGAAAAATAAATTAAAAAAGAATTAAAAAAATTAATTAAAAATGAGTCAAAAAAAAAATATATTTTTCGGTATAGTTTTGATATCTTTACTGATCAACGCATGCTTGTCTCAACAGCTAAGAAAGGATGAATTTAAAAGTAAGATAAGCTAAAAAATATAGCAACTTTAAAAGGACCTAAGAGGTGAATTATATGATAAGAATACTCACTTTACTCCTTTTCCTCCCAGATTCGATCATTAAAAAGGACTATATGGATCTTACATTCATGGAAATATCATAGATAAAGATAACTCATATCTCACTCATTTAATTAGAACTAATTTTAAATGTGATGATAATAACATGTTTGTTAGTAATTTTGTCTTAATGGCTTTGCTAGACAGCTATGAATTAGGAACTATTGATCTCTAATTAGAAGAATTTGAGTGGACAATAGATGCTATTTTGGAGTTTAGAGATAAAAATAAAGAATAAGGAATTCCTGTTTATTCATTTTGGTCATAAAAACTTATAAATGGCACTTGGGGAGCTGCACCTAGCAATTTAGAGCATGTAGCTTAATTGGCTGCTACTTTTCCCCCATGGTTGAAGAATTGGCTTGATGCTATAGGATTTTCTTATATTTCTCATGCCAGTGATATGTCAAAAGTATTTAGAGTTCCTCCTGATGCTGATGATAGTTCTGTAAATGTTGCTTTAGGTTAAAGACTAAAATAATTCTAATCTCTAACAAAAATTGAATAAAAGTGGAATAAAATGAATTTTAATACCAGTGCTTATTATGAATTACTTAAATAACACGCTTATAGACCATTTGCTAATCTTACAGGAGATTTAGAAAAGAAATATAATAATACCGATATAATTGATCCTAGATCTTATTTAGCTTTTTATGATTTTTTTGATGAATAATACTAAATAGCTTTAAAAGAATAAAGAAAACCCGTTTTAAGCTTTTTTTCAACCTGGATTTTAAACTATGAAGAACAGGTAAAAGATATTGTTACAATCCCCGCTTAAACCAATAATATTGATGTTTCTGTAAATGCTAATGCAATATTTGGTTTAAATAACGTATTAATAAATGATAAAAATGCAAGTGATTACTTTGACCAAGAGCTTCAAGGAATGTATTTAAATGTAACTAATTTAATTGCATATACTATTAAATCAGGTAGAGTTATTCAAAGACCAGATATCGTCATGCTTTACTATCCTTCCATTTTTGATTTTTACTGGTTTGCTGCTAGAAATGCTCACCTTTTAAATTCTTATGATAGCGAAATTAGATTTGAAGTCATGCGTTAAGCTAGAGATTCTCTAAATCAAGCCTTAAGAAATTAAGGAACCTAGTAAATTCTAAGCGAAATAAAGTATGATAAATAAGGTAATGCATACTGGGATGAATTTTTAGGAGATTATGCTGATAAAGTTAGAGGAGAAGATAGAAACTTCGCATCTGCTTTAGCTTTAAATGCACTTCTTGATATTTGGACTATCAGTGAAAAGGATCTAAAAACAGGTAAAGTTATCAGAAAGTTCATCTAAAACACACCTAAAAACGTAACCGATGCCATTGATAAAGGAATCTAAAAGATCATAAATTACAAGCCAAATTTCTTTGAAACTCATGATGAAAATGTTTTCTTTTCTGGTAGTTTGAAAAACAATGCTTCTAATTAAATGTTTATGCCTAGTAATTTTAACAATTTTGCAAATGGCACATCTGTTAATCCTCATACCACAGAATTTAATTGGGATTTCTTGAAAACCTTGAGATTAGCAGTTAAAGGTTTTATCCCTAAAGACTAATATGAATAAATGATCTAAGAAACATGGTTCCAAGAATAAACACCAGTTGATTTCCCTGGATATAATGTTGGTGAAGGTTTTACCTTCCCATATTGGTCTTCACCTGCAATAACATATTCAATGTCTCTTTTAGCTCTTTCTAAGCATATTTCTATAATAAATTGATACAAAAGCAATTTATATATTAAATATATATCAATCTATCAATTAAAATGATTTTTCATTCTTATAAATTTATTTTATTAAGCATTTCCTAATATTTTTTTTATTTAATTTGAATTACATTTGAATTACTTTTTGTACAAATAAAAAATACAAAAACATCTAAAAAAATGCACCGACCGGGAATCGAACCCGGGTCAAAGCGATGGCAACGCTCTATTCTACCACTAAACCATCGGTGCTTTCGTTATTAAAACTGCTAAAAGCTCGATTATTTTATTTAATTGATTAAAAATTAAAAAAT
Source organism: Tetrahymena thermophila SB210 (assembly GCF_000189635.1). Lineage (NCBI taxonomy): Eukaryota > Ciliophora > Oligohymenophorea > Hymenostomatida > Tetrahymenidae > Tetrahymena > Tetrahymena thermophila. Next base: position 1,680,167 of record NW_002476434.1, read on the forward strand.
TTTAAATGATGATAATTAATTTGTTTGAATGGAGCCTAACTATTATTTAAAACATAACTGTATTCTAAATTGCCTTTATTTTTATTTAGAAAAAAGTTAAGATTTGTTTATAAATTTGTAGAAAGCATTAAAAAAAATAAATCTAAAAAGATATCAAAAACATTTTAAACAATTTAAAAAAGATTTTTAAATTTCAAATAATTTTAACAAAGAATCAATTTTTTTTAAAACAAGGGAAATAAAATCTGTGTAATTAAGAAGATGATAATTTGAAACTAGTACTAATTACATATGAGTTCTATAAAATAACTAATATAAGTGTATATATTATATTATATTAAATTTATTTGTTTTAGATTTTTGTATATTTTTAACAGGAATCATCTAAAGAATTTTATTTGATAAGATTTATTTATGTTAAATTAAAACTCTATATGAAAAGCCACATTAGTGGTTCTTGTTTATTTATGGTTGAGAATTATAATTATATATTTTAATGTATTTTTTTATAGAGAAGTTTGTCTTAATTAAAGCATGTTTCTTTATCAAAAATCATCAATAGAATTGTTATTATTGTTATTATTATTAAATATTTTATCCAATAACTACTTCTTGCTCATAAAATTTATTAATTGTTGTATTGTTTAAAATATTATTAGATGTTGTATTTAAAAATGAGCCACTATTAAGAATGTTAGTATTATTGTTATTGCTGTTTGTTGTTGAGCTAGGAATGATACCTCCCATTATATTTTTAGTAGAAAGAGGGTTAACGTTGTTATTAAAACTTTAATTGAAAGTATTTTGCTCTTGATTGTAACTATTACCAAAATTTATAACCTTCTTATATCCGCCTATTTATTTTTAATTTTTTATTTGTAAATTTTTTTAAAAACTAAATTAATTTTATACCTCTGTTGCAAGATACATTGTTGTTAACAGAAGAAGATTGAGGAGACTTTACAGACCCTAAAGAGCTTATAAATGATGTTCCTGGCATATGGCTGGGATAAATAGTCTTATTTTAATGAACTTTCTTATTATAAATCTTCTTATAGAGATTAAAAAGTGGATTCTTAGGATCTCTTATACCATTAACTAGTGTTTCTTCATCATTAGTATATCCCATATAAACCTTTTTTATTAAATCATTTTATCAATTATTTGTTTGAAAATTAAAAAAAAAAAATTACAATGCTTTTTAAGACATCTGAATCAATGCTATTGATAGGCTCATCATCATTCAGATGATGTAAGGCAAAGTTTTATGTACTATGGCCATTTCCAGTTGTGTTTATGTTGTTACTACTTCCTTAGGTATTAAGGTGGTGTACAGGATGATTATAAGGATTAATGTTCATGTTATTACTTGATTAATTATTTTTATCAGAAATATAAGTGCAGTCTCCTGAATTAGGCTATTAAACATAATCCTAAGAATTTCTAAATAGTTCCATGCGCTTTTCGTGTCTTTTCTATAAGTTGTGATAGGTTGAATTATAGTTCATAGGACTATCAGAGAATGTATTGTTTCCATTATTATTATTATTATTAATATTATTACTAGAAGGATTGTTGTTGCTAATAAAATAATTTTAATAATTGCACGAAGAACTCTTAGTTGTTAAAGGAAGAGGGGGCTTAGATGTTGGACTGTTTCCATCATTATTATTTAACTAAATTACTATATTTTTATTATTAATAAAGTAATTGCTATTATTCTAATTAGTATTATTATTAATATTGTTATTATTTTGCTAAGAAGGAGTCATTACATTTGTAGCATTAGGCTTATTAGGGTAATAAAATAAATTATTTGGAGACATAAATTTGTCTTTTTCATTAGATTTTTGAGGGAAGTTATTTTCTTAATTATTTGTAAAATTAATTTGTTGTCCCATGTTACTTGGGGTGCTGATGTTGCCAAGATTACCAAGTTGCATATGTATTCCTGATGCTGAAGAAGGTGTCTTTTGAGGGTTATTGAATTTGAATTGTTTCAGATTAGAATTGAAAGGACTATTTAATTATAGATAGTTATTTACTAAGATAGTACTGCTTGAATTCGTGTTAGAATTGCAATTACCACCATTTAACACCAGTTGCTATTGCTGTTGTTAAATTTACTATTACTATTGTTATTATTATTATTATTACTATTGTAATTATTAGAGATTATTATCAAAGTTATTTGATTGCTGATTTCCGCTTATAGATATTTACTAGTTTTATGATGATTGAGGATTTGAAGAAATAGAAGATTGCTAATGAGAAGAAGGATTTTAATTTTACATAAAGGTATTCTTCTTTCCTCCCAACCAAGGATGACTTAAAACCTTTAGATAGTATATTTTAAATTAAAAAATTTTTAATAAACAAATTTAAAATATTTTTAAAAAATTTTATTTTATAATGAAATTTTTTTAATTTTTGTAACAATTCTTACAAAAATGTTTTAATTAATATTTTTATTACTTCTGTTGCAGTTGGTCTTAAGTCACAATCTGTATTTAATACCCATTTGATAAAATCTCTAGCTTCCTTTGAAAGGAAATCAGGAGAAAGGAAATCACCTTTGGTTATTTTCTTATAGAGTTCCTTATCGGTTTATCCTTTTTAAATTGATGAAAAAGAAGTTAAAAAATTTTTTTTTAAATGCTTGCTTTACCTTTAAAAGGGAATGTGCCACATAGTAATGCATATAGAAGGACACCAAGAGCCCAAATATCAGCAGGTGGACCAGTATATTCTCTTTTATTAACAATTTCAGGTGCCATATATGAAGGGGTACCACAAAACATTTTATATTTTTAATCATTTGGGATGCAAGTAGAAAATCCAAAGTCAATTAATTTAGGATTATTATTTTCATCAAGGAGAATATTTTCTAATTTGATATCTCTGTGGCAAATTTATTTTGAGTGAATATACTCAATAGACGAAACAAGTTGTTTAAATATCCTTTTGGCATCATTTTCAGTGAGTCTTCTATTGGGCTAAGCCTTTAAGTATCCATGGAGAGAAGTACCAGGAATATATTCCATAATGATATTTACATGGTTATTAGTTTCTATTGTGTCGTAAACTTTGATAACGTTCTAATGGTTTAGCATTTGTAAAAGTTTTATTTCTCTTCTAACTGATTTCTTTCTTTGGGGTTCTTTTATTCTTTGCTTTTCATAAATCTTTATAGCTACTTTTTTGTTGAATATTTTATTTAAGGCAACTCTTACAGTGGCATAAGCGCCTTGCCCTACTTGTTTACCAACAAGATATTCTTCCTTGAATTTTTGTGTCTTGTCTATGTTATCATCTTAAAACTATTATTCACAAAAGTACTCCTTTAATATAATTAAAAAATAAAAATCTTACTTGAATAATTTTTCGTTCCTTCTCTTCAGGAAGAGCAGATAAGAACTTATCGGGCTCGTAGCACTTAGAATCATCATTTAAGAATCTAATATTGTCAGCGTGATCTTTTGGAGTACCGTTGCTAGAGAATGGATTGTAAGGAGCATTTTAAGGTGCAGCGATGTTTTAATTTACTTGTTATATTCCTGACAAAGGGTATTAAGCTGCTGCAGAAACTCCATTTGGCTCAGTGCTAGTAGGTTTTTATTTTTTAGCAGTAGTGGTATTTTCTTCACAATCATAAACTTAAGTATTTGTAACAGTTGTCGTAATCTATTAAGCATCATAATTTTTAACTCCAGAATTACTTTAGTTATTTTGCTATGTTTGCAAAATAGTAGCATTTTAAATTGTATTTGACTGTAATGAAGATTAAGTATTTTAATTCAATTTTACTGCTGTAGCATTTGTTGTTGTGCTTGGGAAGTCAAACTAAAAATGTTCATTTTACTTTCTCTTATTATCACAAGTCAAAATTTACTATCCCAAATATGATGGAAATTCAATTTTTTTATTTTCTTTGGTTGATTGTATTTTTATTTGTTACAACTGCTAGTTATTTGATGAGTTAGTTTAAAATTGTTATTAAAGCTGTTATTGTTACTGAATTTGTAATTGCTATTATTACTATTATTATTATTGTTATTAAACAACCTATTATTATTGTTAAACCAGCATAGGTTTGCTAGTTTACTAAATTTGTTGCTTGTAATAATTTAACGAGCTATTATTTTTATGATGACTACTGTTCAAGGGAGAAGCCTATGTATTTTAATTTATGATATTGTTATTGCTGTTTGTATTTATGTTGTTAAGTAGCAAGTTACTTCCACTTCCGCTGTTGTTATTATTTAAATGGGTTGTGTTTAAGTAAGAATGACTGATATTGCTATTCCCTTAATTATTTAGCATTACACCATTTGGATTATAATTCTAACTAGTTTAAATACAATTTTAATTTAGAATGATAGTATTTGGTTTTAATCCTGTTGAGAGAGCACGTTTAGAATTCTAAGGTTAAATTTACTATTGATTGAAAGAAATAATCTCTTTAGATTAATTGGTGCAGGTTTCTGAGCTTTTTTCCCTTGTAATCTTTTAATAGTTTTTCAAAAACTCACTTGAATTATTAAGTCTTATACTTATTTCTCTATATTTGTTATTGCTTTAACCGTTATTGTTGTAGCTGTTTAAATTGATATTGTTATTCGTTGGAGTATTTACTTAATTTGATGAGGAATTTAACATGTTAAATTATTGTTAAGTAGAAGAAGTAAACACATTTGACGAGTTATTTAATTAGGTGTAATTTACATTTTCATTATTTCCATAAGCATTTTCCTTATTAGCTATAGTTTTTGGTCTCTTCTTTTAAACTGATTATTACTAATTTGTTGGGCTTTTTAAAATATCAATTCCTCTAACGTCTTTAATTTAATTAGATTTAGCCTATGATTGAAGTAGTAGTTATTGCTGTTAGTTTGAATGAGGAGCATAGTGAGGCTATAATGGTTCTTTAGCATATTGCATTTATTACTAATGATATTACAATGCAGCTTTTGTGCAAGGAGAGTAAGATTACTGTCCGCTTATGTTATTCAAATTATTATTTCCAATAGTCTAATATAAAGTAAATAAGTTAAATAAAATATTGAGAGATTAAAAATACTTTATTTAGAAGATTTAAGTCAGTTTCATTCAATTTTTGAGAAGGTCTTTAATTTGAATAGGCGTACCTCCTTTTTATTTTTAATAAGTTAGAAATTAAAATCTAGTAGTCAGTTTTAGATTAATTTTGAATTTGAATTCACTTTAAATATGCTCACAAAAATAAGGCTAAGTTTAAATTGCAAAAAAAAAAAAAAAATTCAAATTGCAGAACAAGTAGATCATAGAAAAAATGTATGGAAGAAATAAAAAAAAGATTTTTATGTTCCTAATAGTGAATGAATGCGAAAAGAATAATTTAGAAGCAAAAAAATATCAGTTTAGATTTCAATTGAATTTGTTTGATTATAAAAAAAATAATGCAATAATAAACAATCAAACAAATAATCAAAAAATAATGATTGTAAAAAAGAGGATGTTTTTATTTGGGGAGGCTGCCTATCTTATTTTTGAATTTGAAAGTAAATTTGATTAAAAATCTTTGAATGTCCTAAAAAAATTTATCTTTTCTTAATTAATTTTTTTACACAACAAATCAAAGAGTATTCAAATTATTATTTATTTATTTAGGTATGTATGTATCTATTTACTTATTCATCTATCTAATTTAACTATTTTGAATTTATCAAAAATATTGCGCTTTCATTCATCTTTCAGTGTTGCTAAATAACGAATTTACTCACTCATTCATAAATACATTAAATATATTATTAATGTGTGCATTTATTTTAAACTAAATCAAAACCTAAATTTTAAGATTTTAACAACCATATACCCTTTGAAATAATAAAATCTATAGAACGAATATCTTTTCGCATTTAAACTTTAGCTTTTTGAATATTCATTATGAATTTAAATTCATTGATAAAATGATATGAGCTATCTTTTTGTTATTTAATTTACTGTGCTGATGGCTGAGTTGAAAGACCTGTAGGTTAATTTGATATGGAAGAATTAATAATCTAACCAGTTTAGTATTTGTTGCTTATTGAGTGACTCTTTTTCTTGTAAAAAGAGTTTTAAGAAGTGCTGTTGTTTGTAGAAGCTTAGGCGTAAGACTGTATATTTTCTTAATTGTTTTTTAAATCCTCTTTACTCATCTTCTTCATAATAATATTTGTGACATAATTTTTCAGTCCTTCGGAAGCCTTAGCTCCAGTTCTTTCAATCATTTTGTTTACATTATTTTAGTTAGAGTATTATTGGTTAATTATACCCATAGATCCATTAGCTATGTTAGTATTTTATGATAAAATGCTTGTGTTTGTAGCTGTATTGCTATTGCTTTATTAAGGAGATTTTGAATTTCTTTTGTAAAAATTATCAAGCAAGTCCTTCAAGTTGCCCTTAGAACCTGCATTATTCATGTTATTGCTGCTTAGATTATTTGCATTTTACTATAATTAGACATTCCCTCCTATTTATATCCCTTAATTTAAACCATTTCCATTTCCCTAACTGCTTGAGGGTGTATTTCCAACTTAGTTTCTATACATTTTGCGTATTCTTTCTGCCAAAGACGCTGATGAATTATTATTCTTAGTTGAAGAGTACCCCTTATCTTTTATCAAAAGTATTAAAATGAATATTTGTTTCTCGATAAAAAAAATTTGAATTCAAAAAATTTTTATTTAAACTAAATGAAAATGTTTCATCATATTTCTTTTTGTTTTTGTTTAAAATAGTCAAGTAAATTAGTAAGTACTCATCATAGCTTAGATATCCTCCATGCGAATATTCTTGTATTACTATTTAGTGCTGCTGCATCCAGAATATGCGTCCATGCTTGTAAATATGTAATTTTTATAGCCTTCTAAAAGGAATATATGCTTTGTTATATTGTTTTCTGTTGAGAATGATGTTCCTCTAAGACCTATTTTGAAACCCTAATATATAAATAAATATTATACAATTAAGTCTCCTTCTTTGATTTTATTTGTTTGTATTTTATTTGCTCTAGTAATTAATTACAAGTAATAAATTAAATCAAATAATGTATTTAACAATATTCATTCTTAATAATATTACTTTTTGTTTTAAGACTGGCTTTTTATTTAAGTGAATAGCTATTCAATTTTTCTTTCTTTCTTGTTTCTTAATTTGTTTGTTTGTTTGCTTATTTATTGTTTGATGAATACATTTTTAATTTTTGATTTGATTTCAATAATCATCAATATCAAATTTATTCATTCTACATATTTAAAAGAAACAAGAATTAAAAAATAAAGATATTTTGCATAACAGCACATAAAAATCAAAAAATAAATAAATAATTGAAAAATAACTTTGTAATTTGAGTTTCTCTAATTAATTTAAGTCAAATTTTAAATGATAAATATTGTTTTAACTTTAACTGAAAAAAAATGCTTCATATAATTTTTTACAAAGTATTTATTTAAAAATGATATAAGTTGTGTCTAATTCTATATTTAGAAATATCAGATTACTTTCGAAATTATTATATTTTTCATGCTGATCAAACTATAAATTTAAACTATCTCTCTTTTACTTTAATAAAATATTTAAATTTAAAAATTAATCAATATATTTTTTTAATCAAAAAATAAATGAGAATAAATTATTACAATAAAGCTCTTATTTATTTATATTTTAAAATATTTTTAAATAAAAATTATTGATTTTGATTTTAGTTTATTGTTTTTCATAATCAATTACTTTTTTTGATAATAAAATAAACACCTAATTTAAATTTGAAAAAATTAATATCAAAGAATTTATGATTCTGATTTTTTTACCAAAGCCTAATAAGCATTCAAAAAAAATTATTTTGGAACAAATTATATTTATTTGCAAATTTATATTTAATCTAATTTAAAATAAAATTTAAAATAATTATTTTATGATTTTTCTTTTTTTTTTATAATTAATGTTAAATGTCATTAAAAAATTAAGTGTTTGTTTATTTACAAAGCATAGCTCAATAATTTAGAAAAATTTAGATATTTAAATTTTATATTGAATCTGTTAATGATCTATAATATTTTTATGTATATTACTTGAAGAATGTTATTTTTGATAAAATTTTTACAAATTATTTTTATTTAATAGAAATTCTATTTGATCTATAACAACGTATATACTGAATTATTTTATACATGATTATTAGAATTTATAGTATATATACTTTTTTTCTCTGTTTTTAAATATAACTGCTTGAAATTTGTCAAACTTTGATTTTTCTATTTTGGGTTTGTGATCATTAGTTGGCAAAATTTTATCCAATAATTTTTAAAACTATAATATGTTATTATAATTATTAATATTATAAACTAATTAAAAAACTGATAGATAAATAAATAAAATAAAATTTTTTAATTCTTAAATTTAAGTTTAGTCATGTTAAAATTATTTTTTAAATATTTTAAAGTTTAAAATAATTTGTAATTTTTAATTAAAAAATTGTTTTATTCAAAAGTTAAACTAATTTAATTTTTTACAAATAAATCGCCAGTTATCTAATACCAAATAATTAAAATATTTTTTTTTTATTAAATTTTTTCCTGTAATTGATTGTATAAAATTTGATAATATTATTATTTAAATATATATATTTAATAAATATGACTATTTTTTAACTTTAAATCATTAAAAATATATTTATTATCTGATTTTTTTATTTTGAATTAAAAATCTAATATTTACTCTTAGCTTTGTAAAGATAAATCATCCGTCCATCCTTCCATCTATCCAAAACACAAATCAAATACTTAATTTTTAAATAAATATATTTTGAAAAAAAGTTTGTAAACAAATTAATCAAAAAGCAAAATTATTATGATAAGTAAAAAAAAAAAGCAATATAAATATAAATATAAATAAGATTAATACTAGAATTATTTTAAAGTTTTTATAAATAATTAAATATTTTGTAATAGCAACTAAATTATTAATATACAAAATATAAGCTTTTCAAAGGAATTTTTAGCATCAAAAATAAAAGTAAATTGATGATGTTTTAATTTAACTATATTGAAATTCAAATTAATAAATATTAATTACATGGTATTTTTTAGAAAAATTTAAAAATATGAAAAATTATGATTAAGCAGAATTATTGTTTTATTTGAATAAGACTAATAAAAATACGTACATAAAAAAATATATTAATACATGAGCTCAAGAGTTTCCATTTTGTAAATAGAAGCTTCCTTTTTTAAATGTTAATAATCTTACTGAAACTTGCTTTTTTGAATGTCAATAATAATAATAAAATTTTCATTAGTCCTAAATCGAGTTTTGTTACCTCTCTGCTTCAATTTTAGATTCTGATGCTTAATTTTCAGAAAAATTAGCAAGTTAGTTGCTCTAATCATTATTTTAAGCACCATAAGATTCGTTTTAGGAATTTTAGTTAGAAATAAGATTCATCTGATTTGTTTTTTGATAATATTAAACCAGCTGTTATTATTCAGCAAAAATCTTGTGTAATTCAGCCAAAAAAATTCTTAGTCTTACGTTTTCATCTCTAAGGATCCTTTTTTATTCTTAATAAAGTTTATATTCTTGTTGACTACCCATTTTTGGAAAAATATTGTTATTTTTTTGTATCAAATCAATTATTAGTAAAATTTTATAATTAATTATTACTTTGATGATGAGCGATATTCACAATTATAAAATATTGGTTTTTTAAATTATTAACAAATTTTATGTGGGTAAATCTCATAATTAAAGAAAGATAATAAAATTTATTGATTCTTATATTTTAGAAGATTAAGCAACTTATTATTACTCTTAATTAACATAATTTAGTTATTTTTTGAGGAAAATTAATTTACTGTTAAAGGCTTTAACATTTTTCTTCTGTTAACTATCCACTGCAAAAATATTGTGAGAAAAGGTAAATTTAAAATAGCGATTCTTATTTTTTATTAATAATTTATATTTTTGATTATGTATTATTTAAAATTTACTTTTGATAGTGATTGATAAATTTTAAAACTAAAAATTATAAAAAAATCCTTTTAATAAATATTATAAATAGGGAATTAATTAGGGGGAGGTGCTGGGGGGTTTTGTTAACTTTGTCAAAGAATTTGTCTTTGATGATTAAAAATTTGTTAAAAAGTTTTTAAAAATGTTGTAAAATATTGCCCTCCAAGTGAAATGCTTGGAGGAAAAAAATTAGGCATGATAGGTCTTGGTTTCGATCCTATTAACCTTAAAACACTCCGATTGTAAAATTTCTCTTCATTTAAGCTTTTAGCTTAGTTCCATTAATATTTAATTAGATAATTTAATTTTGTTTTAAACTATACTCATAAAAATTTAATTAAAAGCATTTTTCTTCCTTTACATATTTTGAGAAAATATTTAGTTTAATAATACAGACCTTAAGTTAAATCATATTAAAATTATTTTTTAAAGCTTTTGAAGTCATTATTTTTAATTTTTTAATTATAAAATTGTTGTATTTAAAAGTAATACTAATTTCATTTTTTACAAATAATTCCCAGTTAATTAATATGAAATCCATCCAATTAAAATATATTCTTTTTTATTATATATTTTTTCTGTAATGGTTTGCTTCTGAAATATATATTTTTACTAAAAGCTGCTTATTTTTTAACTTTAAATAATTAAAAATTAATTTATTTATTATCTTATTATTTGTTTTGAATTAGAAATCTAATATTTATTCTTCACTTTTTAAAGAAAAAACATCAATCCATTCAAAATACAAATCAAGTACTTAATTTTTAAAAAATATATTTTGAAAAATAGTTTGAAAGCAAATTAATAGAATAGGAAAATTATGATTAGGAAAAGTAAAAAATATAGCAATAAAAATTAAATTAATATAGAATTCTTTATTTTATTTATTTAATATTTTATAATAGTAGATGATGTTTTTATTAAAGAATAATTTTTCAAATTGATAAATAATAATTGCATGGTATTTTTTAGAAAACTTTTAAAAAATGTTTAAAATTTAGAAAATAGAACTAAAATTTGGCTGGAATAAGATCACGAAAAATATGTATAAACAAAAACAAATACATGAGAGCAAGAGTTTTAATTGTAAATAATAAATAAATGATTCCTTTTTGAATGTATATAATTACAATTTTTTTCATTAGTTCTAAATCGAGTTTTGATTCCCCTTAGCTTCAATTTTTAGATTTTGATGCTTAATTTTCAGAAAAATTAATTACTTGGTTGTTCTAATCACTGTTTTAAGCATCATAAGATTGATTTTGGGAATTTTACTAAGCAATCAAATTACGTAGTTATTGGAGTTCTTCTTACATCTTGTCTTTTTCAGCAACGATCTGTTAAATATACTAGTCTTTTTCAACAAAAATCTGTTTTTTTTCAGCAAGAATCTGTTAATATTCAGCAAGAATCTGTTAATATTCAGCAAGATCCCGTTTTTTTTCAGCAAGAATTAGTTCATTAAACTAGTTTTATTCAGCAATAATCTTTTATGTTTGAGCAATTGTATGTTGTTTTTCAACAAGAAGCTTGCTATATATGTCAAAAGTCTTTAATAGTCTTTAGTTTTCAGCTTTAAAATCTTTTTTTTAAATATTTTTTTAATATATTTGATCTTCTTGTTTACTTTGCATTTTTGGAAAATATTGTTAATATTGTTATTTTTTTATTTCAAATCAATTATTTGTATAATTTTACATACAATTCCTTGATGATGAGCAAAATTCACTATTATAACGTTATAGTTTTTTAAATTATTAAAAAATTTTAAGAGTATAAACCTCATTATTAAAGTTAAATATTGATATTTAATAGAATCTTATGTTGCATAAGTCTAACCAGCTTAATAGTCTTAATTCCCATCATTTAATTATAGATTTGAGGATAATTCACCTTTCTAATACTGTTCTTCTTTACCCTATCTTGAGCAAAAATATTCTGAGAAAATTTAAAATAGGGATTATTATAGTAGCAAAATTATTAATATAAAAAAAAGAAGTTAATATAATTTTTAGCATCAAAAATAAAAATAAATAGATGATTTTTTAATTAAAGTATAATTCTTTCAAATTAATAAATAATAATTACATGGTATTTTTTAGAAAACTTTAAAAAATAGATAAAATAGAACTAATTTTTGATTAGAATAAGATCAATAAAAATATGTACATAAAAAAACATATTAATACATGAGCGCAAGAGTTTTCATTTTATAAACAATCAATAAATGAAGTTTCGTTTTTTGAATATCAATAATTACAATATTTTTATTAGTTCTAAGTCGAGTTTTGATACCCCTTAGCTTCAATTTTTAGATTCTGATGCTTAATTTTCAGAAAGATTAGCAACTTTGTAGTTCTAATCATTATTTTAAGCACAATAAGATAGATTTCAGGAATTTTACTAAGCAACAAAATTACGCAGTATTTGAATTTCTTCTTCTTTTTCAGCAAGAATTTGTTTCATCTACTAGTCTTTTTCAGCAATAATCTTGATTTATTCGGGTATAGTCTATTTTTTTATATCAAATTAATTATTTATAAAATTTTACTGATAATTCATCTTATGATGATTATGATTTGACTTGCAAATGATCCTACCTATTTAAATTATTAAAAAATTGTAAGTGTGTAAACCTCATTATTAAAGTTATTTAATGAGTTTAATTAGTATATTAAGCTTCAGAAGACTAATCATCTTATTAGTCTTAATTCCCATCATTTAGTTATTCTTCTGAGGAGTTTTCATCTTCAGAAACTTTACTAACAATTTTTTAATTGCTATATTGAATTGAATAAATGTTTTTATTATTGTTAAAAATAAATTAAAAAAATCTAAATAATCTAAAGTTAAATAATATTCATTTAATACAATTTCTTCTAGTATTAATTTATGCTTTTAGCTTAGTTCCAGTAATAATTAAATTAGATAAATTAGTTTTGTTTAATACTACACTCATCAAAATTTAACAAAAATCATTTTTTATTTATTAACATATTTTGAGTAAATATATTATTTAATAATACAGATCTTAAGTTAAAATCATTTTAGAATTATTTTTCAAAGCTTTTTAGTAATAATTTGTATATTTTTAATTAAAAAATTTTTGTATTTAAAAGTAATACAATTTCATTTTTAACAAATAAATCGCCAGTTAATAAATATGCCCAACCAATATATTTTTTTTATTTTAATTTTATTAAATTTCTGTAATGGTTTGATTAAAATTTGATAATTTTACTATTAAAATATATGGATTTACTAAAAACTGCCTATTTTTTAATTTAAATCATTAATAGTTTATTTATTTATTTTCTTATTTTTTGTTTTGAATTAAAAATCTAATATTTACTCTTAGCTTTTTAAAGGTAAATCATCCATTCATCTATCCAAAACGCAAATCAAATACTTATTTTAAAAAATAAATTTAGAAAAATAGTTTGTAAGCAAAATTATGATTAGGATAAATAAAAAATATAAATAAGATTAATACTAGAATTATTATAAAGTTGTTATATAAATAATTAAATATTTTATAATAGCAACTAAATCATTAATATACAGAATATAAGCCTTTCAAAGGAATTTTTATCATCAAAATAATTCTAAATTGATGATGTTTTAATTTAAGTATGATTATATTCAAATTAATAAATAATAATTATATGGTATTATTTAGAATACTTTAAAAGATAATAAAAATTTAGATTAAGTAGAATTAATGTTTTATTTGAATAAAACCAATAAAAATGCATACATAAAAAAACATATTAATATATGAGTGCAAGAGTTTCAATTTTGTAAATAATCAATGACTGAAACTTCCTTTTTTAAATGTCAATAATCTAACTGAAACTTGCTTTTTTGAATGTAATTAAAAATAATAATATTTTCATTAGTTTTGTTACTCGTCAGCTTAAATTTTAGATTCTGATGCTTAATTTTCAGAAAGAGCAATTTAGTTGTTCTAATCATTATTTTAAGCACCACAAGATTAGTTTTAGGAATTTTAGTTAGTAATAAGATTAACCGTATTTGTTATTTGTTCATGTTAAGCTTGGTATTCTTCTTCTTCTTTATTCTTTATTTCAGCAATATTCTTGTTATTTTTAGCAATTGTCTGTTAAACTTCAGCATTAAACTGTAAAAATTCAGCAGCAAATCATTAATTTTTTTCATCAGCAATCTGTTAACATTTGAAATATTAAGCAATAATCTTTTATTATTCAGCAATAATCTTTCTTAGTATTTCGTTTTCAGCTCTAAGGGTCATTTATTATTAATAAAGTTGGTATTCTTGTTGACTTTGCATTTTTGAAAAAATATTGTTATTTTTTTTATATCAAATAAATTATTTGTAAAATTTTATAATTAATTATTCTAATAATAAGAGAAATTCACAATTATAATATCTTTGCTTTTTAAATTATTAATAAATTTAAATTGGGTAAACCCCTTTATTATAGTTAGATCATGACATTTAGTGATTCTTGTATTTAAGAAGATTAAGCACCTTATTATTACACTTAATTCCTACCATTTAGTTATTTTTTGAAGAAAACTAATTCATTTATTGATCCTTTATATTTTAGATCATTAATTATTAATTATTTATTTTGGGTAGTGATTGATCTAAATATTTAGAAATTAAAATATTTTTTTAATGATATTATTAAATTTTTTTCTGTTATGGTTTGTATAAAATTTGATCATTTTACTATTAAAATATATGTATTTACTAATAAATGCCTATTTTTTAACGTTAAATCATTAAAATTTATTTATTTATAATCTTATTTTTTGTTTTGAATAAGAAATCTAATATTTACTCTAATATTTTTAAAGATAAGTAATTCATAAATCAATCCAAAATTCAAATCAAATACTTAATTTTAAAAAAATAAATTTTGAAAAATATTTCGAAAGAAAATTTATAGAAAAGCAAAATTATGATAAAGATATGTAAAAAATAAAACAATATTAATATCAATAAAATTAATACTAGAATTTTTCAAAGTTATAATAAATAATTAAATATTTTATAATCACAATTAAATTATTAATGTACAAAAAAGAAGACTTTCAAAGGAATTTTTAGCATCAAAAATAAAGTAAATTGATGAAGTTTTAATTAAAGTATATTTATATTCAAATTAATAAATAATAATTACATTTTATTTTAAAGAAAACTTTAAAAGATATTAAAAATTTAGATAAAGTAGAATTATTGTTTGAATCGAATAAGATCATTAAAAATAGGTACATACAAAAACATATTAATACTTTAGCTCAATAACTGAAGCTTCCTTTTTTGAATGTCAATAGTCATAATATTTACATTAGTTCTAAATCGAGTTTTGATACCCTTTAGCTTCAATTTTAAGATTCTGTCTATAGAATTTTTTGAAGTAAATTCATCTAAATAGGATCCTGGCTTTTTAAATAATTAAAATACTTTAAGAATATAAAGCTCATTATAAAGTTACATTTTAGCATTTAATAGATTCTTATATTTCAGTAGGCTAAGCACCTTATTATTAGTCTTAATTCCCATCACTTAGTTATTCTTTTGAGGATAATTCAACTATAGAGGTTATAAAATTGTTCTTCTGTTCACTACTCATGAGCAATTATATTCTAAGAAAAGATAAAATAGGTATTTTTATTTTTTATTGATAATTTATTTTTTGATTATTTATTATTTATTATTGAATTTAGACAGTGATCGATTAATTTTAAATCTAAATATTTTTGAAAAAATTCTTTCAATAAATATTATTAATCAAAATTTAAAAGATACACTAAAATTAAGTAAATTCTTGCTTTACCTTTTTAGCTAAGCTAAGTAGAAATAACAAAGTTTAAAAAATAATTAAATTCGATTATATTAAAATAGTAACTCTATCCCAGAATTTTGGAAGAAAAAAAAAATCATCACCAAGGCCATTATTCAAAACTCTCAAAAGTTTAAAAAAATATTAAATTTTCTATTTGAACACTTTTTATAATATACATTTATTTAATGTTTTCAATTTATGAATTATGTTGATTAGTAAATTTACTTACTTATTTATAAAAACTTTTTTCATTTTAAATTAAACCTAATATAGGTATCAAATATAATGCTATCCAGTTCATATATTTTATGAGGATTACAAATATTTTTAAAAAAATCTATAATAAATTTGAATATTTATTTATTAAATATTTAACTAGTTGATGTAAGATAAGGTTACAGAAAAATAATAAATAAAATAATATATATAATAAAAATTATAATTTTAAAATTAAATAATAGTATGAAGGTATTTAAATTTATAATTGACTTAATAAATTAAATTAACTTGCTAAACTAATTAGCTACTTTTCTTAAATATTAATCTTTTTAAGTCAAAAAACTTTAATCATTTTAATTAGTAAATTTCAAAATGGAAACTATAAAGAAATTAAAATCTAGTGACTCAATTGCCTTAATTTTAAGATTCTTCTTGATCGTATGACTTGTAAATAAAGGAGCAATTATTAATAGCTTTGTGTTTTTCCTTAAAACATTTTCGAATAAGTGTATCTATAAAGTATCCATGAGAAATAACACAAACCATTGATTGTTTTTATTTTTGCAGACTTTATTCTTTTAATTTTAATGAATACCTCTTTATGCATTTATTTGTATGCAAAACTCTTCTTACGAAGTTAAAATGATTTTCTAAAGGCTAGTTTTTGTGATACTCCATTAAATTCATAATAGTGGTTGTATCAGCCATATGTCTCTATATTTTATTGAATTATTATTATACTTCTTCTTCGCCATTAATTTCTTAATCACTATCTGATGAAGATGATGCAGGCATTTTTAAAAGTTATT
The DNA here is from genome assembly GCF_000189635.1 of Tetrahymena thermophila SB210. Taxonomy (NCBI): domain Eukaryota; phylum Ciliophora; class Oligohymenophorea; order Hymenostomatida; family Tetrahymenidae; genus Tetrahymena; species Tetrahymena thermophila. The sequence continues at coordinate 1,697,067 of NW_002476434.1, forward strand.
CATCAATAATGTTTGCCTGCCAATTATGCTAGTAGAAATACCTGCAATTAAAGGATATTCCATCTTTCTAATAACTAGTTTTAATGAAATCAATGAACTTATTTGAGTCAAATATATCAGAGACTTTTGTTAGCTGTTCTGAAATTTATGGCTAAACAATAAATTGTATTTTTCTTTTGTTTGGATGGTTCCTAAATAATTCTACGCAAGTTTATAAAGTCCTTTGCATCGGCGAAACATATACAGTTTATATTCTCAATTTATGAAGCTGAGGAGCTTTATTTTTACACTATATTATTCCATAAGGATGTAAAGGTGTATCTACAAATTCTTAAGAGTTGCTAAACATTTTATCCTTAATTAATTATTTTAATTTCTTGCTATTAATAGTTTATGAATTTATGTATTTGTCAACGAAATAGTTGTGAAAAGAGTAAGCATGTCTTATAAAAATAACATTCCCATCATCGCTAGTGAACTAATCATATGGATTTAAACTAATACCCAGCTGTTACACTTCACTTTCATCAAAAACAAAATTTTTATGTAATTCCCTAATTTTTAGCTCGCTAGGAGTATTTTGGTATAATAATGATTATGTAAGCAAAAATCTAAGCTATTCTTCATTTATTTAATCCTCTTCACTTAGCTCTTGCTAGTTCTTTTCCTCTTAAATGCTTTTATTATTTTATTTTATTTGATCCTGTGAAAATTTATAGAATGGCTAGCTACTTAGCGTTTTAGAATTTAAAATAAATCTTTTGGCTAACTTTGATATCATTTGATTGCTTTATTTAGTGGTTTTAATATTATTGAATGAAATCAATACCAATTTCTTTTATATCAATATTTAATATTTTTTAGAAACTTCTATAAATTAAAAAAAAAATTAATAGTAACTAACTAATAATTCAACTTCTACAATTTAGTACCTATCTCATATTCTATTATTTTTTCTATTAAGCCATACTTTTGCTACTACTTGAAGATTTAAATAAATTAACTTGAGTTTGTGATTTTATAGGAGTCTTTATTTTAAGATTTATAAAAAATTATTTTACAAAATCAATGAATTTTATATGTTAATTTTTTCTATAAAAATAAAAGACAAGTTAAATTCTCAAAAAATATCATAAATAAATTCAAACAATTCAAATATGTAAATTTTAATTAGAAATAGAAAATGTTTTTTTAAAATAAAAGTGGTTATTTGATTTTTAGATTGATTACATTATATATATTATTAAATAAAATTTTTAAATTGAATAAATTGAGTAAATTTATATAATTATTTGCTTTTTATATTAGTCAGTCTTCTGTAAGAGACCTAGAATTTTGTTGCTAAACTTAATTTTGTTTTTGCTTCACCTTATAAGAGTGAATTTTAATATTTGAGTTACTTAAACTCCAAATATTAATTGTCTTTTCTTAAGCTACTTCTAACAAAAGCTATCCATTCTTTTTTTCTTGCTATTTTTTAAGCTTTCTCTGTAAAAGTTTTTATTATATTTTCTTTAAAAAATCAAAAGTGCTGATTAAGAAGCGTATAAAAAAAAGAATTAAACTTAATGCTAAACATCCAATAAGCATGAAAAATAGTATAAAGCTAAGCTTTTCTAATTTTTTAAGTTCATCATTTTCTATTATTGATTTTTGCATCATGTTGATCCAATTATTGCAAGTTACAGCTAAAACTATAAATGTTACTCCCACAAAAAATTCTTAAAATATTTTGTAATATGTAATAACTTTATACTTGAAGAATCTATAAAAAAGAATGTAAAAGCCATGCAAAAAGAATGCAGCAGAAATAATAGATGAGCACATTACAGGATTAGAAAATGTGGTCAGGAATATAATTATCACAAAATATTTCTTCATATAGCTAACTAAAATATAAGATTTACTTCCTTTCGCCTAAAAATTTATATTTTCAAGAAAATTTGGTATATTGAGCTCAATATATTTGTTGTCTTTTTTGAACATCACAAATGCCATTAATATCATAAAAAATAAATGTATAAATGCTTGAAATATAGCTAATCCCCTAGAGTTTTAAAATTGCATAGAAAAATAAATACTGAAAATCGTAGCAGTTAGGTATCCTTGATTTAAGTTAGACATAACGTTTAGAAGTGTATTTACTATCAATATTGTGTATTGCTTTCCTTTCATAATAGCTCTTGCAAATAAATTTAAAAATATTAAAACTGAAGAAATTACAAGCGATAAATGTGCAAATATGAAATTAGAATATAAATTTTATTTCAGCCCAAGTTGATGAAGATATTTTGTTTGGTGAGAGTATTTGTTTTCACTATTATCTTTCTTATCTTCTTAGTTTTCTGATTAACTTTCAATGGTATAACTTAATTCTTAATTTGAAGGTATATCTTAAAAGATAAAAGAAGCTCCTAAGAGGGAATAAGTAAATATTTAAGGAGGAATACTTTCCTTTAATATAACGATTGGTCCCAAAACTTGAATAAAATTAGATAAAATGCAAAGTATTTAAAAATTTTTTAAGACCAGCATAACATTTTTTGTTGAAGGATCTTCTGGCACGAATGTTTGAGACATATTGCTTATTGACTCATCTCTTTCTTATGAAGATTTATTATTTTTGTTATATTCTTCAGTTGTTAGAACTGTATTTAAGAGTTTTAACAAATTAACTTTTTTATTGAGAGTTATTTATATTTCGTTTATTTTTCTGTTCTAATTTACAGATATTTCAAAGTAAATTTTATTATTAACGATTTTTTTATCTTTTATAAAATAATCCTAGTCCACTTTCATGGTTTTTGGGTCTATTAAGATAGCTAAATCTTCTAGCTCATCAGAAAATGGGTCTCTATTAAGAATTATTGTTAATAAATTACTATCATTTTAAACTGACAACTAAACAGATACTATTTTTAATATGGGAACACATGTTTTCTCTTTAATTCTAATTACATAGCCAGGTTTGCATTTGCACTAGGGATAAGGACCAGAATCATCTTCTTACAAACCTTCTCCATCACCACATTTCTCTATACATCTTCCTTACCAGCTGTAAAATTACTTTTAGCATATCTAACATGAAGATTAATCAAGGCATGTTTTACAATTTCTATTGCATTAAACACATACTTTTTATTTGTTGCAAAAATATCCATCAACCATGTCTTTTGAGCAGAAAATAAGTTTTGTTTAATTTTATTTTAAATCTATTTCTTACTAGATATTAAAATAATCTGAGCTCTAAGCACATTCGCACTACTGGCTAATATTATTAAACTTCAAATTATTTCCTAAATCTTTACAATCAGATATGCAAGCATTAAGCTCGCTCTGCAACAAATAACCATTTTTGCATCTAATGCACTTAGCTTTTAATTAATACTATCCACTTACTGAATCTTTTTCGCAATTATTTTTATGATCTTAACAATTATCAACTAACTTAAACTTATCTTCGTTCGGACATCTTACACAGCTTCTATCTTTGTCTAGAATATAATAACCATCAAAACACGTTAAACATTAATTTTTTTGAGAACCATCACAAGTTAAACATTCTGAATTACATTTAGAACATTTTGTCCCTTCTATGAAATACCCTTCATTAATATCACATTTTTCACAAATTTATTAACCTGCTTTATTTATTTTCAAACTTAATCCTTATTGACATTAGGTACATTCACTAATGTCTGGTCCTGTGCATTACTAGCAATTAATAGCACAAGGAAGGCATTACTTATTATCCATATCTACATAAAACCCATTATTAGTATCACATTTCACACATTCACCTTTTAAATTTTTAGTTAAATCCCCAAAGCATTCTAAGCAATCGGTTTCATTAGGACCAGAGCATGTTTAGCATTTAGGATTACATTTTAAACATTACCCATTATTTATATATTTTCTATCTTAAATATCACAAAAATTACAGATTTTTGTATTTCCATCAAAGTAAAAACCAGAGGCACAGCTAGTGCATCCATTTAGATCACAGCCATTACATTTATCATCACACTTTAAACAGTTTAAATTATCTTTTCTATAATTTCCTGAGCAATTTCCACATGTACCATCTGAATATTTATATAAACCATTCTTTATATCACAAGTTAAGCAATTGTTTGTGAGAGGACCATCACATGTTAAGCAGCTTGGGTTGCATTTTTTACAAAATTAATCTCCATTGTCTACATAATTATTTTGAAGGCAAGTATCACATTTTACATCAACACCGTTTGCTTATAAAATAAGGTATGTATTTTTAACACATTTTTTACAAATTGTTTTGTTATCACAAACTTAACAATTTGCATCACACTTTTCACATTTATAAACTGTGTCATAATATGAAAAATATCCATTATTTAAATCGCAACTAGTTAAACATTATTATTTTTCATCAATATATATTGGACTAGAATTATTAACTTTGCAAACCTAGCAGGTAGATTCATTGTCACATACACTACAATTTTCAATGCATTCTTTGCAATTCCCTAAACTGTCTTTGAAGTACCCGTCTCCACAAATAATACATTTTTTCTTACCATCTTATAATGTTAATAAATTAAATCCATCAAAGCAAGTTTCACATTCAGTATCTAATTCTCCTGAGCAGGTTTAGCATGATGTATCACATCTTTTGCAAATCTTATCATCTGATATATAATAAGAATTACTGGTTGTAGGACAGGAAATGCACTAAGTTAGAGCTTCATCTCTTACTAAAGAACTTATACATTCCTCACATTTTAAAGTAGATGCTTATAATGAACATTTTTAGCAGTTAGAAGGACATTTTAAACATTCTGAAGAGTTTTTATAATATCCATTTTCAATACATTATGTACAACTATTATCATCCTTTTTTAGAAATTTACCATTTAGACAACTTAAACACTGATTAGGATCTGAAGGACTTTTACAAGTCTTACAGGAAGGATCACAAGGTAAGCAATCACCACCCATTTATATATATTAATCTAAGCTTGAACATTCAACACATGTCTTCTATCCAGATTTGTTAGTTAAGAAACTATAAGACTCTACACACTTTAAACAACTAAACTCATCAATATCAGAGCACATTTCACAGCTTGCATGACAATTTTTACACTCCTTATTCAAAAGTACTTATTTATCAGGGCATGGTTAAGGACAGGATTTATCTTATAATTAAATACTTGGTGGACAACTCAAACAATTATTTTGGCTAAGTCCATCACATGTTAGACATGTTTTATCGCATTTTTTACAAGATTTAGAAACATCATCCCCAAAATATCCCACTGGACAAGTCTAACAGAGAGAGTCATTAAATATATACTTTCCAGTAGGACAAGTTTCACATTTCGTTAACTATTTACAAGTTGAGCATGAAGGATCGCAAGGTTAACAAACATTATTTGAAGGAAAAGTTTTATCAGGACAATTTTCTACACACATGTTTTATGAATTTAAATTTAAAGACCCTGTACAGCTTAAACAATTATTATCATTACTCCCATTACAAGTTTTACAGCTACTATGGCATTACAGACAAAGATTGTTACTTTTATAAAATCCATCTTCATTACATTAGACACAAGTATTTTATTTTAGATACATATTACTTTAGCAGGCTGTACAAAAGTTAGCATTTCCTTAACACTACAAGCAATTATTATTACAGTTTTAGCAGAGTTGATTTGAATCTAAAAATTAAGAATTGTTTGTTTTACATACTTAACATATTTTATCTGTACCTTACTAAAAGAAATATAAACCATCAACGCAAGTTTTACAGGAAGTATTTTTATCATCAGAGCAAGTCTTGCATGTGGGATGGCAATTATAGCAATCAGATAAATTTGCATATTAGCCTGAGCTTATATTACATTATACACATTTAAATTTTGATCCATCTGTTGGGTTCATTCTTAAGAATGAAGATTTACAGCTTGTACAAGAATTTTCCGCGCCATCAATGCAGGTCAAACAGGTAGCAAAGCATGGTTAACAGCGATTAGTCTTGGTATCAATATAATAGCCATTTTATGTTTAGCATTCATTACATGTATTATCAGGATAAAGAAATTTATTTGCAGGGCAACTAAGGCAACTATTTTTAGCAGAATTAGAACAAGTTTAACAAGAGGGATCACATGGAAGACACTTCTTTTGATTTTTATCTTGATAATATTAAGTATCTGTGCACTGAGAACAAGTTCCATCAATTTTCAAATATAAATTTGTTCCACATGATAGGCAATTATTTGAGTTATCTCCATTACACGATTTACATTAATTATTACATGGTTTGCATATACCAGAGGAATTAATATAATATCCATTATTTGTATCACATGTTTAACATGTTTTATCATCTCTTAAATATTTATCTTAATAGCAAGATATGCAATTATTTGATTTAGATCCTTAGCATGTTTTACAAGAAGAATCACATTTTTAGCATTTTTTTGAACTATCTAAAAAGTACCCATTTTCAGTGTCGCACCTAATGCACTAATTATTTTAAAGAGTTGAGTCAGATCTACAACTTTTACAGTTTTTACTTGATGAATCACAAGTTAAACATGAAGAGTCACAAGCAGTGCAAATCTTTTTGGATGATACAAAAAAACCATTTTTAGTATCACAAATAACGCATTAATTTTATTAGTCAAGAACTTTAGAATCTTTGCATTTAGTGCAAGATGTACTAGATCCTTAACAATCTTCACAATTTTTATCACATTTACTACACTTAAAATTATCAAGGTAGTATCCTTCATCACAATCTTTACATTTATTACTATTATTGTCTTAACAATCATTGCAATTGCTTACATAACAGTTAAGAATTCTAAATTATTATTTTTTCTAAATTTAGTATTAATTTTTTAAATAATTTTCTGGTGTTTTTGGGCAATCAAGTGACTCCTAAACTAAAGTAAATTAGAAAGAAGTCGGAAAATCATGCGATTAATTTTTATTTATCAAGGAATTATAAATTCTGATATTTTTAAAAAATAAAAAATTAGTTTATTAGTAAAATATCTTCATTTTTAAAAATTTGATTATCATAAAAGAATTAAATAAAATGTTCATTTACTTTATGTACTGATAAAAATTTTATTTTAAGACCTTTTCTTTGAGAGAGAATTTAAATTTTATTTGAATCCATCTTTAATTATTCAAATAATTAGGGCAATTTAGTATCTTAATTTGATAACTGTTATTATTTTTCATTTATTCTACAGTATTTATCTTACTTTGAAAAGAGCCAACTAAATAATCAATTTCTCTTTTTAAAAAATAAATGTGCTTATATTTTTGATTCGCTATTAAAAATATTTACATTTGATTCTAAATATATGGATCAAGCTCAACAACCACCATTTGTACATTATCTAATGCATCATCTAGCTCAATTTTAATCATAAAAGCATTACTTTCTAAATCAATATCTAGCTGATACGAAGTTATGACTTTATTTTCCATGTCTGATTTAATATTTTTTTCATCTGATTAAAGCTCGAAATAATTTTTAGCACATGTACATGTTTAAATAAATCCAATCAAAAGACAAATAAATCCTTTTGAAGTAAATAATTATATTATATATTTTTATAGACATAGAATTATTTAAAAAAATTACTTATAATTTAAAATTTATTTGTAATCATTCAACAAACAACTCTAGTTATCTCAGATTTTCTCTAACTTTTTTGTTATGAAAATTAGCTCAATTAATGTTTTTCTGTGAATTTACAATTATAAATTAAAGCGACTGGATAAAATGATGTTATCATGTTAAGAAGAAGTAATTATTTATTTGAATTTTACTTTAATTGTTTGTGGTTTTTTATTAATCAAATCGATTAAAAATATCACAATTACGATTTGACATTAATTATCCAAATCATATTAAAAGAAATTAAGAATAACAATATATTAGCTTACAGAAATATATTTTTAATATTTCCATACAACTTAAAGATACAAAATTTATATATAAACAAGAATATTTATCTTTTGATTTTATTTATCTATTTTAGGGATCAAAAAATTAAAGTTTTTATGGTTAAATCGTAGAATAAAACCATTAACACGAAGTATTTCTTTAAGATTAATAAAATTTATCTTTTGCTTGAAGTTATTTACTGAAATCAATTATTTGTAAGCTGCGATCAATTTTTTTGTCTCTAATTAATAAAAGAAATTTTTTTCACTTGTTGTTTTTCTTAATATTTTCCAATAATTTTAAAAAGAAATTCTATTTAATTTTCTTATTATTCCTAATTTATATTTTAAAAAAACCTTATTTAAATTAGTATTAGCTACGATAAGATTAATTTTGAGCTTTTTAACTGCAACCATACTAAAACGTGTAATTGTACATTAATATAAATTTTATTAAAACTTCAAATTATAATAAAATCTGTTATTTTTTACCACTAAAAATAAGTAAAAGAATAATTAACAAAATAAAGGGAAAATTTTTTTTAAACTTAATTATTTTCTTTATTAAAGTAGAAGATTAGAAACAAGAGTATAGGCTGCAAATTCATTATTAACTATTGTCTCTAATCAATATTTTTTTAATGAGATTGCTATTTTGACTTTAAAATGAAAATCAATAATTAAAGCCTCATAAAATAAATTTTTTTAACTTTTTGTTTTTCTAAATATTTTCTAATAATTATAATAAGAAATATTATTTAATTTTCTTATTTATATTTTAAAAAACCTTATTTAAAAAAGTATTAACTACAATAATATTAAATATAGAGCATTCAAACTGCAACAATACTATTATTTGTAATTGAACATATATATCAATTTTATTAAAACTTTGAATAATAGTAAAATATGTTATTTTTAACCACTGAAAATAAGTAAAAGAATAATTAATTAACAAAATAAAGGGAAAATTTTTTTTAAACTTAATTATTTCCTTTATTAAAATAGAAGATAGAAACAAGATTATAGGCAGCAAATTAATTAAATAAGTATTATCTCTAATCAATATTTTTTAATAGGATTGTAATTTTACTTTGAAAATACTCATAATCAAAATTAAATAATATAAACTAGATAAAATATAATTTTATTGAATAATAAATAATAAATATGATTTAATATTTTATTTTTTTTTTAATGAAAATTAAAATAAACTAATTCTATTGAAATTTAATTAGATCTAAAAACTGAACTAGCAAAACAGCTATTTGATTAATTTTCATACTTAGTTAAATATTTCTTATAATTATATGAAATTATAAACACTTTAAAGTGCCATTGATTTAAAATTTTAAATTAGATTATGTTTTAGATTTTTCAAAAATGTTTGGGTTAGATTAAAAATTACATACTATTAAAAATGTTATAAACTTAGGTCTAATGAAATAAAAATCCTTAAAGATAGAACTTATTATTTAATAAATTAAAATAAATAAAATCCTATATTTTATGACAATTAAAACTTCAACAAGCAGTGACTATAAATATGAACAGACTATAAATTAATAAATAGTACACTATTTAATAAACTTTCTAAAATTGCAGAAAATAGCAAATTAGTGTGGACTTAACTTTTGAGAAATTATTATCCTTTTAATATAATAAACTTAACTAATTAATAATTTTATTTTAATATACAAAGATATTTTAATAATTTTTTTATTAAAAGAAATATAATTATTTTTTATTTTACTAATTTTGATAATTTTATTATTGCTTAAATTCATTTTAAAAGATTATTTTTTAAAAAATAAAAATAAAAAATAAAATATTTAAATTATCATTTTATCTTAAAAAATAATAATTTAATTCACAAATTTTCCAATTGTAAAATTTATTGTATAATTATATATATAATAGCTTTTATTTCAAAATTTATCAGATTTTGATTGAAATTTCAAGCGATCCTTCATTATTAATTTAAAATTTTTTTGTAAATCTTTTATTATTAATTTAAATTTTAGGTGGGAGATCACATAAAACAAACTGAACTCTATAAAAAGAATAATTTAAATATAATAATAATAAATCTAACAAACACCTAATAAAATAAAAATCAAAACAAACATAAAAATGATTCACTTTAGTAACGATACATTCTAATAAAATAATTACCAAAAAATAAAAAAATCAATAACTTAAAGGTTTTAAATTATTTTTCAGAGAGTTGAATAGAAAAATAATATTATTAAAGAGAGGATACTTAACACTTTTACTAAAAAAATTTAGGAATCAGCTTCTAATAATGACTCAATCATAAAAATGAAAAATTTAATTGAAAAATAAGAATCATAAATAATAAGATTTACTGCTAACAAATCTTTTAATTTCTTATATAGAGATGTGCTTTAGGAAAGGTTTGACAAAAATGTTGAATAAGATGGCTTTTAATAGACTTTGGCTTGTAATATGGCTTCTGGTGGAATATCAGGAATGCTTTCTTACATAATAACTTATCCTATATAAAAAATAATAGATTTTTCTAAAAGTGTTCAAACAAATCCTGCTAACTAAGATGAAAACAAAGAGCGTTTGCAAAATCAAATCGAAGAATTTCAAAGAAAGAAAATGTTTAAAATGACTTTCTTTTTCTACTCAGGACTCTATTTTGGCTTTTACGATACACTGTAACAAATATTTCCTGTTAAAGAGAAAAGAGATTTTAGATTAAGAGGTTGGGAAGCACTATTGCTAGCTAAATTTGTTTCTTATCCTGGAGAATTTATTGCAAAAAAAATAAAAGCTTACAAAGATTAAGAGTCTAAATATAATAGTCACCATAGTGAGAATTTGAGGTAGCTAATAGAAAAAGAAGGCTGCAGGGTAATATCTAGAAGTCCTTTATCCTTTTTGACAAGATTGCTATCCAATTTTGCTGCTATTACAGGATATGACTTTTTACTATTTGGGGTCAAAGAATAAGACCCTTTTATAAACAGTTATTGAAATTAATTAATCATAATTATCTACATAGCTCAATACTTTTTATTTATTATATATTTTAAAAATTTCTGTTTATTTCTATATTAATGTATTTGAATTACAATATTTTAAAAGTGATACTTAAAATTTTATGATATTTATGTGATAAAATAGAAAGCTAATTTTCATAAACAAAAAAAAATGTTTGAAAATGCACAAATTATTCATCTAAATATTAACTTTTTCATTCAATTGAAAATTTGAGTGCAATGAAAATTTCTTATTTTTACTTTTAAAAGAGCAAAGGATTGAAAGAAGTTTTTAGAATGAGAAAGAATGTTTGAGAAAAAAAAATTAGAATTTTCTAAAATTTTAAATATTAGTCTATAATATAACTCAAAAATCAATTAAATTATTAGTCTATTATCTTCTTTTACCATTGAAATTCAATAAGATAATAAATAATCTTAATTTTTAATTTTTATTGAATAGAAACTTTTTTAGCAAAGCTAGGTACTCTAGGCTTCTTATAATTAAAAACAAAATTCATATAAGGATATAAAATATTTTTTTTATAAGTATTAGATAAAAAATATCATTCTTTTATAAATTTATGTTTAAATAAAATTGCTAAAATTTTTTTGTTTTTTGCTATAGAAAGAAAAATCTTCTAAATTTAAATATCAGATAGATCAAATAACATTAAAAATTTTTTGCTTTAATATTAGATATTAAGTTTTTTTTAAAATGTTTTAAATTCCTAAAAGGTACTTTTGTAAAATAAATTAAAATACTAATTATTTGATTAAAAAATATTATTTATTTTTTATTTCTATAATTTACACTTTATTCTCTTTATTTATATTTTAGAGCAGAAAAAATGATATTAATTAAAAATTTTTTTACCTTTATTAGATAAAATTAACGTTTAAAGTATTTTATAGGTTATTTTATAGATAAATTTTATTTACAGATATTAATAATAGTATATCCTTTTTATTCTATTTAAAAAGTAAAAAAGCTATATTCTTTAGAATAGTCACAAAATATCTTACTATTCTTAAGAAATTTCAAATTTATGTAGGTTTCTTAAAAATTAAAATAGAAAGTTGTGAAATTTCTGGTTTTTTTGTTAGTTCTATTTTAATAAATTAATTTAAAAAGTTAGAAAGAATTTTCATTTTTTAAGATAACAAATTAATAATAAAATATATTACAATAAATAATAAATAAAACTTTAAATTTTTTTATCTATAATGAACAAATAACAAAATTAGTAAGTCTATGATTTTTTCGTTGACTTTATGACTGGAGGTATATCTGCATCTATATCAAAAACTATAGCTTCTCCAATAGAAGTTGTCAAAATGAGAATTCAGTTGATGGATGAAATGGTTAAATAAGGTAAACTAGACAAAGCCTATAACAATATCTATGATTGTTCTAAATAGATTTACTAAAAAGAAGGAATAGCTGGCTTCTGGAAGGGAAATTACACTAATATTGTAAGATACTTTCCTACTTAGGCTTTTAACTTTGCTTTTAAGGACAAATTCAAGAAGATGTTTAATAAAAACAAAGAAAAGGATGGGTATTATCAATGGCTAGCTGCTAACATGGCTTCAGGTGGATTAGCTGGCTCAGCTTCCCTCGCAATTACATATTCTTTAGATTATGCTAGAACTAAGCTAACTAATGATACTAAAAACCCTAAAAATGGGAATAAGCAATACTCAGGACTTATTGATGTCTATAGACAAACTTTAAAAACTGATGGTTTTGTAGGTTTGTATAGAGGTTTTGTCATTTCATGCCTTGGGATAGTAATTTACAGAGGACTTTACTTTGGATTGTATGATTCTATTAAACCAATGCTTCCAGAAAAGTATAAAAATGATTTCAAATCAAATTTTGCTTTAGGATGGGTGGTAACCATATTAGCTGGTTTAAGTTCTTATCCTATTGATACTATAAGAAGAAGAATGATGATGACATCTGGCACTCTGATAAAATATAGAGGTTCTTTAGACTGTGCAAAATAAATTTATCTGAATGAAGGCATGAAATCTTTCTTCAAAGGAGCTGGAGCTAATGTTATTAGAGGAATAGCCAGTGCTGGTGCCATCTCAGGCTACGATTAAATATAAAGACTACTTGGTATTTAACAAAGTACTTCTTCATCAGTTTACTGAAAAATTTAGTTCGATTATAAAAATACAATACTATTAATCCTCATAATATCTCACCAAAATAAAAAAAATTCACTAAAAAACAATTTTTTTCAGAAAAAATTCTATATTCTACCAAATTTGATAAAGAAAATGTGAAAATCAATTAGGTAAAAATCCATAAATTGCTAAATTAAATTAATATAGAGTAGATTTGATAACATATTAAATTATTTTATTTAATATGGCTTTAAAATTTTAACCCTCTATATGTACTTTAGATTGTGAGGAGGGAGTTTAAAAATATAAAAGGATATATTGTATATTTTTATAATTTTTCAAATATAAGTTTTATATTTTTGTCAAATATAGATTTTGTATTTGAATTAATTCTAATTAATCTAAAATATTTTTTTTTCAATAAAAAAATCTTATAATTATTGAATGACTCATATTTATTTAAATTGCGAAGTATAGAAAGAAAAACTTATTTTTAAGCTAATATTTTAAATGATTATTTATTTTTATAAATAAAAAATATAAAAAAGTAAAAATAAATTTAAAAAAAAACTATGAAATAAATGAATTTTTAAGCTTCTTTTTATTTTAGAGTAGATAAATATCAATTCTAAACTTTATCTTTAAATTTAAGTCATAATCGAATCTAAATTTCAAAAGAAATGTATTTGATATTAAGTTTTTAAATATTGCTGAAAATAAAAATTAAAAGAAAATTTATAAAATTTAATTTTAATTAATTTTTAATATATATTTTTAATGTTTGACTTAAGATTTGTTATTAATTCATTTTTTTTGGTAATTAAAAATTTAAATTTATTTTAAAAGCTTTAAAATATTATTTAATTTTAATTTAAGTGGTTTTACTACTATTTTTAGCGTCATTTATCTTGAAAATTTTATCAAATATAAAAAAAATATTTTTTATGATTTATTTAGAATATTACTGATTTTTATAGAACGAAAAAACATTTTAAATAAAATTTAATTATAAAATGTAATATTAAGATAGATTGAATATAATTTGTTAAAGATTTTAGAAGTAAAAATTTTTGTTATATGTGTTTCAATTATGTGTATCTTAAAAAGATACTAGATTCACTTATTTTGTATGTTAAAGTTCTACATATTTTTATTATTTGATATATTTTATTGTAGGAAATTTATTTTTTTGATTGGTTTGGAAAATTTCTTATAACATTTATTCATTTTATAAGCTTAATAATGAGCTATTTGATCTCTTTTTAAAGAAGGCTTTAATTTATCTGAAAACTTAAAGTAGGGATATAAATAAACGGATCAAAAAAAGAATCAAGCTTATCCCTAGACAAGCCAAAAGCATAAATAATATTATAACACTTTATTTCTCTATACTGCTTAGATCTTCATTACTTATCGTTGTACTTCCCATAATTTCAGTGTATTTCTTGCTAGTGATTGAAATCATAACAAAAGTTATTCCAACGCTAAACTCTTAGAACACTTTATAATAGGAAATGAAAGAATATTAAAAAAATCTATAGTAAAGAATATAGATGCCTTATAAAAAAAAGGTTATAGATATAATTATGCATGATGTTACAACATTTTTTGAAAGGGTTAGAAAAATTAGAACCACAAAATATTTTTTAGCATAGCTTATTAGTATGTATGATTTACTGCCTTTTGCTTTGAAGTTTATGTTAACTAAAAAATTAGGAATGTGATTTTCGATATATTCATTATCTTTTTTGAACAAGATATAGGTGATTTCAATAAAAAAGAACAAATGAATAAAAGCTTAAAAGACAGCTAATCCTCTGCTTTCGCTAAATTATAGAGAAAAATATATACTGAATATTGTAGGTGTAATATATCCTTAATTGAGATTTGACATAACATTAAGAAGAATATTTACTATTTGCATAGTGTATTATTTACCCTTCATTATAGCTCTAGCAAACAAATTTAAAAACACTAATACTGTGCATAAAACAAGAGATAAGTGTGGAAATAAAAAGTTTGAGTACAAAAACTTTTACAATCCAAACTGAGTTAGAATTTTTAATTAATCAGAATCATATTATTCAGATTAGTTGTCATTATTTGATTAGTTTGTAGTAGATTCTGAACTTATTTAGCAATTGACTTCTTGGAAGGAAGGAATAGCTTCAAATATAAAAGAATCACCGAGTAAGGAGTAGGTGTATATCGATTATGGTATATTGTCTTTGAACATAGCTATAGGTCCTAAGACCTATAAAAAGTGAGAAAGAATAATTAAGATTTAAAAATCTTTGAAAATAGAAATAACTTTCTATGCTGAACCACTATCAGGAACAAGTATTTAGGAAGCATCATTAATATTTTAATTTCTTTGCTAGGAAGATTGGTTGCTTTTATTAAACTCTTCTGTTGTGAGAATTGTGTTACTAAGCGATAAAGTATTTATTTGTTTATTAAGTGTTACTTAAATTGTATTGATTTTTCTGTTCTAAGTAACTTAAATCTCATAATAAATTTTGTTATCAATAATACTCATGCTTTTTATAAAATAGTCTTAGCTCAACTTCATTGTTTATGGATCTATTAGAAGTTTTAGGTCCTAAGACTCATCATTAAAGGGAGCTCTATTTAAAGTTATTGTTAGTAAATTGTTGTCATTTTATATTGTCAGTTTCAAAGAAATAATTTAGAGCTTTAAAACACAGATCTTATCTTATTCCCTCAAGACGTATCCTTATTTACAGATACATAAGTTTGAAGGAGTCAAAGAATTATCACTATTAACTATCAAACCTTGACTATCTTCACACTTTTAAATGCATTAGCCTTGCCACAAATAATACTAGCTTTCACATTAGCTACAAGAGAAACGACTTTAACACACTTTACAATTGCTGTTGCATTAATAGCACTTCTTATTTTAATTACAAAAATATCCATCGATAGGTTATTAGGAACAAAAAATTGATTATATTTGTTAATTAGCTTTATTAGGAATATTATAATAATACATCTAAGATTAGCATTCACATTATTTTGTAACTGTATTAAAGACAAGATTTTCTCCAATGTCATTACAGCCAGATATGCATGCATTAGGATCTTCCTATAATATGTAATCTTATTTACATTTATTACACTTCTGTAGTAAAACATAATTCCCAGAACGTATACTTTACTAACAAACAATCTCATATTATTCACAATTTTATGAGTACCTTCCTCGAATGATATTATTTTAGTCTTCTGTAGGACATTATACACAGCTTTTATTACTTCCTATGATGAAATATCCAGTAAAGCATGTTAAACACTCACTTGATGAAGTTCCATTACAAGTTTTACAGCTTGAGTCGCATTTAAGGCATTTATTTATACTAATAAAATATCCATTCTAAATATTGCATTCTTAACATACTTAATTTCCTGCATTATCGTTACTTAAATAAAGATCTTTTGCACACTGAGTGCATTCGCCTATACTTGGACCAGTGCATTTTTTACAATTTTGAGCACATGGAAGGCATCTCTAATTAATACTATCAATATAAAAACCATTATCAACATTGCAAACAACACATTAATTGTTTATATCTCTAGTTAATTATCCATTACAGAGTATACAATCTGATTCACTAGGTCCTGAACATGTTTTACATTTTGAATTGCAACTTATACATGTTAAACTATTCTAAATAAACTTGCCATTTTAAATGTCACAAGTATTGCATTGTTTAGAACCTTCAACAAAATAAAAACCAGAAGCACAACTTTTGCAGCCAGTAGAATCACATCCGTTACATTTCGGATCACATTATACACAATTTTATCCTACAATCTTAAAATTTCCTGTGCAAGTGCTACAAGAATTATCAGGCTATTTATAGAGATTTTATGATTAGTCACATGTTAAACAGTCAGTGCTTAGAGGACCTGAGCAAGTTAAGCAACTTGAATCACATTTTTTGCAAAACTAATCCTATGGATCAATATAATTATTTTAATTACATACTCCACATTTAACATCAACATTATTTGTTTGCAAAATAAGAGAGGTATTGTTCATACATTTTTTACACAAATTTTTGCTTTGGCATTATTAGCAATCAGTATCACATTTTAAACATTTTAAAACTCCATCATTCTAAATAAAGTATCCTCCATTTTAGTCACAACTACTTACACATTGTTTGTTTTCATCTAAGTAAATAGGTTGAGAATTACTTGTATTACAAACTTAACAAGTACTTTAATCATTGCATTATCTACAATTTTAGATACAGGCTGAACATTTACCAGGGGAATTAATAAAATAACCATCTCCGCATACAATACATCTTTTTTCTGAAATTAACAAATTCATTCCATTAAAACAAGATTAACAATCAGTATCTTTTCCTCCTATACAAGTTTTGCAAGAACTATCACATTTTTTACAGATTTTATCATCTGGAGAGTAGTAAAATGAGATGTCACCAGAGCATAATACACATTGAGTAAGGGTTTAATCTCTAATATAAGGATTTGAGCATAAGTCACAAATTAAATTAGATCCTTAAACACTACATTTATCGCAATTAATAGGACATTTTAAACATAAAGAAGAACTCTTATAATAGCCACGTTTAGTGCAATCAGAACAGCTTTAATCATCTTTCTGAAAAAACTTACCAATTGGGCAGCTTAAACATTTATTAGGGTCATTTTGACGATTGCAAGTCAAACAAGTTGGATGACAAGGTAAGCAATCATTTCCCTATTTAAAATAATAACTTTACTGGGAGCAATCTACACACTTTTTCTTTCCACCTTTATCTTGCAAGAAAGCATAGTTAGAATTACTGCAGCTGATACAACTATATTCATCAACATCAAAGCATGAATTACAAGAAATATCACATTGTAGGCATTAATTATTCTTCTAAATATATTTGCTAGGACACTAAGATGTGCAAGTTCCTGACTATAAGGTTATATCACCTGGACAAGACAAACAGTTTGAACTACTAGGTCCATTGCATGTTAAACAAGAAGAATCACATGGTTTACAGCTTTTACTAGCATTGTCTCCATAATAATTAGAAGGACATGTTTAACATAAAGCATCATTAAAAATATATTATCCATCAGGACAGGTGCTGCATTTTCCAGCTTAAGAGCATGTAGCACATGAAGGATCACAAGCTTAGCAGACATTACTTAATGCGAAAGTTCCCTCCGGACATTAATCTACACATTAATTAATTGAATTTAAATTTAAAGATCCACTGCAAGATAAGCAATTATTTTATTTATCTCCGTTGCATGTTTTACAAGAACTATCGCATTTTAGACAAAAAGATCCATTTATATAAAATCCATCCCCACAAGATCCACAAGTATTGTCTAGTTTCTTAAGGTATTACCCATCCTAGCAATCAGTGCAAGTATTAGCATTACCTTAACATTTTAAACATTGGCTACTACAATTTTAGCAAAAAAAATTTGAATCAACAAACTATTAACCATTAATTTGGCAGCTCTAACATAATTTATCCATTCCTGATTAGACAAAATACAAACCATCAGCACAGGTTGTACATGATTTATTATTTCCATCTGTGCAAGTTTTACAAGAAGAATGGCAATTGAAACAATCTGTTTGGGTTCCACCTGATGAAGTAGTATATTAACCTAATGAAGTATTGCATTAAATACATTTAAAGTTTGTTCCAGAATATGGATTCATTCTCAAATATGAGGGTTTACAAGCAGTACAAGAGCTTTATCCAGCATCTACACAAGCTTAACATGTGGAAAAACATTTTTAACAACGAGGGATGCTCGGATTAGTTTTGGTATCTATATAATATCCATTTGAAGTTTAGCAGTCTTAACAAGAGTTATCAGGATATAGATATTTTCCTGAAGGACAGCTAAGACAGCTATTGCTATTTGAGTTAGAACAAGTTAAGCAAGATGGATCACAAGGAAGGCATTTCATTTAAGTTTAATCTTTAAAATATTTAGAATCAGTACAGTCAGAGCATGTGCCATCATTTTTTAAATAATTGTTAGGGTAACAAGAGAGGCAGTTGTTTGAGTTATCTCCATTACATTTTTTACAACTAGAATTGCACTATTTACATATACTAGAGCTTGTTAAATAGTATCCGTTTTAAACATCACATGCTTAACAAGTATTGTCTGTTCTTAAATAGGTATTTAATTGACAAGTAATGCAATTATTTTTATTAGATCCATTACATGTTTTGCAACTAGGGTCACATTTAGTACATTAGCCATTATTTAAATAATTACCATTAGTAGTATCGCATGTTATGCACTGTTTATTTGATAAAATAAAATTTGTTTTACAGCTATTACAGTCTGTTTTGTTAGGTCCACTGCATGTTAGACACGAGGCATCACAAGGATTACAAATATTTTAAGGCGAAACAAAATATCCATTATTTTAATCACAATTTACACATTGAGATGACAAATTTAAAATTTGAGGGCTCTTGCAAGAAATACAAGTAGTGCTTTAAGCCTAGCAAGTTAAGCAATTATTATCACATTTTAAACACTTTCCATCACTAATATAATAACCCTAAGCAGTATTGCAAGTTTAGCATGAACCATCTTAAGCAAGGAATAAATTTTATTTGCAAGAAGTACAATCTTATTTAGATCCTCCTTAACATTCCTAACAAGATTGATCGCATTATTAGCAGCTATATGTTTGGGAACGCCTACCTCTTGACTATTAATTATCATTATAAAAGCCTGATTAACATGAAGTGCATTCCTTCCATCTTTAACAGTTGCAACCATTAGGACATTAATTATTTCCTCCCCAGTTTCCTCCTCCACCATTTCCACCCCACTATCCTCCTCCTCCATACCCATTAAGGATTCTTGTTTATTTAAGCTTAGGATAGAAGATAATGTTATTTTTTTAATGAAGTTCTTCAAGTTAATATTCTTATTAATAATAATCATAAGAATTTCCGCATTATTATTAAATTTCAGTATTAGTTGATATTTATCTGGTGATTAAAGTAATTCTAATTATATATCAAATTTATTTAGCTTATATTAAATTTAATAAAATTTTTACTTTATCGAGTCTATTCTTTGGGTTTAAAACATTTCCGTTAGTTACTTGATAATATATGGAGAATTAATTTTTATAATTATAATAATTTAGTGATCTTACAAGTCGTTTGCTCTACAAAAAGTCAATTTAAATTGTTAAATTTATTTTAATTTGTCTTTCTAAACATTTACTAAGCTTTAAAAGTTTGTTTATATTTATATTTATCTTGCGAATTTTCTATTTTAAATTAGGAAAAAAACAATTAGGAAAGTAGACTTTTGAGAAATAAGTTGAAAATACAAATAGAATGAAAGAGCATGATTAAATTAAATAGTATATTCAAAAGATATTTAAGGAGAGAGAGTTATTTTAGCTTGACTGATATAAAGCTTGACATAATTTATATCATCGGATTCAACTTAAATTTTTTCATTTATATGCAATTAATTTATTTTAGAACTGAATTCTGAGTCTAAGACTTAAATTTGTAAGTCTTTTTCACTTTCAGGAGTTGCAAATACAAGCCTAAGATATCCTAATAAAATTATGTTACCTTTTAATTTAAATAAAATAATTAAAATATTTTATTTTAATAACATTTTTAATAACCTAATAACATATATGTGAAGCATAGACAATTGCGTCCATATAAAAATTATGGAACAGTTACTTTCATAAAAATAGACTTCTGATTATTTATATATATTTAATTTGCTTTTTGATCAATTTTTATTTTTTAGAAATGTATTCAAAAAGAAAATTGATTATCATAAAAATGCACTCATCTAGTAAGTATTATAGTTCATTCAAAAAGTCTTTGAGCCAATTTAATTAAAAATTCACTTTTTATTAGATTTTGTTTTAATGTTTAATCTTATATGTATTTACTGTAACATAATTTTTTTGTGGTTGTTTTTGAATAAATTCCCCCACTATTTAAAAACATGATTTAGTACTATAAAAAATTAATTTTTAATTTCAATGTAATATGCCCATGAACAATTAATTACTAATACTTTACACAAAAATTTGTTTTAAAACATTCAAAAGTCTAATACCTTGAATGCTAACTAAATAATTTAAATGTATAAAGCTTTTAGAATAAATACTACAGTTTTATGGATTGTAAAATGTATACTCTTGCTTTAAA
Organism: Tetrahymena thermophila SB210; assembly: GCF_000189635.1. Taxonomy (NCBI): domain Eukaryota; phylum Ciliophora; class Oligohymenophorea; order Hymenostomatida; family Tetrahymenidae; genus Tetrahymena; species Tetrahymena thermophila. The sequence continues at coordinate 1,718,407 of NW_002476434.1, forward strand.
AATAACTTATCGAGACTGATAGTTTAATGAAAATTAATAGAAAAAAATATATGTTTAAAAATAAACATTTTTTTATTATTTTTATGACAAATAAATTAAAAACTCAAAAGTAATAAGCAAAAATGTAATTTTAGTAGTTGAATGATAAAGAATTTCATTTAGAATTTAATTGTATCTCATTTTTGTTAAGTCATGAAAAGGTTAATGGAGGAAATAACATAATTAAAAATCAGAATGTTATTTATTAAAAGAGAAAGAAAAGATATTGATCTAAAAATGAAAAAAATAATTTGGTTCAAATAGCTTAAATCTTTTTCGTTTTCTTTTGATAATTATGCAAATATTATGATTCATTTACCTTCTAAATAGTTCAAATATCCATATCAAATATTTATAAAAGAATTAGTAGTATTTCATGCTATCAACTTCATCTATTTAAAGTTATAAAAACAAAAGTTAATTAGATTAATTTTATTCTTTAGTGATTCCTATTTTATTTCTAAAATGTATACAGTACTCTTTCTCTTTTTTTTATGTAATATATTTTTGTCATATTTTGTTGTAATTAACTATTTTTTCTTAATAAAATTAAATATAATTTTTACCAATAAATTTGCATAAAAAATAATAACAAAATAAAAACGTATTGTAAATGCAAACAATTCTTTTATATTTATCTAATTTTTGACACATCTAGCTTATCTTCTTTTTTATATCTGTAAGCTTTGAAAGTATTTAAATAAATTTTAAAATAATGTAATTTGCATATGACCATATAATTTCAAAATAATTTAAGTTTTCATAAATTATTTTTATAATTTACTAAATTATTGTTTTTATAAATATTTATCATAAATATACATAAGTATAATAATTTATTAAATGTATCAAAAAGATTGCTTTACATTAGATCCTCTTTCATACTTTAAAATCCATGAAATTAGCACTTTTATCAAATAAAGTTATTGATACTAATAAAAAATTTTAAGGACTAATTTAATAATTTAATTGAAATAAAAATTCTATAATTTAATTTAAAGTAATGTAACCCAAATATTTTATTTTATTTAAAAAAATAGATTATAATTTAAATTTAAATGTTAACTTATTGAAAATCTAAATATTAACATTTTTTTTTATTGATAAATACTAAATTTAAAGCTAATTTATATTACCTCTATGATACATTAGTATCTATTACTTAGATTTAAATTAATTATTAATACAAAAAAATGGGTTGGAATTAATCAAGTAAATAAAATTTATTTTTTAAATTTGTTAATAAAAAGTTATTAAAAAATTATATTTGGTAATTTAAAAAATATTATTTTAATTTATGCAAGTGATGTACAATTACTTAAAATAAAAAAATTATAATTTTAAATATAAAGTATTTCATTATTTTATCTTGCATAAACTTTCTTACTTTTAGTATATGTTATTAAGTTTTTAAATGTTAGAATAAATAATTTTACTTTAAACTCTAAATTTAAGGTTCAATATCTTAATGAATTGTTTATCTTTTGGAAAAATATCTTTAAATAATCAATAAGAAAGATGATATTTCAAATATATTTTATTTATTTTAGTTTGAAAAAAATAAATTCATTCAATTTAATTTGTAAAAAAGTTAATTTTTCATTCATATATTTTAAAATGGCTGTTTTGAATTTATACATAACTGATAAAGCTATTATTTCAATGTATCATCAACTATAGAATATAATAGATGCAAAATTTCAAATTTAAATACCATCAATCTTGATAAACTAAGGTATATTGATTGAGGGCATTAAGATAAGAGGCTGGAAAAAAAACAGTTTAAAAAACTCAAGTTTTGGTTTACTTCATAAGCCTTAAGCAAACTTTAAAAATGGAATACAGTATATAATTACAGTAATTAGTTTTAGATTCAAAAAGTCTTATTTTTAAATATTTATTAGTAGATTCTTCTACTAATAAGTGTTTCATTTCATTCTATAAAGAATGGAAAATTGACTATTTTTTATTTTTTTATAATACTCAACTTGAAAAGGTTTATTAATAAATGTGAAAATGAAGTAAATATCGAAAATTAGAGTTGTATAAATAACTATAAAAATTTACATTATAAATAATGAAACATTAAAATCAAAAAATAATTTGCAAAATCTTTATTTAGAAAATTAATTCTATTAGCTTTTGAACTCTGATATTAAATAGCTGCTAAATATCATATTTTTATTTTTAGATACATTAAATTATTTTGAGCTCTATTATTACTAATAAATACCACTGATTGATTACAATCTATTATTTATTTTTTAGTAACTTTAGGTAATAAATTACTATCAAATATTACTTTAAATTTAGATTTTTTTTAATAATAAATAAAACATATAAAATTTTATTAAATAAATCATTTTTCTTAAAAAATATTAGAAATAGAAAAAGTAATTTTCAGTTTTCTGGTTTTATGATTAGATTATTCTAGATAATTTTTTTTTTTGAAAATAAATTAAAAAATAAAACCTAATTATTTCTGTTTTCTACTTTAATTTTTAGATTATTCTAGAAAACAAATAAAAAATTATTTGAAATTTTAATTTATTTTTGATAATCTAAATTCAAAATTTAATTTTGCATACTCATAAAGAAATAAACAACGTCAAATGGATTATAATTATTAGGAACTTGCTAATAAGTATTTTTACTTATAAAATTAAAAATAGTTTTCATTTTGTTTAATACAAAGTATTATATTTTATCCTTTTTTAGCATATTCTTCATTGAAAGTCTTGAAATAATTTAATTATCAAAGAATAATAAAATGTCTTAAGAATAAAATTATGAATTCGATTCCTATAGAGACTAATCTACAAAGAAATACTTAAAACCAATTAATTTATACTTATGGCAAAATTGATTATTAAAATAGAAAATTAGCCAATGATGATTTGTTTAAAATTTCTTCTTCTAGCCTTGGATTTTTAGGTTTATATCGCTAAGTAGAAGTTTTTCATAACTTTTCATTTTATCATAAATTAAACTGCAAATGGCATGACTCGAGATTATTTGAAAATATTTACACCATATCCGATTAGCCATATCTTGAGAGCAAAGTTGCAACAAATGGAGATATTTTATTGGAAGAATAAAAGCTCACTTCTCCTTTACTAATTTAATTATCTCAAAATAATTCAGTTAGGCGATAAATAGATGATGCTCATATTTAGAATGTTATTTCATAAATAAAATAGTAAAAAGAGATAAAACAAAATAATATAATTAAAGAATCTGATTAAAGCTCTCTTGAAATTGAAGCAACTGAAAACCCACTAGAAAAGCTAATTTTTTCAGGGAGACATGTAGAAATTAAAGATTAGTATATTTACATTATGAAGAACAATAAATAATTAAGCAAAGGAGATATTAGAATATCGTTTCATGAAATAAAAACAATAACAACTGCAACTGTATTAGCTCTATAAGAAGAGAGTAACCTGACAGAATTGAAGTTATTTGACTCAAAAGAAAAAATTGAATATTTTATTCAAGGAAATAAAGAAATTTCTTTTTTTTCTTTGTTCAGTTTTATAACTAAAGGCTTTGTTGAATATAAGGATTTAATTGACCTTTTTAAGTCTGCTTTGAAATCCACAAAGACAAAGCAATACAAAAATATTTTACTTCACTTCATAATAATTAGTTGTCTATATCTCTTTTTAGAATTAACAACAATACATGATGGATATTATAATATTATAGATAAAAAATAACTTTCATTATAAATTGATGAATTATAATAAAATTCTGAGAAAAGCTCATTTCAAAACAGTTTTAGTTTAAATAAAGAAAATTTAAAAGCCTCATTTATTCAAGCATTAATTCATATCACAAGCTTAAAAGCATTAAGTATTGGTTTTATACTATTACCTTGTATGTGTTTTAGTGGCCTATTTATCTATGCATTAGATAGATAATCATCATTTAATGAATTAATTAATGAAATTAACAATAATTTAGAAGAAATTAGAAAAAATAATTCAGATAATAATATATAATAATTTAAGCTATTGTTAAACAAATAGAATTAATCCAATTCAAAATAGCTTAACTATGCTTGAGAATTTACTAAAAAATAAACTTAATTTTGAGATACATATAATATTTGATAACTTCTAAAATTTACATTATTATGTATTTTTTTAATTATTTTTGCCTTTGGTTATTATGAATTTTAATATTATAAATCCAGTTTAATTGTTTTGTAATAATTTATATATGTATATATGCTTGTGTATCCAAGTTAGAAAAAAATTGTAGGTTGTTTTTCTTTTAAAAAATTAGAGAACTTAATTATGCTGAAAATTATGGTATTTTCTAATGATAAATATCTTATTAATTACATTGGATTCTTTATAAATTTTTCTATGATTTTTTAAGAATTATTTCAAATTGATCGAAATTATTTATTATTAATTAAAATGAATTTTTCTATGATTTTAAAAGAATTTTTTGAAATTGATAGAAATTATTTATTATTTATTAAAATGAATTTTTCTATGATAATAAAAGAATATTTATTATTAATTACAATAAAAATTATTTTTTTTGTGTTAGGCATGTAAATTTTAAAGATTAGTTTTTATAAAATATGAAAAATAAAAGATAGTTAAGCAAAGAATATATTAAAATATCGTTTCATAAAATACAAGAATAACAACAGATACTGTATTGGCTCTATTAGAAATAGTAAATTTATATAATTAAAATTTTTTAAATAATTAAATATTTAAAACAAGAAAATGAAGAAATCTTTTATATTTATTCGTTGGGTTTTATAACTAAAAACTTTGTTGACTATAGTTATTTAATTGATTTTTATAAGTATGCTTTTTATTCCACTAAGACAAATTTATAAAAAAATATTTTACTTATCTTTAAAGAATTAATGATATTTAATAAGCAATGTTATTTTATAAATAGAAATGGCTTAGTGGGAGTTACTTAAATTGGAAGCTTAATCAATAGAAATCACTTTGTTTCGAGTTATTAACATCCTAAATAGATATTTGTGAAATAGTAGAAATAATTAATTGGTCCTCGATTGAGTCAAAGAAAGTCCTCTAAAATTGCTATTTAAAGGAGAGAATATTTCCTATTATTTGAAAGCTAGTTGAGTTAAACAAGCTTAGATAGTATTAGCTCTAATCTTAAGATTTTGTATAAAATAACTTGAGTCAAGCTATTTACAATAGTAGAACTAAATTAATTTACTAAATTGCTTAATTGAGAAAACTTCACATTTTTAGAGCAAGTATAACTAGTAGCGTTTTCTATATAGCTGTAAGGACACATAGGTAAGCACTCATTTTATCAATGTAGTAGTATTTGTTATAATTAGAACTACTTGAAATGCAAGAATTTGATTACAAGTCAAGTTAAAAGTTAACTTAACACTAACTTCATTAATCAAAATTATATTAAGAGCAATAAGAGTCTCCCACTACTTTATTGTATTGTAAATATGATATTCTAAAGCAAAAATACAAAAAAAATATTAGCTTATATTTAAACTCTAATCTCTTCATTTAATTATTTATTTTTTATATTAACTTTTCTAATCTAACTGTTTTTATTTGAACCAAAAACATTTAAATTATTAGCATATTATATTGTAAAGCTTTTTAAATAGAATTCTTCAAGCTCATCTATAAAGTTATAAAAATTAAATTTTAAAAGAAAAATATTTTAATATTTTTTGAACTTAGCAATAAAAAAAATAATAAAATTGTTACTCATAAAATGTATTCTATATTTATAAATAAATAAATTATTATCATTTAAAAACATAAAATCTACTGAAGCAATTTTTATACAAATAAGTTCTTGATTGGTGATAAATAAATTACAAAATTGATTGCAAATGTACTTTATTTAATAAATAACTCTTCTTTACAGTCTTATTATTTATAAAATTTATAGTAATTGAAACAAAATCTAAGAATACCTGTATTAACTTTTAAAATAATTCAAAAAAGCAATATGTAAATAAAGCATTATGAATGGTAAATTAAATGATCTATTTAAAAAGCTTTTTTTACTATTTAATTATGGTTTTTAAATACTTCAAAACAAAAGTTAGACACCTTAGATAAAAACTAATTGCTATAGAAAAATTAATTTACAATTTAATAATTTATTAATGAAATAAATTAAAATTTTGGAGAGAAATTGATATATTACATATTTGGGAGATCAATTCCTTTTTTAAATTTTGTTTTAAAAAAACTATTCAAATATAATTAAATTAAATTTTGATATTTTATGAGCACTTTCTTAATCTATTTATTCAGTCAATAATAATTTAAGAATTAAATAATGAGGAGTTTAGTTTTCCCGATACAAAATATAATAAATTGAAGAGATTTAAATTGAATGGAAATAAAAAATAGTCAGTTTAATTTTTTCAAACGCAATATTAAAAAATTAATGATCAAATTTTTGATTGTATATGCATTCAAATTCTAAATGATACGTTCAAAAAAAACAAAATATAAAAATAATTTGCTTTTGTTTTCATTTTTATAATAATAGTATACTAATCAATACTAAAGATAAAAAATTTTAAATAATTAAACAGTAGATAGATCAGGCATCGAGTTATTTATATATTTTTTCTTAGATATCTATTAAACAAAATATTTTTAAATGATTTAAATTTCTTTAAAGCAATTTAAAAAGTTTTTTAAATTATTTAGAGGTAAATATATTTTTTTCTGAATATTTAACACTAACTTATTAAGTTATCAAATATTAGACCATTAATTTTATAACTAAAAAATGTTAATACTCTTAATTTATATCAATATTCATTAATTATATAAACATAATCATTTAAATTATTTTAGTAAGGATATATAAGATTGAGGTCAATTTTAGTTTATTAAACAAATTCATCGTAGTGTTAATAAGCATTTTGTATTATTAAAGAAGAAACAATAATTAATCAATTATATCATATCAACAATTTTTTAATAAAAAAACTTTTTCCCCCTTCTGTTTCTAGAGCTTTTGCCTTTATAATTTGTGTAAATTAAAAAATTAAGATTTAAATAATTTAAAGAATGATAAAAATCCATTTTAAAAAATAACAATAATATTTATTACATAGATGGGAGAAGAAAAATCATATGAAGTAATATTTTTATACAAAAAATTATGAAGTATTAAATGAAGATTTTGGCTGATTATTATTTTAAAATATTGATGCATAAAATTATATATCTCTACCTTTATTTGTAAAAGATTTTGTATAATTTTTTTTTTAACAGGTAAAAAATTGATCCTGCTGTTATATTTTCAAATGTTTAGCTTTTGATCATTCTTCTGTTATAAATAATAAATTATTTACAGTTTACATTTTTTAAATAAATAAATTTTATATTTCTAAGCTATTTCTTTCTTTGTTTCATAGACATGAAATTGTGTAAATTTAATCAAAATAATAAATAATTCAATTTATTTCAACTTTTTTTTATTTAAATGAAACAACGCATTCCCATTTTGTTAATTGATATACTTTTAATTTCAGAGTATAAATTTTATTAGTAAAATTCATAATATCTAATTTGATTAAGAAAAATTAAAAAATATACTAAAACAAATAGTAAACATGGTTTGGGTAAATAAATAACTAACTTGTTTAATAACAATTTCATTTTTCATTAAAGTGATTTTTACTTAAGGTGGATGCAATATCAGCTATTGCTAATAATGTGATGCTTTAAATTTAAATTGCCTTTAATGTCAAGCTGATTTTATACTAAATCCTTAAAGCAATATTTGCCTATCTAAATGTCTTTTTGGAACTTACTACGACTTTAATGTAAGCTCATGTATTCCTATTTGTAACAATGGATATGCTTAAGATGAAACTCATAGAGTATGTATTCAAACTTAGCCTTGTCATAGCTTATAATCGCCTAATGGTTTGGTCTATAAATATAATAAAATTGCATAAATTTACAAAAATTATGTGATAGTCTGCGGCTCTGATGATAATACAAGCAACTCAAATACTTTAAATTTACTCTCCTATGATTTAACAACTGGTACAGCTCTTTCTCATATAGGATACTTAAGCTAAAATGGAGGACCAATTATCTTTTTTCATATCTCAACAAATTCTTAAAATCAAGACATTATATACTCTTTTAGTAGAACTTAAATTACTGCATTTGAATTAAATTCAGGAATGTAAATTAATTCTTACACTCTTTTGAATGGATTTTTTGTGGACGCTTCTACTTACTATATAGACAATAATTACTTAATTGTGTTCTGCTATAGAAACTAGCAATTCGCAGTCTTATAATACCAACAGTAGTTAAGCAATAATTGCGGTTCTTAATAGTGCCTAATTACATTTTAGAGAGTTCATATCAATCCTATTATAGGTTTCATACTAGATAGTTAGGGAAATATCATATCTTACGCCCCAGACGGAATGATTATATAATGGAGTATTTAGAATTAAAGCTATTAAACTATTCTTTCAAACTAAAACTATGAAATATCAAGTCTATGTCTCTCTATAATTTAGCAAAACTAATAAGTATTTGCATTTTCTATTTAAAATGATAGCAATAATTAAGTGTACATAAATGTGAATAATAAAGTAAATTCCTTCTAATTGGGTTTTACATCTCCTATCCTTGAAATATTAGATTATAATCAACTAATTTAATCTAGTTCCAAAAATATGAATTCATACTCAATAATAATTATTAGAAGCTCATCTCAACTCATGCTAGTAAAATTTTAATTTGGTCAGTAAATAACTACTTAGAATTTGTTATCAGCATCAATTAATCCTATTATCACTAAAGCAATTAAAGGTTATTTCTATTTGGTACTTTAAGCTAATGGCATATATTCAATCAACCAAAGTAATGGTTAATATTCATTATAGTTAATAAACTAAATTTAGCTAAGTAGTTTTAATTACATATCTGATCTAGAACCATTTACATTAAACAATACCTCATCTGGGTATAGTTTTCTTTTAGTTGCAAAATAGTTAAAAATTATTGCCCCATAAACTTAAACTACTGTAGATCCATATAATGGAATATAATAATAAGTAAGTCCCTCTTATTAATAACATCACAAATGGATAAATGGTGTTTTGTATGATCCAACTTTAAATGTATATCTAAGTTTTAGTCAAGATGGGTCATTTGCAGTTTGGGATATTTTTATGTATGATATATTTAAAATGAAACCTCTATTCTTCGTATTTCCTCCTTGGTGTTAGCAGTACTAAACCTGTTCTACAAGCATAATCAACGCATTATTGTTTTAAACGGGAATATTTATATGCTAATATTCCAATTCTGTAATAATATCTTGGAACTACAATAGGATTCAAGCATTTGTTAGATAAACATATGTTATGTAAAATTAGACTGATACTATTAAACAGTTTAAGATGCTTGGCTTGAAATATCTCTTCTTTTGTAATACTAATGAAATAAGAATTTATGATTTTTCATAAAGCGAAACTAATATAATTAACAATAATTATCAATTTATTTAAGATTATCTTATTAAAATCGAATTAGGGTTAGATAATAATAACATTTTGTACTTGATTGAATTAGCCAGATAATAAAGCGATTAATATATATTAAGACTGAGAATAACAGATTAATATTATTCATAAATTAATTTAGTTAACTTAACAAGAAAAGGAGTAGATTTGTACTACAATTATCAAAATTAAAGACTCTTCGTAAATGTAGAATAGGATTTAATAGGGGCATGTTACTTTCCCTAGTTATAATTTATTTATCTATTCAACGTTGGAAACTCAAACAATTGGATTCGTACCTTTAGTTATTCTTGGTAAACTGATTAGTTTATTACAATTAATTAAAATGGTTAAATGTGTCTCTGGAAATATATAATTTAGTATAAAACTTATAATGTTGTTATAAGATTACAATACCCGATACCGAGAACAAATTATTAACTTTTAGAATAAAAATAAATTTTAGCAGCAAGTCAAGGGTTTGTTATGTATTAAAACACTCAATCTTAATTAATTGACAACCAAGTAAAATTTTTAAACATTAATATTAATAATTTTAATTTTTAAAACTAAAAGGTTATCGGTATGGATTTCATTTATTTAAAACCATGTTTTGTATATCCATTTAAAAATGAAATTAATGGTATTTACATCTCAGATGATAGTACCCTCTTTATTTCATTCACTAATGGAGACTTATATTTTACTCAATACTCCTGTTCAATTGAGTAATATGTGTTTGGATAGGCCAATACTACTTAAATTATTCATAACTAATATTTAAGGAAATCTTATTTATTTTAGAAATAATAGGTAATTTATTTACTTAAATAACTTAATTTAACATTTAATATTATTTTTATTTGGTTTTCTTTTTTATTAACATATCTTTCATAAATAAATTAAATAGATGGTTATTGTCGATTATTATAGCTAGGAGGTAGCTTACAATAATTACCCTCACTAACTAAATACTTATTAAGCCCTTGAAGATACTTAAAATAATTTTCTAGTCACATATTCACAAGAACAGTCTACAAATCTATATAAATATTCCATGGTAGCTAATACTTACATTTAGTTTCTAAATGGGCATATGTACTCAGTTAACTATGCATTTTTAGATATTGATAATGATGTCCTAATTAGTTTTTCAAGTGATCCAAGAGATTTAAACCTAATTTTGTGGGAATATAGTAGCACTTCCTAAATAGTATAATTTAGTGATATTCAAATGCACGTTTCTACTAACTCATCAATTTAAATTGTAAATTTATTAATATATAAGTAATAAAATCTGGTTTATGCTCTATTATCAGATGGATATTTGTTTTAGTTTAATTATGTTTAAAAAGCAGTAAACTTCTTATAGATAGATCCTGGAGCTATAAATTTTTGGATTGATGAGACATACGGAAATGTTTTCATTTTATTAAATTCAAATGCTTTGTAAGTTAGAACCATTAAGACATTTTAAATAATTGCATAATTAATATTTACGTAAAATGTTAATAACCCTTAAAATATTATGTATACAAATAATTATGTTTTTGTGTTTCTTTCAAATGCTCTTTCTATCGTGAGCAGAACAAAATTGAGCCAGATCTAATAAATAGATTGCTCTGCTTAACCTTGCCTTGATGCATGCTTCTCTGAAAAATTAGACTAATTATTCCTATATTCTTCTTATTAAAGTGATTCAGTATATGTCTATCAAGCAATATCTGGATAATTACTATATTCGATATATGGAGTATCCGATCTAAACAAAGGATAAATAAGCTCAGTGATAATAGATGATGATGACTATTTACTAATTATTGGGAAATTAGACAATTTCATATCAGTTTTTTTTAACTATTATACCAAACAAGAAGTAGGTTATTTTTTTGATTCGATTGTATAGTATAAATACAGTAAATTTATACCAGAGTTGAATGTTTTCATTCAGTCCCAATTCTACAATTTTGAGTAAAGATTCTATCAACAATTTGCTAATTTTTATTTATTTATTTATTTATTTATTTTTAATAGGCCTTTCTCTATTCAGAATATGATAACAAGTACATTTTAAACTTAGAGCTTTTACATCTCGAAATGGTTAGATTACTACACAGACTCTAAAAATAACATATATTACGTTGATGGTAGCAATATTATGAGAAAGTATAATTAATAATCAAACTAAATCACTATTATAACCCAACTTCAAAATTATAGACAGATATACTACTATAAAAAAACCATTTTTATTTTGTATTATAATTAATTAGTAAAACTTAATGATGATCTAAGTTAAATATAAGGAGTAAACCCTTATTAAATGAACGGAAGTGATATATTAGGAATATTTGGAAGATATATTTATATTTAAACATTTTAATTTTAAATACTTAAGCTAGATATAACCAATTTATCATTAAATTATACTATTCAAAACAATGCTTTCATTTAAAAATATTCGTTTGTAATATAAAAACAAGAGCTATTGTATAGTACGCAAGCTAATGACTTCTTCCTTTACAACTATAATACTAATTAATTATTAAACTAATTTACAAATGATTTATGGGGTTACTATACTTTCAGCTACAATTTAGATTTTTAATTTATAGTATTAGGATCAATCTAAAAAATAGATTTTTATCCTTATCAATCAACAAGCTCTGGTTTAAACACAACTAAAATGATTTCTTTAGATTTTACTAAAAAAATTGATTATTTCTGGATGGATTTTGCTTATTTAAAATTTTATATTATTTATAAGGAAGACAGAAAAATAGATATTTATTAAATGATTGTATAATACTAGTAAAATATTTTTTAAATAAATTATATTTATTATATTCCAACATTCCCAAATCCACAATCTGTATAACTTGATGTGTAAGGTAATTACATTAGAGTAATGCTGCCCTGGTCTATTAACTATTATAGAAGAGATAATCACACGCTTTTGATTACTATCTAGGATCAAGCATATATATAAAGTATCAGGCAATTTATTACTGACCCAAATTTTCCAGAATTAGTCTTTCTACCCTAAAGCAATTTTCTATCTGTTGTTTATTAGAATCAAACAACATTTAAAATGAATTTACTAATAAAACTCTCATTAACATATCCAAAAATACTAAACATATAAATATCTAAATCAAGCACTTTATATAGTATTAATTTATTGCTTTTAGCATCAGGAGATATTTGGAACTACAATTTTAATCTGAATATAAATCAAAATTAAGTTAGTGTTTCTAACTAATAATAATGTTCTTTATTTATTAACGATCCCTCAAAAAGCTTCTAAGTAGAAAATTAACTTCTTTAACTATAAAACTACTTTTCTGATACAGGAAATATTTAAAGCCAACCTAATGTAGTTGTAATCAATTTTCTTTCATTTATTTAAAAAATACATTTAAATTTATTATTTTAATTTTTTAAATATTTTAGATTTAAGGGGCAGAATTTCTCTTCTATAGTAATATCATGAATGATTTAAAAGCATTAGTTGTTTACTAAGGTGATTCAACAGATTCTCTACTAATGCTTTATAATGATTCATTTTCTAAAAATAGTCTTTATACTCTGAATATAAAAAATACTTTTATTACTATTAGTAAATAGTCAGCCTAAATAACACTCAATCCATAAACATAAGAGATAAAGTTTTATAATGTCACAATATCTTAAGAATAACCTAATACACCTTCATAGGCTAGTATTTTAATAACATAAATTGAAAATGCTATTTTGAAAAACATCACTATCTAAAATATTACAATTTCTAATAACACAACTTTTTTAAACTTTAACTCTGCTACAAACTTAAATATTTAAAATTTAGTAATAAGTAATGTCTAAATGCATATCAATTCAACTTTAATCAGTTTTTAGTAAATAACTAGCTTATAAATTAACAATCTCACTTTATAAAATGTTACAATACTTACAGATAATTCGAGCAACTCAAGTTCACTTGCTAATTAAATATTTGTTTTTAATAAAGTAAAATAGCTATAAGTGTTAAATACTACTTTTAGCAATATTAAAAGCTAAATAAGGAGTGTGATTTTTTAGTTGATACAAAATCTCGAATGTGCTTTTTAGGGATTGTTAGTAGATCAACTTTATAATATTTAATTTATCAAAAATAAAAACTATGATTCAAGTACTTAGTTTACTTATATTGATACATAAGACACATTTTAGATAATGAACTCAAAATTCTCAAATTACTTTAGTGATTTGGATAGTTTAATATGTTATTAAGGAAGCTTGTTAAATATATAAAATACTACATTCTAAAATTCAAGCTGTAAATCATGCACTGGAACTGTTTTATAAATCTAAGGTAGTAGTTAAATTCTAATAAACTCCTCAACTTTTTAAAATAATAGTGGGTATAATGGAGGGGCGATCTCTATTTCAGATTGCTAAAATTCTAATATATAAATAAATTAATGCAACTTTACAAGCAACTATGCTTGGTTCAGTGGAGGTGCAATATACCTGATGGATTCAGAAATTTAAATGTAATAAACTATTTTTACAAGCAATATAGCTTTTATAGGAGGAGCTATTCGCTACTTGACATACAAACCATAAATCTTTTACTCTTCATCATTATAAAGTCAAGTACAATTTATCCAAAATAAAGCTTATATTCATAGTTAAAATTGGGGATCGTATCCACAATCTATAAATGTAATTTTTATTAATTCAATAAGTTCAAGAGTTTTAACTACTAAAACCTATAACTTTAAAAGAAATACTAATCAAAATAGTGATTTTACTCTTAAAAATATATAAAGTGGTGGTTTTTTAAATTTATCATTTTAGCTACTAGATGAAGAAGGTAATTTAGTAACTTATGATTACTAAAACTGTTTAAATAAAATATATAGCTAAGACTTATGTAATGAAATACAATAAATCAGCATTAATTTAATTTCATAAGATGATTCAAAAATGAGAGTTTTAGGATCATATATCACTAAATATTAAGAATTTATAATTTAAAATAAAACTTTTTAAATTAATGGAGTCTAATTAGTAGGAAATCCTCTTTCTAATTAAACTATGCTAGTATATGTTAGTGGAATAGTAACATATAGTAGCAATTTATAGATTTCAAGTATTTACCTATCTCTTTTTATTTTCATTTAATTAATTATTATTATTTAACTAAATAAATTTAGACCCATATTATGCCCAGGTTTAAGTAGAATTTAGAGATTGTTTAATTGGAGAATTAATTGAATAGTCAAATGATTTTTATGAATGTAATCCATGCCCTTATGGCACTTATTCAATATAAAAGCCACAAATAAGTAAAATTAATTTAAATTATTTAGTAACTTATTTATTCATTTATTTTACAGATTAAGCTCAAAAATGTATTAAATGCCCATAAGAAGCTTAGTTTTGCTAGTAGAATTAAATGACTTTGATCAAAGGTTATTGGAAGAGCTCTAATTTTTCAGATAGTATATACTCTTGTACTTAATCAAAAAACTGTGAAGGTAATTAAACAACAAATTATTGTAGCATAGGACATGCTGGACCTTTGTGTCAATTTTGTGATGAAAAAGGAGCGATTTGGGGAGAACAATATTAATTTACAGTATCAAATCAGTGTGATCTGTGTTCAGGTTAATCTCAAACTCAATCACTTGGAGTCGCTTTTTTAGTTTGCTTAGGTCTTATAATTTATTGTACGATAAATATTTTTACAATGATAGCCTCAGGCGAAAAAATATCTTAATCTTACTATTTGAGAAGAATGAAATTAGTAAGTTTAAGCAATACATGCTATAAGTAAATTTAAATAAATTTGAGCATAAAATCACTCACAAACTTTATGTAAATGCTAAAATTAATGTCAACTCAAACTCTTCAACTTCCTGTTTCAATTACAATAGCCCCTGACTTAATTGGTATATTTAATTATTATATACTTATTATTTTTTTATGGAATTCTTTAAATTAAATAGGTTCTCCATCATCTTCATACGTATTTTCAACGTCTTGCTTTTTAGCAACTCTTTAAACAGATACTTTTAAGCCACTTTTTATCAAATTGATCTCCGTTTCGATATCGCCATTTATATATATTTTATCATTGATAGTTATCTACTTATTTATTAATCCATTTTTAAAAGGCTTTTAATTTTCAAAAGTAAATTAAAATTTAAAACAGTATTTTTATTAAAAATATCATATTTATTTTAAAGTCTAAAATTATCAGCATAATAGTCTTCGTTTTCTGGTTTTTGAAACCAAGTATAGTTTATACTTTAATTTAAGGAATATCATGTGTGAATTTTGATGGGAAAAAATACATACAATTGGATTATACATATGAGTGTTATACTGAAACACATCTATAATTTATATACTATCTACTAATACCTAGCTTGATATTTTACATAATAATTGTACCTGGAATAATCTTAAAAAAGATCTCAAGCAATAAAAATAATTTAGACTACGCTACGGTAAGATAGAGTTATGGATATATTTATCAAGATTACCGTAAAGTAGGTTTTTATTGGGAGTTTGTAAGATTTACTGTTCAGCTGATTGTAATTTTCTATTAAAATCTAGAATTGATATCTTCAAGTAATCATTTTTTTTTTAATAAACATATATTCACTATTTAATAATTTAAGATACAAAATCTCTCCTTACAATGAGTATCCTGATAGTCTACTACATAGCATTATCTATCATAAAACCTTTTATGATGAAAAAATATTAAAGAGTGGAGGAGTAAAGTACAATAGTACTTATATTTATTTCAGTTTTAAATTTAGCACTTGCTAATAATAGCAGTAGTACACGTACATTAGCCTTTTAAGTTGTTCTTTTTGTGCCTTATTATATGAATATGGGCTATTTAATATATTTAATAATAACGACATCACTTATCCCTTAGCTTTAAAACTGTTATAGAAAATTCTTAGGAGTGATAAGTAATGAAAAGAAATTGACAAATAACTCTTTATAAATGCAAAATCAAATCATTAAATAAAGAGTTTTGTATCTTTGGAAATAAGCTTATCTTAAGTTATTTATCTGTTAAATGAATTAATCAAAGAAAATAGATTAAATGAATTAAACTTTAGTAAACATAAACTAATAAAGTACAATAGCTTAGAAAAAATTTTCCATAAACTTAGCCAACAATATAAACAGGAAGACAAGAATAAGTAAATAACTTAGAAGCTATTTTCTCATATTAATCTTAAAATTTTTAATTTAGGCTCCTTTTCACCTAGTCCAACCAATATCAAAAGCAAATTTGCGGCAACTTTTGAAATGAAAAATAGCATTTCTAGATAAAGATCTATTTATTCAAATGATAGTTTCATTTTAAAATAACGTTCAGGTAAGTTATTTTTAAAATAAAAAAATAAATAAATTAATATTATTTATGTATAGATTCAATAGAAACTGACATGAATAATCTATATACTAGACCTTTAGAAACTTTAGAATAAGTAATAAAGGATTAAAGAAATCCATACATGTAAAATGCAACCAAAGATAAACCTGAGTAGTGATATAACTATTAATATATATTAATTTGAATTTTTTTGTAATTAAAGTTTATTTTAAATTTTTTATGCCTTTTTTAATTGTTTTGAAAAATACTAAATTGATTAAAAGCCATAATATTTAATTATTAATAGTAAATGTTAATTATTAATTTTATTTTGAACAAATTTTTCCTTAAAATTGCTTTTTGTAAAATTAAAACTTTGAAATACTATTTTAGCTTGATTCATCAAGCTTAAAAATAAAAACTTCTTTCAAATATTTATTTTTGATAAAGAAATTATTAATATTTTAGTCATATATTCTATGAAGTATAAAATTATATAAATATAATATGTAAAGTGATATTTACAGTACTATGATAAACACATAGATTTTATTGATAATATATTTATGGCACTTTTTTTTGGGCAAAAAAGATACTTAGTGAATGCCTTAATTAATTAGCATTTACAGTATATTATTTAGTGTTAAGAGCTTTCTGGAAACGAATATAATATGAAATAATATTAAGCATTTAAATAAAAGAGTTATTAATATTTTATTATTATTTTGTGGTAACAAAAGAATATCTTTTTATATAAATGATTTAATTTAATTTAAGAGATAGAAAGATAATCAAAGGTTTTTATAAATTAATTGTTTTTTAAGAAATAGTATTATTTTTATTTTATTCTCAGAACTAATAATTAGAATTAAAATTTTAAATAAAAAATAATATTAGAAAAAACATTTTACCTAAAAAAAATCCTTAATGCTTATTTAAGAAATTGTAAATAAGAATTAGATAATTTCATCTAAAAGAATTAATCCCTCATCTACTTAGTTACGTCCTATCCTTATCAATGTTTGATTGGTATCTAATAAAATACGTTTCTTGTTAATTTGGTAAGTTGTGAATTTCTCATTAATTTGATGAGTTGTAAGTTTCTTATTAATTTGATTAGTGGGAAATTTTTTAATTAATATCTTTCTAAATATTAAGGATATCTTATTTATATTTAATTTAGGTCTTATTTCAAAAATTCTAATGTACTTATAATGAATATTTTGTTACCTTAAAATAAATTACAATATCATTTAGTTTTCTAAGACTGTATTAATTTTATCATTAAAATTTAAGAGTAATTAATATAATATATTTTAAAAATTAATTCATATAAAAGCTTATCTCTATTGTATTAATCCTTTAATTTAAGCTTTATTATTGAAGAAGTATAAATTGTAATTTATTTGTATCACTATTAATAAAATAAAATCATATTTTATTATGAATAAGTTTTTGACAAAATAGTTTAACTATATTTTCAAGTATTAATACCTTAGCGAAAAACTTGTGAGTTTTTGAGAAAAATAAATGATTTTTTGGGGGTTTAGATTTTGTTTATGGTTATAAAAGGATATTTAATTTTTCTTTAAATTACTAATTTGCTAAGTATTAAAATAACAACAGGTAAAAAAAAAATATAATTATTTTAATAATTGAAGAAGTTAAAAATAAATAGATGTTTTTATCACTATTTATTATCAAAATATTATTTTATTATACATAAATTTTAGACAAAATAGTTAAAGTGTCTTTTCAAGTATAAAAATCCTAACAAAAAATTTGCGATTTTAAGTTTTTGAGATAGTTAATTGATTTTTGGGGGTTTATATTTTGATTATGGCTATCAAAGGATATTTGGTTTTTATTTAAATTATCAATTTTTTAAGTATTAAAATAGCAAGAGGTAAATTAAGATTAATTAAAAATCAAAATTCGTCCCTATTAGCCACTTTAAGAGTTTATATTAGCAATATTTATTTATTTTATAATTTAAAAAATGGTTCTTAAGTGATATTTTGTATTATTAGTTTAATTATTTTATTTAATAATATTTTAAAATTTACTTTCAATTATAAATTATCAAGATAAAGCTTCATTATTATTTTAAAAAAGCAGTAGTATTCTAAAAAGTGTAAGAGTGTATATTATTAAAAGAAATTATATTTGAATAGGGATGTAAGATATAAAAAGAGTGAGCAAAAAGGAGTATTTTGTTAAATTTAAATTTATTTTTTTAAAAATCTATGGAGTAGTAATTCAATTAATATCATATATTATTGATACATATTTCACTATTATTTTGTGGTAAGAAAAGAATATCTTTTTATATGAATGATTTAATTTAATTTAAAAAATTTAAATACTGTAAACGCTCGCTAATTAAGGCATATTTTAATAAAGGCGTTTTTTTCTTAAATTTTTTTATAAAGCACTTTTTTTGAGCTAAAAAGATACTTAGGGAATGCCTTAATTAATGAGCATTTACAGTAAATAAAAAAAATCAAAGTTTTTTATAAATTAACAATTTTAAAGAAATAGTATTATTATTTTTATTTGTTAAAACTAATAATTAAAATAAATTTTAAATAAAAAATAATATTAGCAAAAATATTATTACTAAATTAAATTCTTTATGCTTACTTTAAGAAATTTAATTTAAGAATTACATATGTTCATTTAAGATAGTTAATCCCTTATCTAATTATTTACTAAATTACTACTGTTTGATTGGTATCTAATAAAATAAGTTTCTTATTAATTTGGTAAGTTGTGAATTTCTAATTAGTTTGGTGAGTTGTAAGTTTCTAATTAATTTGATGAGAGGCAAGTTTTTGATTTTATATCATTCTAAATTTGAAGAATATCTTATTTATATTTAATTTCAGGTCTAATTTCAAAAATTCGAATGTAACAATTATGAATATTTTGTTATCTGAAAATAAATTATATTTTTGTTAATTTTTTTAATTATTTTATTAAAATCTAAATATGAGTAGTAAAAATCATATTTTAAATTCATTTAAAAGCTTATGTCTATTATATTTATCCTTCTTTTTCAACTTTATTATTGAAGAAATTATAAATTTTAAGATATTTTTATAACTAAAATTAAAATAAATTAATATTTTAATGAATGTGTTTTCTTTTAAATTAGTGATTTTAAGGTTTGATAAAGTTAGTTAATTGATTTTTTGGGGGTTTTTGTTTTGTTTATGGCTATAAAAGGATATTTGGTTTTTAATTAAATTATAAATTTGTTACGTATTAAAATACTAAGAGGCAAATAAAAAAAATTAAGATCGATTAGAGATTAAAATTGTTCTTGTTTACTGTTTATAGAGTTTAAATGGATCTTATGTTATATTTTTCATTATAAATTTTATTATTTTATTGAATAATATTTTAAAATTTCCTTTCTTTTATAAATTTTCAATATAAAGCTTCAATTTTATTTTAAAAAAATAGCAAAAACACAAGAGTATATATAAAAGAAATTATATTTCACTGTTAAATTTTTCTGATGTGGGAAATTGATATTTTAGAAATTTATAAGATGTAAGGTACCAAAATCCAAAATCGCTAACAGAAATCTACCTTCTGTTAACTTTAAATCTTTCGTTAAAAGATAAAAAAAATAATTATTTAATAAAATAGAAAAGCTGATTGATCTTAACTAAAATAAAAAAAGAAAGGGTAAAAGTTTTAATCTTAGTAACAATTGAAAAAGAAAGAAGTCATTAGAAACTTACCTACCAATCTATCTGAAGAGTATATTAATAATACTTAAATGAGTTCTATCCGAAATAAATTAAAGGGTAAAAGTGGAGAAAAGTTCTAAAAAGTTGTTTAGAAACAACTTAAAGTAGTAGAGAAGAATGTAAATATCAATAATAATGCTAACTATACATAAATAGTAGCTGACAGCTAGAGAAATAACAAAGAGAATGGTATTTCCAGTCTCAAAGAGAGCGATAATTAAATTGTATTTGCATAATTTTAAATAATATTTTGGACATAAAATTTACTTTTTTTATATTAAATCAATCATTTTTCAATGTCTTTTATCAGATTTCTTTACATTTTGAATAGAGACAAATTTATTTTTGAATATATTTTCAAGACAATTAACATTTTTTAAAGTTCGAAAAATGAACCAACCTAGTTTTACCAATATATTTTAAAGCCAAATATTTAATTACTGACTAACCACATCCTTATCAATCTAACAACCATTTTAATTCTTCCTTTCTATGATGATAGCCATATTTTATCATAAAAATTAATATTTAAAATAATTATTTCATGTTTTTTTTATTAATTCTAATAAATTTTGATATATTTTTAAATTAAATTTTACAAAAAAATGTTTAAATTAAATTCAATTAAATATAAACAAATTTCTCATCACATAATATTAAATAGTTGCAAGAAATGCAGATCGAATCAAATGGTAAAATAGATGATGATCAAGGATTACTTCTGAAAAGCGATGTTGACTAGTAAAAGACAGAAATAGAATTGCAGAAAATCAAAGAAGGAGAAAAAGAAAAGGATAAAGGTAAACAAGATAAATTCGAATAAGCTTTAAATAAATAAGGCGATATTCCAACTGATAATGGAAAGACAAACGTATAAGAAAAGAAAGTGAAAGAAAAAAGACATAAAATTAAAGGCTTCAAAACCAGAGGAGGAAAAGACAATAAAAATAACAAAGATACTTCAACACAGTAAGATTCAGTTGATGTAGCTAGCAGCACGATTAAAAAAGAAGTAAAAACCGAAATAAAATAAAATGATTTGCTATAAGAAAAGGCCTTAAAGATGAAACTTTAATAATAGTAGCTTGAAACTAAGAAAAAATATGGTAAATAGGACTAGACGCAAAAATCAGAATTTTCTATAAAGAATTTATTTATTGATAACCTCTTAATTAGAAAATCATGGAGAATATTGTTGTTAGTACTAATAGTAGCTTTAATTTTAGCTCTAATAGTATTATTTTATTACTCATTTGGTTTCATTAGAGGATCTTTAATGTTAGGCAATAATGAGAAAGTGGTCATGAATTTAGAGAGCTGTTCTTTAATGGTTTATGACTATTCTCTTAAAAGTAAATATACTTTAGATGTTAACTTTTTGTCTGCTTCTCTTTCTATACCAAGCTCAGTAGCTTCTGACTAGAACGTGTATCTTTAATACATATTTCCTAACTCTCCTTTATAAGAGAACAGCAGTAAATTTTCTCAAGTACTTTTTTAATTTAAAAATATTCCATTAGTATTTTTACCACAAAAATTGAAAAATTAAAATTTTCAAAAATTTTTTTCAATTTTCTTGGTAGATTACGTATGATTTAATAAATTCAATAATCTTTATACAATTTTGAATATAAAATATAGAGCCAAAATAATGGAATTAAGACCCTAGAATTCAAAAATAAATTAAATAGCTATGAATGTGAAATCGTTATGTTCGTTTATAAATAAACTTAGTTTTAATCTCTGGATATCAACTGCGGTGATAAGAGCCAATGCAACATTATTTTTTACTCATAATAATTGAGCACAACTACTATGAACATTAAGGGTTTAAATGTTTAAATGAATGCCCCTTACCTATAGGCTGATGTAAAATAATATTAATAACAAATTATTAAATTAATATATTTAAAAACTATAGGCATTCACTTACTTGAGTATGAAAGGATCAATAGAAATACCCTTCTTTGTTTTTAAGACTGCTAACATAAATACTAGAGAAGGAGATATTTCAGTATAATCTACAAGCGATATTACACTCACATATAAATAGAAAGATCCCTATAATTGTCTTTCTGCTAAGAAAATTACTGATTAATCGAACAACGAATTGAACTTGGACGATTATTAAAATAGCATCTAATTTGAACCAAATAAATTAAAATGTGATGCGAGTAATTATTATAAATTAATAAATTTTTTTTTTTTAATTTATTTTTAATTTAATCAACTAAGTTTATCCATGGGGTCTCAAATAAGCTGCTTAGACACCTGATAAAGTAATTGAATATAGGTGTTATAGTAATTCAGTTATTCTCGTTAACGATGGTAAGAGTAAATCTACATTGACTGCTTCAAATTCCTATGGAAATATCTTTGTAAATGTTATTTCTGCTTAAGGATAGTTCTCATAGGCTTATAGCACAAATAATAATATTGTATTTAATAAGGCAAGCAAAACTGATAATTAAGATAATAATAAAAATATAGATTATATTAATTTTTCAAATTTAGCAAAAATTAATTTACTAAATTAAACCAAATCAGCATCTAATCCTAAAGTGTATGATCCTATGTTTGTATTTGAAATTGGTCCTAAATACACTAGATCAGCTACATTCTAATAAGTTTAAGTAAAATTCAATCTTTTTTAAATTATCTAAATTTTTAATTAACTAATTTCTTTTCTTTGCGTTGTAGAGAGTAACTTAATTTTATAATCAGAATTTCAATTAAAATTCATTAAATTTTTCTGAAAAAATTATTTTATAAATAGTTTTCATATAATCCTGCTTACAGTTATATGAAACCTTATTGGCTTGGAGAGCTAACTTTGACATTAATGACAACTAAAAAATATAGTGGTTAGTATACTATATCACCAGGATTCTGCCCATATATCCCTTCCATATCATTAGAAAGAATTCAAAGTACTTAGTAAATGATAACTAATTTTATGCAGTAAAACTCTGCACCATAATAAGCTATAGCAAGTAATGCATGGCAGCCATATATTGATTACCCTCCATAGAAATTCGTTTAAACAGATACTTACAATGGATTTAAGGACGTTAGCTTAAATAGAAATAGTGATGAGCAATGGATAGGAGTTGATTCTGATTAATCTAAAGATTACAGTGTTACAAATTATGATGTTTCTTACAGCAGTAAATACAAGAAAATGTCTACATTTATTTACTTTTTTTATAAATTAATTAATATTTTATAGGTTCATTATATGCTGCCATTATAGTTAGTTGTGTTCTTTCAGGTATTTTAGGAATTATTTTGACGGTTATTCTAGTCTTTGCCATTAATTAAAACTATATTTGGGTTCTTAATCACATATCAAGCGTAAGAAAGTATTCAGAGTTAGAAAAAGGAGGAGCAGGAGAAATAGATGAGTCCACTTTAGACATACACAAGAGACGCTTTTATCTTGAATATAAGGTTTCTTTTTATTTAAATAAAGATAGTTTAAGAATTGACATAAATATATAATAATAAAGGAAGAGCAACAAAAAAAAGAAGAAAAAATGAAAAAAGCTTTATAAAAAGCTGGTGAAAATCCTGAAAATAAGGAATAAGGATTTGTTCCTAATTATACAATTTCCGGTATATTTACTTTATTCTATTAGCTAATTTATCTCTCACCTCCTTTAAGTGCTTTTATTGACTACGTAGTACTTTTGCTGCACAAAGCAAAACAAAATTCTATTAAGGAGTTTTATAAGCTTCTCTTTAGGTCTAAAAAGCTAAAAGAATTAAAAGAAAATGAAGATGAAGAAATCCACAGTTTAGAAAAAGATTAAATATTAGGAAACGAAATGAAGTAACTTTATGAAAAATTCTGCTATCTCAATCAATATCTTGAGAGAAAATTTGACGATGAAGAAAATTTGAAATATTTAACAGAAATGGGTTTTAAAATTGTCACTAAATTTGATGCTTAAACTTAATATTTTACTTACATTAAATACAATGGTAATATACTCACTGTTTCTGAGTAACCTAATAAAACATCATTAGATTTATTTATATCCTACTGCTGCAGCCTAACAAAGTTTGAAACTGATCGCATCGAATCTATAGAATTAGAAAATTATTATTCAGTAATATTTAAATAAATTTATTAAAATATATCAAATTTGCTAATTTTTTTATTATTATTTATTAGACTTTTATATTAAATTAATCATAATTGGATTTAACTTGCTTTTTTTTGCATATTCTTCTTTAATTCTTGACAATAAAGCAAAAAATCTATTTAATTTATGCTACTTATTATTTTATTTTATCTATTATTAAAATTTTTTATAAATATTAAATAGGAATTCTGCGTTTTGAACCACATGTCGAAGATATAATTAAATGAAGGTTCCTTAAAGAGAGAATATGGCATATCTACTGTTTATTTACCTTAATAATGGGTTGAGAGAGATGAAAAATATGTTGTATAAAAGCTGAAAAAAAAATATTATATTGATAAAAAAAGAGTAGAAAACAATTTTAAGATATTATTAGCTAAAAACAGCACTTTATTCAGCATGCTCTATGACACTGAAGATTTCAAGTAAGCATAAAGAGATATATAGGCAGCAACAGGTTGGTAATTCTATGATTTAATTACAGTTGTAGCTCACGTTTTAGTTATGACATTAATAGGTTGCCCATTAATTGTTTTGGCAATTTTCATTAGAGCTTAATAATCTTCTTATTCATTAATTCCTCCTATGAGATTAATCTTCTTAGAAACAATTAATTATTACCCTACTTCTTTACCTACCAAGCTAATAAACGATAATTGGCTTGTTTAAGCAATTACTTACATCACTTTAATATTTTGGGCTCTTTCTTTTTGGGATTTGATTTATTATTATGCAAGTATGGACTTCCCTCAAGAAAAGTACTTCAATAAATACAAAAAGGTAGGTAAATTTAGAAAATTCTTATCAGGTATTATGTGGATCATTGTTCTCATCTCTTTTTACACATTTGCAGTATATTTTTCATTGGTTGCTGTTTGGTTAATGTTGAGTGCTATCATCAATCCAAACGCTTTCTTACCATACGCTACTTCTGCTGCAACATTTGTCACTTTAGTAGCAAAAAAATACAAGTAAAAATGTTTAATTGTAAGTTTTGTAAATGTTAATTATTAAAATTTTATATTTAGGGATTTCCAAGAGATTTCATAAAACGGATTTAAAATAATATCTGATTATTTGTAGCAAATGGCAACAGGATAATTCTAAGATTTACTTTAGAAAATGAATATTTAGGATAAAATAGCTGATATGGTGCCTACTGATACATTAAAAGATATCACAGCTGAAGCATCCAAACTTGGAATAATTGATGCTTCTACATCAGAAGAAATTTAAAATAATCTTGAAATTATGATTAGAGATCCCACTTCAGTTTCTAAACTAGGACAAGAGATCGTTAAAATTTCTTAAGATCCTCAAGCATATGCTTAGTAAATTTCTTAAAAGCTTGAAGATAAAGCAAAAGCTATAATTTAACAATAAGTAAAAAAAATTTATTTTATTTTAACTTCCAGTTCAATTTGATTATTTTTATTAGATAAATACTATTGATAAAGATATAAGAGATGAGTTAACCAATCTCATTTGGTGTTTGCTGAAAAATTAAAAAAGTGAGCTTAAAAACTCAATAAGTTCGTTTGTTAATGCTCTCATCAATCTATTCTAAAAGAAATAGGGATAACAATTACTTAAAAGCATAGGCTTCG
Organism: Tetrahymena thermophila SB210; assembly: GCF_000189635.1. Classification (NCBI taxonomy): domain Eukaryota; phylum Ciliophora; class Oligohymenophorea; order Hymenostomatida; family Tetrahymenidae; genus Tetrahymena; species Tetrahymena thermophila. The sequence goes on from NW_002476434.1 coordinate 1,744,890, forward strand.
TTAATCTTAAAGGACCTGTTTTCGATTTTGTATGGGAGTTTGCTTTCCCTCAAGAAAACTTCAAAGGAAATTACTAAGACCATTTAATAAACGTATTTTGTGTTGCAGTATCAAATATGATTTCTGTCTGGAATAAGCAACTCAAATCAATCATCTCAATAGAATAATAAATAGTTCAAAAACAAAACGAAAATAAAGAAAAAGGAAATAAAAAGATTAAAAAAAACCAAATTTCTGAAAAATCAGAATAATAGTTACTGAAAGAAAAGCTATTGAAGGACATTGAGAATGCAGATTCTGCAATGCAAGCTGATATTGGTTAAGAAGACGAACAAGAAATTGAGCTCACTTCAGAAGAAGCTATAGCTTATGCTTATAAGAATATTATTTTTTCAGTAATTTAGATATGCCGCTCGATGTAATCAAGTAACAGTGAAGTAATTAATAAATACATTTCAGTTAAAACTTAATACATTTTTGTTAATAATTCTTCATAAAAATTAATTAGGTTATTTTGAATTAAATTCTAAATCTTGTATAGAATGGAAGCAAGCTTCCAGGTTTTGATGGACTCAACTAAATTAAACAATACTAAGATATTTTTAAAATAGGTTACGCTATTTTTAAAAATGATGGAGAAGTTGACTTTGAAGAGGTCAGCTCTGCTTTTAAAGGATTTTTCAAAAATATTGGCTTGGAAAATTAAGTAAAGGAAATAGCAGGAGTTGGTATTTTAGATGTACTTAAAATTGTTGAGGTCATTATTTAAAGCTTTAAAGGTCAAAGCATGCTGATGTCTAGTAATACTATTAAGAAAGCTATATAAAATCTTTTAGGTTCAGTTGATTTTGTTTCAAAAAGAGCTATGATTAGAAAACAAGAATTTAAGGATGTAAAGCTAATGACCTCTGGAGATGAATGCTTGAAAATGAAAGATGACATCACAAATAATTTAAATGAAACAAAAGCTGCTATTAATGATTTAGAATAATAAAGGATCAAGACTAAGTAGAACGAAGAATCATATTAAGAAAAATTAGAATATAGTTTATATTATCTCAGATATTACTGCAAGGAACTCCTTTAACAAAGATAAGGTTAACCAGGATTTAATTAAGCAAAGGTAGACCAAATAGATGGTCTCTCTGGAGAAAAGGTCATCTAAGAACTAGAATAAATTCTATAAGAATTAAAAAAAAATAATTTAGATAAAAAAAAAATTTATACTCAACAAAAATAGGATCTTATGAAAAAATATGCAAATTTAAAGAAAGAAAAAACAAAATAGTAAGATAAAATGAATGATTTGAATGCCAAAATAGACTCTCTTTAAAACAAAGTAATCATTTTTTAATTTTTTAGAGTTTTTTAAACTCATATTATATATAATAGATTAGAAATGACTAAGAAAATAATTTGAAAGAAAAAGACAAAAAAGAAAATTAAAAAGACAATGATATTAAAGAACATTAAAAAAAAATTTCTTAAACTAAATAACTAATCAATCAAAAATCTATAAGGATTAATCAAATTTATCAAATTAAAATGAGAAACATTGAATGGCTAGAGGACTATGACGAATACCTAATAAAAAAAGCCTTATAAGAAGAAAAAGGTGAAATAAATGAATATAATCCTAATTAAGGAGATGTTTAAGAGTTTGCAGTAAATACAATTCATGTCAGAAATCGATAGTTGATTTAACACCCTGGATAAGAAGAAAATTAGCTTTTTATCTAATCTGAAGAAGACTATGATAGTAAAAATTATTTTATTTAAATAAATGAATAAATTAAATTCTAAAATAATGTTAGGTGAATGGGAAAGGTAATAGAAAGAGGAAGAAAAATAATACATAAAAGAAATTTAATAAATATTTAATGAAAATAGAGATATAGATTCTGAAATTAACAAAATCGAATAAGAAATTTATTAACTTGAGGATTAGATTATATAAACTGAATAATATATATAAGATATTGAAAATTAATATGCAAGAAATATTGAGTAGCTAGATAAATAAAATACTTCTAAAAAAGAAGAAGAAGAGATAGTAATACTTCAAAAAAAATATGAAAACGAAAAAGACATTTATGATGAAACAGTTAATAAAATATCAGAATATATGGCTTAACAAGAAGAGATAGAAAATGAAATTAAATAAAACGATGAGAACATCAATCAATACATAAACGATAATTAATACTATATGGAGGAATTCAAGTCAAGCTAAAAGGTACTTAATAAAGCTTACTAAGATAAAATTGAATATCATGAAAAAATAGATGATTTATAAGGTATTATTTTAAAATATTTTTTGAAATTAATTTACAATTTTTTTAAATTAAAATTTATTAAAATAGAAAAAAAAATAAAATTCGAATAATATCTGATTGATTTGGAACAGAGATATAAAATCATATCAGAAGAGCTTAAAAAAAAAAGTAAGCAAGATGAGGATAAAGAAAAGTAAAAAGCAAAAATAGAGGCATTGGAAAAGGAAGACAACGATAACTACTTATCATCAGGAATAACAGTTATGCTTAACTTCTTTAGTGGATCTATCTCAGGTTTGCAGGCTGATTTACTTAAAGAACTTGGTTCCTTCTTTGGTTTGATTTCTGATCGTATATAAAGTGAAGAGATAAAATAAATGTTTAAGTTCTTGAAAAGTTAAATTTTAGATGATTCAGATAATTAAAAAGGAAAGTCGAATAATAAGGGATTAGAAAAAATTAATAATTTTTAGAGCATTTTGAATTTGTTAGACATCTTTTTAAATGACTCAATTATTGCATCTGACAAAATTCTTAAGAATGGTAAAGACAATCTTTTAGAAAGCGAAGTTGTTAAATCACTTCAAATACTCTTTACTAGTAGATTTGAAGGATTCACCAAATAAAAAACTATTGATAACTATTTAAAAGGTTCAGACTTACTTGAACTTATATCAAAAGTTATGAAGATGAGGGAAGACACGATCCTAGGGTTCATGAAATTTTTATTTGGTTAAAAAACTTGTAGAGATGCTCGCACCTTCATCAATTTCACTACTTAGTTAAATAAGGTAATTTAATTTAATTTAATTAATTCATTTTAATTTAATAATAAAATTTTTTGATAATCTAAAAATTAATAATTGTATTTTTTATCTTTTTGAAGCAAATTCAGTTATGATTAAAAATTTTTTTAATTTTACTAATGATGTATTATGAAAATATTTTTTAAATCTTCTTTTTATATTTTATTTTATTAAAATTAAACAGATTAAGGAGGATAAAGTTCACTCTTTGTTGCATCTGTATAATTTATACTCTTCTAAAAACCCGAATGAATTATTTGATGCTCTAAGTTTCTTTTAGGTAACCAAAAATGTCTCTAACTAATTTTAAACTATTACAGTCAAAGATTTAGTTTCAGTTTTGTTGTTCATGAGAGGTTCATTAGAGTTCAACTATGTAAAAACTATTATTGAAGTAAAGTTGAATCTAGTTTCTGAAAAAGATAAAAAAGAGTAAAGCCTTAACTAAGTATTGGAAATTAAGGAGAGAATCAAATCTAATTAAAATTTGCCAAGTCATTTCAAGAAACTTTTCGAAATAGAAATTAAGGGGTATCTTCAAGCAAACACCCTACAAGCAGACTTCAAAGATATCAATAGAAATTATGAAATTCTACTTGAGCAAGCTGATTTTAATTTCTTCAAGAAATTCTCATCAATTAGAAATATACCAATAATTGAAGATGCTTCATAAAACACTCTAGTAAAGAGTTCTATTTCTGATATTTCTGATATATTAAATATCGACTATTAGTAAGTGGAATTATTCATCAACTTACTTACTTCGTCAAAAGCAGAAAAGATAAAGTAATCTTTAGACATGCTTTAGATTTTAAAAATAAACCCTAAAAGTGACGAAAATCGCATAAAAGCATTTGCTTAATTTAGTGCTTCTGTTTTGGAAAAAATTGAATAAAAATGCTAAAACATATAAAATATTTCAAAAAATATCTTTTCAGATAAACTTCATGTTTGTTTATTAAGAAAGATTCTTTATCATGAAGGAGCTGTTATTCCATACACTGACTATTTAGACATATTTAATATCTATTGCGATAACAATATTCCTAAATCAATAACTAACTTAATAAATTTCAGATACGGTATTACTGGAAACAGGAAAAGAGATATCTACAATTTTTTGAATCCTTTCAGAAATAATTCAGATAAAGATTATAAGAAATTTAAGGTAAATTTTATGAAAATATTTTACATTGATTTATAATATTTTTTTTATATAGAAATCAGGTGAAGGCTAATAAGGTTTAATCAAAGCAGTATAAATCCTATCTATTAATGACGAAGCTTTTAGAGTTCAACAATTCCTTTAGTTTTTAATTAATACTAATTAAGAAGCTCTATTAATGGCAAGCTGTTTAATAGTCTATTTTAGTGGTCGTTCTAGTAATGTTGCTCTACACATTTAAGATAAAAATGATAAAAGGTAAAAAAAAGTCAATGTAGAATAGATGTTGTGTATATTACTTAAAGTAAAACAAGAATTCTTCGAAGCATTTCACACTTACTTTTAAGAAGACATAAGCTATTGCGCATAAACTATGATTAAATTCTACCGTTAGTTAGATTACTTAAAGTAGTAAGCAGATGGAGATGAAAATACTGTTCTTTAAAATAATATTACTATTTCTGATAAAAATGTAGAATAATATCTGAGATTAGTAAACCATATGCAATTTAATACATCATATGTCTCAAAGGATACGAATATTCCTATCGAAGCAGTTGAGTTAGTGTCTAATCTCATGTATATCAAGAATTCTAAAAATGAATAAGAGCGTAACGCGATTTTTGAGTCTATGAGGAGCAACACTTATATATAAAAGCTATTCTAACAATTAGGAGTGAATCATTATGAATTGGTAGCTTTGATTAAAATAATGTACTAAGACTATGAACCTTCTAATATTAAATGGATTTCTAAATCTCTCAAGCTACCTCCACAATTCAAAATTGATGGACTGTAGTAGTTGGCTATGATAGATTAGATACTTCCAATCTACGGTGAGTCTTCTCAAAATAAAAAATAATTAGCTAACTTAATTAAGACAAACAAGTTTATTAAAATTTTCAAAATTGATACTACCTGGGCTGAAGTTGCTTATATTTTATGTAAAGGAGATTTCTGTCTTCTTTCTAAATACTAAGATGTTTTAATACCTCTCAAGTATCCTTCTGCTGTAAGATTTGAGTAAGTTTTAGATAATTATGAGCTTTAACAATCAAGAACTTTAACATAGGCAGTTAATGCAAAAGAAAAAAAGTATATCTCTCTCGTACAAGGCTTGGTTGGGTAATTAAATTTTTTAAATTTAACTTGATTTGATTTTAAACATAAATTTTTTAATATTTTCTAATTAATCTAATTTTAAATAAAAATCAAATTAAAATTTTGTTGTTTCTAAAAAATTTTATATTTTATTGATAAAAAAATTAATTTTATTTTTTAGTTTGCTTTCTTGTAGATACTCTAGCTTCAAAACAACTGAATTCCTTTATCAGCTTTATACAAAAATAAGTTAGAAATATGTGAAAGATGAACATGTAACTATCGAGAGAGAGAAAGGAATTAAAAAAGGTAATACTCTTCAATATGCAATATATAAGTTTACTAAAAGCACATTAATGAGTCCTGTATGGACATTACTTATGATGGGTGATCAAAACACTTGGGAGTTCTTAGCTTAAAGCCACTATTTTATTAATGATAAAAAGAAGCCTTACCTTAATCCGATTTTGGCTTTGGTTTATGTTCTTAACTTTAGATCAAATCCTTTAATTCTTAAATAATTACTTGTCGATTTAGAATACGCTTAAAGATGCTACTAAATTTATGTTGCTAAATTGAAAGCAGAATGTTTAAAAATGACTGAATAAGAAAATAAATAAGAATAAAATCAATATTCTAAAGATAATAGTATTGATGAAGAAGTTGAAGAATATATGTGGTAGGATATCTAAAATGAAGACAACAAATAAACAGATAAGGATGAGAAATAAATTAGTGATTAGTAAAAAAAGCTTAATGAACTTCAGAAAAAAATAGAAGAATTTAAGAATAAAATAGAAGAATTTAAGAATAAAATAGAAGAATTTAAGAATAAAATAAATTTAATTTTATTTTATAGTCTGGAAAAGGATGGTGAAAAGTAATTTTAACTTAAATAAAGAGCTTTTTTATAAAATTTACAATTAATTATTTATAAAGGCTGATTCAAATTGCAGAAGAATTTAACTTCCCTAAAAAAGTTATTTAAATGATCTTAGTTTATGAAGATGAATATAAAGAAAAAGTAAAAGAGAACATGGAGGAAGAGAAAAAAGAAGAAGAAGAGGAAGAAAAAGAAGAAGATGAAGAAGAAGAATAAGAATAAGAAGAAGATGAAGATGAAGAAGAAATCAGATTGACTACTAGTTTAATTAAGAAGGCTTTTAAATCTTTAAAAAGAAGGGATATGTAATAATTATCAGAACTTGAAACGCTTAATAAAGTCTTTGAATAAATTGGAACTTATTTATACACTGATCCAAGAAGAGAAAGAATGAATTTAAATCATGAAGAAACTAATTTTACTAATAGTTACTGTTTGCATACTCACACTTCAAGTCCTATTATGTAAATGATTGTTTTGAGCACAATTTCATAGCTTAAATTATCATATTATGATTTCTACGGATTTAACGGACGTGACGAAGATCACTATAAGCAAGTAACGTTTGCTATCGATCTTATATTAGGAACTTTGGAGAAGTATTATTATTTCGATGATATGATGGATTTCTTCCCTCGTCACAGACTTATCCCCTTAATAGTAACAGCTTTTTAAAAAAACTAATTTTTATTTCATAAATTTTTACTGCTCTTAGGGTTTATCAGTTGGATTTATCATCGAATCAGATGATATACTCTCTTCTATGACTTCCAGTAATATATTTGGCTAAAGCTATTTCACTGAAGTAATTATCTAGCTCTGCTATAAAGTGTATAATAAATAATATGAAGAGGAACAATAAAATGGAGAAGATTAAAAATTAAATCAATAGAAATTCTAAAAATTCATTGAATTACATAAATTTAATCTTAAATTAAATTATTTTATAAAAATAATTGTTGATTATAATATTGCCTATTAGCTTGAATACAATTATTCTTAAACTGGAATATTTAGAGGTATATCTTAAGAAGATGTATTATTTGAACTTCAATTATAAAATTTAGACAGATTAATAGATAATTATGATGAAATGATGTGGGATTGGTAATTTATTAATTAGATTTTTTTTCTTTGTTATAATTTAAATCAAATTATTCATAATTAAAAATATAAAGCTTTGAAAATAAAGAAATTCTTTATCATATAACTGACTCAAAGTCGTACTCAACTTACACAAAACGTGGCAATCATATTGATAGAGATTCTTACGATTAAATTGATCATTATTCAGGAGAAAAAAAGAAAGATTTGTTTGAATATTTAGATAATTACACAAAAGTAGCTGAAACAGAAAACTTTAAATTTATGATTGATATTTACAAAGAAAATTATAAATCTTTGAATGACAATGATTATTTTTCAGTTAATTATGGATAAGTAAATTTTCTTCTTTTTGGTTCAAGAAATTAAATTTTTTCATTCTTTTTTTCTATTAAAATAATAGGATAGTAACATGTATTTTGGTACCTTGAACCTAAATGGAATCATACAATAATAAATGAAAGAAATTAAAATGGAAGAATTTTCATCTCACGTTACTTAAGCATCCCTCTATATGACTAGTAACAAAAAGGTTCTTGCAGAAATTCTAAGTTTGCTAATTCCTTCTATTAAATCCAATTTTACTTCATTAAACGAGTAGCTAAACATTTCTGAAGAAAATCTTTCAAGTTTTATCAATCTAGCTATGAGTAAGAGTATAGATCAAACAAATGATTTAAAAACCATGCTAAATAAATCTTCATTGTCAGATTCTAATATAGAGTAAAATAAATCTTTAAAATTAATATTTATTTATTTTTAAAATGATTAACTATGTAATCCACCTGTTGGCTTTCTAAAAGCATAAAATCTAAATATTAAAGTCCTTCAAAATAAATTTTAAATTAATATTTAAATATAAATAATTAAAAAGTGTACTTGACAATTGTATGTCAGCTTATCAAGGTGACATGAGCGAATGTTTAGATTTGATTTACCATTCTTCTGCCTTCAAGAAATCTGCAAAATCAATTATTTTATTCACTAAATTCTTTTGGTCATTTGAAGAAGTAAAGGATTTCTTAAACTTATTTTATTTATATTAATTAAATTTTTATTTTATTTTCTAAAGAGCTCCATGCATAAAAATACAAATAATCCATATGAAATAAATTATTTTAACTATTGTAATCTATCGCCTGACAGAAGTAAAGCCTTAAAAAAAGCTTAGAAGTATTTATGGAAAATTAGCTAAAATATTTGCTACTAAAATTGGATTGAACAAAATCCTAAAAAAAATAAAATTTCTTTTGAGGACTACAAACTAAAATAAATCTATAAAGGAGATAAAAATGTTGAGGATAATCATATGTCTTCACTCCTTCAGAAAATCCTATATAATGATTGGAACTTCCTGATATCATAAGAAAAAGAATAATTGCAGTAATTTTAAATTATAAGAATGAATAATTTAAAAAAAATATCTTAAATTAATAGGTATGCATTCAATGTAATATTTAATACAAATAATGAATTATAATGCCTAGAAAAACTTTAAATTCTTGCACTTTTAAAGCCATAAGAATCTGGCCTGAAAGTTTCTTCTGAAAATTTAGACGACTATGTAAATTGCACCAAGGTAAATTTTAAATTATTTCAGTTATTGATTAACAATTTATATATATTTTAGGTAGATAACATGATTAGAGCAGGAGGTGACTTGTTCTCAAACCCCTCTGAAGCAAGACATTTACATTTACTTTTGAGTTTATCCAACAATTCTATTGTCCATATCTTAAACTGTTTAAATACTTCTAAAGAAGAATGGAATTTTGATTTCGAAAAAGAATAAGAAGAAGTAAAAATAAATGGTAAAGTTGCAGAGTATATCATAGAAAATAAATTAGATGTTAAGTCTTAAGAAAACTAAATCTTTTAAAAATACAACTCTCTTAAAAAAGAAGCTTTAGAAAATCTAAGAGTAAGTTTATATTTATAAAAAACCATTAATTAAAAATAAAATTGATAAATTATTTTTAATTTTAATAATTTAGATATAATCTTATATAGATGAGAGTGAAGGTATATCGTCAAGCAAATATTTATCTTATATTCTCTAATCTCTTTTCTTATGGAAGAACATTTCTAACATCAAGTGGGATGATGTTTTTAAAAACTCATAGGCTTTTTTAAATAATCCATACCAATTTAAAGAATCTAAAAATTAAATAGATTTTTTGCTTAATTATATTTAATATTTATCAATTTTGCCTGCTTTTATTCTAGATAAAGTAAGTGCTAAATCATCTCCCAGCAACAAGAGAAAAGATGCTTCTAAATTAAAAAAGTAAAATCCTAGAAATACTGTTAATTAAGAAGAAACATATGTATCTAATATACTGAAATAGTAAATTTTTTATATAAAGAAAAAATAAGCTATTTTGATAATTATTAATATTAATAGAATAAAATTCAAAAGCTTAGACACAGAAATATTTACTAGACACATAGCCTATGAAAGCAATTCTATTTACTTAATTTATCAATCTTATGAAAATGTGGTCTCATAAATGGGATAAATAGCTTCTGATTACGCATCTTTATGTAAAGAAGACGAAGAAGAAGAAGAAATAGATCAGGAGACATTCAGAGAAAAATTGAAAGAATAAATTTGTATTTAAAACTTTATTTAATTTTTTAAATTAATATTTAAGTTTTTTATGTCCTATTTAGGTTCTGTCTCAACAAATATTTATTACATGCTTAATTTCTTGAATGGAAACTTCTTAAAAGAGATAGTACATGCACATCCACTAATTGAGTATCTTTCTAATCTTTACTTCAAAGGACTCTAAGCTATCCATACTCAAAAGACAGAACCTATAGATAATTATCTGTAAAAATGCATAGATGATGAAAATTCCTTCATCAATATAATCTTGAAGGAAAATCCAGATTATGCTTTTATTTTTATTTAAGTTTTGAATATAACATTCACTATATCATTCTGCACTACAAATGATTCAAAAATTGATAGACTAGAAAAAGACAATATCCTTAATCTAATAGATTAATTACTTTTAACTGTTGGAAGAGATTTGCTATAGATTGATGAAAATATTGTCAATTTAATATATGCTGTATTCTATCTTATTACTAATTAAGAAACGAAGAAAATGAAAGAAAATTCTAAGTTTAAAGATAAATAAAATTGCTTAATTGTAAATATTTTTCTTACTTTTTTATTTAGCTAATAACTTTAAAATTTTTAACATTTATTTTTAAGCTTTTCAAGAAAAAATTTTCTGTATTCTCATTAAATCATAAATTTTAAACTAAAAAAGATATTACTCAAAGTAGCTTTTGAAAACCCTGATTTATCTGACTTTTTCTTTGGGTCCCCTAAGACTGGAGAGAGTGCAGAATAAATTGATAAGATGATAAGCACTATAACAAACGCCTTATAATCGATTTTAGATAAACCTTCATAATCTATTAATGATAGTGACCTTGTTAAAGAAGTCCTCAAACTGCTTAAATACGCTAGTAAGGGAAATTTAGATGTAAGCATTATAGAAGATGTGATATCCATACTAACTGGAGATCATCAACGCGTTTTCAATATTCTTAAAAAGTTTGAAATAGCTGATGAAAATAAGATTGCTCTTATTCAAAGAGCTTACAGTTAAGTTGTAGATATGCCTATATTTAGCAATTAAGACAAAGCTATTGTTGGAAGCAGTTCTACTGAATAGTCTGATAAAATGAAAGAAGTTGTAAAGAAGCTTCAAGAAGGAAAAGTAAATAAATCACATTTTAATGAATTATTAAAGTTTATTTCTTATTCAAAAAAATAGGTAACAATTAAAGACGTCTTTATTGCAGTTGATGCAGAGGGTGACAATAATGGTACTATATCTATAGATGAATTCTAGTCATTCGTTAGAAGATTGGGTAATTAAATTATTCAGCATGCTCTTTAACATTAAATTAAATATATTTTATTATTAAAGGTATGGAGTTAAGTAGACACAGAGTTAATGAAATATTTGCACACATTAAAAACAAAAAATTAAACTTAGTTAGCGTTGAAAAAACAGATGAATTGACTTTAAATGTAGATGAGTTCGAAAAAGCATTTAAGTATGTTAACGAAAAGAAAACTTCTATGTCACTTGAAAAATTAGGTATATCACCTGCTCTACTAGTTCTCGCTCTTGGTACACTTATAGTAATTCTTATACTTGTGTTTGTATTCATCTTCTTTGGTATTAATGCTTTTGCTATGGGTGGAACATTTGGTTCTATAATCAACTCGCTTATTCCAATGGCTGCTGCTGGAGGTGTTGCAGGATCACAAGAAAATAAACAAAAAAAATTAAAAGAAGAAGAAGTTTCTAATGCAGTAAGTCAAACTCAAGCCATTATTCATTCTAAAAATATATGATAATATTCGTCATATCATTAAATAATTTGTTATTATTTTTTTAATCAAATAAATATAAATGAAGAATGTATTAATTTTTATTATTTTTTGTTATTATTCTTTTTAATTTAATCTCTATTAAAATTTTTTGGAAATATATTTATATTTTTCTTTTCAAAAATTTATTAAAGTAGCCACTTAATTTTTGATATTTTTTTTAAGTCTTTAAGACTGTTTTAGTCAGTATGATAATAACACTCTTTTAACTTTTAAAAGTAAAGTTAAATAAAGAGCTCTTATTATAAAATGGTGCTATTTTTACAAATATATAGAAATGTATATTAATTTATACCATATATCATTGGTTATAAGAACTTATTTGAAAAGAATTAAGTATGAAGTAATTCTAAGCATTTAAATAAAAGAATTTTTCATATTTCACTATTATTTTGTGGTAAAAATACAAAATATTTAATTTAATTTTCAAAATAGAAAGTTAAAAGATTTACGAATCAAATTTTTGTTATAAATATATAGTTTTTAAGAAATTGTATTATTTTTATTTTATTCTCAAAAATTTTTATTAGAATTAAACATTTAAATAAAAAATAATATTGAAAAAACATTTTAGATAAATAAACCCTTTTTGCTTTTTAAGAAATTGAAAATATGAATTAGAAATTTTCATTTTATAAAATTCTTTCCTTCATCTATTTATTTACTGCATATTGTTATTATTATTAGATTTTTATCAATTAAAACTTTTGTTTTTAATTTACTAAAAGGTAAGTTTCTTATTTCGCATTAAGAAAACTTCTAAATTAATATCTTAATCTTATTTATGTTTTATTTCATGTCTTGTTTCGAAAATTCTAATGTAACTATTATGAATATTTTGTTATCTGAAAATAAATTACAATTTCATTTCATTTTCTCAGACTGTATTATATTATTATAATTTTAGAATGAGTAGTAAAAATAATATAAATTCATATAAAAGTTATTTCTTTTATATTTATCCTTAATTTTAAATTTTATTATTGTAGAATTTATAAATTGTAAGATAATTCTATCTTTATTCATTACATAAATAAAAAATATTATTATAAATAATATTTCAATAAAATATTTTTAGTGTCTTTTCAAGTATTAATAATTTAACAAAAAAATTTGGCTTTAAGTTTTTGAGAAAGATAATTAATTGATTTTTTGGGATGCTTTGATTTTTTTAAAAGGATATTTGATTTTTATATTATATTACTAATTTACTAAATATTAAAATAATAAGAGGTAAAAAAATATAAAATAAATTAATTTAAAGATAAAAATTAGTCCATATTTACTACTTTTAGATTTATGTATACGTTAACAGTTCTACTGAATAGTCTGATAAAATTAAGGAACTTATCAAAAATCTTTGAACATGAAAGAGTAAATAAATTTAAATTTTAATAAATTATTTTATATTTATTTGAATTTAAAAAAAGGTAACAATTAGAGATGTCTTTGTTGCAGTTGATGAACTTGGTGACAATAATGGTACTATATCTATAAATGAATTCTAGTCATTTGTTAGAAGATTTGGTAAATAAATTATTCAACGTGTTCTTTAATGCTAAATTAATGTTTTTCTTTTGATTAAAGGTATGGAGTTTAGTAGAGAAAGAGTTAATGAAATTTTTGCACATATTAAAAATAAAAAATAAAAGCCAGGTAGAATTGAAAAAACAGATGATATGAATTTAAATATAGAAGAGTTCGAAAAAGCATTTGAATATGTTAAAGATAAGAAAACTTCTATGTCTCTCGAAAAGTTAGGCGTATCACCTGCACTTCTTTTTATCACACTTGCTACAAGTGTACTAATTCTAATACTTTTATTTGTATTTATATTCTTTGGTATTAATGCTTTTGCTATGGGAGGAACATTTGGCTCTATTAAAAACTCTCTTATTCCAATGATTGCTACTGGAGGATATGTAGGATCACAAGAAAATATAAAAGATAAATTAAAAGAAGAAGAAATTTCTAATGCTATTTATGAAACTCAAGCTATCATTCATTCTGAAAATATATGACAACGTTAATCATTTTATAAAATAATTAGATATTATTTTTTTAATAAAGTAAAATAAAGAAAGTTAATTTTTTTTATTTTTAGTTTTTGTTTTTTCTATTTAATCTCCATTCAAATAAATGATTTTTTTTCTTTATATTGATGTGCAATAATTTTTTATTATTTATTTTCAAATAATTAGCAGATTTTTAGTATATGCTCTGTATAATTTTTCTATATTATATACCCTCTTTCTTCATTTAAAACACTTTTTATTTTTTAAATATTTGAATAGAATTTATTTTTTAATGAAAACCCCCTAAAATTTGAAAAAAAAATTTTGAATATTGCATTTAAACACTTTTTATACTGTATATTTAATATTCAATTTTATGAATTTTATTAAATAGTGCTTTTACTTAATTTTTCATAAATTTTTTAACTTCTTATTTTCATTTTAAATTAAACATAATCCAGGTATAAAAATAAAATGTTTAATTAAGATAATTTACAAGCTTTTTGTGGCATATTTATATTTTTTAATAAAATTTATTTGCGAAAATTCATTTTTTTCCATTGATATTTCTAGAATTTTCTAAATACTTATTTGCTTAATTCATTCATAAGTAAATGAAATATTAATAAATTTGCTATTATTAAAATTTTTCAAAGTTTTAATCATTATTTCAACAAATAATTAACAAATTAAGATTTTCAAAATTTAATTTTTTTAATTTACACATTTGTCCAACTCTCTTTTAATTAAATACTCATTAGTATTGCCTATCTAAAGTTTCTAAAATGAGTTTTCTTAGTTTATTGCTTTTATTAAAAGTTAAGTTATAAATATTAATAATAGTTTTTTTTTTTTAAATATTTGATAAGAATCAATTATGAAATTGAAGAAAAAATGTACTTTAGAAGCAACTAATAATACATGTCAAAAACATGATACAAATTACTCTAACTAGAATTATTAGTTTAAATATATAAATTATAGGTAATAAGGTCAAGCAAAATATTAATAAATTCATTAAATTTTTTATTTTATTTCTTTGATGTACTTTTGAGAAATACAAATTGTAAATAGAAAATTATTTTTCAAAATTAATGGTTTAATATTTGAATATTAATCTATATATTTATTACTAAAATTCAATTAAGTACTTAATTGTTGTTAAAAATATAATTTGATAGACATACTTTGTATGATTTTTTATTTATTTAAAAACATAATTATATTTTCGAGAAAAGAATACTGTGATCAAAGTAAATCTAAATTATCTATTTTATATTTTAGATATTTCTAGAAATAAAAATAGAAAATAAATAGATAATCTTCATTTAAATTAAAACTATTGATTTACTTATTGGAACTAAATAATAAATTAATGAAACTTAATTAACTTAAAAAATGGAAAACAAATATTAAGATTATGCTAATAAATACTATAAGGTTTTAAGCTAAAAAACTTTCCTTGATCCAATAATTACTCCAATAATATTTTATCCTTTGATGGGTATTTCTTCTTATAAGCTTTTCAAACTATTTAAAAAGTAACAAATAGTGAGTGGTTTTAAGAAATTAGTTAAGAATGCTATTCCTATTTAATAAAATCTAGAAAATACAATATAAAATTAGTTGATTTATATTTAGGGCTAACTCCTTGCACGCAACTAAATATTGGCTAAAGATAATTTATTTAAGATTTCAACAAATAGCCTTGATTAACTAGGATTATATCGCAAAGTAGAAGTTTTCCATAACATGTCACATTACCATAAATACAAATGCGGGTGGTAGGATTTAAATACTTTGGAAAATATTCATAGATTTTATAATGCTTCATCTATCAGATATAATGTTTCAACGAATGGTAAAGTTTTTTTAGAAGATTAGCAGCTTAATACTGATTTGTTGATTTAATTATCCCAGGGCAACTCTGTTTAACAATAAATAGATGTTGAGAAAATGAAATAGTTAATTTTGGAAATATAATAAAAAAAAGAATAGCATTAATGTAAAACTAGCAAGGAAAAGGATTCATTAGAATAAGCTTCTATTACTTAAGTAGCTGCTGATAATCCTCTTGAAAAATTAATTTTTTAAGGCAAACATATAGAAATAAGCAGCGAATACATTTAAATTATGCAAGAAAAAGGAAAGCTGAGTAAAGGAGATATTAGAATATCGTTTCATGAAATATAAAAAATAGCAACAGCAACAGCTTTAGCAGTATAAGGAAAAAATGGTTTAACTTAATTTCAATCAGAAGATTAAGATTAAAAAATTGAATATTTTATAAATGGAAATAAAATTTCATGTAATACTTCATTATTTAGTTTTATAACTAAAGGTTTAATAGATTAAAAAGAATTAGTCAATATCTTATTGTCACCTTTGTAGTTGACTTCTCAAAACCAATATAAAAAAATATTGTTATATTGCCTAATAATAATTTCTCTGTATTTATATTAATATTAAATCATAGTTGGTGAATACTAATTTAACATTCATAGAAAAACGATTGCATTAAATATGTTTGAGCTGCAAAATAATCCTGATTAAATTTATTAATTCAAATTTAAATTCGATAAAGAAATTCTATAGAATGTACTATTTATTTCATCATGCCATTTTGCCTGCTTAAAAGCTTTTAGTTGCAGTCGTCTACTAATTTCTTCTAGCTTAGTAATGTTCACTCTAATGTATACCTCTTATGATTAATTTGGTTAATATTTGGCTCTTATTGATAGAATCAAAGAAGATTTAGAGGAGATAAAATTATAAAATCAAGATATAAAGATCTTAGAAGCAAAAGATTATTTTAATCGCATTTTAAATAAATTAGTTTGACTGATTAATTGATTAAATTAGTCTTCATGGTAAGTTGTTTAGGACCGTAACAAAATAAAAATTTTTAATAGAATAAATTTAATAGATTTAAATTATAAAATAATTTATTAAAAATAAATAAAGTTTCACTTCATAATTATTTCAAAAGTTATTTATTTATTAATTAATAAAATTAAATTTATATTAAATTAAGTGTTTCTTTTTATTCAAATTTTCACTTTTATATTTCAAGAAAGAAACCATCCATTACCTTCATTAAAAATTATTCATTAAATTTTTTGATTTAAATTCTTTTTTATTACTTGCCAAATAAAATGATCAATAATTAATTGTTTTTTCAAATTTAATTAAAAGTAGTTAATTATTTTTTTGTACTTTTTAATTGTATAAAACAACCAATAGATATTTAATGAAAATCTAAATAAATTTATTTTGAATTTGGGAATTATATAAAATTAATTAATATATACTGTGTATGTCCATAATATAAATTTATTTTTCTTAAGTGATTAATTAATTTAAATTATAGTAACACATTTAAAAATTGTAATAAAGCTCAAAAAAATCCTTAAAAAATTATTTTGGATTATATTATATATTTATATTTTTAATTTAATAAAAATAAAATATAAAGAGTTTAATATTATAGACATAGAGTTTAATTTGTGAGAGAAAATTAAAAACATATTATAGTTTCTACCTAATTTTTGTTCCTTTTTTCTATACCTTTTACTCTATTTTAATAAATTTAATATTCTTCTAGCTTTTTTAAAATGTAATAAGATAAATACTTTCTTTTTAATAAAATGGTGCTATTTTTTTAAAATAAGGAACAGCGTGTTTATTTATTAATTAATATTTTATATTATTGAGTATCAGAGCTTTTTTGAAATAGAATTTGTATTCAACATTAATATAAAAGAATTATTCATATTTCACAATTATTTTGTTCCATCAAAAGGATATTGTTTCAAACAAATAATTAGATTTAATTTATGGAAGTTTAAACATATAGAAAAAAGAAAACTTATTGTAAATTAATGCTTTTTAAGAAATTGATTTATTTTATTTTATTTTCAAAGCTAATGACTAGATTAGAAAAAACATTTTAACTAAATAAATCCTTTATGCTTATTTAAGAAATTGTAAATATGAATTAAACATTTTCATTTAAAAGAATTAATCCCTTATCTAATTAGTTACTGCATACTTTTATGATTATTTGATTAATATCTTATGAAATAAATTTCTTATTAATTTGGTAACAGACAAGTTTCTAAATTAATCTCTTTTCTACGTATGAACGAAATCTTATATTATATTTTCTTTTCAGGCAAAGCATCTTATATGTAAAAAATTCGAATGTAACTATCATGAATATATTGTTACCTTGAAATAAATTATGATTTCATTTTGTTTAATAAAACTATAATGAATTATTGTAATATAAATATGAGAAGTAGAAATATATTTAAAAATATTCATTTTAAGACTTATTTCTATAACGTTTATCTCAAATTTAAGTTTTATTTTTAAAAAAGTTATAAATTATAATCTATTTTTATAGCTTTCAATTTAATAAAAAATATTATTTCATTGTTAATCAATTTTCAATAAAATAGTTAAACTGTCTTTTAAAGTATCTATATCTTTTCAAAACATTTGCGGTTTAAAATTTTGGAGAAAGAATGATTGATTTTTTGGGGTTTAGATTTTTTTTTATGGTTATAGAAGGATATTTGGTTTTAATTAAATCATCAATTTATTAAGTATTAAAATAGCGAGAGGAAAAAGAAATATAAATTAAGATAAATTAAAGATAAAAATTCTTCCCTATCTACTGCTTTTAGAGTTTACAACAAATTTAGTTATTTTATAATTTAAAAAAATAAATGGCTCTTAAGTTATCATTTTTATTACTAATTCAATAATTTTGTTGTGTTATTTTTCAAAATTTATTTTTCTTTGATAATTTATTAAGATAAAGCTGCTATCTATTTTTTAAAAAAACAGTATTCAAAAAATACAAGAATATATATAGAAGAAATTATAACTCAGTTTTAAATCTTTCTGATGTGGGAAAAATTGAAAGCTTAAAAATTTATAAAATCTAAGATATAAAAATTATTAGCAAGTAGATGTTGTTTAATTTAAATCTGTTGTTAATAGGTGAAAAAATTAATTATTTAATAAAATAGAAAAGTTGAAAAAACTTAAAAACTTAAATAAAAAAAGAAAAAGTACAAATTTTATTTTTATAAATAATTGAAAAAGAAAGAAAGGAGACAATCGAAACACACCAACCTATCTATCGAAGATTATATAAATAGTATTTAAATGAGTTCTATCCACAATAATTCTCAAGATAAAAGTGGAGAAAAAACCTAAGAAGTTATTTAGAAATAAGATTAAGTTGTAGAGAACAATGTAGTTACTAATCCTAACTAAATAGATATAGTAGTTGACAGCTAGAGAGCTATCAACGAAAATGATTAAGAGAATTTCAAATAAAACTTGAACCAAAATGTAATAACATAATTTTATATAGAATTTTTTACATAAATTTTACTCTTTTATATCAAATCAATTTATTTTAAATGTCCTTTATTAGATTGCTCCACATTTATATAGAGAAAATTGGATTTTTTAACTAACCAAATATCTCATGATTAACGAAATTTAAATTTTTGATGGCTTGAAAAACAAATAAAGCAAAAAAAAAAATCTTTTAGAGCCAAAAAATGTTTAAAAATATTTAATATTTTACCACATCCTCATCATCATTACAACAATTTTGATTATATTCTGATCTCTTTCTAAGATGATATTCATATTGTTTGATATAAAAAACACTTTTTGGTTTTCATTTATTGCTTGATTTTTTTTTAATATCAAAAAATTTAAATAATTTTCTGGTTAATTCTAACAAATTGTGATATATTTTTAAATTAAATTATTACAAAAACTGCTCAACTTAAATTAAAGAAGAAAACTAATTACTAATCACAAATATTAAATAGGTCCAAGATATACAGATCGAATCAAATGGTAAAATAGATGAAAACCAAGGATTGCTTTAGAAAACGAATGAAGACAAATAATAGATGGAAATAGAAATGTAGAAACTCAAAGAAGAAGAATAAGAAAAAGATAAAGGTAAACAAGATAAATTCGAATAAGCCTTAAAAGAAGAAGATGCAATTCCAATAGATATTGGAAGGACAAGCACAAAAGCAAAGACAGTAAAAGATAAAGGAAATAAAAATAAAGGTGCCAAAGACAAAGGAGGAAAAGACAATAAAAATAACAAAGATATTTCTACACAGTAAGGTTCAGTTATTGTAACTAACAGCATGGTTAAAAAAGAAGTTAAAGCAGCAATAAAATAAAATACTTTCCAATAGCAACGAGCCTTACAGATGCAATTTAAATAAAGGTAGCTTGAAATGAAGAAAAATGAAGGTTAGTAGAACTAGATGCAAAAATCAGGATTCTCTATCAAGAATTTACTTAAAGATAATCTTTTTATTAGAAAATCATGGAGAATATTGTTATTAGTACTGTTAGTAGCTTTAATCCTAACTCTAATATTAGTCTTTTACTACTCAGTTGGATTTGTTAGAGGATCTTTAAGATTAGGTAACAATGAGAAAGTGGCCATGAATTTAGAGAGTTGTTCTTTAATGATCTATGACTACTCTCTTAGAAGCAAATATACTTTAGATGTTAACTTCTTATCTGCTTCGCTGTCTATACCAAGTTCAGTAGCTTCTGACTAGAACATGTATCTTCAATACATATATCCAAATGCTCCTCTTTAAGAGCACCACAGCACATTTTCTGAAGTACTTTTTAATTTAAATATTTCCCATTAACATTGATTTTACCACAAATATTTATAAATTAAATTTTTCGTCAACAAAAAAAGAAAAAAATAAGAAAATAATTAATTAATTAATCCCCCACTTTTAGATTTAAAATTTTTTTCCGATTTTTCAAATTTTATTAGTTGATTAATTGATTATTTAAGTTCAATAATCTTAGTTAGATACGATTTTAAATATAAATTATAGAGTGAAGATAATGGAGTCAAGACCCTAGAATTCAATAATAAATTAAATAGCTACGAATGCGAAATCGTAATGTTCGTTTATAAAGATACTTAGCTTTAATCTCTGGATATCAACTGCGGTGATACGAGTCAATGCAATATTATTATTTACTCATAATAATTGAGCATAGCTACTATGAATGTTAAGGGTTTAAATGTCTAGATGAACGCTCCTTACCTAAAAGCTGATGTAAAATAATATTAATAACAATAATATTAATTATTAAATAAATAAATTTATATAAAACAGACATTCACTTATTTGAGTATGCAAGGATCTATAGAAATACCCTTCTTTGTTTTTAAAACTGCTAATATAAATACTAGAGAAGGAGATATTTCAGTACAATCTACAAGCGATATTACACTTACTTATAAGTAGAAAGATCCCTATAATTGTCTTTCTGCTAAGTCAGTAACTGATTAATCCAACAATTAATTGAAATTGGATGATTATCAGAAAAGCATCTAATTTGAGTCTGATTAATCAAAGTGTGACGCAAGTAATTATTTATTTATAAATAAATAAATAACTAATTTTTTTAAAAACTTCTTTTTAATTTAATTAAGTCTATCCATGGGGTCTCTCATAAGCTTCTTAAACACCTGATAAAGTAATTGAATATAGGTGTTATAGCAACACAGTTATTCTAGCAAACGATGGTAAAAGTAAATCTACTTTAACTGCTTCTAATTCCTTTGGAAATATATTTGTAAATGTTATTTCTGCATAAGGATAGCATTCATAGGCTTCTAGTGCAAGCAACAATATTGTATTTAATAAGGCAAGCAAAACTGATAATCAAGATAATAATAAAAACATTGATTACATTAATTTTTCAAATTTAGCTTAAATTAACTTACTAAATCTAACCAAATCAGCATCAAATCCTAAAGTATATGATCCTATATTCGTATTTGAAATAGGTCCTAAATTCACTAGATCATCCACATTTTAATAAGTTTAAGTAAAATTTAATCATTTTTAAATATTTTAAATTTTTAATTACTTTCTTTTCTTGATATTGTAGAGAGAATCTTAATTTTATAATGAGAATTTCAATTTTTTGATATTAAATTTTATAAATTGATAAATTCAACAAATAAAATTAATTAATAAATTCTTTATATTTTTCTGAAAAAATAATTTTATTAATAGTTTTCATACAATCCTGCTTACAGTTATATGAAGCCTTATTGGCTTGGAGAGCTAACTTTGACATTAATGACTACTTAAAAATATAGTGGATAGTATACTATATCTCCAGGATTTTGTCCTTATGTTCCTTCTCTTTCATTAGAGAGAATTCATAGCACTTAGTACATGATAACTAATTTTATGTAGTAAAACTCAGCACCATAATATGCTTTAGCAAGTGACGCATGGTAGCCATATGTTGATTATCCTCCATAGAAATTCATTTCAACAGATACTTACGAAGGATTTAAGGACATTAGCTTAAATAGAAATCGCGATGAGCAATGGATAGGAGTTGATTCTGATTAATCTAAAAATTACAGTGTTACAAATTATGATGTTTCTTACAGCAGTAAATAAATAAATCTTTTAAAATGTCTACACATGTTTATTTATTTATTTAATTAATTAAAATTTTATAGGTTCATTATATGCTGCTATTGTAGTTAGTTGTATTCTTTCAGGTATTTTAGGAGTTATTTTGATGGTTATTCTAGTTTTTGCCATCAATTAAAATTATATTTGGGTTCTTAATCACATAGCAAGTGTTAGAAAGTATTCATAGTTAGAAAAAGGTGGAGCAGGAGAAATAGATGAGTCGACTTTGGACATACAAAAGAGACGTTTTTATCTTGAATATAAGGTTTATTTTTATTTAAAGAAAGACAATATAAGAAACAATTTAAAATAATTTTTTATAAAATAGGAATAATAACAAATGATAGAAGAATAAAATAAGAAAGCTTTATAAGATGCAGGTGAAAATCCTGAAAATGAGGAATAAGGTTTCGTTCCTAAATATACTATTACCAGTATATTTACTTTATTCTATTAGTTAATTTATCTCTCTCCTCCTTTAAGTGCTTTTATTGACTACGTAGTACTCTTGCTGCACAAAGCAAAACAAAATTCTATTAGTGAGTTCTACAAGCTTCTCTTTAGGTCTAAAAAGCTGAAAGAATTAAAAGAAAATGAAGATGAAGAAATTCACAGTTTAGAAAAAGATTAAATATTAGGAAACGAAATGAAGTAACTTTATGAAAAATTCTGCTATCTCAATCAATATCTTGAGAGAAAATTTGATGATGAAGAAAATTTGAAATATTTAACAGAAATGGGCTTTAAAATTGTAGCTAGATTTGATGCTTAAACTTAATATTTTACTTACATTAAATACAATGGCACAATACCTACTATTCCTGAATAGCCAAATAAGACATCTTTGGATTTATTCATATCCAGCTGTTGCAGTCTGACAAAGTTTGAAACTGATCGCATTGAATCTACAGAATTAGAAAATTATTATTCAGTAATATTTAAATTATTTTAAATCATTAAATCGAATTTGGTTATATGTGTTTATCAATTTTCAAAGACTTTATTTAATTAAATTAATCAAAAATGGGTTTAACTTAATTTTTTATGAAAAAATCTTAATTAATTTCTGATAATAATGCAAGAAATTTATTTAAAGTTAACACAACTTAAATTGTTATAAAAAATTTTTTAAATAATAAATAGGAATTTTGCACCTTAAATCATATGTAAAAGATTTAATTAAATGAAGGTTCCTTAAAGAGAGATTATGGTGTATCTACTGTTTATTTGCCTTAATAATGGGTTGAGAGAGATGAAAAATATGATGTGTAAAAGCTTAAAAAGAAATATTTTATTGATAAAAAAAGAGTAGAAAACAATTTTAAGATATTATTAGCAAAAGATAGCTTTTTATTCAGTATGCTTTATGACACTGAAGATTTCAAGTAAGCATAAAGAGATATATAGGTCGCAACAGGCTGGCAATTCTTTGATTTAATTACAGTTATGGCTCACGTTTTAGTTATGACATTAATAGGTTGTCCTTTAATTATTTTGGCAATTTTCCTTAGAGCTTAATAATCTTCTTATTCATTAATTCCTCCTATGAGATTAATCTTCTAAGACACAATTAATTATTATCCTACTTCTATACCCGCCAAGCTAATAGATGATAATTGGATTGTTTAAGCAATTACAATCATCACTTTGATATTTTGGATTCTTTCTTTTTGGGATTTGATTTATTATTATGCAAGTATGGACTTCCCTTAAGAAAAGTACTTTAATGAATACAAAATGGTAGGCAAATTCAGAAAATTCCTATCAGGTATTATGTGGATCATTGTTCTCATCTCTTTTTACACATTTGCAGTTTATTTTTCATTGGTTGCTATTTGGTTAATGTTGAGTGCTATCATCAATCCAAACGCTTTCTTACCCTATGCAACTTCTGCTGCAACATTTGTCACTTTAGTAGCAAAAAAATATAAGTAAAAATGTTTTATAGTAAGTTTTGTAAATTTTAATTATTAATATTTATTTACTTAGGGATTTCCAAGAGATTTCTTAAAATGGATTTAAAATAATATCTGACTATCTGTAGTAAATGGCATCAGGATAATTCCAAGATTTGCTCAAGAAAATGAATATTTAGGATAAAATAGCTGATATGGTACCTACTGATACATTAAAAGGCATCACAGCTGAAGCATCCAAACTTGGAATAATAGATGCCTCTACATCTGAAGAAATTTAAAACAATCTTGAAATTATGATTAGAGATCCCACCTCAGTTTCTAAACTAGGACAAGAGCTTGTTAAAATTTCTTAAGATCCTCAAGCGTATGCTTAATAAATTTCTCAAAAGCTTGAAGAAAAAGCTAAGGCTATAATCTAATAACAAGTAAAAAAATATTTATTTTATTTTAAATTTAATTTTATTATTTTTTTAGGTAAGTGCTATTGACAAAGATCTCAGAGATGAATTAGTCAATCTCATTTGGTGTTTGCTTAAAAATTAAAAAAGCGAGCTTAAAAATTCAATAAGTTCCTTTGTTAACGCTCTCATCAATATATTCTAAAAGAAATAGGGTAAATAGTTACTTAAAAGCATAGGCTTCGTTAATCTTAAAGGACCCGTATTCGATTTTGTCTGGGAGTTTGCTTTCCCTCAGGAAAATTTCAAAGGAAATTACTAAGACCATTTAATAAATGTATTTTGTGTTGCATTATCAAATGTGATTTCTGTTTGGAATAAGCAACTCAAATCAATCATCTCAATAGATTAATAAATGGCTAAAAAGCAAAACGAAAATAGAGAAAAAGGAAATAAAAAGAATAATAAAAAATAAAATTCTGAAAAAACAGAGCAATAATTGCTGAAAGAAAAGCTTTTGAAGGATATCGAAAAGGCAGATTCTGTGATACAAGCTGAGACTGGTTAAGAAGAAGAACTAGAAATAGAACTAACTTCAGAAGAGGCTATAACTTATGCTTATAAAAATATTATTTATTCAGTAATCTAGATATGTCGCTCAATTTAATCAAGTAACAGCGAAGTAATTAATACATTTTAGTTAACCTTTAATAAATTTTTGCTAACAATTATTCATAAATATTAATTAGGTTATTTTGAATTAAATTCTAAATCTTGTGTAAAATGGAAGCAAGCTTCCAGGATTTGATGGACTCAACTAAATTAAATAGTACTAAGACATATTTAAAATAGGTTACGCTATTTTTAAAAATGATGGAGAAGTTGACTTTGAAGATGTCAGTTCTGCCTTTAAAGGATTTTTAAAAAATACTGGTTTGGAAAATTAAGTAAAGGAAATAGCAGGAGTTGGTATTTTAGATGTACTTAAAATAGTTGAGATCATTATTTAAAGCTTTAAAGGTCAAAGCAAGTTGATGTCTTCTAATACTATTAAAAAAGCTATATAAAACCTTTTAGGTTCAGTTGATTTCGTTTCAAAGAGAATGATGATTAGAAAACAAGAATTTAAGGATGTAAAGTTAATGACCTCTGGAGATGAATGCTTAAAAATGAAAGATGATGTCACAGTTAATTTAAACGAAACAAAAGCTGCTATTAATGATTTAGAATAATAAAGAATCAAGGCTAAGTAGAATGAAGAATCGTATAAAGAAAAATTAGAGAGCAGTTTATATTATCTCAGATATTATTGCAAGGAACTCCTTTAACAGAAATAAGACGAACCTGGATTTGATTAAGCCAAGATAGATGAAATAGATAATGCCTCTGGAGAGAAGATCATCTATGAGCTTGAAAAAATTCTAGAAGAAATCAGAAAAATTAACTTGGATAAAAACAAAGTTTATACTCAACAAAAATCAGATATTATGAAAGAATTTGCAAACATGAAGAAAGAAAAGGCAGAATAATAAGAGAAATTAAATGCTTTGAATACCAAAATAGACCCTCTTAAGAGCAAAGTAATCATTTTTTAAGTTTTAAGAATTTTAAAAAATCATATTATAAATAATAGATCAGAAAAAATTTAGAAGAAAAGCTCAAAGAAAAGACCAAGCTAGAAAATTAAAAAAATGCTGATATTACAAAACAAAAGGATGTGATTAAAGAAAAATAAAAAATAATTTCTAATGTTAAATAGCAAAACAATCAATTGTCAATAAAGCTTAAAGAAAAAGAACTAAATAGAAAGAGAAATATTGAAAAATTAGAGGAGTTAGAGAAATAGCTTATAAATAAAGGCTAACCTGAAGAGGAAGCTGAAGGAAATGCATATATTCCTAGTGAGGGAGATATTTAAGAGTTGATGGCAACTGAAATTCATATGAGAAATCCATACTTGCTTGATCATGCTGACGATGATGATGAAAACTAGCACTTTATCAAAAATAATGAAGAAAGTAAAAAAATTTTTTATTTTGAATAAATAAATAAATTAAATTCATAAATAATGCTAGATAAATAGTCAAAAAAAAAGAGAGAGGAAGAAGAATAATTAATAGAAATTAAGCAAGTTGAAACCACAATTAGAAATATAGATTCTGAAATTAATTAAATCAAATAAGAAATCGCTAAAAATTAGGATTAGATTAAATCAGTTGAATAAGATATTAAGGAGATTGAAGATGAAAATATTTAAGATATTGAGAATTAATATACAAGAGATATCGAACAACTGAACAAAAAATTTGCTTTGAAAGATGAAGAAGATGAATTAGTACTTCTCTAAGAAGAATATGAAAAAGAAAAAGAAATTTATGAAGAAATAGTCAACAAAATATCTGAAAATATGGTTCAACAAGAAGATATAGAAGAAGACATCAAATCAAATGAAGAGAACACTAATTAATATGTAGTTGATACTCAATACTATATGGACGAATTCAAGACAAGCTAAAAAGCACTCAATAAAGTTTATTAAGATAAGATTGAATATCATGAAAAAATTGATGATTTATAGGGTATTTATTTAATTAAAAAACTTTTTTGAAATTAATTTATTGTTTTTATAATTAAAACTTATTAAAAAAGACAAAAAAATAAAATTCGAATAATATCTAATTGAATTGGATGAGAAATATAAAACCATATCGGAGGAGCTTAAAGAAAAAAATAAGCAAGAAGAGGAAGAAGAAAAGAAAAGAGCAAAGGAAGAGGCATAGAAAAAAGAAGACAATGATAACTACTTATCAACAGGATTAACAATTATGCTTAATTTCTTTAGTGGATCTATCTCAGGTTTGTAGGCTGATTTAGTTAAAGAACTCGGTTCCTTCTTTGATTTGATTTCTGATAGTATAGAAAGTGACGAGATAAAGAGAATGTTTAAGTTCTTGAAAAGTTAAATTTTAGATGATTCAGATGATTAGAAAGGAAAGTCAAATAATAAGGGAAAAGAAAAAATTAATAATTTTTAGAGCATTTTGAATTTGTTAGATATATTTTTGAATGACTCGATTATTTCATCTGATAAAATACTTAAGAATGGTAAAGATAATCTTTTAGAAAGCGAAGTTGTTAAATCACTTCAAATACTCTTTACTAGTAGATTCGAAGGATTCACAAAATAAAAAGCTATAGATAACTTTTTAAAAGGTTCAGACTTACTTGAACTTATATCAAAAGTTATGAAGATGAAAGAAGATACAATCCTTGGGTTCATGGAGCTTTTACTAGGCTACAAAACCAGCAGAGATGCACACACCTTTGTCAATTTCGCTACTTCATTAAATAAGGTTTTTTTTTTTTTTTTTGATTTGAAAAAATTGAATTTTTAATTAATCTAAATACCAATCATTAAATTTTTATTTTTTTCATGTAATTTCATTTAAGATTAAAAATTTTTTAAATATTACTTATATTTTATTATGAAGATTGGCTATTAATCTTCTTTTTATATTTAACTTTATTTTAATTAAACAGATTAAGGAAAACAAAGTCCATTCTTTGATGCATCTGTACAATTTATACTCTTCTAAAAACCCAAGTGAATTATATGATGCTCTAAATTTCTTTTAGGTTACCAAAAATGTCTCAGAAGAATATAAAAATATTACAATCAAAGATTTAGTTTCAGTTTTGTTGTTCATGAGAGGTTCATTAGAGTTCGACTATGTATAAACTATTATTGAAGAAAAATTGAAACTAATTCCTTAAAAGGACTAAGAGTAAAATCCTAAAAAATAACTGGAAATTAAGGAGAGAATGAAATTTAATTTGGAATTACCAACTCATTTCAAGAAGCTATTTGAAATAGAAACTAAGGGATATCTGCAAGCAAACACTCTACAAGCAGACTTCAAAGATATCAATAGAAATTTTGAAATTCTGCTTGAACAAGCTGACTTTAATTTCTTCAAGAAATTCTCATCGATCAGAAATATACCAAGAATTGAAGATCCTTCATAAAACACTTTGGTAAAGAGCTCTATTTCTGATATTTCTGATATGTTAAACATAGACTATTAATCTGTGGAATTCTTCATCAACTTACTTACTTCATCAAAAGCAGGAAAGATAAAGTAATCTTTAGACATGCTTTAGATTTTAAAGATTAATCCTAAATGTGATGACAATGACATAAACACATTTGTTGAATTTAGTGCATCTGTTTTGGAAAAAATTGAATCAAAAAATTAAAACATATAAAATATTTCTAAGAATATCTTTTCAGATAAACTTCCTGTTTGTTTATTAAGAAAGATTCTATATCATGAAGGAGCTGTTATTCCATACTCTGATTATTTAGACCTTTTTAATATCTACTGTAATAACAATATTCCTAAATCAATAACTAACTTAATAGATTTCAGATACGGTATTACAGGAAACAGGAAAAGAGATATCTACAAATTTTTGCATCCTTTCAAAGATAATTCAGTAGAAGATTACAAGAAATTTAAGGTAAATTTTATTAAGATATTTTATGTTGGTTTATAATGTTTTTTTAATATAGAAATCAGGTTAGGGCTAATATGGTTTAATCAAAGCAGTCTAAATCCTATCTATTAATGATGAAGCCTTTAGAATTTAACATTTCCTTTAATATTTAGTTAATACTAATTAAGAAGCACTATTAATGGCAAGCTGTTTGCTAGTCTATTTTAGTGGTCGCTCTAGTAATGTTACTCTAAGAATTTAAGATAAATAAGATAAAAAGCAAAAGAAGGTCAATGTAGAATAGATGTTGTGCATATTACTTTAAGTAAAATAAGAATTCTTCGAAGCAGTCCACACTTATTTCTAAGAAGACACTAATTATTGCACACAAACCATGATTAAATTTTATCGTTAGTTAGATTACCTAGAGCAGTAAGCAGATGGAGATGAAAATACTGTTCTTGAAAACAATATAACTATTTCAGATAAAAATGTCGAATAATATGTCAGACTAGTAAATCATATGCAATTTAATACATCTTTTGTATCTAAAGATACAAATATCCCTATCGAAGCTGTCGAGTTAGTGTCTAATCTAATGTATATCAAGAATTCTAAGAGTGACTAGGAGCGTAACGCAATTTTCGAGTCTATGAGAAACAACACTTATATCTCAAAGTTATTCTAACAGTTAGGAGTCAATCATTAAGAATTAGTTACTTTAATTAAAGTAATGTACTAAGACTACGAACCTACAAATATTAAGTGGATTTCTAAATCACTCAAGCTACCTCCATAATTCAAAATTGATGGATTGTAGTAGTTGGCAATGATAGATTAGATTCTTCCAATCTTTGGTGAGTCTTCTCAAAATAAAAAATAGCTAGTTAACTTGATTAAGACAAATAAGTTTATTAAAAGCTTCAAAGTTGATACAACCTGGGCTGAAGTTGCTTATATTTTGTGCAAAGGAGATTTCTGTCTTCTTTCTAAATACTAAGATGTTTTAATACCTCTCAAGTATCCATCTGCTATAAGATTTGAATAAATTATAGAACAAGAAGAGCTTTAACAATCTAGAACTTTGACTTAGGCCGTTAATGCGAAAGAAATCAAGTACATCTCTCTAGTTTAAGGTTTAGTTGGGTAAATAATTTTTTTAATTTAAATTAATTTGATTTTAGAAATGCATTTTTAGTTATTGTTTTAATTTAAAAAAAATATATTTTTTTTATTAAATCAAATTAAGATTTTTGTTTTTAATTTTCTAAAAAAAGTTTATATATTTTAAAAAAATGATATTTCTTTTTATTTATTTTTCTTAAAATTTAATATTTTATTTTTTTTAAAATTTTTTTATTTTATATAGCTTGCTCTCTTGCAGATACTCGACCTTCTAAACAACTGAATTCCTTTATCAACTTTACACTATAATAAGTTAGAAATATGTGAAAGATGAACATCTAACTATTGAAGAAGGACTCAAAAAGGGTAATACTCTTCAATATGCAATCTATAAGTTTACTAAAAGCACATTAATGAGTCCTGTTTGGACATTACTTATGATGGGAGATCAAAACACTTGGGAATTCATAGCTTAGAGCCACTATTTAGTTAATAATAACAAGAACCCTTACCTTAATCCAATTTTGGCTTTGGTTTATGTTCTTAACTTTAGATCAAATCCTTTAATTGTTAAATAATTACTTGCCGATTTAGAATATGCATAAAGATGCTATTAAATTTATGTTGCAAAACTAAAAAAAGAATGCCTAAAAAGGGCTCAATTAGAAAAGAAAAAGGAATAAAATGAATATGCTGAAGAAAATAACAGTGATGAAGAAATTGAAGAACTTTTGTTGAAGGATATCAAAAAGAAAAACAAAAAATAAACAGATAAAGGCGAAAAATCAATGAAATTTGAACTCACTGAATAAGAAAAGCAAAGGCTTTAAGAGCTTGAAGATAAAATAAAGAATTTTAAGATTTAAATAAATAATATATTGCTAAACAGTCTGGAAAAGGATGGTGAAAAGTAATTTTGGCTTAAATTAAAAGCTTTTTTTAAAATTAATGTTAATTATAAAGGTTGATTCACATTGCAGAGGAGTTTAACTTCCCTAAAAAAGTTATTAACATGCTCTTAGTTTATGAACATGACTACGGAGAGAAGAAGAAAAATGATGAAGAAATCGAAGATGAAGAAGAAGAAGAAAAAGAAGTCAGATTGACTACAGCTTTAATTTATAAGGCTTTTGAACCATTAGAAAAAGATATGTAAGTCAATTATATTAATTTTAAATATCTAAATTTTAAAATTCTATGAAAAAATAGGGAAAAAGAAGAAAATAAAAATAAATTTGGAGAATTCAGAGAACTTGAAATGCTTAATTAAGTCTTCGAATATGTTGGAACTGATTTCTACACTGATCCGAGAAGAGAAAGAATGAATTTGGATCATGAAGAAACTAATTTTACTAGGAGCTATTGTTTATATACTCATAATTCTAGTCCTGTAATGCAAATGGTTGTTTTGAGTACAATTGCATAGCTTAAATTATCATATTATGATTTCTACGGATTTAACGGACGTGACGAAGATCATTATAAGCAAGTAACGTTTGCTATTGATCTTATATTAGGAACTTTGGAGAAGTATTATTATTTCGATGATATGATGGATTTCTTCCCCCGTCACAGACTCATTCCTTTAATAGTAATAATTAAAAAAAAAAAAAAATTTAATTTCATAAATATTTTAATGTTCTTAGGGTTTATCAGTTGGATTTATCATCGAATCAGATGATATACTTTCTTCTATGACCTCAAGAAATATATTTGGTTAAAACTATTTCAATGAAGTAATAATGGAGCTTTGTTATAAAGTTTATGATAAATAATCTGAAGAGGAATAAGAAAATGGAGAAGATTAAAAATTAGATAAATAGAAATTCTAAAAATTCATAGAGCTACATAAATATAAACTTAAATTAAAATATTTTATGGAAAGGATTGTTGATTATGATCTCGTCTATCAGGTTGAATATAATTATGGTTATCATGGAATATTTAAAGGAATTACTTAATCAGAAGTACAGTCGGAACTAGAAAAAAAGAATTTAGAGAAATTAATTGATAATTATGATGAGATGATGTGGGATTGGTAATTTATTAATTAATTAATTAGCTTATTTTTCTTTATTGTAATTGAAATTATATTATTTATTATTAAAAATATAAAGTTTTGAAAGAGATGAAATTCTTTATCATATAACTGACTCAAAGTCGTACTCAACTTACACAAAACGTAGTTATTATATTGATAGAGATTCTTACAATGAAATTGATCACTATTCAGGAGAAAAAAAGAAAGATTTGTTTGAATATTTAGATAATTACACAAAAGTAGCTGAAACAGAAAACTTTAAATTTATGATCGACATTTACAAAGAAAACTATAAATCTTTGAATGACAATGATCATTTTTCAGCTAATTACGGATAAGTAAATTTTCTTCATTTTGGTTCAAGAAAGTAATTTTTTTTTTCTTCTCTCTATAGGATAGTAATATGTATTTTGGTACCTTGATACTTAATGGAATCATATAACAATAAATGAAAGAAATTAAAATGGAAGACTTTTAATCTCATGTTAATTCAACATCCCTCTACATGACTAGCAACAAAAAAGCTCTTGCAGAAATTCTAAGTTTGCTAATTCCTTCTCTAAAATCCAGTTTTACTTCATTAAATGAATTATTGAATGTTTCGGAAGAAAATCTTTAAAGCTTTATAAGTTTAGCTATGAGTAAGAGTATCAATCAATCAAAAGATTTAGAGACCCTCCTAAAAAAATCTTCATTGTCAGATTCTAATAAAGAGTAAAATAAATCTTATTAATTATATTTTTTATTTTTTTTTTTCAAATAATTAACCACAAAACCATCTTTCCTACCTACTAAAAATCTAAATTAAACAAAATATCAAAATCTTTCAAAATAAAATAAATATTTAATTATAAAATGTCCCAAAAAAAATTATCTTCCCTCTTTATATTTAAATAGTTTTAAAATATTTAAAAAAATTAATAATTAAATACACTAGGGCTCTAAAAAATTGTGTTTGGGCTTATCAAGGTGAAATGAGAGAACACTTGAAATTGATTTATCACTCTCCTGTTTTCTTGCAGTCTCCAAGAGCAATTATTTTGTTCACTAAATTCCTTTGGTCATTTGAAAAAGTAAAATATATATAAAAGAAGTTTTTTATTTTTAATATTTATTTAAAATAACTAAATTTTTTTTATTTATTAAAGAGTTCTATGCATAAAACTATTAATAATCCATATGAAATAAATTACTTTGACTTCTGTAATCTATCGCCTAACAGAATTAAAGCCTTAGAAAAAGCTTAGCAGTATTTATGGAAAATTAGTTAAAATCTTTGTTACTAAAAATGGATTATAGAAAATAAGGTAGATCCTAAAAAAAATGAAAATTCTATAGATAACTACAAATTAAAATGCATATACAGAGGAAATAATAATGTTAGAGATAACCATATGTCTTTACTCCTACAAAAAATCCTTTATAATGATTGGAACTTCCTCATAACTTAAGAAAAAGATTAATTACAGTAATTTAAAATTTAAAAATGATAAATTATTTTTAAAATGATCATTAATTAATAGATATGCTTTCAATGTAATATTTGATACAAAGAGTGAAGTATAGTGCCTTGAAAAACTTTAAATCCTTGCACTTGTAAAACCATTAAAATCTGGACTGAAAGTTTCTGCTGAAAATTTAGATGACTATGTAAACTTCACTAAGGTAAATTTTAAATTATTTCAGTTGTTGACTAACCAATTATAATTGTTAAAAATATATTTAGGTAAGTAACATGATTAGAACAGGAGGTGACTTCTTCTCAAGCCCCTCTGAAGCTAGACATTTACATTTACTTTTTAGTTTATCCAACAATTCGATAGTCCATATTTTAAATTGTTTAAATACTTCTGAAGAAGAATGGAATTTCGATTTCTAAGAAGAATAAGAAGAAGAAAAACTAAATGCTAAAGTCGCTGAGTATATCAAAGAAAATAAATTAGATCCTGAGTCTAAAGAATAAGAAATCTAAGATTAAATCTTTTAAAAATACAATTCTCTTAAAAAAGAAGCTCTTCAAGCTCTTAGAGTAAATTTATAAATATTAAAAAATATTAATTTAAAATAAAATGAATAACTTTTTTCACTTTAATAATAATTTAGACAAATACTTTAAAAGATGAGAGTGAAGGTATATCAAAAAGCAAATATTTATCTTATATTCTCTAATCTCTTTTCTTATGGAAGAACATTTCTAACATCAAGTGGGATGATATCTTAAAAAATTCAGAGGCTTTTATTGATAAACCTTACCAATTTAAGGAATTCAAACATTAAATAGATTTCTTGTTTAATTATATCCAATATTTATCAATTTTACCCGCTGTTATTCTAGATAAAGCTGGTGCTAAACCAGCTCCTAGCAAGAGAAAAGATGTTTCAAAACTAACTTCGTTAAAACCTGCAGAAAAAGAACCTATAGAATCTGTTATCGTAGAAGAAACAAACGTATTTAATGTCCTTAAAAAGTAAATTTTTTAATTTAATATAAAAATAAACTAATTTCATACAAATATTAATAGAATGAAATTCAAAAGTTTAGACACAGAAATATTTACAAGACACATAACATATGAAAGCAATTCTATTTACTTAATTTATCAATCCTATGAAAAAGTAGTCACATATATGGGATAAATAGCTTCTGAATACGCAGCTATATGCGAAGAAGACGAAGAAGAAGAAATAAATGAAGAAGCCTTCAGAGAAAAATTCAAAGAACAAATTTGTATTTAAAGCTTTATTTTATTTTCAATTAATATCTAAAAATATTTATTTTTTGTCATCTACAGGTTCCGTCTCTGAAAATATTTATTTCATGCTTAACTTCTTGAATGGAAGCTTCTTAAAAGAAATAGAACATGCCCATCCATTAATTGAATATCTTGCTAATCTTTACTTTAAAGGGCTCTAAGCTATTCACACTCAAAAAACTGAACCTATAACTTAGTATCTGTAAAAATGCATGGAAGATAAAAACTCATTCATCTAGATAATCTTGAAGGAATGTCCAGATTATGCTACTATTTTTAATCAGGTTTTGAATATAACATTCACAATATCATTCTGCACTATGAACGATTCAAAAATTGATAGGTTAGAAAAAGAAAGCATCCTTAATCAAATAGATGATTTGCTTGTTACTGTAGGCAGAGATTTGCTTTAGATTGATGATAATATTGTCAATTTAATATATGCTGTATTCTATCTTATTACTAATCAAGAAACTAAGAGAATGAAAGAAAACGCAAAGCTTAAAGATAAATAAAATTGCTTAATTGTAAATCTTTTTCTTACATTATTTGGCTACTAACTTTTAAATATTTATCATTTATTTTTAATCTTTTCAATTAAAAAATATTCTGTAATCTCATTAAATTTTAAACTTTAAACTAAAAAGATATTACTAAAGATAGCTTTTGAAAACCCTGATTTATCAGACTTTTTCTTTGGATCTCCAAAGACTGGAGAAAGTGCAGAATAAATTGATAAGATGATAAGCACTATTACAAACGTCTTATAATCGATTTTAGATAAACCTTCATAATCTATTAATGATAGCGACCTTGTTAAAGAAGTCCTCAAACTGCTTAAATATGCTAGTAAGGGTAATATAGATGTAAGCATTATAGAAGATGTGATATCCATACTAACTGGAGATCATCAACGTGTATTCAATATTCTTAAAAAGTTTGAAATAGTTGATGAAAATAAGATTGCTCTTATTCAAAGAGCTTACAGTTAAGTAGTAGATATGCCTATATTTAACAACAAAGACAAAGCTATTGTTGGAAGCAGCTCTTCTGAATAACCAGATAAAATTAAAGAAATTGTCAAAAAGCTCCAAGATGGAAAAGTAAATAAATTCAAATTTTAATGAATAATTAATTTCTTATTCAAATAAAAGGCAACAATTAAAGATGTTTTTATTGCGGTTGATGCAGAGGGTGACAATAGTGGTACTATATCTATAGATGAATTCTAGTCATTTGTTAGAAGATTGGGTAATTAAATTATTCAACCAACATGTTCTTTAATATTAAATTAACTATATTTTTTATTAAAGGTATGGAGTTAAGTAGACACAGAGTTAATGAAATTTTTGCATATATTAAAAATAAAAAACAAAAACCAGGTAGCGTTGAAAAAACAGATGAATTGACTTTAAATGTAGAGGAGTTCGAAAAAGCATTTAAATATGTTAACGATAAGAAAACTTCTATGTCTCTAGAAAAACTAGGCATATCACCTGCTCTGCTTGTTCTTGCTCTTGGTACACTTATAGTAATTCTTATACTTTTATTTGTATTCATCTTCTTTGGTATTAATGCTTTTGCTATGGGTGGAACATTTGGCTCTATAATCAACTCACTCATTCCAATGGCTGCTGCTGGAGGTGCTGCAGGATCACAAGAAGATAAAAAAGATAAATTAAAAGAAGAAGAAGTTTCTACGGCAGTTGGTGAAACTCAAGCTATTATACATTCTGAAAATCTATGATAATATTCATCATATTGTCAAATAAATAGATATAATTTTTTAATAAAAAAAAAATGTATTAATTTTTATTATTTTATGTTAATGTTTTTTTCAATTTAATCTTTAAAATTTTACAGAAATATTTTTTTCTTTATATAACAAGGCTATAATTTGTTATAGTTAATTTCATAATTTAGTTTATCAATTGAAATAATGGTTAATATTTTGAAAGTAAATTTGTTTAAAATATTTTTGTTTTGTTTTATTATTTCCATACTTTTTGAAAACTATTTACCTTGTCTTTTCTAAGCTTTCTAAAAAAATTATTAAAAAAGTAATCAGAGCTTGATTATTTGAAAAACAAAAATTTTTAAAATTTAAATATTGATTAAATTTTATTTAAATTTCTTTTATCAATCAAATATTATTTGTATGTAAAGCCATATAATAGATCTTTATTTTCATGAGCTATTCACATTTAAAGTAGCTTACATTTAAACATCTTTAAGTAAAAATTTTCATTGATTTTACATTATAAAATAGCAGGTAAGTATGCTTAATAGTGAAATGTTAAAAAAAATTAAACTATATATTTAATTCATTCATTGATGAATTTTATTGTTTAAGTTTCATTTACTAAATCTTATAAAGAAAACAAACATAAAAATTGCAGTAAAGTATCAAATTTAAAATATTTTCCACTTATTTATTTTCTAATAAAATATCAATTTATTTTTATAAAAATATTATGTTGAAATTAATTAATCTTAAATATTGTTTATAAAACAAAATATATAAAAAAGTTTCTGATAAACTCAACCACTACTTAGTATGTATTATGATTTTATCTTGAATAGCAAATTATTTGACATATAAAATTTTTTGATTTTAAAAAATATTTTAATTATTTTTAATTAATTGAAAAAAATCTTCTTTATATTTGCTAATAGCTTCATAACTTTAATAATTATAGTATTAGCATAAATCATATATTATCAAAGAATAAACACTTATTTATCGTCAGCTAATCTTACAACTAAAATAGTTATATTTGAAATAGCTTCTGAACATTCTAAAGTTAGAGAAAATAGACATTCATTTTTCAGATTTTTATATTACTCTTAATAGTTATATGGAATATATGTTAATTTGAATCCTATTTCTGTTACCCACTTTATTTCGTTTATCTAGATTTAATCATCTTTAATTTGTTCATAGCTTTTAAAGTCATGCATTATTGCTTTTCCGCAAAATCTAATAACTTAATCAATATTATATAGCTTAATTCCCACATAAATACTGTCTTCGCTCATAGGATAAATGTATACTTTAATCCTATCTTTTATATATTCTTTTTATTTTTAAATAACAACTTGTTTTTCTGAGTTTTTGAGAGATTTATCTCTTGGCTCAACTCCTAAATCTATTATATTGGCAATATTTTTAAAGCTGATGAAATGTTAATTAACATTTCTATTTATCACTAAAGGAAATTCGCTTTCTTTGTGAGTTAATGTTTTAGCTGCTGATTCATATTCAGGTAAATCAATATTCATTTAGTTTAAATAATTTTGTTAATATCCTCCTAACATTTTTAATAATTAAAATTAAAAAATCTTATTAAATATCTAAATAAATTTGAAAATTTTATAAGCCCATAAATATAAATTAAATATTCTTAATTAGGTTTCCTAATAAAATATTCTTTATAAATATTTGAGAAGATTACCTCATTCATTATTATTTTAGAAATTTTAAATATGATAATCCTTAA
Organism: Tetrahymena thermophila SB210; assembly: GCF_000189635.1. Lineage (NCBI taxonomy): Eukaryota > Ciliophora > Oligohymenophorea > Hymenostomatida > Tetrahymenidae > Tetrahymena > Tetrahymena thermophila. The sequence goes on from NW_002476434.1 coordinate 1,783,424, forward strand.
CCATTAAAAATGTTAATTTCAAATTGAATTTGTTTGTGTATGTATTTTAAAATGAATAAAAATATTTTGGATATTTTTGAAATTTTTGAAATTAGAAAAATTATTAAGAAACTAAATAAGAGTTTAATCACTATTTATGAATTTATTTATTTATTTACTATGTAAACATATCTGTTGTTTAAAATTGTAAATTTCAGATTTGCTTCTACGTCTTAAGAAAATAACTAATAAAAAATAGGAGGGAGGCATCAAAAATATTTTGAACAACTAGATTGATAATAAATAATGATTGTTGCTTGATAGATCAATCAATTAACATTTCTATTAAAATTTATTAAAGAAATTGATAATTTCGTACTTTTAAAAATATAAATAATAAATTAAAACACTATAATTCTAATAAGCGATTGCTCTGTTTAATTTAAAAAATCTATAGACTCTAGCTACTCAAAAACATTCAGCTACTAAGTGAAAACTGAGTATTAGCTTGGTTTTAATTCATAAACTAAAAAATATATTCTTAGGTAGCGCTTAAACAAGTATCTTCTTTAAATTTTATAGACAAAATTTAAAAGAGACTTCACAAAAATGCACTCTAGAAATGCCAATTCTGCAATAATCAGTACCAATCAATATAACTAATAGTTTTAAAATAGTATGAGCTAATCTGGTATCTCAGAGAACTAATAATCTCTTCCAAGGTAGTATAGAAGCAATAGTTTTTACTTGTTTGAAGAGACATAAGGAATGTAAACAGAATTATATTATTAAATCCAAATTTTCATTTTCAAATTAAAATAAACATTCATATTATGTGTTATGTTTAATTCAATGGTCATTCCATAAAAAATGCAAAACAACAATGACAAATTTTAAAAATATTTATTATTTATATAGTTATTTATTGTTATTTATTTAGCAACAGAACAGGGAGTATTTTAAGGTCAGATTCTTCTCTAGATGAAAACGAAGGAGAAGTAATATTTCGCACAGAAAGAAGAACAAGCAATTTAAATTTTACTCCTATTGATGATATGATTTTCAAAAGCAGGGAACCAATTTAATATAATTAGATATAGGCAGGCTTTTAAGAATACGAATCTTATGTTTGGGAAAAAGTTGAAAGTAAAGGCTCGTAAAGACCTTGTCCTAGAAGCAGTTCGGCTTCAGTTATTTATAAAGAATGTCTTTATTTATTTGGAGGGTTCACATTTAATGGTAGACTAAATGAGATTTATCAATTCAATTTTAAAACTCTCAAATGGACCAAAATAAAGGCTACAGGGACAAAACCTTCTGCCAGAGAAAATAATGGAGCAGTTGTATATTAAAATAAACTGTATATTTATGGAGGTTATGATGGGGTTAGTTGGTTCAAAGATTTTTATTCCTTTGACTTTGCAACATATGAATGGACTCGTTTGCCAATACAAGGTAATTTATTAGCAAGAAAAATAAAAATTCAAAAATTATTTTTTTTTTTCCTATTATTAATTTTTCTAATTCCATTTTTAACAAAGGTGATGAACCAACTTAAAGTTTTGGTTTTGCTTCTGGAAGTCATGAAAATAGTTTCGCTATTTTTGGAGGTTTCGAAGGACAAAATTGGCTGAATGATTACTTCGAATATAATTTTACAACAAGTAAATGGAAGAAGGTCGAGTTGAAAGGCTCAGTTCCTTCAGAAAGATCATGTCCAAGTTATTGTTCTAAAGATGAGTATCTCTATGTCTTTGGTGGTTATAATGGAATTGATAAATTATAAGACTTTTATAGAATTAATATGAAGAAAGGCAAAAGTATTTTCATATAATAGAAAGGCAGTATACCTTCTCCTAGATATTTCCACAGCCAGATATATTACTCTGATAAAATATTCTTGTTTGGTGGTTATAATGGATAAGTTAGGCTAAATGATTTGTATGAGTTTAATGTTAATACAAATAAATGGACCAAAATAGATTAAAAAGATCCACCTGCTGGACGTTCTTCAATGGTAATATTTATTTTTTCTGTTCTATTTTTACAATATTCTATTTGAATTATTTATGAATACCAATCAAAATTTTATTTTAAATGCAAAAAAAAATAGGTATTACAAATATATAATGATGTACTCTTTCTATTTGGTGGTTTAATTGGTTTCAATGTTATGAATGATTTTTATCAATTCAAATTTTAGACAGCATGTCTTCCAAAGCCCTAGCTGAATTAAGATATTTTCTCTCTTTTAAATAATTAATAATTAAGTGATGTATAATTTTTAGTTGAAGGATAAATTATTTATGCCAATAAGGCTATTCTTAGCTGCAGATCAGAATACTTTAGAATGATGTTTACAAATGGCTTACAAGAGAACTGTTAGTAATAAAGCCAGTAACCAGTTGTTATAAAAGATACATCTTATGATTCTTTCGTAGATGTTTTAGTTTATATTTATACTGATACAATAGATAACAACCTATCTCCATAAAGAATAATAGCTTTATTACAATTATCTGATTTATATTTTCTAGATAGATTGAAGTATCTTTGTGAAGAAAAGCTAGTGAGAACAGCTTAGGAAAAAAATATTATTGATTATTTATTGTTAAGTTAAAAAAATAGGTGCAGTTATCTTAAGAAATACTGCATGGCATAAATATTAGATAATCTAAATGAAATAAAATAGTAACCATGCTTTTAGAAATTGCTTATCGATCCAACTCTTTTAATGGAAATTATAATGAATAAAAACTGAACTTCAAAAAAATATTGAAAGCTGTAAAAAATAAGTAAAAACTTGAACCATTCACATTCAATTAACAAAATAAAACATATTTAATAACTTACTTACTATCCTTTAACTTTCTTTTAAACTGCAACTCACAAGAATAGTTATATAAAATATCCAAAATAATATTCAAAATTCTTTTAAAAATCTTATTTCAAATAAAATAAAAACATTCATTTTTTAAATTTATCTAAATATATATTTCAAATATTATGTTGTCACTTACTCTCTTATTTATATATTTTATATTTCAATTTTATATAATTAACACAAATCGCTTACGTTAAACGTTATATTTAAATGTTTAAGCTTTCATTTATTATTTATCTAATTTAAATATGAATCTAATCAAGATTAAACTAATAAATTTATTTTAAAAATAAATATGTTAGAATCAGAAACAACTATTTTGTTTTTTATAATTTTTTACAAAAAAATTAACAGTTTGATTTAATTAAATATAAATGAATGAAAAACTCATTTATTATTTAATTATTTTATTTTTAAAGCTTTTAAAGCTCTTATTCCTTCATTCGTTAAGATTTTATTAAAAACAAATCAAAATTTTAAACAAATTTACATTTCATTTTTTTTCTTTTAGGCATTAGATATAAAGCAATTAAATATAAAAAAATATTAAATGCTTCTGTATTTTATTTAAATCATAGAAATTTTTGTTTATATTGAGTTTAGTTTAAATAAGAATAGAAAAAATAAAAATAATTTAAATAAAATCATAAATATTTTTACTTTTAACTATAGATATAATATTAAATTTCAAAAGATATAATAGTTTAATTGATTCAATTACATTTTTAAGACGAATTAATTTATTTATTAATTCTAATATTGATTCTTAAAGCTCAGTGTCTTCATTTATTATGCACGAACTTTATTTTAAACAATATGACACATTAAACTAATTTTTCTTTAAAGCTATTAAGAAAAGAACATAAATAACAAATATAATGTATATATTAGTCATCAAAATGCTTATATTTAAATTAAATTTTTATTATATTTTTCATAATCAACTTTATTTGTTCTGTGAATAAAATAATTAAAATTTTTGTTTATTTCATTCTTGTTTAACAGGGACACAAAATCTTCCCAAAAATAGTATTGTGTTGCTAGGAATATGTGAAATCGTGAAAATGAAGGGTTTGTTGCAAAAAAATTCTTAATATTTTTTTAAACTAATACACTATTTTTTTGCCATGATAACTGTTGCTGCTACAGCTTCTGTTCCCTTTTCATTTACTTCTATATTAGCTGAATGTATTACATTTGAAATTAATAATTCTTCTGTTTAACTAAACTATTTGAAGTTTGCCTAATTTGTAAAAGCATCTTAGATTCCGAGTTGCTAAAGAATGCTAACAACACTTTGTGAAGTTCCACCCATTTTGAACTTAGGAAGAAGCAATCTTACATCAGTTTTCTTTGACGATCTTTATGCCTTGATAATCTATTCATCTGTAATACTATTTTCTAAGTCATTTAAGTTTGTAATAGGCAAAAGAATTTCCATGGCATATGCTTCATTTTTGAATGGGAGTTGGATATACTCAAAATGATCAAATTTACCATATTTATATTCTGCCTCTTTATACATCATTTTTGTAAAAACTATGCTTTCTTCTTTACCTGGTTATAGATAAAACTTACGATCTTAAGCAACCTCAAATTAATATAACCACTCTGCTTTTAAGTACAGAGCATTTATTAGGATCATTTTAGTTTAAGCACTAATCATATCTTTTTTTAAGAGCTCGTCAATTTTTGTACTTGTTTATATAGATACCCACTTGTTTATAGAAACTCTTACAGATTCAGCTTCTTTAAAATTTACTTGTTCAAATCCTCCATTCAAATTATTCTCAATAAATTACTTGCAATTTTGAGTCATTCCAGAAACTCCTGTGTAAATTTTATTGGCAGAAAGAACACTAAATTCTTGAGAAGAAGATGTCAATAAGGAATTTAATGAATGTATGAGCTAGCCCAACTCTATATTGTTCTAATAATTCAATACATCTTTGAACTCCTTTAGTGTTTATTATTCTGAACCACAAGCTGCCATACTCAGGCTCAAGAATATTGAAGCAGGAGAAAAGAAAAAGTTTTCATTTTAACCACTTTTTTTCAAGTAGTTGATCGAAAAATGGCTAACAGAGTGCTTTTTAGATTCCATATTTTTATGTTTTTGGTTTGTTTTATATTTTTTTGATATTTATTTATTATTATTAGAGTTAATTTATTTTTATTTTTTCTCTTTATTTCATGAGTGATTTCTACAAACTTTTACTGATATAGAAAGAAAGAAAGAAAAATCAATATTATGTTTGCTTTGTAATTAAAATTAAATCAAGATTTAATATAGAAAATTATTCTTTGAGGCAAATAAATTTGATCAAAATACTTTGTTCAATAGGAGTCTATAATAATAAAATTAAAATTTCTTTTATAATAAGTGTCTCTAACAAAAAAATTAAAATTTCTTTTATTAATAGAAAAAAATATATTAAAAATAATTAAATTAAAAGAAAATTATCAAAATAAATTAGTTTACTATTGAATTCTTTATAAAATTTAATATTAATATTTAAAAACTAAAACTGTATGTTGAATTATTTTTTAATAATTAAAAATCCAATCAAAGCCTATACTAAATTACCAAAAATAAAATATTATTGAAGTCAATTTTGTTGCTGCAAAATTTTGCTTTTAACATAAAAAAAAGTTTATGTCTACAGAATAAAATTATATTTTAAAATTTGAGAATCGTTAAAATTTTGTTTTAGAAACTAATTTAATTTGCTTAATTAAATTAGCTTAAATTTAATTGTTATTATGTATACAACTTTTAGTAATTAACGATTTACAGGAAATGTATATAAATTGAAAGAAAGTTTCAAATTTTCTTTTAAATTTTATTAAATTTATTTTTTATTTTTTTACAGATATTTCTTAAGTCCTAAATAAAATAGATTTATTCAATCAAATAATTTTCAGTTCATTTAAATTTTTTTTACAAAAATAATTTTGAAAACTTAATTTCAAATAAAAAATATTCATCTTAATATTTTTATATCTAAACTCAAATTAACTTCCTGTTTTATTTCATTTAAAAATCTATTTTCAAATTTTAGTTAATAATTGTAAATTTATTAGTAATTTTACATTTTTACAATTACCTTTAAAAGTTTTAATGATAAAAAATGTAAAAAAAAAAAATCGGAATATTCATTCTAAAATTAACAAAAGAAAAAATATAAGGGTTACTTTTTAAAAAAAATCTGTATTTATTCTTAAAACTCTTTATCTTCATTTATTAAACACAATCCTAATTTAAAATAAACACATTAAACTAATGGAATTTATTTTTTTTCTTTAAGTTATTGAAAAAATAATATAAGAAATATATTTGAAATGTATATACTACATAATTCATTCATTATTCATCAAAACACTTATATTTAAGTTAGATTTTTATTATATTTTTTGCAATCAACTTTATTTGTCATGTGAATAAAATAAGTAATTTTTTTGTTTATTTCATATTTGTTGTTCAGGGACACAAAATCTTCCTAAAAATAGTATTGTGTTGCTAGGAATATGTGAAATTGTGAAAATGAAGGGCTTGTTACATATAAATTCTTAATATTTTTTTAAACTAATGCAACATTTTTTTGCCATGATAACTGCTGTTGCTGCTACAGCTTCTGTTCCTTTTTCATTTACTTCTATATTAGCTGAATGTATTATATTTGAAATCATTAATTGTTCTGTTTAACTAAATTATTTGAAGTTTGCCTTATTTTTAAATGCATCTTAGATTCCTAGTTGCTTAAGAATGTTTACAACACTTTGTGAAGCTCCACCCATTTTGAACTTAGGAAGAAGCAATCTTACATTAGCTTTCTTTGATGATCTTTATGCCTTTATAATCTATTCATCAGTAACACTATTTTCTAAATCATTTATGTTTGTGATAGGCAAAAGAATTTCCATAGCATATGCCTCATTTTTGTATGGGAGTTGGATATACTCAAAATTATCAAATTTACCATATTTATATTCTGCCTCTTTATACATCATTTTTGTTAAAACTATGCTTTCTTCTTTACCTGGTTATAGATAAAACTTATGATCTTAAGCAACCTCAAATTAATATAACCACTCTGCTTTTAAGTACAAGGCATTTATTAGGATCATTTTAGTTTAATCACTAATCATATCTTTTTTTAAGAGTTCGTCAATTTTTGTTCTTGTTTATTTAGATACCCACTTGTTTATTGTAAGTCTAACTGATTCAGTTTCTTTAAAATTTACTTGTTCAAATCCTCCATTTAAATTATTCTCAATGAATTACTTGCAATTTTGAGTCATTCCAGAAACTCCTGTGTAAATTTTATTGGCAGAAAGAACACTAAATTATTGAGAAGAGGACATTAATAAGGAATTTAATGAATTTATTAGCTAACCCAATTCCATATTGTTCTAATAATTCAATACATCTTTGAATTCCTTTAGTGTTTGTTATTCTGAACCACAAGCTGCCATACTCAGACTCAAGAATATTGAAGCAGGAGAAAAGAAAAAGTTTTCATTTTAACCACTTTTTTTCAAGTAGTTGATAGAAAAATGGCTAACAGAGTGCTTTTTAGATTCCATATTTTTATGTTTTTGGTTTGTTTTATATTTTTTTGATATTTATTTATTATTATTTGAGTTGATTTATTTATTTTTTTTTCCTTTAATTCATTAGTGATTTATACATACATACTTTAACTGAAATAGAAAGAAACAAAAAACCAATATTAGCTTGTTTTGTAATTAAAATTAAATCAATATTAGATGTAGAAAAATATTGTTTGAGACAAAGTAAGTTAAATTTGATCAAAAAATTATCTTAAAGTAGGCGTCTCTAAGAAATAAAATTAAAATTTCAATTATTGATTAGAATAAAAGTAAGTTAAAAAATACATTCAGCAAATTATCAAAATTAGTTTACAATTGCTTCTTATAAAATTTAATATATGTAAAAACAAAAAATGAATGCTGAATTGTTTTTTATGAATAAAAATCAAATCAAAGTCTTCTAAATCACCAAAATAAAATATTATGCAAGTAAATAGTTTTTCAAGTCAATTTTTTTGCTGCAAAATTTTGCTTTCGATATAAAAAAGAGTTTGCTTCTACAAGAATAAAATTATATTTTGAAATTTGAGAATAGTAGAATTTTATTTTAGAAGGTGATTTAATTTGCCTAATTCAATTAGCTTAAATGTAATTGTTATTTATAACTTTTAGAATTTCAAATTTACAGAAAATGTATGTAAATAGAAAGAAAGCTTCAAATGTATTTTAAATGTAATTAGATATTTTTTTTATTTATTTACAGATTTTTTCTCATTCCTTAATAAAATAATTCAATCAAATAATTTTAGTTCAATTGAATTTTTTTTACAAAAAAAGTGAATTTAGAATGGAAAAATTTGAGTAATTTTATGTCTTTTTAAGGGTAAAAATTGATAATCTAAAATAATGGCATCACTATCTCCATTTACAGAGTTTTGATAAAATCTGATAAACGATTGATGAGTAGATAGAATCAATTATTTTATTCTTTAGTAGAGTAGTTTCTGAATTTTTTTAGGTGTCGGTTTTTTAGCTCTAAAGTTTTGCTGTCCTATATTCAGGTGCACTTTTAAGGCGCATATATTGGCAATATTGAAATAATAAATAATACCTTTATTGTACATTTTAACTTGGCAGTCACATAGAATAGTTTAAGGAGTATGATTAATGAGTTTAAATTGTTTAATATTTTGTTAATAATCTACAGATATGATGGGATTCATTGATATTTGGTTTAGTTCAGGCAGTTTTATTCTCACAAGTTTTATTTTCAGAGAATTTAATTTTTTAATTTTTATTAGATCAGATTATAAAAGAAACAATATAATAATGAATATTTATCTTTATTTTTAAACAGATTTTTTTTTTTTTGATAAACTGATTTTTAAAGCTTATTTTAAATGTAAATAAACATAGCTGGGTTTTTCCGCCTTTTTAAAAGAAATTTTTTTTGTTTATTGAATTTACAACTCTAAAAAAAAAGTGCTTAAAGAGATAAATTATTTTTTGTAATAAACAATTTAATAGATAAAATAATGGTTAATTATTTATGTGTTAGACAAAGATTATTATTTCGAATAACATTAATTATATTCTTAGTAAAAATTTAAACTTTTTTCTTCAATTATTATTTACTTAATAACTTTTCAAAAGAAAAAATGTTTGCATAGTAAAAAACTAAGATGACAGAAGACAGAAAATATTTTGAAAATCTAGTTGATGTATTTAATTTTTAAAAGATTTATTTCGAAATTTACATATTTCAATAAAAGAAAATTCTGAGCTCAAATCCTAGTTTTATCACTTCATATCACATCAATTTAGAGTAAATAATTACTTTTTTAATCTATAAAATATACTTTTTATTTTAAATTGAATATTTAAAATAATTAGTTTATTTAACTGAATAAATTAAATAAAATTTTGTTTTAATATCATTTTAAATTTAAGTAATTGAAACTAAATATTAAATATTTTAAGATATAAGGATGTTGGAGATAAAGAAATTTCAGATTTAGGGTCTGCTTTCTCAAAATGCTAAAATCTATAAATTCTTTCATTGAATTTAAAGTAAATAATTAATTTACAAACTTTGCTTATTATAATTAGTTATTATTAGATTTTCATCATTAAAAAAGTTTATTTGAACAATAAATTAAAAGTTGGATGAAACTTAGATCGCAAGGTTTACTAAGCTTTTGTTTTGCTTTAGAACATCTAAATAATCTCATAGATTTTACTTTAAAATTAAGGCAATCTTATTTAATATTTAAATACATTTTTTGAAAATTATTGATTTATTTTTTTTTTATGACAGATATCAAAAAAATATTTAAAATGATTTAATACTTATCTATTTAAATTTTTGCTAATTAATATGATATTTTAATTATTTTTACAACTTAACAGCTCAAATAATATTGGCTATGAGAATATTGAAAGATTGGGATCTGTTTTAGCAAGTTTTAAATAATTATAAAAACTTCATCTTGATTTAAGGTAGAAATAAATTTGATCTTTAAAAATAAAAAAATTATTAATTAAAAATAGTTTTTTTATCTAAATTTTAAACATTAATATCATAATTAAAAAATTAATAACCTATTAATTTAAGTTTTTTTTAATGAATAATAGTTCAAACAACATAGGAAATTTGGGAGCTTACAGCTTAGCTAGTTCTTTAAAAAATATGTGTAGTCTCACTGACTTGAAGTTAAATTTAAGGTTTTAAAATATTTTAAAATTTATCAAATAAAAAAATCAAATTTAAATCTTAATATTTTTAATTAAAAAAAATTTTTATGATTTTTATTAACCACATTTTATGAAATATTAAATATCAACAAAATAAATTAAATAAAAGATAGAATTTTATTGGTGTAAAAGGAATGAATTAAATATTTGCCAATAGCTTTTAAATTTCAACTTTATCTCTAATTTTCAGGTAATAATATTTTAAATTTAAAAAAAATTAATTCGCAATAAAAAGCAAAATAGTTTGAATCTTGCTAAAGAGATTTTTCTTTTCCCATCTGATTTTTTTATCCTTTTCAGAAAAAATATTTAAAGAATACATAATTTAATAAAGTAATAACGAGGTTGAAAAATATGGAGAACCTAATTTAGGAATAGGCTTAGAAAATTGTAGGAAACTAATAAATTTAAATCTTGAGTTTACGTAAAAAATTATAAAAAAAAAGGATAGTTAAAAATTAAAATTTAATAAAAGAAATAATAGTATTGATGACAGTAATGCATCTAGCTTAAGTTCTAGTCTAAAAAATATCCCTAATCTCTAAAGATTGTCTTTAAATTTAAGGTTTAAATTTATGAATTTATAATTTACTTTAGTTAAGAATTCGTCCTTCTTTTAAATTTTTTATGCTTACAAAAACTAATAAAATTATTATCTAATTAAGTTCAAATAGTATTTCTGGAGAAGGTTGTTAAATTATAGGAGAGTCATTAGTAAGTTGTAATAAAACCTCTGAATTGGCACTATATCTAAAGTAGAAAGAAATTAATAAATATTAATTTTTTATAAATACATAAGAAAATAAATTAATTACATTTTTTAAAATTTATAATCTTATTTTTAAACAATAAAAGCTCGAATAGAATTAAAGAGCAAGGAGCATCAAGCTTAGGAAAAGCTTTAGGAAATTGTCCTAATCTATTAAGCTTGACAATTCATCTTAAGTAAAATTAAATAGCTATTTTATTTAAACAGCTTTTGATATTTATTGAAAATAAACTATTAATTTTTAACTCATTAATAAAATATTTTAGCACAGAGTTTTACTTTAATTTAACAAATTTTATATTAAAAGTTTTTGTGAAATTAAAGTTTAAGGTGCTACTAATTTATGTAATAGTATAATTGGATTTCATAATCTAAAAATACTGGCACTTAGTTTTAGGTAAACATTTAATTAATTTAATTTATATTTTATTTTTCTAGTTTAAAATTTTTTTTATTTTATAATCAAAATAATATTTATGATTTTAACAAATAAATATTTCTACTGCTATTGAGTACACACAAGATTTTAATTTAAAGTAAAAATGTATTAATCTCTATCAATTGAACCATTTTATAATGCTTATTAAAGATATATTCTACTATTATATGAAAAACTAAAATTATTTGAAAGTCTTAATTCTCTAGTTTTTTTATAATTAGAAAAACTACTTAAAAAATGATTAATTTTTTTATTTTAAAATAAATTTATTTCGATTTCTTTTCTTTATTTTAATAATAAAAATTTTATTAAAAGTTTGGGCGCAAAAGACAAAAATGAATTAAAAAATATATAATTAAAAATTAAAAAAATGAAGAGATTGGTTTTAAAAAAATTAATTTTTTGAAAATTAATTTTATGTTTTTTAATTATCAATTTATCAATTTGCTATGAAATAAAATTAAATTTATTTTAAATTGATAATTGTTAATTTAGTAATTTTATTTGTGCATTTTACTTATTATAAAATTAATTTTTTTATATCTAATGATAATTAGCTAAAATAAGCATTTAGATTTATAATTAATTATTAACAATATTCTTAAGAGTTTCATTTCTTTTTTTAGGTAAAAGTATTTAATTAAATATTTTTTAATAAATTATTTATTAGAAAGGAGAACTAGTTTTTTTTAATTTTTAAGATTTTTAGTAGAATTAAATAAATTATAAATTAAATAAATAAAAAAAATTATTTTTAAATAAAATTTATTTTAATAATTTTAAAATTATCTTTATCAAAATAAATAAAATTATAATTGTTTAAAATTATTATAAACTTTTATAATATTGTTGTTTACTACAAATAATAAGTCTAAACAAGTTAACATATAATTTATTAATATTTATGAGTTAATATTGATATCTATAAATAAATTAAATTGATTTTTACATTTTAAGAATTAAATTTTTTATAAATTAAATAACTAGCATAGTTAAAATACATTTTATATTACAACTATTAGTTTAAAATAGGTTTTAAATTTTTAAAAGAAGATAATTTATTTTTTAGAAGCATATTATCAATGTAAATCAAAATATAATTTATTAAACAGCTATGAATTACAAATATTATTGTTATTATATCAATAAAATTATATTATAAATAATTAGGTTTTAATATTTATAGAAGGAGATATATTATTTTCTAATTAATTAAATTTAAATTTTTTAATATAACTTTTAAAAAGATTTACCTTATAAATATCAATTTTATAAACTAATACATTTAATTTTGAATATAAAAAATAAATTTACTTTTTTGAAAAGTTAAGCTTTTTCAGAAAAATGATAAAAATGTTTGTCGTAGACAAAGAATAAAAATGTATAGAAAATTAATTATATAAGGATAATTTTTCTATATAATTTGTCTTTTGTAATAAAAAAAAATTTCATTAAAAGAGTCAATGAAATAACTAAATTACAAAGATAATTTATAGTAGTATCTATTATATTTAGGCATAATTTATCTGTCTATTTTAAAAGCTTAGATTTCAATTGTAAAAGGTAAGTGAAGTTTCATTATAAATTACAGGAAAGTTTATTGCTTTGTAAATCTGTTAATTTATTATAAGAATATAATTTAAAGATGGGTATAAATATTTGCAACTTTGAATGTATTTTTATTTCTTTTAAGATTATTCGCAAATTTAATGAAAAAATATTTAACAATATTTTTAAATATTTCAAAATTTAGAGGAGTGTGAAAGCCGCCTGATATAAAAGCATTCAGAATTAAAAGCTTTTTATTTGGAAACAAGCTATCCGCTTTTTAATCTTTGAAGTTAAGTGTCAGAAATCCTCAAAGTGATTAATAATTATGAAAATTTATGTATTAAAAACTTTCTTGTCTGCGATTTAAAAAGTGCTGAATGAAAATTTTTTATAATTAATTAAAAAAACAATTAATTAATAAAAAGAAAAAAAAACAAACTCTAAACAAACACAGTATTAATTAGTATATTGCTATAAGCTATATTATCTTCTTGATTGCAAAAAAAATTAGAAATAGATCTAATTTATAAAAATAATACAATAAATTAAAAGAAATATAACCAAAACATTCTTAATATCTACAAATAATTAAAATCAACAATAATTGAAATTATTTTATAATTTAAAAATGGCTTCACTTGTTGCAAATATTGCTAAAGACTTATTAAAAGATGGTGTAGCTTAGTCTCTTGGCGCATTTGCGCTTTCTTAAGTTAAAAAGGTTGCAGATTCTAAAATGTTAAAAGCTAAAATTCTTAAATTTGTTGCTGCACAATCTGAAGAATTTAAAAAAAAATATGTCATGGCAAAAAACATAATCTTGATATCTAGTCAAGAAAGCGAGTTAGATATTGACTAAAAAATACTTTAAAAAGTTCCCAATTAGAAAGTAGACATAACTGAAGCTGGCGCAGAACGCTCAGCCTAAATTGGCATCCAAATATAAAACTATTTAGATGAGCTTTCTAAAAAGAGTAAAAAATAAATAAAAATAAGTGCTTATTCATCACCCTACTAAAGAGCTAAGTAAACTTTAAAATAAATGAAAAAGAAAATTAAATAAGACTTTTATGTTGAAGTCGATTTAAATTTAAGAGATTAAGATTTAGGAAACTTACCTAAAGATATCAAAAGTGAAGAAGTTGAAGCAGAGAAATAACTTATCACTCCTTTCTTCTACAGATACGAAAATGGTGAAAGTGAAGCTGATGTGTACTTAAGAGCCTCAACATTTACCAATACTATTATTCGCTAAATAGAAAACTGTGACAGAAATAAACAATATGAATAAGAAGAAAAAGTTGTTATTGTTGTAGCTCACCCAGTAGTGATCTAGCAATTACAAACTTCATTAAAGAGATTTGACTCATAGAATCTCTTAAATATTAAAACTTTCTCATAGTGAGCTGTATACGAAAGTCCTACTAAAACATATTAATTCAAACATAACAACCATTAAAAATCATCAACAATTTTTAAATATTTTTTATTTTCTCCAACCAAAACATTTATTCAAACATATTCTTAATAAGCCTAACCTTAGGTAATTATAAATAATGATTGCTAACTATGTTAATTATTATTAACTAGTCTAGTTTTATCATTGATTATAAATAATAAACAATCAATTCTCAATTTATCTATCTAAAAGATCAATAATTTCAATAGAATTTTCTTTAGCTAGTAATAATTAGTCACTCATATGAAAAATATTAATAATCAGAATTAAGTTGAGCTTTTATTAACAAAATAAAATGAATAAATCATACTCATATCCATTTATTCAAATAGAACTTAGAAACTTAATTATTGGGTCATTAATATGATATTAAGATAAATTATTACGAACTTAATGAACTTCCCTCAAACAAACTATTATATTAAACATTAACTTTTACAAACTATTAATTAAATAATTAATTAATTGATAAATTAACAAACTAATAATTAACTATATAATTTTACTTATTCTTTCATTTATTTATTATCTTTTACTTATTATTTTTCATTATTAAGCATACTTCCATGTATGCACATTTACATAAATACATCTATATATATATATACATACATATTTTGTATTTCAATAAACATTAAAATTCAAACAACCAAAAATATATGCTTCGTCAAAAAATTCGTCACTATCCTGTTAAATGCGTATTCAATCTAAATCTAAATATATCTAAGTATTTCAGAACATTTCATCAACTATCAAAACATCTACTTAAAAATTTATCTCTACATAATTATTAGACTAAATAAGATAAAAAAATTATTATTAATATACAATTATTTCAACAATCAAAATTAATTATTTATGTGTATTTTTTAATAAAAAAATCTCTCTAATCAAATTAAATATATTACAAACTATATTTCCTTTTATTATAATAAACTCATAATCAAAATCAAAAAATATGTTTGTATTTTTGGATACTAAAATTAATTAATTTTAGCTATTAGCTGTTAAAATATTTTTAATTTAATTTAAAAATTATATTTGCAAAACATTAAATTTTGTACTGAATAATTATTTATTAGTGTTTATAATTATTTATAATGAAAATCTATTGCATTTATTATAGAAGTAATAAATTAATTATTTAAATATTCAAATATTATTTAAATGTTCTCATTAATTTTAGCTATAAACTGTTAAAATATTTTTAATTTAATTTAAAAATATATTTGCAAAACACTAAATTTTCTACTGAAGAATTATTTATTAATATTTATAATTATTTATAATTTAAATCTATTGCATTTATTGTAGAAGTAATATATAAATAATTTAAATATTCAAATATTATTTAAATGTTCTCTCTTATATAAATCTCATCATATATCTTAAATTAATTGTTTTTTTTTTTGGAAAAACTCCTAAATAAATAACGATGTTAGAAATCAAATGGATGTTTTTATCGATTTCATATGCAAATATTTTTAAATTATAAAGGAATTTAATTCAATTTTTAAAACTTTTTAAAGTTACATCCCAAAAAATTAAAAATGAAATGAGTTATATTTATTTAATGATTACGCTCGCTGACTTTGTTTGTTTTAGTTATGAAAAATGTAAATTAGTCGAATTTGATTCATTTATATTGCAGCCATAAGTCTCCAAAAAATAATTTACTAAACTGAGCTGAATTGACTATTTTAAATAATTGTTATTCATTTGATATCATAACATTAAAAAAAATTAAAGATTTAAATTGTAGAATCTGTAAGGTTTATTCGGTTATGCCAAAAAAAAGAAGTTTTTTTTAAACAATATGCTGTTGCTTTTGTTTTGATAGCACAGATCCTTAGCCTCCATAGCGTTAAGAATAATAAAGACCATAAATTAATCAATAGTAGCAATGTAAGATTAGAAAAATTAGAATAAAACTCAAAAAAAATACATAGTTTAATTGATCATTATTTAAAAATTTTTAAATAGAAAATTAGAGAAACCCATAACCTGTATAACAAGAATAACCTCAGTAAAAAAAAGAAGTAGATTTAGCTATTAAAAGAGACTTCGATCTCTCAATAGGTTAAATTAGTTGGAAAGAAGAAAGATTAAACGAAGAAGATGTAAACAAGTATAAATATTGTTGCCCTATCTGCTTAATTTATTTCAATAGTAAATAGTTAATTATAAAATACTATTGATTTCACTCACTTTTTACTAAAAATAGAGATTTTGAAAACTAAATGCTGTAATAATTATGTCTGCGTGGAATGCGAGTATGATATTCATTAATGTAAACATATTTTATCAAATTTTATTACTTTTCAACTCACAATTTTAATAAGCTTTATCTTTAGCTAAGCAACTTAAACAAATGAATATTTAGTTATCAGCCAATAAATATATATATATCAAATAGCATTTAATAGAATAGAAAAAAAAATGAATTTAAAAAAAATATAAAAGCTTAACTTTACACTTATTATATAGATATCAGCCTAATAAACGTTAATTATAAATTAAATTATTAATACAGTTTAATATCAACTTGCATTAATTTCATCTTATAATTTATTTAGAAATGCTCAATAAAAAGATTGAGGCAAAGTGCTGGTGGTGTAAAAGCGATAAATGCGAAATCACTGATGTTTAGGAAGGAGAATTAGTAAACATATTTATTTAAAAAAATTGAAAATTTAATCATTTAAATAGATAAAAAACTATAGTGATGCTGCTCAAGAATTAGAAGATAATAAAAAAAAAGAACTCGAACTCATCAAAAGCATAATACAAGAAAGTAGAGTGTAGAGGGGTTGTTCTATGCTTAAAACTTTTAAAAGTTATTAAGGTGAAGATAAGTAGAATAATATGAATCCAAATATGATAAAAACTATTTAATCCTAATACGTTGATAATTTATCTAACAATTTAGGAACATATAATAGAAACTAATGGAATGATTTTAATTTAAATTAGCAAAGATTGTAAGAAAGAGTTAATGAAGAAGAAGATGATGATGGCGAAGAAGAAAATAAAATAGATATAATTGGATTAGGTAGATAAAATGATTAACCAAAATTTTATAAAACAGATACCTTCTAATAAAATAAGTAAGATAAAAAAATAATACACTAATCTTTAAATAGTCCTAACTTTGCAAGCAAATCTAAGAATTCTTCTTTATGTTTTAATTATAATGGATAGGCAGTCCCGTTGGATTAAATTAACAATTAAAATCCTCTTTATAATTAATACAAAAATATTGATAAATAAGCCATCTAAAATCCATCAGGTTACTTCTTTAAAGAAAATCAACCACTGCCTGATAATAATCAAAATAAAAAATATTTTAATAATTAATTTCTAAATTAAGAAGAAGATCCCTTTGCTGGTGGTCCTAATAACTCTATGAGCAATAATCAACCTAATAAAATTTTAGAAAAAAATATCAGCAGTAGTGATGATGATTTAAATTAAAGAGAAAGTGATGTATAAAACCATTTTTATGTTCCCTAAAATAAAAAAAATGAAATAATTAATATTAAAAATAACTAAAATAACATAAAAGATAATAATAATAATATTTAAAATAACTACAGCTTAAGCGATATTAATGAAAGAGAATGAATGAGTGGTAAAATGAAATAATCAATAAAAATATTTATTTACTCTTTATTTTATAACCATAAAATAAAAACGAGTAATCTATAATTATATTTAGTTTAATAATACCAATTTTGTCAACCAAAATGAATGAAAGAAAGAAAGAATCACACAATATATAACTTAGATAATTTATTTAAATTACTACTCTAGTTAAATATTATTTCATTTTTTATCCTTATCTATTAATTTATAAATAAACATATATATATATATATATATATATAAAGTAGTTTTTGAAATGTTGTAAAGTACCTGTTATAAAATTTTTTGTTTATATATTATTAAAATTACATGTATATTTTTGGCAAATTTTTTGATACCATAGGCACCCAACTTAGATAGAATTCACAGTACTAACAAAATAAATTATTTTAATACTTATATGCATCATTTATTAGTATTACATTATCAAAAAGACTTAAATAGTATCTTAATCACAAAAATATATTTAAAGCTATATAATATTTATTATAAAAGATATCATTCAAAACTAGTAATTAACATTTTTATAGCTAAAAATCTTTAAAATTGTTTACTTTGCTAGATAAAACTATGAGCTCTAAAAAATTTATAAACTCAAAAGAGCAAGTTGTTAATGAAGCTCTTGATGGTTTAGTGATGCTTAATAGCGATAAACTTGTTAGAATAGAAGGAACATAAATTATAAAATTGAAAAATCCTAATCAAAATTAAGTTTCTTTAATTTGTGGAGGAGGTTCAGGACATGAACCTGCTCATGCAGGCTATGTTGATCCTAATATTCTCACTGCAGCTGTTTGCGGTGGCGTGTTTGCTTCTCCTTCTCATAAAGAAGTTCTTACAGCAATACTAAATGTTCCTAACTAATAGGGTATTATAAATTCAAATACAAAAATATATAATTAAAAATATTCTCAATACGCAAACTCTAAAAAAATGAAATAAATTTTATAAAAAAGGCGTTTTATTAATTATTAAAAATTATACTGGAGACATCATAAATTTTGAATTAGCAGCTTCTTTGGCAAGAGCTAGAGGCGTTTAAGTTGAGACAATAGTAGTAGGTGAGGACGCAGCTTTTACTGAAAATAAAAGAGGACTAGCTGGAACAGTTCTACTCTATAAAATGTTAGGTGCTGCTGCAAATAAAGGAATGGATTTATAAAAACTGAAAGAAATCGGAACACAAATAATTTCAAATATGCAAACACTTGGTGTAAGTCTCAGTAGCTGTGCTCTCCCAGGTAACGATCCCACTTTTAGCTTGGCTTAAGATGAAATGGAACTAGGATTAGGTATTTTATTTTCATCAAATATATTAAAATATTTTAAAAAGCAAAAAATCATAAATTTCAACTTTAAAATTTTTCGAATTGTGTTTTTTTATCAAATAATATTTTATGTGTTTCAAATAATGTTAATGAAAAAGGTATTCATGGAGAAAAGGGAAGAAAGAGAGAGAAAATAGCAACTGCATAACATATAATTAAAGAAATGCTTGATATCATTTAAATTAAAGAAAATACCCAAGTTGTAGCTCTTTTTAACAACCTTGGATCATGCACAGATTTAGAAATGAATATTTTGGCTAGAGAAGTTCTGCTGTAGTTGAATCAAAAAAATATACATGTAATAAGAGCTGCTGAAGGTAGACTTATGACAAGCCTTGAAATGCATGGATTTTCACTCACCTTACTGCCTATTTACGATCAATATGTCCTATAGTTAGTTGATGCACCTACCTAAAATAGACATTGGAGTCTCTTAAGTAATATTTAAATTGATGTAAATCATGAAAAAGTACCAGAAATAGGTTTGCAGTTTGCTAAAGATAAAAACTATGATAGTCACTTGCATCAAGTCCTTTAAAAAGTATTTAACACTTTGATAGAGAAAACTCATTACTTCAATGAACTTGATGCTGAAGTTGGTGATGGCGATACAGGGGAAGGTTTTGAGCGCTCCTCAAAAGCATGCCTAGCAATATTGTATAATCTTGATTTAGAGCATAACTTAGTAGAATCTTTGACAATTCTTGGAGATGAGATAGCTAGTAATTTTGGTGGAACTAGCGGTCCTTTATATGGGGTAATGCTAAGTACTGGTGCTCGCTTCTTAAAAAAAGAATTATCAGAGAATACTTTGAAAGATTTTTAATAAGCCTTGTATTAAGGATAATTATAAATTTAGCATGTTGGTAAATCACAAGTAGGAGATAGAACAATGGTGGATGTGCTTGTGCCACTTTCTTAAGCTTTGGAGGATGTAATCAATTAAAAAGATTAGCAGAACAAGAATGAAATTGGCCATAAACTGATTTAAATTGTAAAAGAAGCTAGCTAAAAAACTTCATAACTAAAGGCTAAAAAAGGTAGATCTAGATATTTAGATGGTAGAGAAATAGGTAAATTAGATCCTGGTTGTGAAGTCATAGTAGCTTGGCTTACGACATTAGTTGAAAATATTTGATTATTCAATACTATTGTTTCAATTTGTAAAATCTTTAAAAAAATAACTAATCATTTATTCTATTTATGATTTTAAAAGAAATCTAAAATTTTTAATTTAAGTTTGATTGATACAAAAAAAAAAAAAACTATTTAAAAGTTTTATTTTATAAAAAATATTAAGAAAATTTGTTAAGTTTTAAATATTAAAATAATTTCTTTTTATAAAAAATTAATTTTATTCTTGTAAAAATATTTGATTCCATTATTAATAACCAAAATAGTTTCATATAAAAAAGACTTTATATAGATTTTTAAGTAAAAAATAAATAAATAAATTAATTAATTGGAAATTTAATTTTAATTAAAAATATTTAAAAAAAGAAGACTTTTTAGATAAAATTAAATTAAAAAAAACAAATTATTGAAATTTTATTTTAGAGAAGAGATAGAATAGTGGTGCAATTACTTTATAGATTTTCTATGTAAAATTATAATTTACAAATGCCATTAAAACAAACTTTTAAGACAGTTGAAGATAAATATGTTTTCCTTAAAAATTAATTTAGTTTACTGCAAATTTTTTGATTATTTTCTTTAAAATAGAAAAATACATATTTAATTCTTCTATCTAGTATATTTTTATTTTTATTTATAAGTAATTAAATATCTTAAATTTTTAGTTAGAACTGAATTATTAAATGACCTTTTGATGTTTTAATTTGCATAGTAAATATGTTTGTTTTATGGAATATTTTTGTATTGAAAACTAGAATAATATTTATCTAAATAAAGCTTTCTTCTCAATAAATATGATTAGGTATTTTATTTTAATTTATATTTTTATATACTCAGCTAAATTTAATAAACACATAAATATTAATAAACTCTAATTATATTGCTAAAGTATAAATTTAGGTTTTATAAAGGCAGTTGTGCTAACTTATAAATAAATTAATATACTTATACTTATGTAATAAGTTAAAAATAATGTTCCATTTAATCAAGCAAGCATAGCTAATTAATCATCTATGTCATCCTTTTATTGTTACTGTTGTTATTGTTGTTAAGGCTGATTTTGTTATTAGTGTTATTGCTAATGTACAACCTATTATTATGGCTATTAATAAGCATTATTAGAAATTTAAGGCTTTTAGGTATTTTATTCGTGACGCTTTAAATCGCTTTTAAATATATCAGCTTCCATTTCATCTAATTTTTTGGCTAAGTCATCTTAATCTGCACCTACATACTAGTTGTAGAGTTCATCAAATTTAGCATTGTTCATTTCCAATTCTTAGAGATTTCCTAAAGTATCTTACATAGCATCCATATCTATTGCTTTATTAACATCTTACATCAGTTTATTGGCAGCTTAGAGAGTATTTGATACAGCTAATTGATCGAATTTCTCTTGAACTTATCTAATAGTTTTAGTAATAATCATATCCTAATTAAGAATACTTTCAATCTATTTTTCATAGATAGCCTTTGTCTAAAGAGCATATTTGGCTCTTATTTTATTATTATTTTTAAGAAATTCTTTAGCTTTTTGTTAAGCATCGCTTGCATTTTTTTCCATTTGTTAAATTCTTCTATTTAGCGAATCTTATACTTTCTTCAAATCAAGAGTGACTCTATCCTATTCAGACATTTGTTAAGCATTTGCTGTTTTAATTTGCCTAGTTTATATTGTTTAATTAGTCATCTAAGCTTGCTTTTATTAAACCTGCTATGGCTACATTTTTGGAGACTCATGCTTTCCCAGACATAAACCCATTTTAGAAGTTTGATTTATCTTTCCTTATGTGAGTAATTTACAAATTTTGATAATTAATATTATTTATTAAAAATTTGCAAAAAATTAATTGCTGCTAAAATTTAATACTATATCTTCTATGCTTATCTATTTTTTTCACTAAATTTATTATTTTTGTTTTGCATTTCATATACTTACTGACATATCCTAATCTATTTTAATAATCAAAAAAAAAAAACCTTTCTTGATTTCTTATCAAAATTTTGTAAATTTATTTTTGCAAAAAAAAAATGATATAAAAAATTGAATTTTGTAACCAACTGATCAATTAGCTAATAATTCAAAATTCACCTAATAATTACCTAATCTGATTTTGTATTTTAAAATTCAACTTTTTTTGTTAATCTTAAATTAAAAATAAAGAAACTAAATTAAATGATTATCACTAAACTTACTTAATATAATTAGAAAAATATGCTGTCGTTTAAAATGTATTTAAATTTTTAAATTATAAAAACTATAAAGCAAATTGAATTGAAACTTTGGTATAGTTTATTTGAAAATAATTTATAAACTATAAAAATATTTATTAAGTAAGACTTTGATAATAAACAAAATAATATATTTTTTTAAATGAATAATTAATTTACAGCCATTAACTAAATATTTAAGTTTACAACAAAAAAATATTAATGCATACTAACAACATTATTTTATTTGCCTTAAAACTAAATATCAAACGATAAGTTAATTTTAAATTTAATCACTCATAAGCACTGAAATTTTTTTATGTTATTTATTTTTTATTATTATGAGGTTATAGAAAATTTTGATCATTGAATTTTATCTTTCAATTTTTAGGGTCTTTTTAAAAGCAAAAAAAATCAAGCTAGCATAGCAAGTTGATCATCTATTTCATCATTTTGCTTTTATTCTTATTGTTAGTATTAATCTTGTGCTTGTTATTTTTATTAACTGATTGGTTGTTGTTATTATTATTAAATAGCTTCTTCTTAGAACAATGGCTTTTATGTAATTATCTCATATTACTTTAGATCACTCTCAAAGATTTCTACTTCCATTTCTTTAAGCTTTATTTCTATTTCTTACTTATCAGTTGAGACATATTAGTTATAAAGCTCATCAAATCTGGAGTTGTTAGCTTCTAATTCTTATAAATTTCCTATAGCATCCTGCATTCCATCAACATCAATAGCCTTATCTATATCTTTCATTAGCTTATTAGCTGCTTAAAGGGTATTTGAGACATCTAATTAATCAAATTTTTCCTATACTTACCTAATTGTTTTAGTTATGTGGACATCTTAATTGAGAATACCTTCTATTTATTTTTCATATATAGCCTTTGCTTAAAGGGCATATTTAGCTCTAATTTTATTTTTGTTTAGCAAATGCTCTTTTGCTTTCGCTTGACAATCATTAGCATTATTTTCCATTTACTTAATACGTCTATTTAGTTAATCTTGAACCTTTTTTAAGTCTAAAATAATTTTATCCTTTTCAGACATTTAATAAGTACTAGCCGCCTTAATTTGTTTATCTTGAATAGTTTATATTTTCGACTTTGAAGCATCTTTTTAATGAGTGTTATTATTATTTAAAATATGACTAAAGAATGAACCCATTTTTATCTTATTTTTTGTGAGCAAAAGTAATATATTCTAAAAAAATCGATTTATAATAAATTTGAACAAACCACATGAAAAATTTAATTTATCTTGCTGATAAGTAATTATTCTAGTTTATGATAATAATATTCTAAATTTTCTGTTAAAGAAATAGATAATATAATATAATATCTATTAATTTCAATTAGCTTTTTTAGATTAAATGTATCAACATAATTTATTTCACCAACCAGAATAATTAAAAAAATATTTGAAAATACTGTAAATGCTTTTTAATTAAGGCATTTTTTTCTTAAATTTTTTATTTTTTCGATTATGGCATAAAGATGATTTTATAAATATATTTTTTTTTTTGACT
Source organism: Tetrahymena thermophila SB210 (assembly GCF_000189635.1). Classification (NCBI taxonomy): domain Eukaryota; phylum Ciliophora; class Oligohymenophorea; order Hymenostomatida; family Tetrahymenidae; genus Tetrahymena; species Tetrahymena thermophila. Next base: position 1,807,668 of record NW_002476434.1, read on the forward strand.
AAAAGAAAAATTTGAATCAATAAAGTATATAATAATAATTTTAATAATTAAGTAATATTTTAATAAAGTCTTGTTGAGAATTTAATTTATATAAATATAAACATAATATAAGTAAGTGATATTAACAAAAATTTGTAGATTTAATTCAAATTTTAGCTGTTTTATCATATTTTGATATTATTTCATTTTTAAAATCTTCTAAATATTGCATTTCTTCGTTAAGCTATTCAAGTAAATGTTATAATTAATCTACTTCACCTATTTAATGTAAAAAATTTTAAAATCCTATAAATTAAAATTAAATTAAATTACCTATACTAAATGATTACACATTGGTGCAATTTGGAGGTAATGGTGCTACTGGTATAGATTAGTAGTTGTCAAATCTTTATTCTTAAATGCTAGGTTATTAAACATAAGAATAATGAGGAATTTTTTCTTCTCTTTTAACTCTATATTTTTCCAAGTCTTAATCTTTAAATTTTTGTTCATATTATGGAAGATTTTAGTTTTTTGAATTATTATTACTCTAAAGTTTTTAGCTATGTTTGAAATCAATTTATGAAACCTCTACAGATTGTTATCTGTTTATTACTATCTAATCATTTAGTTAATTTTAAACCTTCGAGTTTCCTTTACCATAAATCTTTTGATCTTCAATTAGATTGTTAACAAAAAACTACTAATTATTTTCTTAGTACCTCTAACCTTAAATTTTAATTTAGTTTTATTGATTTTTCTCGTCTTTATTATTTAGAATATAGTCATTTTAATCAGGTGTAAAGTTGCTAAGGAAATTATTTAATTAAGATTGATTACAATGATTTTGTTACTTATTAATAACATTATCTTTATCAGTATAATCTTGCTATTATTTGATTACTTTCTAATTTTACTGAGTAGTGTTTTTTATATTACTTAGAATGCTTGATTCATCATCTTCTTTGTTTTATTAAGATTTAATTGGTGATTTTTATTAATTATTCAAAGCATTTACGATTGATTCATCAATAAAATTACTATCATTTTAATAATGTATTGTAGATAAGCATTCAGAAATTGACTATACATTAACCTTTTATGAATAATCTTTTTTATATAAATCTGTATAAATGCCTGAATAGATAATATTATAAATAGCCTCTATTAAATTTCTATCAAGTAAAAAAAATTCTTTATGCAAGTGTTCGCCTTATAAGTAAATTCTATTTTCAGATTTATTTTCATCTAGACTTAAATGAATAAACTTATCGACAAGAGTCTTTTCTATGCAGGGAATTTCAAAGTAAGCTAATGGCCAAAAAATAATTTTTTATTAGTATTGCTAGAAGAGATCATTACAATAAATATCAATAGGCTAAATAGTTTTTCCTATCTATTTTATAAAGTTAAATTGTATTGTTAAAATAAAAGCTTTAAAATAATTTAAATAGTAAAGTAGAATATCTTGTTTATAATTGCTATAAGCTAAATGAATAATATCAATATGATAAATTAACAAGAATATAATTATTAATAGAAAATATCATTCAGAATAATCTAATCAATGTATTCTGGATTGATTAAATTAAATTTTTGATAGTATTTGTTTTATTTAATTTTCAAATTACTTCATTAGAATATTAGAAATCCAATAAAAGCATAAATTTTTAATAAATTATCTTTCAATAAATTAATTAAAACTCAACCAATTAATTAAATATTTCTTTGTTAAATTATCAATTTATTATGCAGAGTGAAGGAAGATACAAACATTATTTTAATTTGTAATAAATGAAATGATAAATATTATAAAAGTAAAATGAAAATAAATTATGAATGAATGTTTTTAAAATAAAGAAAACGTATTTTACCTTTATTATTATTTATCTTGGATGTGATGGAGATTATAAAGAAGTTTGCATTATGTATAAAAATTGATAACCTTTTTAACATGGTTCTTTAGAAGTTGAATAATATTTATGGCCACAAAACAACTCTGTAAATAATTTACAATCATTGCTTTAATTTTTAATTTTTTTTTCAATTTTATCAATTTTGTCTAGATTAATATATCTTTAAATACCATCTTGATAAATTATCTCTATAAATTGTCTTGATATTTTTAGCATTTCTACATCCTCAATAGATTTTGATTTTTCAATTAGATCATCCAATTTATTAAAAGTATTGACTTTATCATGAAATCTTTCTCCTTAAAATGGAGGATCTTTTTCACTTTAGTTTACAAGTTTAATTTGCATTTAACATTCTTTTGAATCAAAATTGACTATCATGATTTTACTCTTCAATTAGTCAATTTTAGATCTTATTATGTATCTTATAATAGCTCTTAATGATTTTTTTGCTGGAATTTGACTAGTGTATGTCGAAACTACCTTTACTTCTACATCCGTTTGATTTATTATTATGTTAGGGTTTTCTATTTCCATAAGGCCATATTTATTTAAGATTTATTTTAAGTTTTACAATTTATTGCCGCTTATAAAATTAAATGGTTATTTATCGCACATCTTCAACCTTTTTTTTTATAAATTATTTATTTGTATTTAATATGAAGTTATCTAATAAAAATTTTTCTGATTTTTATGTTTATCATTCACTATTGTTTATATAGCTTTTTATCTGTTTGAAATAAAAGTATTTTATTTTTTTCTTCTTAATTTAACTTTTTAAATAATAAAAATATTCTTAAAAAATAGTTTAAAATAAATACTTTTATTTATTAATAAACTTTGATATAAGAAACAAATATAAGAATATAATTTAAATACATAGGATAAATAGATTTAGAGTGTTTAATTATAATATTAAAATTGCATGTATGATAAATAAATTTTCAAGTTAGACTTCCAGTAGCAACATATTGAGCAATCATCTTAAAACCTTCTAAAAATTCTGAGCTCAATCTGTAAAATCCTCCTATGATATCATCTTTATCCAATATTTTTGATTCTCCAGTAACAACGAAAATAGTATGCTTTGGAAGCAACTCTAGCAGCATATCTTCAAAATCCTTATTATTTTATGCATCTAATTATATCCTATTTGGTATTTCTAAGCTTCCCAACATGTAGCATTAAAATGTCTTAGGATAATTTACATCTTATGCTTCCTTGGTATTTTAATCACTTATACGTATCTATTGTTTAGTAAATAATAATTATACTAAATTATATGAATTTATTATAAATAAAATCCTATTTTGATATATTATTAAATAAAGTATAATAAAAATAACATATTACTTTTATCATTTTTTTTTAGTTAACACTAACAGGAGTTTCTAAAAAGTAAAAGTAGACTTTAGGGATAGAAGGATCAATTTTCATTTCATTAATGAATACTTAGATTTTATTCAGTTATGCTTTAGCTTCTTCTAATTTTTTATCAGTCTAATATATGTAATGAGGATCAGGTAAATTTTTTGATTGCCTTGATAAGTTGAAAACATGGTTTTTTATGTTAAGCTTTATAAAATCTAAAAAGGAAATGATAAATTAAATTCTTTTATTAGGCTATTAGCTCTTTGCATGATTAATAATATCCTCAAAATATGTTTTCTAGCTATTTTAAATATCATAGTTGAGGATGCTTACTATTAAATTTTTTTTTTTTTTAGCATTTTTAACATCTGAATCATTTATATTATTAATATCATTTAAGAAGGTTATCATTTATGGATTTGCAATACAATTTACTGATATATAATCATCGATTTCTAGATCTGTATTCTTTATTTCATACCTAACCAATATATCTACATAATTCTTCTTTTCGCTCTTTTTTATAGATTTAATTGTTGTTTCAAATTCGTAAATCTACTACTCCATACTTCAAAACAATTTCCTTTAATTAAGATAATCAAATAAATTATTTGCTTTCTATCAAATATACTCAAAAAATCTAATTAATCTCTTTAGATAATATGAATAGACGCAAGTTTTTATTTTATCTTTTTATATTATAAAAATGTTAGAATTACATAAATTATTCGTTATTTAATATAGGTTTAAAATTCTTAAATACTTTGCTTACCAAGTTTTTATTCTAACACATATTACTGATATAAAATTTAATCTCTTTAGAGAACCACTCATTTAAAATAGTTTCATATCTAATTAATCCTTTAATATTAATGTAAATTTATATATTATATCAATTAAACTTATCATAGAAGCATCATAAAATAATTTCAAACTAAAAAATTTCCCTCAAATTTATTTTTAGTTAAATAAAAAATACAAACATTTTAATTTAAATTTTAAAAAAGTAAAAAAGAATATTATAAATCAAGTAAATTTAACAAAAAAATAAAGTAAAATTGACAAAAAAGTAAAGTAAAATTAACAAAAAAAGAAAGTAAAATTGACAAATAAGTGTATAAAATAAAGTAATTATGGAGAATTTAAATTTATTATAAATAATATATATACAATACATATAGTTAGTCATTTATTCAGTCAATCATAAATATTATATTTTGATATTTGGAAAATTAAACAGTTTTATGAGAAATATTTTATATTTTATTTGAAAATAAAGAATATCGTATTTATTTTGTAATTTATAAAATCAACTAAAATTTTTATTATTTCACTTTAAGCTGATTGATGGATTTATATTCAATATTTTAATAAATTCCTATTTAATTGTTGATTAGAAATTTTAAGGATTGTATTTTCAAGTTTAGTAATTATTAATGAATTAATGAGTGATTAAAACCTTATTTTTTCTAAATAAATTATTTTTTTTTTTGCATTTTTAATTAAATTATAGCTATTAAAACAAAATAGAACTACTTTCAAGCTTGACAACGATCTAAACCAGCAATTTGAATATCATCTAATTTATAAGTCATAGCAACAATAAACACTGTCAATTCTATCAATGCTAAAACTATAAAAGAAGCCCTTTATGCATAGATGAGTCTATTTTTTAAATTATTATTAGAAAATGAATTTATTTTTAATTTTTAATTTACTTTTTTGAAGGGTTTTGTGCCTTATAGAAACCAAACGATAAAAAAACTCCAGCTACTATACCACCTATGAAATTTTTAAATAAATATATTAATAATTGTCAATTGATTGCAAATTTTGCTTTTTTTGTTAAGTTATGTTTTAAATAAGTAAAATGGAAGATATTAATTTTTTTCTATAAATACAATATATTTTATGAATGAATGAGAAGCTGTTTATGTCATATGATTTTTTTTCTATTTTAATTTAAAATGTAATTTTATAAATTAATTACCTAAATAGCTAGAGCCTTTAACTGTAACACTTTCAATTATACACAAAAAATTTGTCACTATTACCAATAAAAGCATACCTAATATGGGTTTCTTTTTAGATTAAGGAATTCTTTTGCGGATTGTATATAAGAAAGTTATCTAAAGGATAAAAATGCCCATCATAATTGAATTAGCTCCAATTTGTATTTCGTAAGGCTCAATCAAACCAACAAATATGTTTCCTGAAAAAGCACAAACTCCATAGAGCCACAACATTTTTACCACTCCATAGTGAGACTCTAAAACATATCCGTAAAATAGTAATGAGAATATACTTGAAATGATATTAAACCATGAAGCAGAAAGCAGAGATGATATCAAGAGACGATGGACTTAGCCTTCGTTTGTAACACTTGGTTGGAACTAGCAGCCAATTTTGTAAGCTGTACAAGCTCTCTTTTAAGAAGTTGTAGATTCTAAGATAAGTTAAATAAGAAAGAAAACTATAAATAAGGCACATAGAGCAGTTACAGTAGAGCGTAGCTTGCATTTTGGGAAGAGGACATCTATACAACGTTTAAGCTTTTTCTTTTTGGCATTTTGTCCTTAATTAATTTTCTTAGATTTGTTTGAAACTTGAGAATTAGATAGAGATTACTAGTCTTTCTGATTCATATCTAAAGCAATTTATTGATGATCTAAATCTGCAGCGATGATGTTATTTTTATCATTACCTTTTCCCTTTAGAATTACACTATTTTGATTGCTATTATTGTTTGAGATGTTGTTCATTTAGATATCTTGAAATTGCAAGGAGCTTCTTTAGCTACTACCTTAGCTTTTAGGCTATCTTATAATCGGTGGGAGTTGAGTTGGTTTTTTAAGGGCAGGCTTTAACTAACTTTAAGGATCATTTAATTGATTTCTATAATTATTTTTTTCATTGCCTACTTCTTAAAGCTGCTATCCAATATTGATTTCATAACTTTAATCTTCATGAATTTCCTTTCCTATGTTATTCTTTTAGGGAGATTTAATACTTTTGTCATCTATTATACTTCCATTCAAAATAAGAGAAGTATTATTTGAGTATACGTTGGTTTTTGCACTGTATTGATTCTTGAATTTTCCACTATTTAAACTATTTCTTTCTTCATTGATGTCTGCATTGTTGAGATGTAAAATGCTGTTATTCATCACAAAGCTTTGATTTTGCTAGCTTTTACTCGACATTGGATATCCTGCTTGAATTTGCTTGAAAGCTGCTGGATTATTTTAACTGCTATTTAAATCCATATCCTGATAAGCCTCCAACTCCAAGCCCTTAATCACCTAAGCTAAGGTGTTATCCGCGTCTACTTAAGAATCATCAATTTTAAAGTTCAAGCTCTCATTTTGCTTATCATTATTCTCTCTCTATTGCTAATAATTTTTGTTTGGGGTGCTCATTCCTTCCTTACAAATAATTGCTAAATGACTTAGTTAAATGTAATGATCAATTATTTATTATATTAAAAATTATAAAATTGATTAACTATTTTTTTTGTCGTTGATTATTTTTTTGAAAGAATGATAATAATTTGTTTAATTTTCTTTTTGTAAACCAACAAAATATAAAAAATGTATGATTTTAAATCAATCTGGATGTTAATTTTGAGAGGATATAATTCAATTAATTTATAATATCATCATTCAAAAAATAGATTTTTTTTAGATTTTTTTATGAAAGAGATAGAATTGCAATTTCAGTGATAGAAGATTTTATTTATTGGTTGAATAACAAATTAAATTAATTGCTCTTATCGATACACATAATTAAAATTTCTTCTACCATTCAAATATACATTATTGTTTTCAAATCATATTTGTATATTTTTTTAATTATTACCAAAATCAACTTAGACAGACTAACGAACTTATTTACAATTAAATCCATAAGAATGTGTCAATTTTGAGAGTGTGAATTATACTTTATTGTATAATAAAATCAATAATAAAGGAATTATGTATATTAATTCAAACTTGAAAAACACATTAATCTATTAATGAAAATAAATTCAAATCCAATTAGATTTTAATGAATATTTCTCATATTTAATAAAATATTTTTATTAAGTAACTCAAATAAAATAATTTGATAAGGTATTTATTTAAAAAGCTTTATTTTAATTTATAAAATATAAAATCATAAAAATTACTACAAATCCATACATACTATAAATCCTCATTAGTTAAGGTACCCTAATTTAAATTTTTTTATCCATCGACATCTAAAATTCAAATTTTTTTTTAAGATATAATTTTAATTACCTATCATTCACTAAAATCGATTTTATGGTATTATTTAAAATGAAGTCTTAATAATAAATGAGGGTTAATAATTTATTTTAACTTTTAATTAGAGTAATTTTTTTATTTTTCATATTTTTATTATGAAATTATCTGTAAAATATTTAATAAAATGTATTTATTTTAGTAAAAACTTTAAAAAAAGAAGAGAAAAAATAGATTTTTTATTTTTTATTTTTTATTTTATTTAGATAAGATGAATAAAATAAATATAAGACAGATAGATTATTAAATAAGTTTTAAAAAGAAAACAAAAAAAAAGTAATTGTTTTAGAATGATTAGAAATAATAGAGTAAAAAAGTATGATTCAATTCATTACAAAAAAAATATAAAATATCTTAATGTTATTTATTACATCAAATTTTTTTTTGATTCACAGAAAAACGTATTTTTTATATTTCATTTAGTGATTGTTTATTTATTTCAGTTTTGATTAGGTTTAAGTTTTCTGGAAATCTTATTGGCAGTGAAGAGATCTCTAACTTAGATTGAAGTTTCGTAAGATTTACCGTAGGAATGAGCGGTTTAAATGAAAGCAGAAACTAAGCCTGATCCTTAGCAGTAGATAGAATTCTTGTTGTCGTTAGAAGATCCCTTGTAATTTTCTTGGGAGTAGAATCTGACATACTTACCAGCAGGAACATACAAACTCTTGTATTTACTCAAATCGATCTTTGAAATATCTTGAGTTATTTAGACTTAATCACCTGTGAAATTGCATCCACTGAAGAGGATAGGGTTAGCAACAACATTGCAGGTTCCTCTTGTGTAAGCAACGCTGTTATTAGCACTAGGAGATGAAGAGCCAGTAGCTAGGTAGAATGTTCCTTAGCTTTAAAGAACACCAACGCAATCACTTCTAGAGTCACATGCAGCCAATGCTAAAGATTCACTTGCATATGAAGCAGCTTGAATCAAGCTTGCAAAGGTTTGATAAGATTACTTAGAATAGTTACAGTAAGTTCCTTAAACTTATTAAACAGGGCACTTAGATTTAACCCATGAGTTTTCTCCATTTGGTGAAAGTTAGAAAGTAGTTCCAGCTCTTAACTAGAAACCCCAAACACCATCAAAAGCATTAGTAGCAGCACCACCACCAATATCTTTTCTGGAGAAGGTAACACCACCACAGGAAGAATCAGCTCTACAAGCAGCAAGAGCATCATTCAAATTTGAGAAATCTTTGCAATTTTAATTGCAGCCTCCTAAGAAAACACCTTAACCTTAAGTATAATCGCAGGGATCGAAAGTAGTTTGAGGATCAGGGCAAGTAGACTTTAACCAGGAATTTTCCTTGTTTGGAGATTTACTACCTGTTTTTGAAGCTCTGAGTTGATAACCCCATCCATTACCAATTGCATTAGTAGCAGCACTACCACCAATTGATTTATAACTATAGGAAACACCACCACAATTATTAGAAGCGTCACATGCAGCAAAAGCATCAGACAGTTTGGCAAAATCTTAACAATTATTGTAACAAGATCCACTGTACTAGCCATATCCGTTTGTATAAGCGCAGCCACAATAGACTTAACTTATAATTAATCCTAAAATAAGTAAAACACTCAAATTTCTCATACTAAAAGGTGAGCAAATAAAATATTCAATTTAATTAATTTTTTTGTTTTTGTTTTTTATTATTTCTGTTTTTTAATTCACCGATACATATATATTGCATAATATATTCAATTTAAGTCTTATGCTTTTAATTATTTTCTGAGGGTTTTTGTATTACCCAACTATAATAGCTCTTTGAATTTTTAATATGAACTTCAGCCTCACTAATCCGTTTTTGCCCTTCATTCATACAATATTATCTAGCAAACTATTTTAATTTACATCAAGCAAACATCCTTCTTAGTCGATAAAAATAATTGAGACAGTATATATTGAATACTCCGTTTTTCATTTTTTATCTGTATTTATGATGCATACATACATAATAATTAAGGTTAACTTCTTATTTTCCTTTAAGCATAAATTAATATTACTTCGATTAATTTATTTATTTACATATGCACCATTTTTTATTTTTTTTTTTATAAAGTTCAATTAATTATTTTTATTTTAATTTTAAAAATAGATTTTTAACATTTCTAAGAATTCAAAAAAGTGTTTTTCATTTTTATTTTTTGAATTTTTAAATTCAATCTTCAAGTCGGTCAATTTTTTTTTAGTGATTTCTTGATAAAAATAATAATAATGATAAATTTTAATAAATTAATGTAAAGTAAAGTAAATAACTTACTTAATAAAGTTCAAGTAACCAATTAAAGCTTAATTAAAAAAATAAATATTCAAATAATGCTAATTTTTTTTTGTTAAGTATTTTATTAAAATTAAACCAAAATGTGTTTTCAATTAACGAAAATTAAATGTATTATTTACTGTAAAAAGATTAATTAAGATGTATTTATGAAAGATTTAATTTAAATGGGGATATTTAAATTCAGCTAACAAATTCTATAGGAAAAGTATATTAAAATGATTAATTTATGTTCAAAAAACTATCTAAATCTGATTATTTTTTGTTCCTAAGCAGCGTAACATTAGGTATTAGATTATGATCAATTATGATGAACACGAAATAATGGAGAATTAGTCTGCTAAACCTAATTTTAAATAAATAAATAGTAATGTATTAAATATTTTAAGAAATACTAAATTTATGATAAAAATTGTATTAGTAAAATAAATCAAAAATTTTCTCCATTGGAAATTGACTGAAAATATTTTAACTTTCTTATTTACTGATTTCTATTTCTTATATTAACATAATATTTAATATTATAAATGTGGAAGGGTAAATAGTATAAAAGAATTGTAATTATAAATATTAGGGATCAACCTTAATCTGAAAGTTTGACACCAGTCAGATACTAAAAATTAAACTCACTACCAACCCTTACATTTTATTTATTATTAATATGTGAATAAAAGTTTCTATATTTTATAATATGCTACTATTTAATGGACATAATTTTTCTTCTTCATCATAGTATTTTTATTATTTTAAAGTAACTAAATTAATTTTAAATCTCTATTATATATTCTTAAATGATTAACAGAAGAAATAGTAAGGATTAATATCATATAATTTTTTAGTCATAATTTTTGCTCTTTTTTCATTGTAAAAATTTGAAGATAATAGCTTTTGTGAATTAGTAAACTCCAATCTCAAATATATATAATGAATTTCAATATCAATTTGAATGCTCATTTTGTTTTTTATCTACTTGTATATTTCTTTCAATTTTTCATTCTTATGTGAAGATCAATCAATTAAATTTCTATGATTTTAAATATCAAATTTCATTTTAGAAAACTTTTTTCAAATATTTTAGCTGAAATTGTATTTAAATATTTTAGTTGAAATTATATTCAAATAAGATAAGTATGTAATTCATTTATTGATTGATTGCTTGCTTGCTTGTTTAGTATTAAATTAAAAAATAAATTTGTTTTAGGATGAGAAATGAAATGAAATTCGCATAAAATATCTTATAAAAATTACGAAATTTATTAATATATTCACTGATAAGTTTATATTGTTTATTTTTATTATTTATGTCAGTTTTAATTAGGCTTAAGCTTTCTATTAACTTTGAGATCTCTTACTTAAATTGAAGTTTCGAAAGAAAAATCTTAAGAGTAAGCCTTTTAAATAAAGACAGAGCCAAAGCTTTAACTTTAACAGTAGACAGAAGTTGTGTAAACATTATTGTTTCCCTTGAAGTTTGATTTGGTGTAGAATCTGACTGACTTACCAGCAGGAATATACAAACTCTTGTATTATCTTAAGTCAATTTAAGCAAGATCTGAGGTGAGATTGACTTAGCTTCCAGTGAAATTGCATCCACTAAAGAGAATAGGATAAGTGATGACATTGCATGTTCCTTTAGTGTATGCAACACTGTTAGTAGTGCTAGGAGATGAGGTACCAGTAGCCAAATAGAATGATCCTTAGTTTAAAACAACACCAGTACAATCAGGAGTTGAATCACATGCAGTTAAAGCTGACTATTCGGTGGTATATTAAATATCCCTTTGGATTAAATTAGCAAAGTTTTGATAAGATTGCTTTGAATAGTTGCAGTAAGTTCCTTAGACTTAAGAAACTGGACATTTTTATTTAACATATGAACTTTCACCACACTATGAAACACCAAATACAGATCCAGCTCTTAACTAGAAACCCCAAACACCATCAAATGCATTAGTAGCAGCAGGGCCACCAATCTCCTTTCTGGAGAAAGTTACACCACCACATGAAGGATCAGCTCTGCAAGCATTAAGGGCGTCATTCAAATTAGAGAAGTCCTTACAACCTTAAACACAATCTGCTAAGAAAACACCTTAACCTTATGCATAATCGCAGGGTTCGAAAGGAGTATGAGGATCAGGGCAAGTAGATTTGAACCATGTGGTTTCTCTGACAGTAGAAGGACCACCTGAATAGGAAGCTCTAAGTTGATAACCATATCCATTACCTATAGCATTAGTTGAAGCACCACCACCATATTATCTTTAACTAAATGTAACTCCACCACAACTAGTAGAACTGTCACATGCAGCCATAGCTTCAGATAAAGTAGCATAATCCTTACAATCATTGTAACAGTACCCGCTGAAAGCGCCAAATCCAGTAGTATAAGCACAGCCGCAATAAACTTAGCTTATAGCTAATCCTAGAATCAATAATACACTTAGATTTTTCATATTGAACAATTATTTTCAATTTATTTGTTTAATTATTTATTTACTTATTTATTTCTTTGTTGTGTTTTTTAGATTTTTTATTCAGGCTTTTAATTCACTAGTTCATAAATATAACTTGCTTTATCCATAAAATAAATATCTTTTGATATAAATCTATTTTATTAACTTTATTTTATTTTCTGATTGATTTGGTTTTCAGCCTCGAACTTAAATAAATAAATTGACAGTTATAATCACTAGATTCTAGAATTAAAAACCTCCAAAATAAAATTAATAAATTTATTTATTTCATTAGGAAATTAAATATTCAGTTTTTAATTTATTTTTTGATAATTGACATTTAGCATAATAATTAAGTATAATTTTAGTTTTATTTAATATGCTTGAAACGAGCATAGCTCAAACATAATACTTTTTAAAATCTATGTATTTTAGATTTTTTAATAAGGTTTTTAATTCAATCATAATTTTAACACCACTTGCCAATCATGTATTTAATATCTTTTGATATAAATCTATCTTATTAACTTTCTTTTATTTTCTAATTGATTTGAATTTCAGCCTCGAACTTAAATATAAGTTGCCAATTTTAATCACTCAATTTTAGCATTAAAAATCTCCAAAATATAATTAATTAATTAATTTCTAAAGCAAATTTAATATTCCGTTTTTAATTTATTTTTTTATAATTTACATTTAGGATAATAATTAAGGGTAATTCTACTTTTATTTAATATGCTTGAAACGAGCATAGATCAAACTAAATATTTTTTTAAATCTATGTTATTTACATTTTAAATAAGGTTTTTAATTCAATCATATTTTAACATCATATGCCAATCATGTATTTAATATATTTTTAAGATATTGATTTTCTTTTATTTTCTAATCGATTTGACTTTCAACCTCGAACTTAAATATAAATTTACGGTTTTAATTGCTGATTATTTCAATAATAATCTTACTAACAATTTTCGCAATTAAAAATCTTAAAAATAAATTCAAACAGTAAATTAAGTATTTTGTTTATTTTTTTTTGATTTGCATTTATTAATATAATGTTTAAGTAGAGCTTTACTTTTTATTTAATATACTTGAATTGAACAAAGTTCGAAGTAAATATTTGTTTACATCACATTTCTACTTATTTAGAATTGAATATTCTTTCAAATATTATTCAATAAAAAATAAGTCTAAAACACTTTTTCTACAAATCCAAGTACATATTTCACCATTTTTTATTTTTATTTTTTGATTAAAAACAAAACATTAAAACAAACCAACTTTTTGATATTACTTTTGGTATTAGCTATCATTTATAAAATATTTTTAAAATTAAAATTTAATTTTAAGCATCAATCTAGAAAGAAAAATTGTTATAAAATTGTATTAAAGATAAAAAATAATAGAGTTATTTGCTAATTGGAATGCCTAAAATATTTTTAAAGTGAATTTATTTAAGTAAATTTATTATGGATGAAATCAGTCATTTATTTAATAACTCTTCATATATAAGTGCTGTTTTTTTTAAGGTCATTTTTGAAAATCATTATAAAAAGTGATAATAATTAATAGGATTATTTTCTAATTTTCACTTGTAAGAAAATATTTAATAATAAAACCAAAATTTTATTCATTATGGTTTTTAATTAAGGCAATTTTTTCTAAAAATATTTTAGAGGGTGGGGATTGGCTTAATATATATAGAAGGAATTACTTTATATATAGCAAAAATATAAAATAGATTTTATATCAAATTTTGTGGATGCAATTTTTCTATTTTAAATTTTTCTCACAAGCTTTTTGAGGTTAGAAGAATATATCTTTTTAATTTTTATTTTCAGACAAATTTTGAGAGTGTTTATATATAGTATTTTATATGGATTAATTATTTATCTCATTTATTTGCTTAACTATTTGATTTATTTTAAGGCTTTTAGTCACTATAGATAGTCTAAATAACAAATCAAAGCGTTGGTGGTTGCTATTATTGTTTTATGGGCATTCTTATTAAACATTTTTTCTTAATGTTTCTTAAAATTTTAAAGAAAGATGTAACCAAAAAATTGATAATTAAAAATATAATTTGATATAAAAGCATTTCTATTTTAGATATTGGTTTAGAAAATCCAAACTAAATTTCAGCTCTTAATTTACTACCTAAATAATTACCAATTAAAAATATCTATAATTTAATATGACTTAAGCTTAAGCAATTTTCAAAAAATATTTTAGAAATCTTTTAGTGTTTTCATAAAATTGTCAATATTTATTAATTACATATTTGAATTTTTTCCTAGCCAATAGAATGAGATCTATTTGACACAAAATTCTCCTAAACTTAACATTCATGATATACCCGTTATTGATTTTGTTTTTTTATACTTATATAATAAATCAATCTTTTTTACTGATCATTATCATATCATCACTTCAATGGAAGTTTGTCTCAAAGAAATAGATACTTTATGGATATATTTTTTAGGCTTTTTAATAATATTTTAAGTCTATTTATTTATTTTTAAGTAAATAATTATTATAGGATATAATCGATAAAAATTATTTAATCATTTGGTAATAATTTCTACTTACTTGCATTTTTCATAGTATGATATAATTATCCAAAGAATATTGCAATAACTTTCTTATTATTATGCAAAGTTAACTATTTATAGTAAAATCTTTATAAAATTTACTTATTTATGAAGATAGTAATTTTGTTGAATACATAAACTCCTATCCCAAACATTCACAACATATATATTTCAAGATAAATAAAAATTTTTACTTTATTTTTAATACTTTTCACAAATATCTTTGAGTTTTTCATATTTAATACTAACAAAATCATAAATAGTAATCTATATCATATATTTAAATTGAATCAATTTATTATTAAATCCATAATATCTAATTTATAGTCCTTTCCCTATTAACTCTATTTAAATTACAATTTTATATGAATTAATTTCTATTAATAAAATCTTTATTCAAATGTGTTTATTCTTTTGTACAACATTCAGATAATAGAAACATTCTAATTTTTTTAAAAAAATTTATCTTATATTTATTAAATACTTTCAGATTGAATATTACATACAATACTAAGTTATTCTTATTTTAATTTGTTTACTTTTATTTTTTACTAATTTATTTTAAAATAAAAATCATTCATATATATAATAAAAAATGAAATTGCATCTTAATTAATAATTTATTATTTTACAATTCATTAAGAATTAAGGAATATTTTCTTAGTCGTAATCTTTTCATTCCATTTTTTTGTTATTTTAATTATTTATTGATTTAAATTTCACATAAATAATAATTATGAGGGAAATTAACTTTGGTTTTTGGTCTTTAACCTATTTATAGATTACATGATTTAAAAATTTTGATTCTTTATTTTTTTTCTGATATAAAAATATTTAATTTTTTTTAAAGGTAACTTTTAATTAAGGAGATTTTAAATAAAGATAACAATATAGGATATACATTTGTTTAAATAGTGATAAAAAGATAAAACTTTAATATTTGGAACATAAAGTCATTTATTTGCCAGTTAGCAGCTAAACATAAACTTATACATCAAATATTTTAATAATAAATATATCATGCATATTTATATAGCTTTCTTTGTAAGCAGGCAGAGCACATTTCATGACCTTTTATGAATACGTTTATTATATTTACATTGCAGTTTGGGCAAATCTGATGGTTTTTACTATTTTTTTCTAATTTTAATTTCATTAATTATATTGAATCTTAACTCAAGTTAAAGATTTTCTATTATAGATTCTAACATTCTTTATTTAATCTTTATAAAATAATATTAATAAGTTAAATAATAATTTTTTAATTAATATCTACTCATTTATTTAATCTAAGTTTTATGCTTAGGTTTGTTTTAATTCTTCAATATCCTTCTCTTTTTACTATAGACTTTTATTGAGAAAATATTATTACAAAATTAAAAAATAATTATTTGAATTATTCTTTACTTCTGCTCTAGTTTTAATTTTTCATCATTTAACCTATAAAAATATTTATAATATTTATCTAAAAAAAATGTGAATTTTGTTAAAATAATTTATATCTCTTTATAATAATCACTTTCTTATTTTTAATTTAAATTTTCTTATTTTTGTTATGTTAATTATAATGATAATTCCTAAATCCGTATTAAATTTCTAATAAAAGTAAATTAATAAATAAATATCTTAGAAATAATATTTAAAAATTAATTTAATAAAAATGTAGCTATTGATAAAATGTCTCAAGTTATTTAAACTATTTTATTTTTTTTCATGAAGTGAAAACAAAATATCAAATTAAAATAATTTAAATAGCAATTTGCTTTTCTTAATAATCTTAAATGCAATAATATTGATTCTTAACACTTTTTAAAGCAATCATATTTTTAAGAATTTATTTTGTCTTTTATTAAGTTAATTGTTATTTTTTGTAAAAATAATTTACCCATTAATTTAATTTTGAAGAGTTTGTTTTTCATTTTAATTATCTATTTTTTCTTTTTAGAGTTCTTATTTTAATTGCTCAATGTAACTTAGTTACCTAATAAAAAGTTGAAAATAAGTCACTCAGAAATAATATGTTATGAAGTATTTACTGCATAATCTGCTATTAAAGTCTATAGATTAAAATAATTTTTTTCATAAGATGAATATAAAATATCAAATTAAAATAATTTACTAAGCAATTTAATTATCATTATAATATTTTTGTTATTCTAATTATGATAATAATTCCAGAATCTATTTTTAATTGCTAATAAAAATAAATATGTTTTTTAATAAAATTAAAAAAAATATCAAATTAAAATAATTTACTTAACAATTAAATTTTGCTTTTCTTATTTTTCCTCCTTAAGTTTTTTAACTAAGTTTTCAAAGCTGATAAAAGTGAAAATTTAAGTAACTCATAAACAGTAAGTAAATATAAATTTACTTTTTAATATGACTTAAAAGTGATTGTTTCTCTCTATTTATGATAAATTTTTTAATAAAGAGAACAAAAATATCAAATTAAAATAATTTACTTCAAATATATCTAATTATTTTATCCTATTATTGTATCATATTGAATCTAATATCTTTATTAAATAATAACAATTTTAATAATCAAAATTTTATTTTTTTATTCAGCTAGTTAAAATATTTAAGAATAAATTACTGTTTTATTTATTAAACGTGCTTTTACTATTATTCTTCATTTTACTTATTTAATTTATTAACTTCTTCTTCATAACTATAAAATTTAATAAAATAAATAATTTTAGAGTTATTATATGATTGATATCAATTATTTTTTATTTAACATTTTGAATGATTATTAAATTATAACAAATAAAATATAAAGTTAAATAAATATTTTAGCTATAGAGTTACTTTTATTTTTGCCTTTAAGCTTCATTTTACAATTATTCTATGCGTCTAATTAATAAAAATTTTTATTTTTCTAAGTAAATGAGTAAGTAAAAAATAAATAGCTTACTGTTGTAAACCTTTTTATTTTTCTGTGCTTTGAGAAAGCTCATTTTCTTTGATTTTCATATCTGTATAGTGCCTATTTAATATAAAAATTACTAGCTTTTAAAAGTAAAAGAGTACTTTATTTTTTATTATGTTTGAATTTCTTCTACGAAAATATTCATTAAATTACTAAAATTAATACACTTTTGAAATAAATTAGCTGCAAAATAAAATTTATAAACTTTTGATTTAGATCTTAAATATTCATCATTTAAAATTTAAATTATTTATCTCTTTCTTGTAATTGCTTTTCCTAATTCTCTCTATGCTATTTAAATCTTTTAATTTAATGAGAAAATAAAAATAAATCTAATTCATTTAGTGGTAAATATTTTAAATTCATTGATCAAATTTCTGCATTCAACAAAAACTAATCTCTAAATATTTATTTAACTTCTTATAATTATATAAAGTCTCTTAAAATAAAAAAATTACTATTCAAGGGAAGCTTACAGATATTACTTTTGTTATATCTCCTATAGATATTTCTCATTTAAAGACTTACACCTAATTCATATTTAGTTAATTAATTATCTTTAAAAATAAAAATTTAATATTACTTTTCTTCTAATTTTTTAAAAGCTTCATTCATAGATTTTAATTAATTAATAAAATCTTTCTTTTATTGTTTAAGTTCTTTAATTTTATTATGTTAAATCTATATAAATTTAAATATTTATGTCATCTAAATATTTTTATCTTCTTTGAACCTATTATTTTTAGCAAAGAAAGAATGTAAATTTTATAGTTAGTTAGTTAATATAATTTTTACTTTTTGATGTTTTCATTTATCTCATTCAATATATTATTTTCAAAGAATTACTCATCTTTATTATCTTTACTTATTTTTTCCATAAGGATTTCGAAAGAATTGAATAATTCCTATAATTGGCTTTAAAGATCAAAAATTATTTTGTGATTTTTATTATTAAAGATTTTTACTCTTTTTTTTTACATTTTTAGTCCTATCTTTTGTTTTATAAATTAAAAAAAATTTAATTAATCAAAATAAAAAATTAAAATTAATAATTGAAATGTTTAATTAATGAAATTTATTAAATATGCAATTAAGCACTATATCTTTAATTTTCTATCTTTTTTCTGTTAAAACAAAAGTGTATTTTATGATAAAAAAAATAATCATACCCTTTTAATATGGATTTTATATACTATTCATCCTCTTCTGCTATTTTCAAGATTTGTCTGATATTTGTTGATTAAATCTATTTTAAAATACAATTTTTTAATTTATTAATTTTACTAATAATTTATTATTTGTTATACCTCCTCATCTTTCATAACACTAGATGGTACCTCATTTTTAATTTAGGTGAGAGAATTTTCTCTATTAGAATCACCTAACTGCATAAATAATAAATCAATAAAATAAAATCAAAGATAATTTACTAATGTCTGATCAAAAATAGGAGTTGTTATTCTTTTTTTCCCTGCATTACTAATTTTTAATATTTCTCCTTCCTAAAAAGTTAGTTATATAAAATTAGAAAAATTTTTTAGAAATAATAATTATAGTTTATAGTAGGCTTAAAATAAAAACTATAAACCTTCATTTATTAATAAAGCAATCTGCTAATTAAAAATTTTGCATTTTAAAATCCAATTTCATTTATATATTTTTTTTATTTTATAAAAATTAGGTGTTAAAAATATGAGGATTTTCAGTGTATTAGAGTCTGTTTGCTATCCTTAACAAACATCAATATGTTTATGTTAAATTATATTCAAGAATTATAAAATACATTTAAAAAATAACTTTAAGGGATCTCATAAATAGAATCTTATTAAACTTGCTTGAAGTTAGTTATTAATCCAATTTGAAGGATTTAATCTCTTTAAGTAATTAATTTATTGATTGTTTCTTTGCAAAACCAAATTTAACCATTCTAAAATACTTTATCCAAAATTACAAAAAAAGAAATAAAATAAATGATATATTCGTTTCTCTTAACAAAATTTAGTTAAAATATTTTTTAGGTTAGGTGTTTATATATATTACTATTAATCAGAAAATCAAATTTGGTAATTTGATTTTTGATTGTTTAAAAATATAATTTTATGAAACTCTTATCTGTAAGTAAATTTATTTATTCTCTTAATTCAACGATAAATACTAAAATGTTTTAATAATAAAAAAATACATTCTTGTTGTAACTTAGTCCTTATTTAGAGTTTAATCCGTCTTCAATTCCTGTATGAGTTGAATTGTTTTTATAGCCTTGATTTTCTTAGAGTTAATCTTGCTTTTATAGATAAAAAAATTTGGTAAATAATTTAATTCAAAATTAATTAAATACCTTGTTCTATTTGTCATTTATTTTATTTTCAATACTATTATCTGAATTATTTGTCTTTTGATTATATTTATATTTATTTTAATTAATATATTTAATTGTAATTTTAACTAATTAAATTCATTTTATCATTTTATTTTTACTTGCTATTTATTTTATAGCAGTATTATTTATTTTTTTTTTGGAATCTATTTTAAAATTCTTAATTTACAATTACTTTTTATTCAATATTCATTTGATTATTTTAATTGCTTTTGTCTTGCTCTTTTAAGATTTATTCTAAAGGACGCTCTTCTGTCTATTAAAGTTATTATTATAAATAAATTTAAAGTCTAAATATATTTTTAATAATAATAACTTTAATATCTGTATGAGTTTTATTATTTTTATAATCTTGATTGTCTTAAAGTTAGTCTTGCTTTTATAGATATAAAAATTAAGTAAATAATTTAATTCAAAACTAATTAAATACGCTTTCCTATTTGTCATTTATCTTATTATCAATTTCACTATCTGAATTATTTGTCTTTTGATTATATTTATATTTATTTTAATTAATATATTTAATCATAATTTTAACTAATTAAATTCATTTTATCATTTTATTTTTACTTGCTATTTATTTTATAAAAGTATTATTTATTTATTTTTTGTAATCTACTTTTAAAATTCTTAATTTATTATTACTTTTTATACAATATTCATTTGATTATTTTAATTGCTTTTGTCTTCCTCTTTTAAGATTTATTCAAAAGGGCGTTCTTCTGTCTATTAAAGTTATTATTATAAATAAATTCAAAGTCTAAATATGTTTTTAATAATTTAAATTATTTATTTTAAAATTGCATATTCTCCTACAAAATTAATCAAATTTAATAAAAAATGTTTAAATAATTGTTTTTTTACTAAATTGTGATTAGAAATCATTGACTTTTCATTAAATGTCATACTGTATATTTTTTCTTCATCTTCCTCTTTTTCCTATAAATATTATTTATAATTTTCGTTGATGATAAGGTTTTTATTTATTCTAATAACTACAAGAATATATATAAAGCTTTATAATTCTTATTTTTACACTTAATCTTGTGAATAAAAAAATAGTTTTTTTAAAGAGTTTTATATGAAATCATTAAATGCTTTGGGAAGCATTCTAAAAAATAAATAATTTTACTGATTTATCTAACAACTTATAGCTTTTTGGTTAATTTTGATAATGAAATAGTAATTTTTGAATTTTTAATGTGCATATTATCTTTAATAGATGATGATTTATGCTTAATTTTAAATAAATATCTATGAAATTAAATAAACTTTTTGATAGATTTAAGTAAATAATAATATCATTTCATATCTTAAGTAATAATACTCAATTAACTTTTATTTTTTATTGTTTTCAAATATTCCAAAAAAAAAAAAATGAAAATCTAAAATATTTACTATTTATACTTTATAGCAAAAGTGTTTATGATTTAATTAAAATGAAATTTCTTATAAATAACATTTTTTTTCTTATTCTTTAGTTCCATCACAAATAGTCAGTTATAGTTAAATTTAGTTTATCTCTTTTATATTTACTTATTATTCTAAGATTTCTTTAATATCCATCTACAGTTAATTTTTTTAAGTATCAACTTAAGATTATCCTATTGATTCATTATTATTTAATTCTGACTTATTATTTATACCTAAACATTTTTTAAAAAAATTATTTTTAGATATTTTCTCATTTAATAAAAAATAACTCTGCTTACATTTTTGCTACTTAATGATTTCTCTTTGAAAGAGAATTTGTAATTATATAGCTTTGAATAGCATTATTTTTATTTAATGTTTTGTATTATTTTTAGATGAAAATAATATTTGTTTTTTATTAAGCAATAAATTCTAAACATCTTGTGAGATTTCATCTAACTCTTAAATTATGATTAAGTTATCAGTTTGATTGAGCTAGCATAATTATTATTAGAAAAGCTGATATGTCTTTTTAAATATGATTTGATCTTCTGTTCCTTCCATTTTTATTTAGATTATCCTAAATAGACTTTGATTCGCTAATTAACTTATTTATTTTTTAGAAACTTTAATTATTTAATAAATAGATATCTATTTGCTTTAATCATTAAATTATTAAAATTTATTATGAATATATGAAATGATACATACATTAAAGAATTAAATATTCTAATAAATCAAATTTATTTTTTCAAAAAGCAAATACTTTTTTTGATATAAAAAATACAATCAATTTTAATAAAATATTTTTAATTTTTATTTTATTCCTACTATTAAATTTACAGATTAGTTGAAGTTAGTTATTTAGTTACTAAATATTATGAAAATGCATTAATTTCTTATTCTGATGCTTTTTCACATAAAATTTATTAATTAATTTTAGAATAAATAACAAATTTATAGATTATCAAAGAGGAATAGTTAAAAACAATCTTGAAAATGTTTAATATAAAAAGCATTAAACCTATAAACAAAGAAGGAAATAGCTACCAATAAATAATATTTGAGTTTAAGGAAAGGAGGGAGTTATAAATGTAGGATTAAACACTGATTGCTTTGTATTTTGAAATTTTTTTAGTTCTAAATGGTTAAAAAGATAACTCATTAATATAGTAAAAAATGTAAACTGCTCTAAAAAGTAATAATGGTTTAATCGAAAGAATAAGTGCTTATCTATTATAAGTATTAGATATGGGCTATTAGGATTTTAAATAGAATGCAAAAGCTATTTTTGATCGTATCAATAATGATATTACTAAAATTTAGATAAATCAAAATGAGTGCTTGACAACATAAGTATTAAGGGAGCAAGGATATTTATTTACTTCTAGCTAATATGATAAAATATATGATAAAGTATATATTCTTGAAATTTAAGAACCAACGCCAACCCCTAGCTCAACCGTGGAATTTGTAATATTAATTTTTTTGGTTATTAAAATAAATTTAAAATAATATATAGAATGATAACAAGGTAAAGAATCAAATATCTTAAAGGTGTTCAAACTGTGAATATTTTTAGGAAGTATTTATCAAAATAGGAGGAAATGATAAAAGATATTGCAATTTGTGTTTTGAAGAAGCTTTTAAAAATTATATTTGATTATATTTTCATAGTTGTAAATCACTTGTGTTTATATGATATTTATTATTCATATTTTGCAATTGATAAAATTAATTACTCTAAAGTAATTTAATATAAAATGGATTATTTATTTATATATATATATATACTCTGCTTATTTACTAAATAATTATATTTTGTTTTTAGCTTTCATTATAAAAAATTAAAATTATTTTTAAAATTTTAATTGGTAATAAAATATATTAAGAATAATTATTAGAAATTTGTAGTGTATAAGCAACTAAATTCTTCAAGCTATAAAATATATGACATAATTTAATTATTTAGTTCAAATGATAATTTAGATATGCTGAAGATATAATTACTTAAAAAATAATGAAGATAAGAAGGAAGATCTAATATAATATTCTAATATGTATTATGATTGTTATGACATAAGAAAAAATAATTAGAATAAAGATATTAGTTCCCTATTTATTTTATTGTAATTTATAAGATTTCAAATATCTAATTAATTTATTAAGGAGTATCTATCTATTTTATTTTTATTAATCGAATAAAACAAATCAAAAGGATATCTATCATAGACAGTAAGTACTAAAGCTATTTATTAGGGAAGATTAGATTGAACAAACCAAAATAAAAAATGGGCTCAGTTAGAGAATCTCAGAGTTCAATTGAGATGTTAAAAAATTAAGTTAGCTACAAATTATACTTAAATAAAACAAATGATAGAAATGATTCAAGTTCACTAATAGGGAATAAATAATCGCTTGTTTCTTAGTAAAAAGCAATTAAATACTTAGAAGAGATAAAATTAGAAATAAATAACCCCTACGCGTTTAAAAAGACAGCTTTAGTATAATAGGAATAAGAAAATAATTTTATTTTTTTTCAATAATTAAATTATTATAATTAAATAAGTGATGATAAAAATGAATTTAATGAAGAATCTCTTAAAAATTTCTACCACAAAAAATTGCAATTAACTTTTAAAGAGGAATGCAATAGAGTGAAATTTAATGAGTGCGATTTGTGTATTAGTGGTGCTTTGGCATCTTTATTCATTCTTCACATAAGATTCTAAATTACTTATGAAGCAAAATCATTTTTTGAAAGCCTTAAATTTTAGAAAAAAAATCTTAGTGAAAGTGTTTATAATTAACTAATTGAGCTTTTGTTTTAATAAAAATCCATTCAAAATATATGGTTTAAAGAACTAGAAAAGCTGTTTTCATCTTAAAAAAGCTATGAAGAAGTGCTTTCCTTTTTTCTTTAAAATTTTACACAGGTGAATTTGTAAAATAAAAAGAATGAAGATGATATGAATGCCATACTTGAATATTTTTCTCAAAGCTTTCAAGTCTTTATTAAAGTTTTTAATGAAAAAGGTGAAAAAATTCCTTTTTTCCCTTTCTAAAACTAAATATTTGATGATTAAAAATTTTAAGAGTAAAAAGAGTAGATCATTCCCTTTATTTTAATTAAGCAAATAAAGAATGGCGTTGATGTGTACTTTAGTCAGCCATTTTTTAATATTATCCCAGAATAAAGCGACTTGTAACTAATATAAGAAAAACCGATTGGAGATTTAATAAATGAGTAATCTCACTATTTAGTTGAAAACACCAATTACTTAAATTAGTATAGTGAATATGTCATAACAAATAATCCTTTTTAGTGTATAGTTTCATTAACATATATAAACATGATTTAAAAAATGATTGATTTAGCAAATAATTCAAATCTCTAAGAACAAGAAAAAGAAGAAGTAAAAATGCTTTTGAACAAATTTAATAAAGCATTCTAAAAAGATAAGGGAGTAGACAACAGCAGTGGTTTTAGTGACTTAAATTAGACATAAACATAAAAATTTTGTAATAAATTAAATGAAATTAAATAGCTCACCGATAAAAAAATAGAAAAAAAAAATTTAAAAGAATTTATTAAATTGCTAAGTAATCTTAAAAAAGATTTTGAATAAAGTTAGGAATTGAAGAAATAAGCTTATGAATATGTTAAAAATCAAATAAAAAAAAAAGAAGAGATTTGCTTGAGCTCAAAAGAAATAAATGAGTATTTCGAAGATGAATATTATGGTAACCTTTTGCCAAAAGAGTATTTTCCTAGCTTGGTTATTAGTCAGTAAGAATATATTATTTTAATCCCTAAAAAATTATAGGGCTAAAAAAAAAGAAGCTCCGGTTTATGTTTAAAAATCAAAAGCTTTTTCAGATGTATTTGGTATTATTTAAGTTTTCAATGCTGCCGCAGCAAAAAAAACCAAAATGAAGATAATAATGAAAGTTAATCTCATAAAGAAAATTAATAAAGTAGTTTGAGAGAAAATTTAATCAATGAATCTTAACAAACATAAAAATAAATAGAACTGCCAAACTATACTAGTCCCTTTTTTGTAATTATATTTGATTAAGAGGAATATACAGAATAAATGCGGAAATAAACGATGTAGGCTAAAACATTAAGTTAATTAATAACATCAAAAAGAGGTACTAGCTAATTTTTTGAAAGTTCCAGTGAAAATGAATAGGATAGCTCAGAAACTTAATCTATTTAATTCTAAAAAGCTGAACCTAACTACCCAGAAAAGGCTCTGAATAATAATTAAATATAATCAAAACCATAAAATATTTCTTAACCTAAAGTCTAATAACCAATTTAAGAAGAAAGTTCTCTAAATAGATAAGATGAAGAAGAAGAAGAATAAAAATAAATTGAATAAATTCCATTATGTTTGTAAGAAAAGGCTCCGAATAATAATTAAATATAATCAAAATTATAAAGTATTTCTTAAACTAAAATCTAATAACCAATTTAAGAAGAAAGTTCTCTAAATAGATAAGATAAAGAAGAAGAAGAATAAAAGGAATAAATTAAATTATATTTGTTAGATGAAAACTAACAAAATTAACTTTAACATTAAGATTAATAAAGTACCTAGCAACAAGAGTAATCTGACTAATAGCAAGCATAAATTGATTTATAAAAGCAAGCTAATTAGAAGTAAATAGAAGAGATGTAAAAGTATCAAGAGCAAGAAGCTAACCTGAAAGAATTTCAAAATAAACTATCAAAGGCACATATAATTTAAATGTGTGCTTGTGGTAATATAATAAATGTTTTTTATAAAAATTATAATTGTTGCTAAAAATGTTTAACTAAAAAGTTTTACAAATATTGTTGATAGAAAGCAAAGAAACAAAAAATTCAATTAAAATAACTTTAATCTTTAGACACATTATATTAAAATAAATTTAATTAATTTTAAATATTAAAATTCAAATTTAGTTTATTTATTCTTAATGTAATTTGCATCAAATTATAAATAAATAAATTGTTTATTCTTTTTAATTTCAAAATTAATTATTTAATTCAAATTTATTTATGAAAAAATTATTTTAAAAACTCTTTTTTTCTTTTCAATTAACTACTAAAAATTATAACACAGAGTTGTTTATAAATAAGAGTGATATATGATTAATAAATATTTTAAATTATTAAAATTTATATTTGAGTTTATTTATTCTTAATGTAATTTGCATCAAATTATAAATAAATAAATTATTTATTCTTTTTAATTTCAAAATTAATTATTTAATTCAAATTTATTTATGATAAAATTATTTTAAAAACTCTTTTTTTCTTTTCAATTAATTACTAAAAATTATATCACAGAGTTGTTTATAAATAAGAATAATATAAGATTAATAAATTTTCTTTTATTCCTAAAGCTTTTACGTTTGTTTGTTTGTTTGTTTGTTTGTTGAATTTAATAATTTAATAATTTAATAAAATTTATAAAAATTTATTTTAATTTTGAAAAAATTAAGCTTTTAAATTTAATCTGGCTTTGTTAGCCAAAAAAACTTTTAATTTTGAGAAAAGGAGTAGAGTGGATATTTAGTTACTTCAATTAAGAAGTAAATATGGATTGACTTCTTTGATAAAATGTAGATAGATATATGATACTGAATCGATGTAATTAAAATAAAGTAAGTAGGAATTAACTATTAGGTTTTGAATGAAATTAAAAATTGTGCTAAATTGAATTTTCTCATAAAAATAACATAATTAATTATTACTATCTATTTAGGCCATAAAAAATTACAAAAAGTACTACTAAAAGCCTATCTTTTATTCACTAATTGATTATATAATTAATTAAATAAATAATAATAAAAGTACTTAGAAAATTGTTTATTTAACTCATCTGCTATAAAATTACAGCAATTTAATACAAGTGCTTCAAGAACTTTATAAATGAATAAAACCGACGATAATCAAGCTCAGAAGACTACTGAATAAGCTAGCTATAAATTAAATTAGGTGGTTCCAATCTTAGGCCCTATTTAGAGTTTAAGCGAAAATTTAGATGATCAATAAAATTAATTTGCTAATACTAATTTGTAGCAGATCAACAAAGCACCTACTTCGAACCCACCAACTATTTTTCAATAGCAATCTGCTTCAAATAGAAGTGATTTTCAATCTTAGCAAGATGGCGAAGTTGATAAAACGTAAAAAGAGTTAGAAGCACTCACAAATCATAAATATTCTTTGAGTCCTTGGCGCTTTGTTTAATTGTTTCTTTATATAGTAAGTGATCTATCTAATTCACTGAGTATTTACACCTTCTAAACAATAGGCGCCCAAGTAGCTAAAATTTATGATTTAGACCCATTTTTAGTTTCTCTTAATCTTTCATTTTATTCTCTTCTTTATCCTTTTGTATCTCTTCTAGCAAATTACATTATTGATTAAAGAGGAGCTGCTTTTTCTGTTAAGATAGGTGTTATTCTTACTACTATAGGGTTTTCTCTCAGATTATTGATTAAATTTAATTGGGGTTACGTCTTATTAAGCTGTATCTTTTGTGGTATGGGAGGTCCTTTGATATTCAATGCTAAGTGCAGATTTTAATCTAACTGGTTTCATGCAGGAGATTTACCTCAAATTACCACTATATCCACTATAGTAACTAGTTGCAATGGCATTATAGGTGTTTTGTTACCTGGATTTTATTTCACTGGATATGATTACAAGACTGATCACTCTGAAAATTATTAAGACGGTAAAGATCTGATGATGAATCTTTTAATAATTGAACTAATAATTGTTCTAGTCTGTGCAGGATTAAGCTTGCTTTTCTTAAGAAGTAAGCCAGCTAAACCACCTAGTTTTGTTTCTACAATACAAAGAGAAAACTACAAAGAAGCAATCAAAGGTAAATTCTTTTTAAATTAATTTTTTTTTTTTTAATTTGTTTTTGTTTGTTTTCAAAATTATTTTTAATAAACTTTTTGTTGTTTTTGTTGAACTAACGCTTAGATTTTATTAGCGAAGTTAATTGATTATTTTTAAATTTAAAAATTTTTAATTTTCATCTTAAAAAAATCTAATTTTTCTGATAAATAAATATGTGCTTACAACAAACATACAAGCTCCATTTTAATTTAAAAATGATTATAAAAAAATATTATTTATTTATTTTGAAGGTTATATTGATAATGTTTAATAAATAAAATAGGTTTGATAAAAAATAGAGCATATTTAAAGCTGAATGTAGCTTCTATGCTTTTTGTAGGAAATACATCAGCACTAGCTG
The DNA here is from genome assembly GCF_000189635.1 of Tetrahymena thermophila SB210. Taxonomy (NCBI): domain Eukaryota; phylum Ciliophora; class Oligohymenophorea; order Hymenostomatida; family Tetrahymenidae; genus Tetrahymena; species Tetrahymena thermophila. Next base: position 1,836,566 of record NW_002476434.1, read on the forward strand.
CACTCTTTTCATTTGCAATTCAACCCTGGGGCTTTAACTAAACGGATACAAGTTATTGTGCTGCTGGTATGGTTGTGACTGGTATAATAGGTTCTGTCATTAATGCTCCTTTGCTAAGAAAATACAAGAAATTTAAAATGACAACAATAATTTTAGCTATTGTTATGTTAGTTAATGTAGCAATAATAATAGGCATTTTGAACTTAGAGAGCAGGATCATTTTGGTTTTATTTGTTTCTCTTTTTGGAGGTGGCTACTAACCCCTAGTAAGCACCACATATGAATATGCATGTGAAGTTGCTTTCCCAATAGGAGAAGGTAGTGCATAAGGATTTTTACTTGGAACATCTTCTATATTTGGATTCGTTTGTATAACAGTTTTTGGTGCTATAGTACAAGGGTAAAATAAATCATAAACCTATATCATGTTGGGCTATTTGATTGCTTGTTTGATAATTGGAATACTTCTTATTTTTACTTCGAAATTCAAGCTAAATAGGTTTAATACAGAATTAAAAAACTTAAAAGACTAAAATAACGAAAACAACAATTTAAAGACTCCTGGGTTATTTGAAACACCTGAAAAGAAAAATACAGCAAATGAAAACTTCAATCAAGAAAATGTAGAGGAACATAATTCTGGTTTCAAAGCAATCATAGAACATTAAATATTAATGACTACACCAGATTAGGGTTCAGGAACTAGCAGCAACATTCCTTTAAATGCACCTTTATAATAAGATAGCAACAATATAACTAACTAACTTTCTCATAAATAATCTTAATCGATAAGCAATTGAATAAAAAGTGCAATATCAATCAATCAATCAATAATTTTCTTTTAAAATTAAAAAAAATAAAATTAGCTTTAAATAAATAAATTCTCTATAAATTAATTAATTAATAAAGTAAATGAATGACTCATTAATTCTTTTTTGATGTAAATATTTATCAATTTTATATTCTAATTTTAATCATAACAAATTAATTTTATATATTTATCTATAAATTAATTCATGCATAAAATATATTCTGTAAAATTTCAAAAATACATAATTCGTAAATAGGATTAATTTAAAAATCCATTTTATTAAAAAAAAAAAATTTTTTAATATTTACATGCACAAAAAATGATAGATTGTGATAAACTATATTTTATGAAAAATTAATGATAGAAAGATCATATATAAATATGATATACTTTTTGGCTTAGATTTATGCTGAGTTGTTATTGGGAATATTTTAAGAATTTTATTAAAATATTTATAATTAAAAATATTTATTTTTGCTTAATTATTCCAAATATTACTGTCCAAAAAATAAATCAGTAAGAGCCAATCTGAAGAATTTATCAACACTAACTAATTTATAAAAAAGCACTTTTTTTATATCAAGCTATTAATTTTTATTCTTTAATTCTTTAAAAAATAAATAGTTCAAATGGTATGGCATCAAATAAATTTTTTCATACTTTGCAATTTTTTATTGAAATTTTTATTTAAGAGTATAACTTAGCTTTCATAATATTGGGATAGTTATTTCTAATTGAGCTCATTATACAATAAACTTAGATAAGCAAATATTTTGACATCGTTTTTAGTATATTTAATACATTTTTAATAAAACTGCATTGCTTGTTCGTATTTCTATGAGGATCTGTAAAGACTTGCTATTAAATAGTAAGCTAAATAGTTGTTATTAAAATTTCCTAAGTTAATTATATTTTAGCATTAAATTAGCGATTTATTTATTTCCTAAGGATTTAAAAAATAATTCAGATTTTTACAAGTCTTTGTAATAGTTCAGGTAAATCTCTCCTAATTTAATTAGATTCACAGCGTTTTGAGGATATTCTAGTAAGCTTTTAATACAATCATTTTCTATTTATAAAACATTTTCATAATCAAATTCAATTTGTTTGTATCTTTCTATATAATCTATTTCACCTTATTTTATGTTTTCTATTTGCTGATTACTTTTAGAATTTAATTTTGATTTTATTAAAAAAATATAAAATAGAATTTTACCTGAGAATTAGATTCTGATAAATAAATTATCTGATGATTGGAATACTTGGTCTTTTATCCTTATCTTCATTAAGAATAAATTAGATTAATTTATTACATTCATCATCAACTTTAGGAGCTGTATTAACTTTCCTAGTTATCAGATAAGATTAAGAAAAGTCTATACCTCCAATCATCTAAAGGCGCACTCCAATCGCCCAAATGTCCCCTTTTTATGAATAAAGTAATTCATTTTTACTATTTAATATCTCTGGAGGATAATAAAATGCTGCTCCCTTGAGACATTTTGTAAGTAGCATTTGTTCTTCTATTTCTGGCTTAAATTTTTTAGCTAAACCAAAATCACAAAGCTTCAGTGTACCATCTTAACATATTAGAATGTTGCCTAAAGAAAGATCTCTAAGTACGTAGTTTAGATTATGGATATATTCTACTCCATCTAAAAGTTAGTTTGCAAAATGTATGAACTGCTTCTAAGGTATAAAAGTGCCTTGCTAAGATTCAACCCACTTTTGAAGAGAACTATCACACTGTTCCATCTCAATAAAATGATAATTTTTTATTTAATAATCCTCGTACACCTTTACTACATTTTTGTGCTTTATTTCTCTAAGAATTTTAGCCTCATCTTGACAACTTTGAAGTTTTTCATTATCTATTATTTAAAGATGTGGATCAATTACTATTTGAGCTTTAATGGCATATTTTTTAATTTTATTTGCATCTTGTCGATCTTCCACAAATATGCATTTTCCAAATGAACCACTTCCTGCATTCAAATTTGTTATAACATAATTTTTCTTTTCCTCACATAATATTTTTGCTATATTCTATACAATTTATAATTATTTGTCTTCAAACTAACTCATTTTGTTATTGAATCAATTGAGATAATTAATACTTTTTGTTAGATATATATATTTGATTAAATTAAATATACTGATGAGTAATTTTAAATTAATATTGTACAGTTATTCCTAATAGTTAGAATATTAATTAAATTATCTAGATCAACAAAAATAAGCATCCTTTTAAATCAATAAGATCAATTACATTAAAACTATTTTTTTGTTCATATTTATAATCACAACTTGATATTCTATGATATCAAAAATTTATTTAAATTAGTATTATACAAATATTGGTTAAATATTTAAAGGTAAAGATATGAACTAGATAGATTTGCAAGTTGATGGATTTTTTGGTCTGACTTGATTTTCGATTTTTAAAATTTTATTCAAAATATTTTTTTAATCTAAATTTATTGAATTTTTTATAAGGAAACTATAATTAATGTTTAATTTAATATTTTCATTGTAATTAATTAATTAATTATTTAATTTTAAAATTTTAAAAAAAGTTTCAAAATAGTTAGTTACTAAAATAAAATTTGAATTTAATGTAAGCATATATTATAAATTTAATATAAATTTATTTATCATACAGCTTGTTAACTGTTTTCCTAACTAAATGCAGGATAATCAGTGTATCCTCTAGCTCCACCTGTGTAGAAAGTATTATGATCAGCATTCAAATTGAGGGGATAGTTGTTTTAAATTCTAACTGGGAGGTCTGGGTTGCAAATACCTAAGTAGCCAAATGCAACAGCATCTAAAGTACCTTACTAGACTAATTTAGTTCCTTCATCTACAGAAATACCTGTGTTTCCTACAAATGGTGTCTTCTTTAATAGAGGTCTCAATGTTTCATAAAAGTTTGGTATCTAATAATCAGGGAGTTATCTACCAGGTTTTTCTTTTTTAGGATCAACTGGACCATGTCTTTTTACTTCAACAAATTGAAGACCTTTCTTGTCAAGTTAAGGCAAGAGATAAGATAAAAGTTACAAAGGGTTAGAGTCATACATATCACTAAATCTATCTGTTGGAGAAACTCTCACACTAACATTTTCAGCACTGAAACCATCTATAAGTCTATCAACAGCTTCAAGTAGGAATCTACTTCTGTTTTCAACACTGCCACCATATTCATCTTTTCTTTGATTAGTTCCATCTCTAAGGAATTAATCGACAAGATAACCATTAGCACCATGTAGCTGGACACCATCAAAACCTGCTTATTTTGCTAATATAGCTGAATTTTGGAATTCCTCTAATATTTATTAGATCTAAGATTTAGTCAATTCCTTAGGTGTTTCATAAGGTTTTTAAGTCAAAAAATCTATTCCATTAATGGCTATTGGGGAGGGAGCTACAGAATCAGCACCTAAAATGGCTTTATTTCCAGAACGACCTACATGATAAAGCTAAATAGAAATCTTGCCACCACTTTAATGAACTTTCTCTACAACCCTCTTCCAAGCCTCAAGGTGTTTACCATTAAAGAGAGCACCATTTCCTTTTGATTAAATTGATAAGATAAGGTTTTATTTATTCAAAAAAAAATATATTTAGAATTACCTGGATATGTGTTTGCATAAGGATTGATGAAACTTGCTTCTGTAACAATAAGTCCAAAAGATGATCTTTAACTGAAATATTCTGCCATAATATCAGTAGGAGTACCATCTAATTCACCTCTCATTCTAGTCATTGGAGCAAGGATGAATCTATTTTTGAGATTTAACTTTCCTAAAGTTATTGGAGTTAGCAAATTCTTCATTTCTTAATAATGGGAATTTATTTATTTTTTAGGATATTTAGTTTAATTTTATCTTTTGCTATTAAATTTTATATTTCTTAAAATGAAATAGTTTGGTTATTATTTAATAATACTCTAACATTATTTCTGGAATTATTCTTTTGACTTTTGATTAAAACTAAAATAGATTCCTTATTAAATTACCACACAAATTATTTTGTCTTAACAAAAAATGAATATAATATTAAACTAATGATTACTAATTTGAAGATTTTAAGTCATCATATAATTATTATTGATAAGAAACTTTCTACAAAAAAATTAAAATGTAACAAAATACCAAATTTAAGTACCATTTTTTTAAATAATGATAAGAATTTAATTGTTTATGAATATTTGTCAGTAAAATGTCAACTTCATAAAATACAATAAAATAATATTGTAAATATTTTTGATTGAATAGCAAGTCGCTTGCTAAAAACTTTTGTTTTTAAACAAATAATTACAATAATGTTAAATAAATCTCCTTTCATTTCCTTAATTAAAAAATACAAAATAGAAAACCACAAACATAAAAATTTGACCATCACTATTTCTATCGTTTTTATTTGGTTAATTAGAAAATTAGCAAAGTTTACACTTTTTTAAGCAAATGATACATTTTGCATCAATAAACATCATAAAATTAGAAGTTAAGCTAATTAACTTACTTAAATAGAAAAAAACTAGAAATTTGCTAAGAAATTGTTTTTAGTTGATTTACAGATTTAAAATAATAGCATTTTAAATGCTTGCTTTATCAAAAATATATTTCAATAACTTATTTTTCCTATTTTAAAACTTAAAATTTCTAAAATGCTTAATATAAAAATACATTTTTTGTTAAAGGCAAGATTAATTATATGTAAGCAATAATATTTAGTTTGTTATTTTACCAAATTTATAAAAATATATTCAATTAAGATTTAATGGAAGGCTAAATGAATTTATTTGGTTGACTTTTAAATAAATAGTAAATAAAATGGTTGAATATTATAAGTAAATCTATTTTTATACAATTTAAATTTATGAGATATTATATAGTAGGTCATTAGGCTTGATACCTCTTTTAAACTTTTGAGAAGTAAATATGCTCAGTTTATTTATTATACATATTATTATAGCTAGTGAAGTATTAAAATATGTATAAGTGTATGCAAGAATCTTCAATTTAATATAGATATTAGTAAAAATTAAAAAATATATTCAAAAAATTTGACTTTAAGTTTATAAAATTTTAAATTTTTTAATTGTTATTTTTAATGATATCTCACTATTAATAGACGATTAAGTATCTTAAAGCATCTTCTTTTAATTATTTAATAACCTAAATTGTATTATGCAAGCTTTAGTAGAGTCTTATAATGAATTCTGTAAGTGTATTAATCCATTTATTTTTCCCCCTACAAATCATCTGTGTCTTCAAAGACTGCTCCTCTTAATTAGTATTTACATTATATATTGCCAATTATATTTATATCAAAGTTTTTGAAGGCCATATAATTCTTATAATTTTATATCTTTCAAACTGTTCATTCAAAATATTTAATCATACTAAAATCAATGTCAATATTCTTTGAAAATTAATTAATAAATTAATATCAATCAGAGTCTAATAACTCTTCAACATGTTCTAAATTATCTGGTAATATTTCTTTGGTTAACCATTTTTATAAGATCATTGTGATAAAAGTAATACTATTTATAGAGAATAAAAATAAGTAATAATTTAAAAAATATAATGTAAAATTAACTGTAACATTTGCTTTATATATTCATTCAAATTTAAAAAAATTAAATATTCTATAAAGAATATAATTAAGATGAGGAACAAAAAATTTTAGTCAGTAACTTTATTCAGGAATAGGTATATTTAATTAATTTTGAGATAATAAAATTAAAAAAAAACTTTCAAAAATAAAAAATTAAATTATTTATAAAATACTAAATTTTTTTCAAAATATTTTTTGTTTAGAAATTTCATTCAATTTTGTTTATGTAAACTAATAAGTTTATTTGAATATTTTCATTACAATTAATTTTAAAATTTAAAACAAAGTATCAAAATAGTTAGTTACTAATATGAAATTTAAATTTAATGCAATCATATATTATAAATTTATCTATCATACAGCTTGTTATCTATTTTCCTAACTAAATGCAGGATAATCAGTGTATCCTCTAGCTCCACCTGTGTAGAAAGTAGTGGGGTCAGCATTCAAATTGAGGGGATAGTTGTTTTAAATTCTAACTGGGAGGTCTGGGTTGCAAATACCTAAGTAGCCAAATGCAACAGCATCTAAAGTACCTTACTAGACTAATTTAGTTCCTTCATCTACAGAAATACCTGTGTTTCCTACAAATGGTGTCTTCTTTAATAGAGGTCTCAATGTTTCATAAAAGTTTGGTATCTAATAATCAGGGAGTTATCTACCAGGTTTTTCTTTTTTAGGATCAACTGGACCATGTCTTTTTACTTCAACAAATTGAAGACCTTTCTTGTCAAGTTAAGGCAAGAGATAAGATAAAAGTTATAAAGGGTTAGAGTCATACATATCACTAAATCTATCTGTTGGAGAAACTCTCACACTAACATTTTCAGCACTGAAACCATCAATAAGTCTATCAACAGCTTCAAGTAGGAATCTACTTCTGTTTTCAACACTTCCACCATATTCATCTTTTCTTTGATTAGTTCCATCTCTAAGGAATTAATCGACAAGATACCCGTTAGCACCATGTAGCTGGACACCATCAAAACCTGCTTATTTTGCTAATACAGCTGAATTGTGGAATTCCTCTAATATTTATTAGATCTAAGATTTAGTCAATTCCTTAGGTGTTTCATAAGGTTTTTAAGTCAAAAAATCTATTCCATTAATGGCTATTGGGGAGGGAGCTACAGAATCAGCACCTAAAATGGCTTTATTTCCAGAACGACCTACATGATAAAGCTAAATAGAAATCTTGCCACCACTTTAATGAACTTTCTCTACAACCCTCTTCCATGCCTCAAGGTGTTTACCGTTAAAGAGAGCACCATTTCCTTTTGATTAAATTGGTAAAATAAGATTTTATTTATTTAAATAAATATATATATAGAATTACCTGGATAAGTGTTTGCATAAGGATTGATAAAACTTGCTTCTGTAACAATAAGTCCAAAAGATGATCTTTAACTGAAATATTCTGCCATAATATCAGTAGGAGTACCATCTAATTCACCTCTCATTCTAGTCATTGGAGCAAGGATGAATCTATTTTTAAGATTTAATTTTCCTAAAGTTATTGGAGTTAACAAATTCTTCATTTCTAAATAATGCTTTATTTATTTTTTGGATATATAGTTTTATTTTATTTTTTGCTATTAAATTTTATATTGATTCAAATTAAATATTTCGGATATTATTAAATTATCCTCAAACATTATTTCTGGAATTATTCTTTTTGATTTTTGATTAAATCTAAAATAGATTCCCTATTAAATTACCACACAAAATATTGTTTTTATAAAAATTAATTTGATTAAACCAAGGATTACTAATCTGAAGATTGTAAGTCTTCATTTAATTATTAATGATAAGAAATTTTCTACAAAAAATTAAATGTAACAAAGTACCAAATTTAAGTACCATTTTTTTTAAGTAATGATAAGAATTTAATTGTCTTTGAATCTTTATCAGTAAAATGTCTTCTTCATAAAATACAATAAAATAATATTGTAAATGTTTTTGATTGAATAGCAAGTATCTTGGTAAAACTTTTGTTTTTAAACAAATTATTACAATAATCTTAAATAAATCTCCTTTCATTTCCTTAATTAAAAAACACAACGAATTAATTTCCATTAAAATAGAAAAACGCAAGCATCAAGATTTGATAATCGCTATTGCTAGCGTTTTTATCTGATTAATTTGCAAATTAGCAAGGCTTAATCTTTTTTTATTAGCAAATAATACACTTTGCATCAATAAAAATCAAAAATTAGAAGTTAAGCTAAGTAATTTATTAAAATAGAAAAATATCGGATGTTTGCTAAGAAATTGCTTTCATTTGATTTACAGATTTAAAATAATAGTATTTAAAATACTCATAATATCAAATTTATATTTGAATAATTTATTTTTACTTATTTTAAAACTTAAAATTTCTAAAATGCGCCAGATTAATATATGTAATAATATTTTAGATTGTTATTTTACCAAAATAATAAAAATATATTAAATTATGATTTAGTAGAAGGTGAGTTACATAAATTTGGTCGATTTTAAAATAAATAGTAAAATGGTTGAATTTTATAAGTAAATCTATTTAAATACATTTTAAATTTATGAAATAATACAGTGTAGGTCATTAGGCTTGATACCCCTTTTAAACTTTTTGAGAGGCAAATATATTCAGTCTCATATATCTAAAATATTGACAATTTTAGAGCAGGGGTCTCAAGTCTAATGACACACTCTGTAGTTTGCTAAAATTTAAAAACGTCTTTATATAAATAGTTTTTAAAAAAATTAAATTTATTTATGAATGCAATTTATTATTATTATTATTATTATCTGCTTTATAATCTCTGGAATTAAATCAAATAAATTTAATTTGTTAAAATAAATTTTGGAAAGATATTCACAATATTTTTAAATCAAATTAATTGATTTGAGCTTCTTTCTATTTGCTTTTATATTTTTATTATTCTTCTTCTATCTCAAAATTATATTTATTATTCTTCTATCTCAAAATTAAAAGTATTTATTATTCATCATTCTAAAATATAAGATATATATTTAGCACTTTACAATATTAAAAATAAAGCATTGATATTGGATTTTTTGAGCCAATCACATCTAAAAAGAATTGTTTTTATTAGCAACATCCTAAAAAACTGATCTTATTTTAAGTCTGAATTTTAAATTATAAAATAATGTATAAGATTCATAATATATATAAGGAAAATTATTTAAAAATTATAATAATTAAGATGGAGGTTTAAATAAAAAAGAGAGATGCATTTGTGGGATATAATCTATTAATATTTAATTATAAAAAAATTAATTTAAAAAAGAGAAATAGTTTGATTTTTAATTACGAATGTATTTGATATTAGCTAAGTTAATAAAAAATATTAAATAAATATTTTAGGGATATCAGAATAATTAAAGAAATGAATCATTAACCAAATCGTGAGAATATCGAAATAAATGAATGCAGAAAAATTCTCAGCAATTTTTAATTAGAAAATTCAAATAAAGATCTATTCATCTTTTTAGCTGGAATATCTTATGCTTAAAGCTAAATGAAAAAAAATGAATTGAATGAATTTACTTAATTACTTATGTAGTTCTCTTTGTAGTGCAAAAATTCAAATAACCAAACGAAAGCAGATGAAATCTTCTATTTTCTGTTGAATTACAAGTCATAAGACCCTCTGGATTTCATAAAAAATAAGTGTTAAAACTAAATTAAAAAGGAACTAAAATAAAAGCCATTGTTAATTTTTGATGGTGTAAATTATTTTAATAAATTAAAAAATTAAATCGAAATAAGAAATCTATTTTTTTCTATTGTATTTTATTATTAGATAGATACATTTTTTTGCTCTTTTTTTAAATTAAAATTTGTAAAAATAAATAAGGAGGAAATTCCCATCAATAATACGATAATAGTAAATAAATATATCATTGATAAAGTAGAAGAAAACAAAGAAGAATTATAATAAAAAGTAGAATTAGTAAATTAATAATAAAAAGAAAGAAAAGAAGAAAATGATGATGAAGAAGAAGAAAAAGAAGAAGAAAGAAAGCATGAAATATTTGAAAAATAACTAATAAATAAATAAAATACATAATTATGCAAAGTCTGTTATGAATAAGATAATCAAAAACAAGTTTTTTCTCTTTCATGCTGCTATAACTAATTCCATTAAACATGCTTATAAGAATGCTTTACTGCTTAGATGAGTCAAGGTATATCTCCATTTAAATGTCCTAACTTTGACTGCAATTAAGATGTTAAGGAAAATGAAATACTAATAATTTAAAGATACAATTAATAAATATAATCTAGCATATTTAACGAAGGAAGCATTAATGTAAATCGAATTTTAGATTAAATAAATATTTATAATTTTTTTAAGTATATGAATTCTAGTATTATGAAATCATTTGAAATTGAAGAAAAATAGGATATTTTAGAATAAAGTGTAAGCTTAAAAAAAGAAAATTTAAAGCTGAACTGTAAGATATGTATTTTAGAAATGGATGAAAATTTTATTTAAACTCTTTAATGTGGACACAAATTCCATAGAGATTGCTTAAAAACATACTTTAATTATGAAATAAATCAAAGAAAGTTTCCTCTTAAATGTCCTTAGCAAGAATGTTTGTAAGAAACATATCAATAAGTTGTGAAAGAAATATTAAATGAAGAAGATTATCAAAAATTTGAAAATTTTTAGTTATTTAATTACATCGACTTAAACTAATCTTAAGTAAAATGAATAAATGATTCATTTATTTGTTAATTTAAATTTTAACATTTTTATTTAATAGATTTAATGGTGCCTAACTCCTGATTGTGAATATGCTTTTATTTAAGAAAAAGACTTAAATCAATTCAATTGCCCTAAGTGCAAGAAGGATTACTGCTTAGCTTGTAAATGTGAGTTTCATGAATATTTAACATGTGAATAATATTAAATATCCAAAAATAAATTAGTAAATAAATAAATATTAAAATTTGATATTTCAGCATTAAAATAAATCATTTTGTTAATAGCAAGATAAGTAATTTGAAGATTTCGCAAAAGATAAGAATTTCAAGAAATGTTCTTCATGCAAAATGTGGGTAGAAAAAAATTAAGGGTATATTTATTTATTTAATAATTTAATTGATTTTAATTCATTTTTTTTAATTTAAAGCTGTAACCATATGACATGCAGATGTGGATATGAATTTTGTTATTTATGTGGAGGACCTTAAAATAATTGTGATTGTAGTAAATAAACTTAGATTAATTAAGGAAATAACCTATTACTTAATTTTGTCCAAGAAGGTTTTGCCTAAAATATTTAATAAGAATAATAAATAAATATTGCTAATAATAATAATAATAATTAAAGTAATGCTTAAATATATCAATAATAGTCATTTTAGACCATAGAAAATTCTTAATTTAGTTAAAATAACTTTTTGAGATAAAATACTTAGAGTTAACAATAATAGTTTTAACTTTAAGAGAATAATAATAATAATAATAATAATAATAATTAAAGTAATGTTTAAATATATTAATAATAGCCATTTTAGAACATAGAAAATCCTTAATTTAGTTAAAATAACTTTTTGAGATAGAATTCTTAGAGTTAACAATAATAGTCATTTCAGACCATATAAAATCCTTAATTTAATTATAATAATTTTTTGAGATATAATTCTTAAAGTTAACAATAATAGTTTTAGCTAAAAGATAATTAAAATACTCAATAATAATAATAATAGAAAAATAAGATACAAAACAGTAATTCAAAAATTAATCAAATTTAACTAGAACAAATGCTTTAATTTAAAGGCAAAAATAATAATTTTTAGGTAATTAATTTGAGAGAAGGAATATGAATATAAATATAAATATGAATATGAACATGAACATGCCAAATGATTAATATACAATAATTTAAAATTAATAATAATTTTAATATCAACCATAGCAATAAAAATTAGTTAATAAGAACGGTTCACTTAATTCACAATTATTTAAAAATTAATAAACAGATGAAAATAATATTTAATAAGCTAACTATCCAAAATTTCCTTTGTAAAAAATAAATAATTTAAATTAAATAAATACATCTGAAACTTATAATGAAGAAATACACACTAAAAATTAAAATTACTCATCTAAAGCGAATAGCTAAAGGAATAACTTCAACACTCTTAATGAAGTAAATGAAAAAAATCATACCTAATCTACAGAATACACACAAACAAAGTTTAATTTAAATAAATATAGTAATTAACCTTTAAAAACAGAGAATCCATAAAGTAGTATTGTTGGACCTAAGAGAAGTTAAAAAATGATAGTTACTGAAAACAATATTTAATAATCTAATTATCCAAAATATCCTTATTAAAAAATAAATAACTTTGATTAAATAAATACATCAGAATATAATGATGAAGAAATTACATACACTAAAAATTAAAATTAAACATCTAAAGCAAATAATTAATTTAACTTAAATTAAAACTTTTCTCCTAATAGCTAAAGGAATAATTCCAACTCTTTTAAAAAAGTAAATGAAAAAAACCATACCTAAATTACAGAATACATACCAATATAGTTTAATTTCAATTAATCTTCTAATTAGCCTTTATAAAATGAGACTGCGTAATTTATTAGTTTGGATGAATGAAATTAATTAAATAAATAAACAAAAAAATTTTAATTCATTTTTAAATTTATAATTATAAAAAATTGTTTTCTGTTAAAGTATTAATTTTTCTGTTTCGTAGTAATAGTATTTATTTTTAGCATATTATAGGATTATTCATAGTTTTTAATTATTTTCATTAAATTTTATTCTAAGAGCATTTTTAACATAAATAGAGTTTATGAAATGACTGAATTTTATTGATTTTGCTCATTTTTATTGTTTTTATTACTTTATACTAAAGAAAATTATATTTAGAATTATTTTTGTTTTAAAATAAAATATTTGAATCGAGATGTATTAAATATTAATAAAATATTTGAATCAAGATATATCTAATAATAAATAAATAAAAAAGGATTGCTTTATGAAACTTTTAATTTTTGAATGTTTTACATACATATATTTGCTTTGAATATTTAATATGTGTTAAATAAAGCTTGATTCATTAGATAATATGAAGAGTGTGTGTTTTAAATAATTAAGAAGATTTTACAAAAAAGAAACTGAGCATTTTAATAATCATTCAATCAATCAATTAGTGATATTGATTAATGAATGGAATTATTAATAATATTAAGTTCTTTTAAGTATATATTGATAGTAAAAACTAATTAAAAGAAACAATTATTGATAATTTAATATTTATATTTGAAAGTGGAATAAATTAAATAACAATCAATATTTTTTCAGCAGAGTTTAAATAAGTATTTATAATAAGTTCGTTGATAAGGACATATAAATTATCAAGAACGGAATAGAGCTCTCATAAGTATTAATATAAGTCTATAACTTTATTTTGAATGTCAAATTAATAAGATCAATTCGGAGGAATAGAATAATAAGCATTTGAAGTCTTAGAAAGAGAATTTCAAGAAGTTTTGAATGATTTAGCTGCTGATTAGAGCTTAGATCGTTTCAGATAGGAGTTTGAAAAGTTTCATAGAGCTTTGAAAGTTTCACAAGAAAATGAAAAGCGTCTGTTGGCTAAATGCAGGGAATATACAAGTGATATAGGAGCTCATACAGCTAATTTGTAAGGAGCTCTCAAAATGACCCAAGAGGATAATACAACAATTGCTCATTTGAAGAGTGAATTAGAAAAGACATACAAAATTCTTGAGCTTTCAAAGGATAGAGAAGAAAAGAGCAAACAGAAGATTGAAAATTTAGATTTGGAAATTAAAAATTTGAATTAATTGATAGAAAGAAGCTCAGCTGCTAACAGCGGTTAAACAACAACAGTAGCAGATCTTTTAACTGCTAAAGAAGAATTGACTAAGGGAAACAGACTTCTTGAGGAGTAAATCAAGGATGCAAAAAGCTAGTTAGAATTTTTAGAAAAAAGTATTGCAATCGCTGAAGATGCCAAATTAAAAAACCAAGAGGCCTATTAAAATTTGCAAAATGAAAAGCAAGATTAAGAATAAAAAATGAATGTACATGATGAAAAGAAAAAATCTTTGTAAAAACAATAGGAAGATTATAAGAACAATAACGACTAAGTCAAATAAAAGATAAAAACCCTCACTAATAATAAAGTAAAATTGACCAAAGAAATCGATGAAAACAAGAAGGTTGCCAACTTGCAAGATTAAGAAATAAAGGAATTCAAAAGCAAAATCATGAAATTAGAAGTTTAAATTGAAGAAATCAAGAGTCGTAAAGGAACTTTAGAAAAAGAGTTAGAAGAAAGAGAAATTAATTTAGAAGTTATAAAAGTAAGCTTTTGTTTCTTGAAACTTTAATCATTAAGTTTATTAAGATAAATAATTAGCAAAAATATTTTAAATTTTGGTTTGACTGGACATATTTTTATCAGTTAAATAGAATTTTTTAATTAATAAATGTTATTGTTTCATTTATTTTTTATAATTTATTTGATTGAATTTTGATTATTTTTAAAAAGCAAAAAATTGATCAAGATGAAAAAATCATTAAGTATGAGCTCAAGTTTATTTAAGAAAAAATGGCCAAAAAAAGGCAACTTTTATCTGAGATTGAAAATCTTGATACAATAAAAGTTGAAGCAGAAATAATTAAAAACTTGACCGAGCAAGGTATAAATTATCTTGAGTCTGAAATCAAGGAAGATAAAAAACTTGCTTCTGAGGGCAGAAGCATTCTTGAGGAGCTTAGAAGAAACAGAGATATTCTCCAAAAGGAAATTGACAGAGCTGATAACAACAACAAGAAGTAAGAAGAGGAGCTCATTTAGAAAGAAAAAATAGTCAAAGAGAAGAAAAACGAGCTATCTGGTATGAATAAAGAGATGGATAAATTCAATTATCATATTGCATAACTCAAAAAAGAAAAGGAAAAATATGCAGTTCAAGTAAAACTTTTTATTAAAAATCAATCAATTAATCATTAAATTATTTTCTATAAATAAAAAGGCTGCTGCTGCTAATGCAAAGTACTTCCATGCTTTAGAAGAAATAAAATTGAAAGATAATTTAATTTCTGAATTCCAAAAGAAGAACATCGAAACATAAGCTAAGCTTAAGTAATAATAGAATTTATATGAAACAGTCCGTTAAGAGAGAAATCTCTATTCTAAAAATTTGACTGAAACTCTTGAGGATTTAGAAGAAATTAAGAGAAAGTAAAAGATAGTTAACCATCAAATCTCTTAGTTAAAGGAAGAAATCGATTCCAAACAAAAGAAACTTTTATAAGAACATATTAATCATAAGAAAAAAGATGATATTAGCAAGGAGCACACAGCTTAAAGCTAAAAATATAAAAAGGAAATCAATGAGAAAGAATAAAAAATTAAGGCATTCTAGCAAGACATTGCAAAGCTAAGATTTATGATTCAAGAATCAGAACAACAAAGATAAAAGCTGCATGAAGAATATGAATTGGTTGTCGCTGAAAGAGATATTTTGGGTAATTAAATTTTACGTCCAATTAAAATTATTTGATCATTATAAATTAAACTAGTTTTATTATAAATTATTTTTTAAAATGCATTTAAATTTTAAATTAAATATAGGAACTCAACTTATCAGAAGAAATGCAGAAGCTGCTCTTTTATATGAAAAGATTAAAATCAATTAATCCACATTGAAGAAAGGTGAAATATAGTATTAAGAGAGATTAGGTGATATAATTGTTTGGAAAAGCAAAATTGCAGACTTGATCAACTAAATCAAAGAATTTAAGGCTTAAGCTAATTCTATCGATGATATGAAGAGAGAAATTCATAATCTTTCAAAGGAGCTCATCGAAGAGAAGCTTAAAGTCAAAGCTCTTTCTGAGGAAATTTAAAATCCCATGAATGTTCACAGATGGAGAAAGTTGGAAGCAACTGATTCTGAAACCTATGAGTTGATGACTAAAATATAATCTCTTCAAAAGAGACTAATCTTAAAAACAGAAGATGTAAGATAATATTATTTAAAGAAAATATGTAACAATTTTCACAAATTAATCTTTAGGTTATAGTAAAAGAAAAAGTCGTTCTCAATAAAGAAACAGAGCTAAAGAAGCTGAAATAAGAAATGAAAAGACAGCCAGGAGCTGAAGAAGAAAAATTAATCCCAGTTTATTAGGAATCACTTAAAGAAAAAACAAAGCAAATGAGAGCTATGAATGGAGAATTGACAATGTACTAAAGTCATCTTGCAGAATATAAACTTGAAATTGATCGTCTCACAAAAGATTTGTAGGATTCTAAAAAGAAATTCTATGAACAGAAGAAAAGAGAACAATAATAATACGAAGCATAACAAACTTAGTAAAAAGCTATGGCAATACAAATCAACTTACCAGATAAAAGATTCACCGGTGGTGGTTTTAACTTAGCTATCTATAACTGATTCATAAAAATAAAATTTATATAAATTATTTTTGTAGAAATAAATTTGTAGATATGTTGATAAATAAATAAATAATTCAAAAATATTTACATTGAAACTTCTAAAAGCATTCATTCATATTATTATTAAAGAGAAAAAAGTCCTTTAAATTAAATAAGAAAATTAAAAATAGCAAGAAACGTTTCAATAATTTAACATTTTATAGATAAAAAAGAATTTATAAAAATAAATAATTAATCAAACGCAATTATTTTTTATCCAGTGTTTAAAATAGTAGGGAATTTTCTGGTAAATTCTTCAAAAAAAGGAAATATTTTAAAAATTATTTATACAAAAGAGGAAGGAGTGAGAGGAAAAAAAATTTTAAAAGCAGTCAAAAAAATTAATTTTTTTCTTAGATTTGGTGGCAGTTTCAGTATTAAAAATAAATAATTATTTATAAAAGATACATTAAATAAACAAAAATAATTAAAATAAATTTATTTATTAAACAAATATTTATTTTTTGATATATTTTGATATATTAATTGAAAAATAGTAACTAAAATTAATGGTATTTTGGAAAATTAAATTTTCTGAATAAAAAAAAATTAAAATGTTTGCTAAGTCTAAATAAGTTTCTAAGCTAATTTAATTAAAAAAAACTTTCTTTGCTAAAATACTGATTTTAAATAATAAATTTATTTTTTTTAATTATTTTAATTTATTTATTAGCTAGCTAATGCAATTTTCTCAAATTTACTTTATATTTTGGTCATTAATTGATTTTTGGAGCCAATTTTTGCTAAGATTTATTATTGTTATAGATTGCTAAGGATTATTTTTAAATTCAAGGATACATCAATTTTTTATAGTATCTGATAATTTCTCTTTTTTATCATAAATTCCTGATAGCTAATTTTTGTATTAATATTAATTAAAAAATAAACTTATTTCTTTAAATATGAGCAGTAAAACAAAATCTCATAAAAACAAATCTTACTCATTAAAATATATCCTAAGAAGCTATCTTGAAATTGCATAGTAATCTCTGAAGACTCTTCCTGCGTAATTATTTATTCAAATATGAGATAGTTATTAATAGTTTTTTAAAACAGAAACGGGTATAGAAGTAGATCTTAGCTTTTAAATGAGTGTCCCAAATAAATAGCAAACATATTAGAAAAAATGCAAATAGGAATTGAAATTTTTGAACTAATTATTACTCATTTTTAGTCAGAATGTCCACTTCAAGCTATAAATGTAAATAAAATTAACTTTTAAATATGATTCTTATTCTTTTTTACGTTTTTAAATAGAAAAAGATAAGATCAATTTAAAGTACTCTAAATGATGGAAGCAAATAACTATTTAACAAAATTGTTATTCCCTATGTTTATAATCAAGCTTAGGGCGAGAATGAAAAAATCCCTATCTTTAAAACTTATTTATCTGGTCTATTTTAGGACTTAAATTACAACAACTATTTAATGGGAAATCAGCAATACCCTCTCATTTTAGATGATTAAATTGAAAATTAGGGAGAAAAAGACCTCAAAAATTCATAGAAATAGTATGAGTTCTTATTTAATCGTAAAGTTTTGCAGCTCCATTTTCCAAAATCAACTAAATAAATTAAGTAAATATGAATTTTTTGCCTTGAAAAACTATTTTTTATCAATTAAATTATAAAGGAGAAAAGGACCTTAAATGATAGTACATTTCGAAGATTTTTAGCTATACTTTGAGTTAAGACCTTGTACTTATTAAAGAGATCAATAAAGAGATTTACTTCTACTTTATTAATAAGTTAAGATTGAAAAATGTTTGCAAACACATGAATAGCGAATAAATGAAATCATGAGACAAGTAATTTATTTTTTCTAATTTTAAAATTAATATTTATATTTGATGTAATATATTAGAAACTAAACTTCATGTTAAGTTAGTAGACAGAAAAATATTTTATTTTATACTTAGAATACCTTTATAGGAGAATTGGATATGGTTATTTCTACTTGGAGAGGATTAACCAATATATTTAGCAAAATAAATAATATTTTGTGGATGTTAAATATTAGTTCAATAACATGAATTTAAGATTTTATTATGTTAAATAATATGAACATATGAATGAGATCATGGGTGAAAATGGATAATTTTAAGCATCTTTATCAATTAATAAGCTTAGCTTTGACTAGTTCATAAAATTTTAAGAGAAAAAAATAAAACAGAGCAAGTTTAAAACATCTAATTTACCAGCCAAAAGTTTAACTTAAGCTAATAATTGCAGCAGCAATGATCAAAATGTAGATGAAAACAATAATTCAGAAGATATTCTTTAAATTAATATTTTTGGTTCAAGATTTAATAGCTTAGATAAGCACGAAATAAGAATTCCTGATATTTACAAATTAAATGAAGATATCAATGTTATTATGAAATATATTTAGCATTCAGTCTACTCACTGAGTAAATCAAATACTGCATTTGCAAATTTTAATCTAAACTTGTTTTCAAAATCATATTATTAACTTATTGAAAAATATCCTTAGATATGTATTAAAAAATAAGGGAAAGCCGATTTTATCATCTTTCCTTAGTATTTTGTAAAAGTTAAAAAATTCAAAAAAGATTGTCAAAAGTTTTATGAATTTAACGAGAAAAATATAAGAGACAATCATAATCAAGAAGCAGAAAGCTAAGTAGAATTAGAGAGTTAAATGTAAATTTAAGAGTCAGAATAAGAAGATAATATAGAAGAAAATATATTTTTTCTTGGCTTTATAGCTTAGTTTTATATTTACTAAGCACATATTAGCACTATTTATATAAGAAATATTAAAGGATAAAAAATTCACGAAATATGTTCATTTACGAAGAAGCACTTATCTAAATATTACCAGAATTTGATTTGTGTTAAAATGATTATATATATAATATTAAAGAGTTTGAATAATCATTAATATTCTATGACTAATTCAGTGGATTTAAAGTATTACTTTGCATCTAAGCATGTTTTTGTTAACAATTAATCAGGATAAGTCTAAACTATTAAGACTAATATGGATTACTCAGATCCATAACATATATCCATGCTTTTTATAATTATAATCGAAGATTAAAAGCTTAATGAAAAAATAATTGAAGAATTTTAATTTTAAGACCTAGTAAAAAGGTTTTCGTATACTGAAGAAGCTACTGAAGAGGATAAAAAATTCTTATAAAATACCCATCTTCACTCTCGTTCTCATTATGAAAACTCTCTTAAGGATAATAATATTTCATATGAAAAGTTAGAGCATATTTTCGAGAATTTTATACATTTTGCTAAGTAACTAATTAGTAGCGAAACTTATCTTTATAAAGATGCATTAGCCAAGACATTTAAATGTGATTATCAATAACTATAAATTTAGGCGAATATTGGCTAATGAAATTAACAAAATAGAAAATAAAAATAGCCTTCAAATAAAATTAATTATTTTTTTTTTACCTTTTTTAAGAAAATTTTCATAATTAAAAATAAAAAAATAGCTTTTTAACAAAAATTTTTTTCTAAATTACATTTTTGATTAAATTTGTTATTATTTATACACTCTGTAAGAATATAAGAATAATAGATCTAATCTATTTTGATAATATAATAAACATTTATATATAAAGTTAAAAGAAAATCAATAAAAAAAATATTTAATATATCAAAAAGAAATAATAAAGAGATAAATATAATGTAAATATTATAATGAAATAACAATAAAGCATAAATATTATAAATCTTTTATTAACTAATAAAAAAAATAAATAAACATTAAGAAAATTTTCATAATTAAAAAAATATAGCTTTTTAACAAAATTTTTTTTATAAATTACATTTTTGATTAAATTTGTTATTATTTATACACTCTGTAAGAATATAAGAATAATAGATCTAATTTATTTTGATAATATAATAAACATTTATAAATATATAAAGTTAAAAGAAAATCAATAAAAGAAATATTTAATATATCAAAAAGAAACTAATAAAGAGATAAATATAATGTAAATATTATAATGATTTAACAATAAAACATAAATATTATAAATCTTTTATTAACTAATAAAAATAATAAATAAATTTTAAGAAAATTTTTCATTTATTTTTTGATTTTTTTCTTTGTGCTTTGTCTTTATTTTTATCATTTTTATTTGTATTTTCTTGCTCTTCTTCATCTTCCCACTCAGAATTATCATCTTCTTCATCTTCATCATCATCTTCTTCTTCAGCAAAAGGATCGTCTTCAATATCTAAAAGAAGTTCATTTTTAATCATTTATTGCCATTCTTCTTCGGTGACAAGACATTCATCCAAAATTTATTCTAATAATTTTTAGTCCATATCTTTACCGATAAAGACTAAATTAATTTCTCTGTCTCCAATTATTGGATCCCAGGTCTTTTTGAGCTCTTCATAATCTGGAACTAATTTTTATAGCTCTTCATTCAAGGCAATGCCAAATTTGCCTTCAGGTTGAATCTAATTTATAATTCCAGAATGTTACCATCCCCAGAAATCTTCTTTGTTATTTGCAATCCAAAAGAAACCCTTTGATCTCCAAACATTTTTGAAGGGTCCTTTTTTCTTTAGTTCAAGAGCCTCTTCTCTTTATTTTTTATACTCAAGAGCTTCTTCCTCAATTTATTTTTCTTCATCAGCATCCAACTAATTTAAAAATTTTAATCAGTTAGTGAAATTATTAAAAATTAATTTTTTATTTTACCTCTTTTTGATCTTATTCTGAAACAAGCTTTGGGAAAGGAGAAGGTTTGGTTAATAATTTTTTATTTTATTATTCTTCTTAATTGATATTTTTTTTATCTTCCTCTTTTTCTAATGCTTCAGTGCTTTTATTTATATTCAGGTTTTCTAAAGTCTCACTCTAAGTTTCTTCAGACTCTTGACTTTTATTATGTTCTTTATCTTAGTCTTCTTTTACATTGGTTTTTTAGTCTTCTTCAACTTGGTTGTTTTCATCTTCTAAGTTTTAACCAAATTATCCAAAAGTTTTTAGATAACAATAAAAATTTTAATCTAGAAGTTTGAATATTCTTAAATTGTGAAAAGGTCTAAGTCTGCGGTAGATGAAATGACTGATACCAAATTCCACAGTTTCAGGAACGAGTTGATAGCGATCAGTACCTAACCATTTTGTATTTTCAGCAGCTTTGTCAAAGTCAAATAAACCAGTATTAATAATTTATTTTAAATCTATATCACAATAAGAAGACTCGATAACTATAGCATCCTTGTTAAATTTTTTAATAGCAGCCATGACAGCTTCTTTTTGTTCTTTTGTTGCTAAGTCAGTCTGTTTACATAAATTTATTTATTATAAATATGGTTAAAAAATGATTCATGAATAATTTAAATTTATTTATTTCTAAAAATAAATAGATTTATTTTTGTATTTACCTTGTTCACGATGATGACATTAGCAAATTCTAATTAGTCAACCATCAACTCTGAAACTGTTCTGATATCTTATTTTTGAGGTTTTTCTTCAACAAATTTCTCTGGAAGTGACTCATGAGTATTGAACATTTCAAAGAAATTGGTACAGTCAACTACAGTGACACAAGTATCTAGGGTAGCTATATCCTTTAAACTATCGACATTCATTTCTACTGAATTAAAGGTAAATGTCTCTGCAACCTTGAATTTAATTGTCATATTTAAATATAATTTATTATTTTAATATATTTTTTACTTATAATGGTTCAGAGATACCAGTAGATTCAATGATAAGATAATCAAACTCATTTGATTTAGCAATCTAAGCAACTTCCTTGAGCAAGTCCTCTCTAAGTGTGCAACAAATACAACCGTTTTGCATTTAGACCATTTTTTCTTCAGTTTGAATGAGCTTGCCACCTTTCACAAGCTATGCATCTATATTCAAAGCAGCCATATCGTTTACAATAACTGCACATTTTAAGTTTTGTTTATTTTAAAGGATATGCTTTAGGAGAGTAGTTTTTCCACTGCCCAAGAACCCACTAAGCACAGTAGTTGGAAGTTTTTTAAACTATAATTTAAAATAAATAAAATGATTAAATTTTATTATTACTTGAGATAGAATTAATTAATTAATTAATTAATTAATTACTTCTTTGTTCATTTAGGAAAATGTTTTTCTTAAAAGAGAGAGTGACTCTTTAGTTTAGTTTTTCTAAGTTTTTTTTGAAAGTTGATGATTTTTAATATAATTATTGAGATATAAATCAGGATTCACTCTCTTTTTAAAGTATTAGCTAATACGTCATCTGATTTTCAAAAATACAAAAAATTTACTTAAAAGTAAAGTATCTTTTTAATTTTAGCTCTTAAAAGGAAAAAAATTAAGAAATTTGGAGTTTTTAAAATATCTTTAAATTTTTATTGTTTTATTTTATGTTAATAATTATTTTTTTGTTAAAGTATTTTATGTCTTATTTGGTAATATACTTGACATGGATTCTATGTAAAAATAATAAGCTAGTTATATAATTGCTAACATTCAAAAACTATTTACAAAAGAATCGATCAATCGACTCATGATTATTAAAAAATCATGAGTCAACCCTTTTAATATCTAAGCTAAAAATAATCTGTAAAATATTTATGCAAAAGATAATGATCATGGGTTTATTAAGCATATAATTCATAGGAATTATCAAATTATAAAATATTTTTAAGCTGTTTTTTCTGTATGTATACTAGCAAATAAATATTTCAAAATAAGCTAAAATTATACCAGATGAAATTTTATAAATTATACAAAAATGAATTATGTGTCAAGTATGTATTATTTTATTTCTTTTATATTATAATGATGCCATCAAAAATAAATATCACATAATTTAAACACCATAAATTGAATTATATTTAATTTATTGAAAGCTATTTTTAAGTTTTTGAACAATTTTTACATAAAATTTCATTTAACTTATTTTTTTAATAAATTATTTAGTGAGAATTCTAATATAAAATCTATAAAAGAAATAAGCCGAGTGTATTATTAGTAATAGAATAATAATTTAATATAAAAATTTATGCTGAAATTTAAAATGGAATATAATAGCTAGCTATCAATATTGCTTTTTATATTTTTGAAATCACTTCTTTTATAAATTAAAAATAAAATATTTGCCTTTAGCTAGCTAAATAGATTTGATTGATTATTCAAAATATCCTTTTTTATTCTAACTATTACATTAAATTTTATTTTTTATAGGCAATTTTTAAGTTTTTAAACAATTTTTACATAGAGTTTGTTTTAATTTATTTTTTTAATAAATTATTTAGTGTAAATTCTAATATAAAATACATAAATAAAAGAAATAAGTATTATTTGTAATAGAATAATAATTTAATATAAAATTAATGCTGAAATTTAAAATGGAATATAAGAGCTAGAAATATTACTTTTTATATTTTTGAAATCATTTCTTCTTTCAATTAAAAATAAAATATTTGTCTTTAAATAAATAGCTAAATAGATTTGATTGATTATTCAAAATATCCTTTTTATTCTGATTATTACATTAAATTTGATTTTATTTTATATTGGCAAATACTCAAGTAAGTAACTTATTTTAAGAAAATTAAAATTATATAAAGGAATTTTAAAAATAATTATCCTACGTAATATCTTGAAACTAAGAAGTATAAATATTCTATTATATCTTTCTGAAAATATTGAAGTTATAACTTTCTATAAAATTTGAATTACAAATTTAATGATCAAAACAATTTAGATTGTTTAATGTAATAAAATGAAGTTAAGTGCTTTATTTTATTTTAAAATGAGAAATTTTATATGCCTTTACATTTTGTATAAATAATTTCTATATATAAACAGATAAAATATTTTAAATCCCAAAAAAATGAATGAATGATTATATTAATTTTCTAATTGTCTTTTATTATAATTAATTAGTTTTTATTTATTGTTCGTTCATCGTTTTTTGAATCCATACTTTTTACGTTCATAGAATAGATCCGTTTTTGCAGAACCTAAATTAATAATTTTGGGACATCCATCTCTATCCTTTTCACATTAAACGCATTCTTTACAATAATATGCATCAGAAATACCAGTACCACCGCAAATAACGCATCTTCCTTAGAAAGAACCATAATTACATTCATCACAAACTTTAACTAAACTGCAAGGACGTACATAAGAATCGCATATTACACATAAACCATCGTGCTTTTCACATAATCTGCCTATTGATATACCAGGCTACTTTCTACACATAATAAGATCTGGATGATGCTTAGCCATTTTCCGCTATTTTACTTTAATATATTTGCAAAGCTTATAATTATTAATTAATTATATGAATTATTTAAAATATTATAGCTATTATGTTTAGTGTCTATTTATTAATTTTAATTAACTAGTTTAAAGCTTTTCATAATATTATCTAGTTCTAATTTTTCAAATAATAAAATCTTTGATAAACGCAAATAAATTAGCTAAAATATTTTGAAAAGCAAAATAGTTCAAGATAAATTATCAGTAAGTTAATTTTAAATGAATGATTAAATAACTTCCATTTCTAATAAAATAAAATCTATTTATTCAAAGAAAATATTGAGATTTCTGCCAAAAAATAATAAATAAAAATTTAAAAATAATCAAATAAATTAACTAAGCTGAGTATTTTGATTTAATTATTCCATTCTATTAAAAATCAATAAGTATATTATTGAAAATTATTAAAGCACTTTTTATTTAAGTAGAAATAATTGTTATTCTTTTATATTTGCTATCAATATTTCTATCATTAATTATGTACAAATTAATATATTTTTATTTTAATTTAAATAAATTTATTTATTTATTTGATATTATTTTATGAAAGTATATTAAAAAATTTATTAATATTCACTTTAAATTTATAAATCATCACTTTAATTTAAATAAATTTGTTAATTTATTTGATATTATTTTATGAAAATATGTTTAAAATTTATTAAAATTTACTTTAATTTATCATAATAAAAAATTTGTATGAATTTGAGGAAAAATTTAAAAAAAATATTTTATTTTTGGAAATCAAGCAAATATAAAAATAGTATATATGTATGTATAGTTTAATAACAAGACATATAGCTATGCAATAACAAAATATGAAAGAAAATATTAATTGGATAAAATATAAATAAATCTTGAAGTGAACTATTTTATCGGATGTATGGTTTTAATTCTTCTGATTAATAAGATATGTCACTTAATCTTTGTCACTTTATTTATGTTTTATGAATTCAAAGTTGGGTGCAGTCTTACCTTGAGTAATTTGAATTAAGCGTAAAGTTAATATAACTAAATATATGATAACAAAAGAGTAATTTTAAAAATAGTTAAAACAAATATTTTAAATAGTGAATAAAGTTTTAAATTTAAATATTTTAATTTATTTAAAAAAATATTTTTTTTTAAATCTTAATTATTAGATTATAAATTGAATATTATAATTATAGAGAAGACAATGAAAAATTTAAGAGAAACAATCACCAAAGACAAAATTTTATTATTTTTAATTTATAGTTGTTTAAGAATTAAAAATCAATTAGTTGTGAAAATAAATGTTAAGAGATAAAAATTATTATGAAATTATGTATAAGTAATGGTTATTTAATGATACATAATTTTGTTTAATATGTATGTATCTATAAAACAAATCAATAAATTAGTTTTTATTTCCTTAGTATTTTATCGATTGGTAATGAAAGCTTCAATTGTTTATTTCTTGATATTTGATTTAATACCTTAAAAATAAATATTTCAAAAGGCTTTTTAATAAATTAATCAGCTTATATATATTTACAATTTTAGATTATTAGCAGCATAGATAGATTGCACTAAATAGGATTAATCCCATAAAACATAAGTTAAACAAAAAATATAATTACATTCTTTCATATAGGTTTCGATAATGAATTAGGTAATTGCAGACATAAATATTGTTAATTAAGGATTATTCATTTAACTTTGGTTTGCATTGTTATAAAATTTGCATTTAATGCAAGAATATTTATTTATTTTTATAATTAAAGTCATTCCGTTAAGAATTTTAGTAAACCAATCTCCTCAAGTTGGCAAGAGCAAAATTTAAAAAAGCTATTTTGGAGCAAATAGGGAATAGAGAAAATATTTTGTATGAAGAATTTCTTTTAGTGGCTAAAAAAGTGAGTTTCCGTTTTAGTGATTAAAAGGATATCTTTGCTTTAAAGTATTATTTCAATGCGCATATGAAATTATAAGGAAATGGAGTACCTTTCTATGATTTGATTAATCGCTTAAGAGTAAAAGAAAAAAACAGATAAGAGCAATAGTAAATAAATATTTCAATAGAAAGTTACTTTATTCTTATCTTTAATTACTTAATATAAGTTTAATATACTTTGAAGTACCTGAGTCAAGCAATCAAAACAAATCTAATTATGAAAACGAAGAGCTTAAAAACATGTCATAATCTCAAGCTTTGAACAAATCTCTTCTTTGTAACAGCACAACTTAATCTAGAAGAGGTTCCACACTCTTAGAATCTTCATAAATGAGCAATTCTAAGAATAAATAGTTTAATGGTAATTAATCTATTTAAAAATATATTAAAAAAAAATAAATAAAAGAAATAATTCTATTCATTCTTATTTATCATGCATGCATGTTCAATGCAAATAATAATTATAATAATATTTATTTTACATTATTAAAAATCTTTATTGCAAAATATTTGTTCTGATAAAGAATAAATAAATTCTAAGCAGAAAGCTTTTTAAACCATATAATTAATTGATGACAAACTTATTTATTCATTTTAGTTCAAAAATATAGTTTGCTATCGATTTAGCTTACTTAAACAAAAATGAATATTACTTATAAAATGCAAAATAAAAATTAAAAAAAAACCATTTTTAAATTTAATAGAATAAATGTCAGTAACAAACACAAATAGATAAATTCCGATAGCTATTCTCTAGGAGCTTATAAAAAGCGATGTTTAAAGATCTGATTTAAAATATGTTATGGATTAGTTAAATAGCATGGAGAAAAGTTAAGGAGGTGAGGGCTAAGTTGATACTGATAAGTTTTGGTCTTCTTGCAAGAACTCTTTTGGTCCTTAGTAACAAGAAGTAATGAGGAAAGTAATAAATTATTGCTCTATTGATGGCTATGTAAGTTATGTTAAGCTAGTTGGTTTGAATAATGCTTACAATGAATTAACAGAAAGCGATAATGTCAGTAATCCATAAAATAAAATAAGCGCTTAGCGCGTTCAAACTGAGAACCCAAGACAAAAAAGGAGCTAATCTGTTGCTGGAGACTATGTCTTAACCTAGCCTTATAAAAAATTAAGTATCCCAGAACAAATATAAAACTTCAAAATATATGTGTAAGAAAGAATGAATGGCCCAAAAAACGCTTTTAATGTATTAGATAAAGATCTTAAAGGCTACTTTACCCAAAATGACTTTTTGATAGTATTTAAAAATAGCAGAAGTGAGCTTGGTCATTAAGAACTGATCAATGTTTTTAAATCCCTTAATTCAATATCTAGTAAAAAGTGTGGTCAAATAGATTTCTCTTCCTTTTATTCATTCTTTTAAATGCCTGTTGAAACTTTAATTTAATACTTGCCAGGCGGAAATCTGCATCACCCAAGTCAAAGTATAGAATAGCTACAATAAACTCAACAATTGTATCAGAACTAAAAACTTCTTACTGAATAATCATAAATCGAAGCTATGGCAAAAGATTATTTACCTACACAAGTTTCTGATTATGATGAGAGTCACTAATTTCTTACTCCTCTTAACTAAAAAAAAGCTATCAAAGTAATTAATTAAACTTCTTTAAACAAATATTTATTTTAGTTCATATAGTTTGATTCTCATTCTCCAAACAGAAATCTCATAGGAGAGTACAAGACAATGTACCCGTAAGACTACAGCAACAGTGGAGATAAATAAATAACTTCTTACGAAATGAAGAGAGTTGTAAAAAATAACCCTCTGGTTAGAAATCAAAGACACACAGATTTCAACTACAGAAGAAATGTTGATCCAGTACCCTCCGATATAAATCCAGATTACAGATATGGCATAGTAAAATAATAGGTTGACACTATGCAAAATCTAGTTGAAGGTAATTATGGAAGAGCTTGGTTAGAAAGTTCAATAGCAAATTAAAGGGAGAGAATACAGAGGATTGTAAATTCACGCGTAAACTAAAATAAATTTAGTAAAAATAATATTAATATTTATTAAAATATTTGTAAAAACAGAGAATGTCCCAAGAAAAATCTAATGAAAACACAGCTAATATAATTAGAACTGAATATATAAAAGATGGTATAAATTAAAGTCACCTCAGATCTATTTCAAACTAAAAAGAACAAACAAATAACTTATGGAAAATCACAAAGTTTAGAAATACATAAGGAAAAATAACAACAAATTGGTCACCTGAAGAACAAAATAGATTTCCTGCTAGACTTAAAACAGAAGGATAAGGCTTTAAAAACAATACAGATAATTACTAAGAGCTTCTCGAAGGATTTGTAGTAAATAAAGCTAATCTTATAAAATAAACAGACAGACAAAATAAGTCCGTGTTATATTGAGCCAGTCAATTTACCTACAAACTGTTTTAAAAAAATTATAGCAAAAGTTATAGCTAGTGAAATAACAAACAAAATTGCTTGTAAATAAATTAAATCATAAAAAAACTAATATAAATTATTTATTGTGTACTCAAAATAATGCTTTCTTTATAATGTCAGTTTTCAAAGTTATATCAAATTGTTAAAAAAGAAAGTAATGTGCGAAATTTAAATTGTTTACAATTAATTACAAAAATTTACACAAACAAGTTTTACTGAAAATAAAAGCTAAATCGTCTTTGTTCTTTCTATTATTTACTCTAATATTTGCGTAATCTAAAGATAAATTAATAATTTCAGAAAATTAAAAATTTGAAATTAAAAAACTTTGTATTTATCTATTACAAGTTCCCACCAAAATAAAATCAAAAATAAAATAAAAAAATTGATAAGTAGAACTTACATTTCTTTTTGTTAATCTAATATCTATCTATTTTAATTAGAGTTGTCTATTTCATAAAAAAAAAAAGAAATTTTATAGTTTGGCTATTGTATTTATGCCATATATTTAGTTTGCTATTTAAGAAGAATAATTCTATGTCAAATAAATCTGTATAAATTTATGGTGCAGAATTGTAAATTGAAAATAAAAAAACATTATTTGACGTAATTGTGACTTTTTTTAGTATAGTTGAATACGCACTAACATAATTAGAAGATTTATGCAAAAAAAAAGCGAATTAATTTTTTTGTAATTAATTTAAGAATAATTAATGAATTAAAAATGGAATAAAAGATAGATTTGGATATAACAATAGGAACCTATGATAATTAAGGCAATATAATAGATGAATAAAAACAGAATATTTCCATCAGTATTTAACCTGATTTTAATCAATAATAGTAACAAGAAGAAGGTGAAGAAATAGGGTAAGCAGTTAAAGGTTTTAAAACTACTATCGTATAAACTCAGATAAGTGATGATAAGTGTTGTATTCTAGAAGAAGAATCAATTTAATGATCCAATCTTTTATTTTAACATAAATTTACAAATAAAGAATCTGCTTAAATTAAAGTAGAGATGTTTGTAAGTTTAGGTACTGCCTTAATCAAAATTTAAATTATTCATAGCTCCAAAACTGTTTTTAATGTATGCTGAGTATTAAATATATGAAAGTGTTTACAAATAAATAGTAGTTTTTTCAAAAATATATCAATCATATTTAAAGGCAGCCATTCATTTTTAATGGGTATCAGAAATAACACTCATATGCCCCCTTAAATAAAGCTGCTTTATAAAGATGGAAAATATATCTCTAGAAAACTGAAAAAATGCTAAGTAGAAATAGGACAATATCATTTATGTATATAGAGTATGCTTAATTAGAGATTCATGCACACTTTATGGTTTATGAACTCAGAATAATAAAGGAAGATAATTTAAAAGAGTATAAGCTCACACTTAATCTTATATTTACATTATTACTAAAATATGTTAAACTAACTTATGCTTGTACAATTTAATTGTGTTTCATATTAATTCAATTATTTAAAACTATTTATTTATTAGTACTATTTTTAGAATTTTAACCTAATTTTTATTAATTAGAATAATCAACAAATAGGAAGATAGATAGATAAATAAATAAATAACAAAAAACATTTAATCAAAATTTATTTTCAATAAATTAATTATTGGTTTAAGATTTACTTGGCACTTTGCTTTATTGCTAATTTTCTTAGCTATGATTTCTTTATACTTATAATAATAATAGTGATAAATAAATGTTTTAGACTGGCTAGTAATAAAAAAGTAAAAGCTAGAGCATGTTTGACTAATTTAAATAAAGTAAATTATACAAATTTAAGACCATATTTAATTAACACAAATTATTTTTTTTTCAGTAAAAGTATCTAGATTAAAATATAAAAATTATTTTTTTCGATTGTTAATACTTATTATAGCAGATTTTCAATATTTATGTGCACTCACTACCCATCAATTAAAATATTATTTTAAACAATTCTTTTTTAAAGACAATTAAAATTTTAAAAAAAGTAAAAAGTTAAGAATAAAATATTTAAAATCACAAAAAAAGTTTTTTTATGGTTAAAACTAACAAAATAATTTCATGTTTTGTCAGAATTTTAAATAAAATTATTTACAAATTTAGTTGAGTTCAACTCATTAAATATATATAAAGTAATTAGGGTTTTATTACTCTTTAATTTTAATAAACAAAAAAATTTTCTATGATTTTTCTTTTGTGTAAATATTCTGAGTAATTAATTTGTTTACTATGATTCTAGAAATTAGATTTATTAAATAGAGGTTTTTTTTTTAGTTCTGAAACAATACTTTTATTCAAAAACTAAAAAAAGACTTAATTATGAATAGTAAATAATCTAAAATATTTTTTAAATACATTCAATTTTTTAAATTATTTTATTTAAATTTAATAATGAAATTTATATAAATTGGAAGAATTCAGAATTTATTTCTGATGAAATGTGCAATTTAAATGATGTTTCTAATAATAGAAGATTTAGAGAAGGTTTTTAGTTCAGCTTTCAAAATTATTTATGATGAATTTTTGTTGCAAAGAAAGATATAAGAAGAAGAAGTAATTAATATTTGTAAATAAACAATTAAATTTAAATAAAATAATTAGATATATTTATTATTAAATACCTAACAAAATTAGTATGGGAATATTAGCTGTTGCTTTAGTTTTGATTGTGATCAAAAAATTGTACAATTGGATTCAAATTAAGCTAGTCAAGCCAAACTTTGAAGGCAAGGTAGCCAAAAATTACTTATTGATTGGTTATTTATTTATTAATAAAACCAAATTACATTATTTGACATTACTAACTATTAGATTTATTTGAGAAGGGCCATAATTATAATTAATTTAAATAACAATTTGTTTTAAAAAATAAAAAAAAAGACTGTCTGGATCACTGGCGCGTCATCAGGTATAGGAGAATAACTTGCAAAAGATTTTTCCAGATTAGGAGCTTCATTGATCATTTCTTCTAGAAAGATTTAAGATGTAATAATTTAAATATTTGTACTTAAAGTAGATTTTTTAGCATGTTGATACAGAAATTAAAAAACAAATTAGATATAATAAATATCTTCATTATATATAATAAACAGATATTTTTAGAATATAATTATAAGCATATTGCTTGTTAATGTAAGTAACTCAAAGCAGTTTTTAGAAAAGAAATTATATATATAATTATTTTCTCAAATAAAGAAAGAAAAAACCCTTTTTTTTTGGATTAAGTGGGAGTTAAAAATATATGATGCATCCCTATTCATTGTTCAAAGAGCTAAAGTGATTTTTTTAAATAAATTAGTTAGAAAAAGTAAAGAGCTAATGCAAAGATCCTTCTAAGGTCACTGTTTTACCTTTAGATATGAGTAAAACTAAAGAGGTTATAAAGTAAACTGAAGATTTCATTAAGGATCTTGAAAAGCAAAATAAAAAACTTGATATTGTTATCGAAAATGCAGGAGTTTCTATGAGATCTGAATTTAAGGATTATTCATACGAAAATCACGAATACATGACTAATCTAAATTACAATGGACCTGTAGCTCATGTCAAGGGTTTGTTGGATCATTTTATAAGAAACAAATCTGGTCATATCGTCTTGATTAACAGTATTGCTGGTCTCCTTTCTCCAGGCATGAGAACCAGTTATGTAGGATCCAAGCATGCATTAAGAGGTTTCTTCGATTCTCTTAGAGCTGAGGTAATTATTTCTAAGCTATATAATCAAATAATATAAATATTATTATTTTGAAACTATTAGAATAAATATTCAAATAATTATTTTTATCATTTAAAAGGTTTCTGAATTTAACATTAAAGTTAGCTCAATTTATCCAGGGTATGTCTAAACCAACGTAAGTGCAAATGCTCTTTCAGGAGAAGCTGGATAATCATTTGGTAAGACTGATGGTAACATTTAAGAAGGAGAAACAATTGAAAAGTTTGCTGAACAAGCTATGTTGGCAATTTACAAACAAAAGAACGATGCTGTTATCACAAAGTCAATCAAGCATGAACTTGGTGTTTACATGCGTAACGTCTCTTTTGATTTAGTTCACTGGTTAACTCGCAAAAATGTTTAATAACAAAAAGATGCTCTCAAGAAAGCAGTTTGAAATAATAAAAAATATTTAATTTTAATTAGAAATAACTAATAAAATATAATCAATATTGTTAAAAAAATAAAATATTTTTTGTTTGTAATTCTTTTTTATGCTTAAAAACACTATAAAGTAGATAAATCAAAGAATAAATCAAAAATATATTCTTTATTCAAATTGATAATATGTTAAATAATATATTAAATAATACAAATTTAAAGCACAAAGCAAAAAAAAACAGCAATTAATTTTTGATGAAGAATAATTTAAATTTAAGAAAAATACTTTAATTTGTATGAAAAATAAAACATTTTTGTTTTTTATTCTTATTTTTATGGTTTAAAATTAAAAAAATAAATAAATAAATAATATATTTTTTATCTAATAGATAATTTTTTAAATGATATATATATTCAATAATACAAATTTTAAAACAGAGAACAGCAAAGTAGATAAAGAGTAATTTAAATTTAAGAAAAATAGTTTAATTTAATACAAAATAATACAATATTATTTGCTTGTTATTCTTTTTATGTTTGAAAACATAGAAAATAGATAAATGAATGAATGAATAAATAATTACATAATATATTTCTTAAATAATTTATTCAGTAATATAAATTTAAAAACACAAAGCAGCAAAAGTAGATAAAGAATCATTTAAATTTAATACAAAATAATAAAATATTATTTGCTTGTTATTCTTTTTATGTTTGAAAACATATAAAATAGATAAATGAATGAATAAATATATAATAATTTCCTAAATAATTTATTCAATCATACAAATTTAAAAACACTAAGCAGCAACAGTAGATAATAAATAATTTAAATTTTAGAAAAATATTTTAATTTAATATGAAAAATAAAAAATTTTTTGTTTGTTATTCTTTTTTTTATCATTTAAAACACTGCTAAATAGATAAATGAATGTATAAATAAATAATATATTATGTAAATTAATGGATAATTTGTTAAATAATCTATTCAATAATATAAATATAAAAACACAAATTACATACTTTAGATAAAGGATAATTTAATTTTAAGTAAAATATTTTAACTAAATGCAAAATAATAAAATATTATTTTCTTGTTATTCTTTTTATGTTTACAAAATAGATAAATCAATTAATAAATATGTTAAATATTTCTTAAATAATTTATTTAATAATACAAATTTAAAAACACAAAGCAGCAATAGTAGATAATTAATAATTTAAATTTAAGAAAAATATTTTAATTTAATATGAAAAATAAAAAAATTTTTGTTTGTTATTCTTTTTTTATCCTTTAAAGCACTGCAAAATAGATAAATGAATGAATGAATAAATAAATAATATATTTGTAATTTAATGGATAATTTGTTAAATAATATATTGAATAATACAAATATAAAAACACAAATTACATACTTACTTTAGATAAAGAATAATTAAATTTTAAGAAAAATATTTTACTTGAATAACTTTTTTAGGTGAATAAAAATCACTGAAGATAGATATTTCTACTATTATTTGTTTAATGAAAATATTTTTATAACTAAAATTTACAAATTTCTTTAGAGTTTGAATTTTTTTTAGTAAAATTAAACTTTTTGTAATTTATTATATTATTTAATTATTTATTTAATCAAATGCTCAAACTAGAATCTTATGAATTTGCTCAACTTTTAAATAGCTTTGCATTCAAGCTTTATCATGAAACAAGATTAAGTGATGAAAATCTTGTACTTTCGCCAGCTTAAATGATGATTTCCTTGAGTTTATTAGCCATGGGATCAGATTCAAATACTGAAAAACAATTTTAAGTGCTACTTGGTTATGGTGATCCAAGTAAATTAGGAAAATGTTTGCAGTAAGGTGTAAAAGAAGTATTACATTGGGTAGAGAAATTTAGTATCACAAGTATTTAAATAGAAAAGAGCTTGACAATTAAATAAACATTTCCATTATTTTTAAAGCAGTGTGGATTAGATTATGATATGTTTTTTGGGTAAGTAGATTTTGTTAAAGGCAGCTAAGCATATAAGAATTAAATTAATGAATACGCTGTCTAATAATTAGGAGTATAAAAATTGATACCTGATGGATATTTAAATTCTTTTGTAAGAGCTGTTGTTATAAATTCAATTCGTTATTAATGTGTTTTTCATACTCCCTTTTCTGAAAAGCTAACATAATAAGATACTTTTGTTATAAATAATCACACAACAAACTATAAAACGTTGCTAGTGGAGGTATTTATGATGAATTAAATTGAATTTTATAAATATTTTGATGATAAAGTAGCTACTTTTGTTGGTATTCCTTTGAAAGATTTTAGATTTCATTTGGATATCATAATCCCAAAAATCAACATTAAAGAATATGAAGCTCTTATCAATTATGCTGCTTACGTTTAATATATTCTCCAGTCAAAGAAAACTAAATTGCATTTAAAATTACCTCGCTTTAGAATTTAGTATTAACAAACAAAACCCTTTAAAGATATTTTAGTGGGAATGGGATTAGCTGACATCTTCTAAAGTATGAAAAGTGATTTAAGTAAAATTGAAAAAACAAAGAGTGCTTGTTTGAGTGAAGTATTGTCAAGACCTATCATAGAAGTTTTTGAAGACGAACTCAGTGCAGAATAATCACTAGAATTACCAAAATATACTCAGCCTCCAATAGTTGTAACTGTAAATAGACCATTTTTATATGCAGTTAGAGAAACATTAACAAATTCAATCTTAATATTTGGCAAGCTGATAGATCCAACTCAGATGGAATGAACTAAAAAAGCAGAAATAAATTTATATAAACCAACTAAAAAATAACAAAATCTAAAAATTAATTAATAAAAACAATTTTTAACTAATCCATAAATTAAAATAAATTAATGTATTAAAAAATTTTTTGAAAAATTCAAAAAAAATTAAACTATTTTATAATATTTTAGTTCATAAAAATTGATTCGAAAAAGAAATTCTATATTGAAAAATAGCAAATATTTTTATTGCTTACAACTTTATATCAAAAAGAGTGCTTAAAGTGATAAACTAAAATCGAAAATAATTAAAAAAATGTTACATTTTTTTAAAGAAGAAGGAAAAAAAAATAAATGATATTAATTTTTTTAGATTTTACAAAAATTTAGTAGAAATAAATAGAAAACAAAAGTTTGAATTGTTGATATGAATAATGACTTTATAATTTTATTTTCTTAAAAATCTTAAAAGTGCTAAATAAATCTATATTTTTAAACAATTAATTTTTGGAAGAATTATAAGTACTCAACAAAGTTTTTGAATTTTTAAATTATTATTAAAAAATTAAAATTCTTAATTTTATTTTATTAATTATAAATTTATTTAAAAAACAATTAAAAGTAATGTTCTTTTTTTTGCTCTTTAACAACAACCCAAATATTTAAGGCTAAAATAAATATAAAAAATTAAAGTTAGTCAATATAACTTAATCACAGAAATATTTAATAATATGTTTGCTTCATTTTGGTTTTATTTTATTTTTAATATTTTAACTCAAATAATTAGGGTAAAGAATATATTAAAATATTTTATTTATCATCTTTTTATGTTATCTTGAATTGGTTAAGAATTTTATTAATTATAAAATATTAAATAAAAATATTAAGTAATTTTAATTATATTAAAAACAAACTTTCAATTTTTGTTCACATTATGGATGGATGATTTTAGTTTTTTGAATAATTATTATTACTCTAAAGTTTTTAACTTTGTTCGAAATCAATTTATGAAATCTGTTGAGATTTATATATTTTTATTCCTATCTAACTAATTATTTTGTTGATTTTAAACCTTCGAGTTTCCTTTAGCATAAATCTTTTGATCTTCATTTAGATTGTTTACAAAAAACTACTCATCATTTTCATAGAATTTCTAACCTTAAATTTTAATTAAATTTTATTGATTTTTCTAGTTTTTATTATTTTAATTTTAGTCATTTAAATTGTGAAGTTGTGAAGGTAATTTTTTAATTCAAATTTATTAAAATTATTTTTTTACTTTTGTTTATTTTTTTATTTCAATTAAATAAAAAAATAATTTAAATATATAAATGTTTTATAAATTTTATTGAAAATAAATAAAACAATAATAATTTAATTGAGAAAATATGAAAATTAATATAAAAAATTTTACAGAATCAATTAGCTTTCAAAATAAAAAATTCCCTATTCCACTGTTTATATATATCTTTTTGCTTTAATAAAATATTATATGAAAATGATTAATAATAGTTTGAAAATGGGTAGTAGACTTTTTTATCTTATATGATATGCAATATACCAAATGCCAATTTTAAACACATATCATAGGATTGGAATATTCTTAAAAGAATGCTCTCTTAATATATAAATAATCTAGAATAGATTTTAATTTAGTCTTTGTGGTTCATTTCTAAGGTTATTTAATTTTTGGAGTTAAAGTTGAAATTTTAAATAAAGTTAATTAGCTACTCTCTTTTTAAATCATTTAATTTTTTATTAGAAACTTGACAGCATATTAGAATCACTTCTTAGCTATCAAATTCATCAAATTCAATACTTTAATAATCATTTTAGTCTTGTAAGGTTGTAGGAAATTAAGTTGTAAATTTTAGATCACAATTTTTTTCAGGAGAACTTGAATTGTTAATGTTTATTTATTCAAACAGTTGAGTGATTCTAAATTTTAATTTATTAATTTCTGAATTTGTTTAGTTATTAAACGATTATATACTTAATATTTCCTTAAGAAATACATTTAAATTATTTTATACACACTCTATGTATTATTTAAGTTAATTTTCATCTTCTAAGTCATACTCAAGCATTTGAATGTTTAAGAACTCATTATTTTAAATTAGCTATAAAAAGTCATCTCCATTTCTAATAGCATCAAAAAATGAAAATAATTTAGAATCATTCTCATTTTTATTGTTCATACTTAGTTAAGAAAGCATATCTTGTTATTTTTTTTAATCTTCAGCAATCATTTATTAATATTTTATTTTTATTTTAATATGGTTATTTTAATTTTTTTTTTGGAATAAAACCATTTAAAGATATCCATGAAATTTCTCTTTTTTATATTCATGTTGTAACCGATTAATTTTATTTAAAGATGTAATCTCAGCTGTAAAAAATAATTACTAACTTTATTTATTTCTCTTTATTAAAAATTAAAAGAGCATTTTAGATTTATTACCTGTAATTTATTTTTGATTTTTATAAAAAAAGATATAAAAAAATATCAAATTTTAATAACGTCATCATTTATTTTATTTATGATAATAATCTTTAATTTAGTTAGAAAAATTATTAAATAAAATAAATGAGAAAATGATTTATTTTTTATTTATCTTGAAAGTAATAAATACTTCTAGGTCATACTCAAAAAAAAGCATTTGAATGTTTAAGAACAAATTATCTTAAATTAGCTAAAAAAATCATCTCAGTTTCTAATAGCATCAAAAAAAAAAAATTTTTTAAATGTAATCTCAGCTAAGAAAACTAATTACTAATATTTCTCTTTTTTTAAAAAAATTCATATAGTTTGTAATTAAAAGAACACTTTAGATTAATTATGTCGTATTTTATTTTTGATTTTCATAAATAATGTAATTTTCTTACTGACGTCATTATCTATTTTACTTATCATCATAATGAACTAATTTAGTTAATTAAATAAAATAAATCAGAAAATTATTTATTTATCTTGAAAGTAATAAATGGAAGGAACACTTTTTCTTTCAAAACATTTAACTTAATAAATTTTCATACAATAAGTGTAATCATTAAATTCTTAAATTATGATTTTTATTGAAAAATTACTTACACTTAAATAAAAAGAAGCGACCATTAATAAATAGTTAAACTATTTTTGATATAAATATATTTTTTCTCTTATTTATTTGCGATTAGAGACTTTTAAGGAATTCAATAAGATATTAATTAATCAATTATCCAAATACATTTTTTAAAAAGAAAGATTATTCTCTTAAGTAAAAATAAATTAATTGTAAAACATAAAAATTTTATTGTTTTTTTTGTTTTTAAAAATTATTTGTTTGTTTCATTCAATCTT
Organism: Tetrahymena thermophila SB210; assembly: GCF_000189635.1. Taxonomy (NCBI): domain Eukaryota; phylum Ciliophora; class Oligohymenophorea; order Hymenostomatida; family Tetrahymenidae; genus Tetrahymena; species Tetrahymena thermophila. The sequence goes on from NW_002476434.1 coordinate 1,876,363, forward strand.
TTAAATAACTCTTATTTTATTTCTAAAAATTATTTGTTTGTTTGTTTGTTTGTTTGTTTGTTTGTTTCATTCAATCTCTAAAATAACTCTTATTTAATTTCTCTAAAAATTATTTATTAATAAAATGTTATTCTCTAATATAATAAAATAATATTTTTAATGTTAATGTAAGTTTCAGATTAATTTAAAGATGTTTTACAAATTTAAATTTATCAAATGCTTCGAAGCAAGCAAATGTTAAAATTAGATCTTTTTATAATTTCTACTATGTGTAATTTGTTAGAGATTTAAATATAATTTGTAAATTTTTTAATTTTTAAGAAATGAATACATGATTATTTAAAAAATATAAATATCTTACTATTTCTTAACAAACTTGGTAATAGTATTTGATTTTTATGTATAACTAACTATTTTATTTTATCCTGTAATATAAAAAAATATTTAATTTATTTGATAATAATAAAACTAACCTTTTTAAAAAAATAATTATTAAAAATTATGTATTAATAAAATAGTTGTTATTAAAATAATTTTATAAAATTATATCTGTAATAAATATGTAAATTTAAGATTAATTTAAAGTTACTTTAAAAATTAAATTTATGAAATGCTTCGAAACAAATATTAAATTTAGATATTTTTATAATTTCTCCAATTCATTAAATGTGAAATTAGTTAGAGATTTAGATATAATTTGTAAATTTTTTAATAATTAAGAAATAAATACATGATTATTTAAAAATATAAAGAACTGACTTTTTCTTAACAAACTTGGTTTTAGTATTTGAATTTATGTATAACTAACTAACTAACTAACTAACTAACTAACTAACTAACTAACTAACTAACTAACTAACTAACTAACTAACTGACTATTTTATTTTATACTATAATATAAAAAAATCTTTAATTTATTTGATAATAATACAACTAACCTTTTTTAAAAAATAATTGGCATATTAAAAATTATTTGTTGTTCGCTCCAATCTCTATAACAAAGAACTCATATTTTATTTTAAAAAATTATTAATTAATAAATGTTGTTATTAAAATAATATAATAAAATTATATCTATAATAAAAATGTAAATTTGAGATTAATTTAAAGCTACTTTAAAAATTTTAATTTATGAAATGCTTCGAAACAAATATTAAAATTAGATATTTTTATAATTTCTCCAATTCATTAAATGTGAAATTAGTTAGAGATTTAGATATAATTAGTAAATTTTTTAATTATTAAGAAATAAATACATGATTATTTAAAAAATATAAAGAACTTAATATTTCTTAACAAACTTGGTTTTAGTATTTGATTTTATGTATAACTAACTATTTTATTTTATCCTGTAATGTAAAAAAATATTTAATTTATTTGATAATAATACGACTAATCTTTTTTAAAAAATAATTGGCAAGTAGATACAATAACTAGTAACTTAATTTTTAAATATTAGTGTAACACCCTCTAAATATATTAACTGTAAAAAATATCATTAGGTTTCAATAAGACTTCAGGTATATTCAATAAGAGCTTTAATTAGATTTTTATAATATTTTCTTAATTTTCATATGATTTTCATAAAAAAATTTATTCATTTGATATTGGCTCTGAATCAAACATTATAACAACTAGAATGTAATAGTACATATTTGATAATGTGTGTATAGTTATTTTATCAGTTAAATTAGAATATTATATTAGTTTTTTCATATTTGTCTTGGGGAGGGTACTTGCAAACTTTTTTTGACGGGTAATAATTAATTAGAAAAAAATAATCCTATATCCAGCCAGTTCTCAAATTCTAACTAACTTATTCATTAAGAATTATATTTTATATTGAAATTTTTAATATATTTTTGGTTAAGCTTGAAGAAGAACATTTAGAAAAAAGATGAAATTTACACTTCGACTAATAAATAAGCTAAACATCTTACCAAGTTAATATTTTGTTATGGTATTGATTCAGTGCTCAAACAAATAACTTAAAATTTAAAAATAAAAATTAGAATACTAAACAAAAGTCTTTTAATTTGAAATTTTAATAAAAATTAGAATACCAAAATATAAAACATGAAAAATGCTTTTTATAAAAATTGGTATTTTATATTAATTATCAAATTAGTTTATTAAAAATTATTTTTATAGTTTCTTTTTTTTTGATATTTATTCACACTTATTCATTGGTAAGAATTATATTGAAATTTTTAATATATTTTTTGGTTAAGCTTGAAGAAGAACATATGGAAAAAAGATGAAATTTATCTTTCGACTAATAAATAAACTAAACATCTTATCAAGTTAATATTTTGTTATGGTATTGATCCAGTACTTAAACAAATAACTTAAAATAAAAATAAAAATTAGAAAACAAAAGAAACTTCTTTTAATTGAAATTTTAATAAATTTAGAATGTCAAAATATAAATATGGAAAATGCTTTTATAAAAATTGGCATTTTATATTAATTATCAAATTAATTTGTTAAAAATAATTTTTTTAGTTTATTTTTGATATTTAATCACTCAATATTCATTCTATAATTTATAAATTATTTAAAAAATGAGAATATTTTATTATTGATTTGATTAGGGATTGATGATGAAATATTTGAAGATGCAGAATGTTTAATTTTTCATATTTGGCTTTTTTATGTCCCGTGAACCAACCTTCATCTCTTTAAAAGTTTATCAAAAATCTTCTAACAAACTAAAAATATTTTTAAAATTTAAATTTTATTTATAATAATTTAAAAATAAAAATTATTAATTATAAAACTATTAACAAAAGAGGATAAAAGTATTGATAGTAATAAATTAATCACTATAAACAAATTAATTAAGTAGAAGCAAATAGATTTTTATGTTATTTCTGATTTATAGAAATTTAATCAAATTTTTATTAAAAACTAAAATTAAATACATAATTAATAGATTTAAAGATGAATTTTCAATTTATTTTTATTACTTTTTACTTCATTTTCTTTAATTTTTGGAAGATTTTGGTAATTGATAACATTAGATTTGTTTTATAATAAAATGAGTAAATTAATTTTGTTTTGCTTAATAAATAAATAAATATTTATGAATTTAGGTTACATTATATTTCTTACATTTCTATTCATTATCCAGAATAATAGCAAACAAAGCGGTATTTTATTGTAGCATGTATTGAATAAATTTTGATTTATATTTTTTAGAAATGGATTAATCAAATATTAATTATTTAATATAGATTTATGATTATTGATTGAATCATTAAATTAAAGATTTTTTAATTATTAGCTTTCTAAAATCAAAACTAAATATTTAGTGTAAACATTAATATTTCTATATAAAAAAGATTTAGATTCAATTTTAATATTTTTGAAAATCAACCTTAGAGAGTATGAATTAGCAGGAGAGAATTAGTGTGAGTTATAATTACAAAGAAACAGATACTTCATCAAATAACTAAAATTAAGCTTACTCATCGAATGTAACTGAGATCCCAAGCAATTTAGAAATATTTTTAACTTAAAGCAGAATTCTGGACTATTATACATTACAAAAATAAATAGATGAAGAATAAGCTTAAGATGAAAAAAGTAATGTGAAGTATATCAAGGTACTTGAATTGTGCTCTCAGTTTTTAAGCAAGTAGAAGGAAATATTTATTGTAAGAGATTATGAATGCTGCTCAAAACATTTATTTAGACAAAAAGTTTTTCATAAGTCTGAATAAATATCTTCAATGACAGTAGAATTTCCAAGAAATGATTGCATAGGAGCACTTTCTAGGTGCTTAAGAAATCTATTTTTTGAGCATAAAGAGTCTCTAAATGGGGCTTCTTCTCCATAAGATAATTTGAGAATTTAAGTATTTGGAAAAGCTAAGCTTGGATTAGTAACTATAGGTGGAATTCCAATAGGTAGATTTGAAGCTATTTATCCTTCAGTTTGCAAGTCTATATTTTGTAATGCTTCTATTAATGTAGAAGTGGAAGCTTTTTATGGAGAAAAAAGCTAAATTACAATTGAAAGAGATGCAGATAATAATTAGCTTTTCATCGAAACACTTTGCTCCTGTTTTTGCTGCTTATACAATTCAAAGTAAATGAGAATCTTTAAAAATGGTAATCAAGTAAATACATTCTCTATTGACAGGTCTTGCTGGCATCATTTTTTACAGATTTGTTGTTCATCTTGTGTAAATGCTAAGTGGGAGGTAACTTAAATGCCAATGAGTACTAACTTGCTCAGTGATTTAGAAAAGGTATTAATTATAGCATCCTGGTTATATCAAATTGAATACACAAAGTGAGATAATTAATAAATGTTAAAATGATAAAATACAAATTTCTCCATGAATTAGATAATCTATCCTTTATTCCTGATAAAGTTTTTTATGGATATAAGGAATGCTTATAAGGATTTGTTTTTTTTTTGATTAGATTTTTTCGATGTAATCAAAACCCAAAGCAAAAAGAATATCAAACATATCAATACACTCATAATCAGTTTACTAAATTAATATATAAAACTTAACTATAATAATCCTAAAATTTAAACACGAAGTTGTAACAGCAAGAGCTGTCCTTTATATTTATTGTAATCTACTTTAAAAATAATTTACTTTAATGTACATTAAAAATTTAGTTCTAATTGAGAATAATTATTTTTAACCAAAACATACATACATAAAATTGAGAAATATACTTTTTTTTAATAAACTCTTTAAAAGTATATTCTCAATTCACATTTACAGTCTATATTAATTTTTTATTAAAAAATTCAAAAATGGTTGAATTAATTATTTCTTGTAAATTCAACTAATAAAAAAATTAAATTTAGTAGCAATTTCTTAAGAAATAATTTTTATAAGATCAAAAAAGTATTATTTTAAACTTTATTTTTTATTAAAACGTTTAATTCTACACTCAAACCTTAATTGCGGCCACCTTAATAGTATGAGAAATCGCTTATTGTTGGCAAACTTAAAAATAATTTTATAAAAAAGAATTCACAAAAAGCCTTGATATGTTGAACCTTAAATATAATTTAACTAAAAATGTTTGTATGAACAGTTAGTTATCACTTTAGATAATTTTTTTTATGTTAAAAATGCTTTGATTTATACAGGAAATATTTAGCTTTTATGAAGAAGAACAAATTTTATAATAAATTTTAAAACTCAAGATTTATATTTTTAAACTATCTTAATTGTAAAATATCTTGTTTTAATAAAATATTTAATACTTAAACTAAAATAAAATAAAAATATGTTAAATCAAAAACCATTTTAAATACATTTTATACATATTTGAATGCACTAATTAATTTGATTTAAATCTTGAATAGTTTATTATTTAATCTTTAGTCTTTTGTTTCATGATAAACATATAAAAGTGGAAAAAGTAATTTTCTTTGATGTAGAAATTTATTTTAATTTTAGCAGGTAATAAAAAGGAAAGAATATCAAAATATCATATTTGATTCTTAATTGATTAAAAAAATATTTATCTAATTTAGTTAATATAAAAAAAATCTAATTTGTCATTCTAAAAAATTACTTATTTTGAATTTATTTTCTTTATTTTTTTTTGTATTTTCTGAAAATAAAAGTTTTAGATATTTTAATAACATTAACTAAATCAATTAGATCTCAATCTCTTTACATAAAAAAACATCAATTTAAAAAATGGAAAAATTTGAGTTGAAATGCCCGAAGCATCCGTAGAAAAAAATAAAGTTTTTAGTAAATTCAATTTATAATGACTAATAAGTACTAATTTGCAGTAAATGCATTATTGACTCTGAAATTAGAAAAGGAGAGTTCATTTTAATATCCTAAATTATGCAGCAAGGTGATGATAACTTAATTTAAAAATGGCCTCCTTTAGAAGATAGCTAAATCATTAAAAAGTTGGTTGATTTAACATAAGAAAATAACAACATAACTTTGATGAATAATGTTAATGGTTTTTTTGAAGATCTAAAATAGAAAATTTTAGAAAAAATAGGTACAATTTAAAAAATAGTTATGACAAAAGCAAGCGATTTGAGCAACTAAAATGAATAAATCATTTAAAAATATAAAGAGATATCCCAAATACATCAATTAAGGTAATTATTAATGAACGAGAAAAAACAAGATTATAATAATTTAGAATAAAAATGTAAATAGCTTATCAAAGAGTTGGAACTATAAAAAGAAAAAAACTAGCTCATTTTTTAAGAATTATATTTCAATATGAGTTAAGTAGGAAAAGATATAGATTTTTAAAGTACTAATGTAATTTAAGAGTAAATATTGCTGCTTTTAGATAGATTTAATTTTCTTTAAGAGAAATAAAATGAAGAGTAAGAAGAAATAGATAAAAGAGCGAATTCTTAACTCCTAAACAACAAACCAACTATTTAATATGAAAAAATAAACAACTCAGATAGAATTTATAAATTAATCTCAAATGAATCAAATTATTGCTCAAAGTAATTTTTAAAAGATATAAAATAGATTCTCAAAAGTATAGAGCCCTTACTATCCTAAATTGAAGCATAAGATATTTATCAAAAAGATAAGGAGCCTATAAAATTTAAAAATTTAAAGAAGGAGAATATGGAAAAGATAGAAAGCTATGCTCAACATATTTATAAAATTAATTAAAAGAAAAAATAATATATCAAATAAATAGAGTAATCTAAGCAAATAAAAGAAATAAATAAAATTCTCAATTTCAGATTAAATTATTTAACTGATTCATTCAAAAATAATTTTTACGAATATTTGATAGAGACTTATCCCTTTTTGAGTTCGATAGATGTTGACCAAATTACTACTTCAAGTGAAAACATTTCAAGTCTTCAACAGTTAAATGATCAAGAAACAAATGAATTAACCCTATTAATTAAGAAAAGACTTGAATTCAATTAATAGAATGTAAGTGATTCTAAATATATTGTAGATTAGCTTTATTAATAGCTTTCTATATATATCCCATAAAATGATATAAGAAATCTATTCTCAAGATTCCCAATTTTCGATTTAATCAAGATAAATAGGACGATTGATATTTTATAAAAAATTTACTTTTATGAGGATTCAAATAAGAATGAATTACTAATTAAAAAGCATTCAAATAACTAAATAACAATTGAATCAAACAATTAAATATAATTTAGTGTACTCTGTTTGCAAAATTTTACTTTTGAAAAGAACAATAGATATATTATTAGAATTAAAGTTGAATAATAGCGTTATTATTCTGAAATTTAATTTAGTGTTGGTTTATTGTATCAATCTCGATATTTAAAGTATTTTAATTACTAGAATTCGCTTTAAAGTAAATTCATATATAAAAATCATTCCTTATTTAATATTTTATCTCAAGCTTAATAAGTACCCTTCTCAAATGGAAATTAAATAGAAATTAGAATCCATATAAATGAGTCTATATTTGAAGTTTTAGATTATCCTAACTATAATACTAAAATAGTAATGATGAATTATCAATCTAAATATTAGCTTCAAAGCTAATTTAATCACAAACTATTTTTAAATCTATACAAAAATGCAAACATATCTATTATGGAAGCTTATATTGATAAAGAGTAATAATGAATGAATGATTGATTGATTGGTTGGTTGATTGATTGCTTATTCAAAAATAGTAAAAATCTAAGTTAACTAGTTTACTATTTTAATATGAGCTAACATTTTAAAAATTTCATTTTACAATAAATTTAATTAGAAGTTCTAATTTGAAAAACTAATTAAATTTATTTGTATTTTAAAAATGAATTTGTTACTAATTTCAAACACCAATTATATTTATTTGTATTTTAAATAAGTATTTGTTACTTCTATTTTTATAAAAAAATTAATATTAAAATCATCTTTTTTATTTTAAATATAAATTTATTAAAAATTAAATTTTTTATTTCTTAATTAGGGTAGGTACACTATCTTAAATTAGAAATTATTTTAATTAGAGAGTGGTATATATGGATTTGAACCTACAGCAAAATATTTTTAATTATTTAATAAGGATATTATTAATTATATAGTTAGTTTATAAAAAACCAATTGATTATTAAAAGTTCTCATTAAAGAGTTTTCAAATACATATATATATATATATATATATATTCATTTTTTTTTAATCATTATATATTTTAAATATGCTCTAATTTATACTTTTTTTAATAAATAAAAAGAAACTTGTAAAAATGAAACGATTAAATTAAAATTATTAAATTATTTTCTTTATATTTTTAGTATTTCCATAGTAAATGATTCCTACCTGTCACTGTTTGTATGTATTCCAACTATAAATTACTATCTTCAAAAAAATTTAATTTATTAATCTAAAATAATAAAAAATATTTATTGAAATACTATTGGTTCTCATATGTTATTACCCATATTTATTAATCCCTACTTTTTTTATATTATTATTTTTTTGAAAATTTTGAGCAAATTTAATGGTGCACATAATACCTAAAATAGATAGATTTCACTGTATTTATTTAAAAAAAAAACTATTAATAAACTTTGACTGTATTTTTAAATTACTAATATTTATTTTTTTTTTTGCTAAATACACAAACATAAATATAGGCATATTTTATTTATGGGTTTGAATTAAAATACATAGAGTAGTAAAGAAAATCATTTGAAGTATTATATTAGTAGAATAATATAACTCTAAAACACCTTATATATAATTTTAGTAATGGATATTTATTTATTATTATTATAGATTTGTATAGAAAAATACTTTTAAGATAAATAAAAATTATAATTATTTTTATCATTTTTTATGAAAATAATTTTTTCTCTTTTGATGAACTAAATTTTTAGAATCAACTCATGAAAAAATCTGACTTATGATATAAAGAGTTTTAGACTGGGGAATGTATCTTACGGAATCTACTTCCTCTGTTAGCCAATTGATATTCAACAGTGAGTGTTTATGGCTAGCTATTCTTATTTTAGTTTTGTTAAATAGTCTACTATTAGATCACCTTTTTAAAACTCTTTTTAGTGTTACTTAGTTCTTTTTCAAGCATTTTAGCAAACCCATCCTAGAGGTCTTTGAAGATTTTGGAGTTGTGGTAAAATTAAACTTTATTATTATTTAATTGTTATTGATTGTTTGCATTATTATTACTGTTACTGTTATTAGCAGTATTTATTCCTCCTTGGATATTGGTTTAAAATGAGTTTACAAAGTTATTGCTTGGATTCTATCCACTTTGGTTGTCTTAGTTTTAAGCATTTTAGTTTAAAGATGAGCGATTTTCAACTGCTTGCAAATTTTATTGTAAATTTTAGAGTTGTTAGTTTTTGATATCTTTTTTACACTTTTCACATTTTTAGCAATTGTAGGGATCAGAATCTAAGTATCTTATAAATTACTCGAAAGTCTTTTAACCTGTTAGCTTTTTCCAAAGTAAACATATTTTTACAGATCTTTTAAATTTTTGTTAAGGAGTGTCTTAGCCCTTGGTGCTTTGCTGGTGGAAAGTACGCATGTGGAGGAATTACTCAAAAAATTTGATATATTCGATACAACGGAAGAAACATACGCTCAAAGAGACAGGATTGATTTGTTCTGAAATAGAGTTAATCATATTTTCAAACTAGTGTAACATAAGTTTAAAGGTATTTTTGAGTTCATCAAACCAGAGATCAGAGTCATTTTCAGTTATTTTCTCAATGTAGTTCTTGAGCATGACAAAATATTCTTTTATTTTTAACAAACTTTCAAATTAGCTCATTAAGATTGGGTCTACTCTATTTCTTGTGTTGCTAATATTCAAAAAGTCTAAGCTCATCAAAAATGTGTAGAATTCATCATAGTTTGTTTTATCTTTTGTTTTGTCTAATAAATCTAAATTTTAGATGTGTAAAGTAGGGCTCTTTTTGTCATCTTCTTGGTCTTCAGCAACGTTATTATAAACTGAAAACTTGCGGACATTTTCTTGTTAACTTTGATACTTTTGAACTGTTGAGCTGCTATTCATTCCATTTTATATTACAGTATTTCTCTACTTGCTATCAGTAGGTGACCTATCATCATTCATGTTAGAATCTGGTTATGAAATGAGTCCTTAAAACTCATGAAAATCAAAAATCAAATATCCATCAAAGTTATTATCATTCTTAGATTTGTTTTGTTGAGAAGCTGGAGCTTGGGAAGCTGTAGCTGGCGTTTGATTCATTTCTAATAAAAAATAATTTGTATTAAATGAACAAATATAATAAAAAAAATATTTTCAGCTAAATAGCAATTAAAAAGATTTATTAAGAATTCATTTTTGTTTTATTTTAAATTAATTCAGGACAATACAATTTGGTTACAAGCTTTTACATCATTCATTTATTCAAATTGTTTTTATCAAAAAGTTAATGAGTTATTTATCTAAATGAATTAATTCAAGAGTTTGATTCATCTAAATTAATATAAAGATTATTTACATAATGAGTTAGTTACAGTTGGGATATTCTACTATTTTTGTTGAGTTTAAAATTTTCTTTCTAAATGCTATTAGTTTGTTTAGCTACAAGCTATTATGAGCTTTAACGAGAATAATTATACTTTTTTGCTATAAATAAATTGTTAAAATTGATTAAAATCAGTGATTTGAGCTTTTATATTTATTTATTATAAACTAAAATCTGTTTATTGGAAGGAGAATAATTAAAAAAATTTCGATCATCATCTAATATATATATATATATATATATATATATATATGTCAATATTTAATTCGATTTCGTTTCTTAACTAATTTCAACTTCTAGTTTATTGTAATTGGCTGGTAGTTCTTAATTATAAAAATAAAATTATAAATAATTTCTTTTTTTAGTATAAAAATAGTATATTTTATTTATTTATTCATAAAAAAATATAAAAGGAAAAATAAAATTAAAATAATAACAAAATTTATAAATATATTTTAAATAGATAAAAATTTCATTAAGAAATTAAAATAAGTTTTAATTTAAAAACACTTGTTAATTCTATTTAAACATGTTACATCAATACACTTATTATTTCTTTTAATTGCTTTCTTATAAACAATACTGAATCTTTGTATATGAAAGAATCTTTAAATAGCAAACAAATTTAAGATCAAACCAATCAATTTTTTTATTTTTAATATTCTTTTCAATTGCAGTTGCTAATTTTAATGATTTAATTAATTAGAAGAAAACTAAATAAATCATTGAAGCTTAAAAATTAAAATAATATTGTAAATGATTGAATTATTTTACATTTTTTTTGTGAAAAATATTCTATTTTTATCAAAGGCAATATTATTTTATTATCCTTTTCAATTAAAGTTGCTAATTTTAATGATTTAATTAATTAGAAAAAAACTAAATAAATCATTGAAGCTTAAAAATTAAAATAATATTGTAAATGATTGAATTATTTTACAATTTTTTTGTGAAAAATATTCTATTTTTATCAAAGGCAATATTAGATAACATTTATACAGATATTTTATTTTCATTTATGTTGAAAATTAAAACAATTATTTTCTAAAAATACATAAAATCAACTTTTAATGAACATATAATTGTATTAAAAATTGATCATAAATCTTATTTAAGAGCAAAAGACTTTTTAATATTATGAAACTTTCAATTTATAATTGTTCTTTTATAAAATTCTCTATGTACATTTTAATTTAAATTTTCAAAATATTTATATCTTTTCTTTTAAACATTTTTAATAAAAACATATGAAAACAATTAATGTTCAGTAGATATTTAAAATTTGAAAAAAAAAAATTTTAATGAGATAGCAACTCATTAAGTTAAAATTTTTAATAAAAATCCAGTAAAAGATAAAGAAAGTTTGTGATTAGAAATTTAAGTTTTTGTGAGTATTTTTATATACTTTTTACCAGAAAAATATATGAAATAATGGATTAATAAATCGAGTCAAATAAATATAACACAGAAGTTATTAGATAATTGATTCATAGATATATTGTTATTAATATCTTCTTAAAAAGTACTTGTTTGTCTTTAATTAATATTACCTAAATAAATAATGTACCAGTTATTTATTATTAAATATTATATATATTATGCTTTTGATTTATTGTTAATGTGACTAGTATTATTATCATTATCATTATATTTATTTAGCAATTTAGCTAACCAAAATAAAGACAAATAACTAAACATAAAAAATACATCTCAATTCCTTTATAATAATTATTAAAACTTAATAAAAATTTCAGCTTTTTTAAATAAATTAAGAAAGAAAGCAAGGAATAAAGTAAGGGTTCAATCAATCGCTTAATTTATAAATTAATTACAATAAGCATGAGTTCAAGCAGTTAACGCCCAAGCAATCTGATATCATAGCAAAGTTAATAGTAGTTAAATGAGCAAAGTAAAACGAAAACTACCTTTAGATCAACAAAAAAGGATGAGGCTAGATTGCTCCCTCATGAGGTTTTTGATTCTATGGAGGAATTGTAGAATCTTAAAACGAAATACCCGTCTTTAAGATAAACTTATAGAGTGGTAATACTATGATATTCAAATATTTTTCATTTTAAGTTATAAAAATATTTTAAAAAGCAATTATTTTTATAGCCATCTATTTTATTTAGATTATTTTTGCTTAGAATTATCTAATTTTTGCAAAATATGCCTTAATACATTATTAAATTTAAGTAGAATTTAATAAAAATATATTTTTGATTTTAAAAAATATAAAACGTAGGTCAAGCCAAGCACTACTATGAATAGAAGTATATCTTCTAACTTCTTTCCTTCTAGCAAGCAAAATCCCAACTAGCCTAGATCTAAATACGATTTAAATGCTTATTTTAAAGTGAACACTGATAGATGGTATAGCGGGTTAGATGAAGCCAAACCTCTAAATAAGCATAATGACTCTCTGCAAGAAATTAATCATAAAACATCTCGCACATACATATTTCGTTAGTAAGATGTAAGACTCTATTATATAAATTGTATTAATGATAATATCAATAAAGTGTTTTAATTCTCGTCTAACAGATACTATCTTTCTGATTACTCTTAAAGAGTTAGTTAGTTAGTTAGTTATACATTTTTTAAGCTGAAAAACAATCAAAATTGCAAAATTATTAGTTTTATAATAGAAATCATCCTCGATTTTATACAGATAAGCATGAATAAAAGATTAATTTTTTAGATTATGGATTAAGAATATCTTAAAAATGAAACTGCAACAGAATATCTTCATTTTTAGCTTTCCTTTTTTATATTTTTTCAAAATCAAATATAGAAGAAAATAATAAACAAGCTAAGCAATAATATGAATTCTAAATACAAACCAAAATAGTTTGAAGAAAATAGTTGAAAAATTTTGATAATAGTTTATGAAAGTTGTAAAAAGCTATAAAATATTAATTTAGAATTATAAGTTTGATTGTTTTCCAGCAAGTTAACACTTTTTATTGATAAATCTAAAGCTATTTATTAGTGTTCTCGAAACGTTTTTATTATTATTAAAAGGATTAAAAGTTTTTTAGATAAGAATCAGGGCCAGTAGGACATTAATATTAACAGAGTATGCCACCTTAAACATTGAATAACGTTTAATCCTCTGATGATTTATTTAGATAGCTTCCAAGAAATTTATAGTCAGCAATTAATCTTCCTAACTTATACTCTCAAGTTGAAGAAAATGAAAGAATGATAAATCCTTTAAGATCTGACCATAATTTGCTTAACCCATATACCAGCAACAATCCACACAACAAATCAAGGCAGTCTTCGTTGACAAATTTAAATTTTAAAATAAAAAAGCTACACAATACATATTATAATTCAAGCCAACGTAGCTTAATAGAAAGTAATCCTGATACAAAAGAAACACCCTTTACTTATATTGATTTTTTTCAGCAAGGAGATATGATTCACATAAAAGTTTCCAATCTAAATAATTTTAAGGTATCAAAAATTAAATACTTTTTGGAGGAAAAAAAAATTTGAATTTTATTTCAGATAAATAAAAATTTGTTTCTTAGAAATATTGTTGAATTTAACTATGTTTTAATATTAGGTTGAACCTCTAGAAAAATTTGATGAAGGAAGACTCTATGATGAAGACCCAAGAGTATATTTGAATTCAGGTGTTTTTAGAGGATATAGTAAGTGGTAGGAACCAGATGGTTCTTTTATTTGGAAAGACTGTTTAGTTAAAGACTATAACCCAGAAACTGCTAAATTTACAATCTAATGGGTAGCAAACAAAAAAATTAAAGAAGTAAGCCGTTTAAATTTAATGTACGATCATGAAAACTAGGAAATAGCAGACACAAGGTAAAATATTAAATAAAAATTTAGCAAATTTTAAAATAATTTTAAACGATAAAATTTCATTAGTAAAAATGAAAACAAAATTGAATTTTTTGATAGAAACATACTAATGAAATGATTAAAAAAATGCATAAAAAATAATAAAAAATTAAATAAATTAAAAGGGTTTTATCAGTATTTAGTTTTTCAAGATTTTAATTAAATAAATCATTTAATAAGTCATTAAATATTAACTATTTATTATTTTTTAAAATATTCAATTTATTTATTTTATAAATTTAAAAAATGAAACATATTAAAAATGAAAACAACTAATTAATCAACAGATATAGATTAGCCAAAGAAAAGCGTGAGCAAATGCTATATTTTATAAGTCTAAAACAAAAAATTGGAGAAACCTCAAGTGAATCAAAAGAAATTTTGTTTAGAAAGAAAAATCTAATTCGTATTTTGGATTTAATTTTTAACACTGAATTTTTAAAAGAAAATGAGGAGCAATGGAAAAGATAAGTGATTAATGATATTCTTTAAGCTTATAAATTTGATGTAATAAAGTTTGTCTATTAAGCAAACACTGTCTAGAGTCTATATGAGCTTTTTAAAACGTATTTTAGTTTAAAAATCAAAGCATTTATTTTATTTTTCTATTTATTCTAGTTACTATCCTGATGAGCTTGTTAGGAGAAAGCTAAAAATTTACAATTTGCAACTAAACTTAAATGAAATCGAAGAATTTACAAATGAAGTAACTGTAAATGAACAGAAATAATAAGAACCTTAAAATGCTAAAAAAAAATATCAAAATTCATTCTTTATTCCAGATAGAGTAAAAGAAGAGGAGCCTGAACAAAATATTTTTGAATACAATTATAATGTCAAAAATTGGGTTTATGAAACAGAGTTTGCTTAACAAAATGAAATTGAGCCTGAAAAAGCTCAACCAACTTTCACTACTGCAGTAGAAGGATAAATGCCATCGAAGTTAAGAAATTAATTTAGAAAGATAACTTTAAGCACTCTAACAATAGCTAAAAATTTATTCATAGAATATACCACAAACAATCTCAGCAAGAGTTTAAGGTTCAATTACGATCCTAAGTTTTTATAGCTTCATACTACTCTACCATAGGTAAGAAATACAATCAATCATAATATTCATTTTCAGTGTATAATATAAGCAAATATTAATCCAAAAATAATTTTTTCTTTATATTTTTAGTTTATTAACATCTAAATTATATTTTTTTTAAATAGTTCATGAAGGCTATCAGTAGCTTAGAGGAAACAACATTATTTTAATACTTTGCAAGTTCTGGATAAAACTATTAATCTGATGTTTTTCCAGAGTTTGATAGTAAAATTATTTATACAATATTCTAATGCTTTTTATTCTAATGAAATTGTTTAACTTAATAGGAATGAATATTGAATTTAACAAACAAAAATTTAAAATTGAAAAGATTTTCGATAAGATAGAGGTATTTATTATTTTTACAAATATAAATTAAAATAATTATAAATAATAATTAATTAATTAGCTATCTATAAACGAAATAATATTTGATGTTACAAGAAATATGGGATTCGAAAGTAAAGAGATAAAAAAATTAAATCTACACCATAAATTAAAAGAGTGTATGCAAAAAATAACTAATTATTTAGTTCAAAGCTATATGTCGAAAACAATTTAAAATTCTATTTATTAATTATGCGAGTCCTTCTAAAAATACTATGCTATTCTTCCTTATGAAGATCTTAATTCTGAAGATCTCGTTTTAATCGATCCTTAGATAAAAATAATACGTCTTTTAAAAAGATTAACCTACTGCTATGATAATCCAGTAAATTCAATTATTTTCTCAATTTTTTAAAATATAGTTCATATTAATTGATTAATCAACAGAGCATCTAAATAAACAAAAGAGGATCTTTCGTTACCCAAACTCAGTTTTTGCTGGTAAATTTCAATTTTAACTACAAAAATAAAATTATTATTTTTTTCACAATATTAGAGCTTCTAAGAATTTGAAAGTGATCAATAACAATCTTAATAAGAAATTATTTAAGAACAATAAAATAAAGTATTTTTGATAAAATTAATTCATTAATTAAAAACTATTTATTTTTAAATTTATGACTAGATTCCATCAAATCTCTGTTTACCATAAATCTATGAAAATAACTAGGTATATTTAAATTAAATCTATAAAGTTTATTTATTTTAAAATGAAAAAGGTTTTATCCAGCAAGGAAGTATTTAAAAGATTTGGAAACAAATTTTAAAACACTTTCGAGACTTAGGAGAAGAAAAGATTTTCAGCTAACAAAATTATTTATGAAATGCCTGAAGATCCAATGACTCCATAAAATGTGCTTAAAAAATAAAAAAACACTGAAAATATTAACAGAGAAAGTGCTGGTTCCATAAAAAATCTTGAGGTTCTCAATGAAGAATCTGAGGAATAGCAAGATGATTTTTCTGAATGGAGATGGATCAAAGATTCTAAAATTATCTTTATGATTTACACTAAAATGTGCGAAAAATATCTAAGCGACTAATTTTTAAACAACAGATATAAATAAATTGAAAAGACTCCAATTCAACCTTTGTTCAATCTTCGTGTTGTTATCAACGACGACAAGAATTTATCTAAGAAAATCAAATCTATTTATAAAACATTTAAATTTAACAAAATGGACTAATAAAAAATGTCAGACATTCTCTTCCGTAGTAGAGAATAATTATATTCATATAGCGACTTAACATTCGAGGATATGTTTTATGAAATAGCTTCTCGTAATGATCTCGAATACTCTATAGAAAATATTGAAAAAGAAGTACTTTTATTTTTTATAATAAATTATTTATCAAATTTAACAATTTATTTTATTTATTAAAAAGATTGGACAAGCAACAATCACCAAAGGCCGTCTTGGTTGGTTTAATTATAGTTCATTTTTAGTTACTTTTGAGCCACCTCTAGAAACTTTTGAAGAAAAATTCAAAGACTAATTTTCAAATGCTCTTATAAATATCAAAAATCTCAATAAAATATTTGGTGAATTCGGTAAATTCTTCCTTCTGTTTTAAATAATCGAAATTATCTTTGAAAAAATAAATAAAATTTTAATTGAAATTTATTAAAATGTTTATTTATTTATTAATTTAATTAACTTTTTAAAGCTTCTGACAAAGTATTCAGAAATGATGATGTATTCTAGAATTAGGTCAAACTGATAAATGAAAACATAGATTCATTTTTATTAAATGGTTTATATGGAGCATATTCTCTGCTTCATTTGTTGAATAGGTTCGAATTTTACTACTTGCACTCTGAAAACTATGAGAAATTTATAAAAGGAATGTATGATGATGATCAACTTACAGAGGTATTTAGAGAATAAGAAAAAATGAAAAAAGACATAAACTTCTTTTAGCAGAGATTGCCAGATGAAATTAATTTAGGTTTTCTTGTCGTTTACCTCAAAGAATTCAAAAATAGCACACTAATTGAAATAAATAAAAAATTAGATTTGATAAAAGTTTTGAGCAAGGAAAAATTTAAAAATTTACTTGATAAAAATATTTAAAGTCATGAAGAAATCTTAAAAAATATGGAAAAAGAACCCACTACAATCTAAGAATATATTGAAATTCTGCTTTATGTGCAGGGAACTGAACTTTAAAATCACATAAACACAATGGATATCTATCAAGAAATGGCCACATACCTTTATGATAAGTTCTATGACTAGCTAATTATAATTGATTCAGATATGCTTATACTTTATTTCAATGCTAAAAGCATGCTTTAGGATGTCAAAAACAACAGAGAAGCAAAATTATTTTCCCTTTAAAAGATAAAATAAAAATTCGAAGAAATGCATCACACTGATAAGACTACAGTAAAGGACAATATAGAATCTCTTATGAAGAAAATAGAGTAACTTAAATAAGAAACTAGTTTCGATAGGGCTTTCGAGGTAGCTGGTTTATCATAAGAAATTTTAACTGAGCTGAACTATGTCGAATACAAAGTAAAAGTGCTCCAATATGAAGAAATTCATCTTTCTGTAAATCCAGACCAGTATCTCAACATTTAAGAAGATGCCTTTAATTTCCGTACTTACGACTAACTTTGGAAATACACCTCTGAGTGGAAAATGGTAAATTCTACAAGATAAAAAAAAATTAATTTTTAAATTTATTAAAAAATAATTCATAGAAAAAGGAAGAATGGCTAAAAAAACCTCTGTTGAGCCATAATGTAGGAGGATTTACAAATGCTGATATCAAAGAAATATCTTCTACTCTAGATTAAGGTATTAAAACACTCAAAGAAGTTGAGCCTTACTTCAAACAGTATAACTAAAAACTCATGCCATTGATTGAAACTTTAACAAGTGACATTGGATAGTTTGAAAGAGTGTATGAGTTGTTAGTTTAAGTTAAGCATGAAAGCTTTAAGAGTGAACATTGGGCTGTAATTATAAATTTTATTAATCTTAAAAATAATAATCATTGATAAATATTATTAAAATTATAGCAAATTTTTGAGGTTATGTACTAAGACAACCAAAAGAAAGTAGATGAAATGCTTGCTTGCTTGAAAACTCCTTAGTTTAACTTAAGTTTCTTAATTGCAAATAATGCTCTTGAGCATTTGGGTTTCGTTTCAAATATAGCTGGAGTAATTAATTAATTAATTTTTTCTATTTCAAAAAGGATAATTTTAATTATTATTATTTTTTTTAGGAAGCCTAAGAAGAATTTAAGAGCCAAGAAACTATTGACAATTTGAAAAACGAATTCTAAAATATTAATTTTGATGCCATAGATTTCCACAATATTCCTCTCATAGTAGGCTTGAAAGATAGAGTTTCTGACT
Source organism: Tetrahymena thermophila SB210 (assembly GCF_000189635.1). NCBI lineage: Eukaryota > Ciliophora > Oligohymenophorea > Hymenostomatida > Tetrahymenidae > Tetrahymena > Tetrahymena thermophila. The sequence goes on from NW_002476434.1 coordinate 1,895,573, forward strand.
TGCGTCATTAATATTTTACAGTGTAAATGATATTTTAGGCTTTTGTTTCAAATATAATTTAATTTGGAATACAATTTAATTATCATTAAGTATAAAATAATTAAACAATAATGACTAAATATCATTTAATTTTTAAAGCGGTGAAATGCTTCGTAACAAGATTTACTAGAGAAATGACTTCACTGAAAAGTTAAGCTAGTTGGAATATGTTGTGAAAAATACAATGAAAGTGTTAAAAAGAATTGCAAAGATTTAAGATAGATTGGTAGCTTATGCTCCTTTATATAGATTCAAAAAAAATGAGCCTTACCTGAAGTAATCAACTATCATTTATAATTAAGTTGTGGAGGATTTCAAGAAGACTGTCAAAGATATTGAGAAAAAGGGAATGAAATACTTCACAGCTTTATTTGTAAAAGAAGAAGAAGACAGCAAGACATAATAAGAAATCCATGAAAAATTTTCAAGCATTTACACAAGATCCAATTATGTTCGTTAGCTTGTTTAAATTATGGCTAGGTAAATACGTTTTGAAAATCCTAGAATGGCATTTTTCTCTGATGAAAAGATTATTCAGCTTTGCTCTTGCTAATTCTATCCAAAGGTAGCAAAACAAACTATTTAGCTTTAAATAAAAATATAGAATTAACTTTTTATAAATAGGAATTCTTTTAATATATTTCTGTTGTCTATCCTGGAATAAAAGAGTTTGTGATAACAAAAACAGAAAACGAATCTAGACCTGGCTAAAATGATTTATCAGTTAAATAAGTAATTAATGAGTATGGTGAAAAGTTGGATTTGCTTTACACAGTGACTTACTAACTTGGAAGAAATGATGAACCCCCAGTTTTTACATTTATGAATGAAATAGAAATGCAACTTAAAGAATTCTTTAAAAATTCTTTACAAAAGAATATTAAAGGCATTAGTAAATATTATTAATTATTTTAATAGATTTAAATTAAATTCTTACTTTTCTATTAATTAATTTTATTTATAAAAATAATAAGGTAACTGTTACTATAACTACTAATAAATATGGACATCATACATAACAAGTGGAGCTGTACCTTTCTAAATTTTATATTTAATTAATGATATTTGCTTCTATCATGATGTTACTGCCCTTTTAAGTATAAACGATGGACTAGAAGATCTCAATGAATACTCTTCTCCATAAGAAGTAAAGGCAAGAACCAAAGATTCTGGAATAAATAAGCTTAGAAATATTCTGCAATCTCAACTTTCTAACTTTTAGGTTTATTTCTAATCTGTGATAAAGCATAATAACAATCCTAAGTTTGTGTTCCCATTCACTTAATTCATCCTCTAAATCCAGAATCATATAAATATTTTAGGATATCTTCTTAATAATTTAGTATATTTAATTTTTAAATAATTTAAATTTTAATTAATTGACTTAATGTTAAATTTTCAATAGGCATTTAGATTAGATTCATTTGAATATCTTTCACTTCCTAAATTTTCTTTAGAATTCAATAGAAAGGAACTTGACAAACAATTATTTAATAAAGTTTAAATTCAAAATTTAAATGCTTTGGCTTAGGCATCTCTCGCTGCTTAACAAAAAAAAGAATAATAATAATAAGGTGAATTAATTCCTGAAGGTGAGCAAACGAAAAAAGCTACTGAAGGAGATGATGGTACTACCAAAAATTAACCAAAGCAACCTCAAGTTGTTCTACCTAAAAATTGTGCTGAAATCATTCAAATGACTTACACTGCTACTAAGCAAGCTTCAGCTATGTCCTATGGATAAAATGATTTACCAAATATTAATGCAAAATCACTTTTTATGAATTTAGTCTAAGAATATCCTTTTGATGTTGTCCTCCTAAGCATGAATTACAAGCGTCTATATGGATATGAAGTTAATCCCATCTTCTAAAATTATGTCTTCACTGAATCATCAAATAGAATTTTTGCCAAAATTTTAGGAGCCTTTTCAGCAAGTTTAGGTAATTTACTAAAACAATTATTTGACTCTTTATTTAAAGGATATTTTCTTAAAAAAAGGTGCATGCTTGAGAAGTCCACCATAATCAGGTAAAAGAGAAAACGCTAAAGCTTTAAGTTTCATGCTAGCTAAACCTTTCTTCGAATGGAATTTCGATGAAAAAATGGATTCGTTTACTGTTTAAAATATTTTAACCGGCTTTGCCTCTGGAAGCTACTGGCTATATGTTACTAATTTAGAAAAATGTAATATGAGTGTAATAAGTACAATGGCTCAAGTGATGTTTGCTGTTAAAAAAGCTCTTGTTCAAGGCTATACCTAATTCCCATTCGGTGACCTAACTTTACCTTGTAATAACTAATTTGGTTTGATGTGCTCTTATTAAATTACATAAGATGGTAACAAAAACTCATTTGAAATACTACCAAAGAGTCTTTTAGAAAACTTTAGAATCATAAACTTCATCTAACCTGATATAGAACCAATCTTCAGAGTAATTACTACATTTAAATAAATATTTTAAGTATTTAATCAACTTATTTAACTAAATTATTTTAATTTTAGCAATACTTTTTGATGCTTGGAGTTAAAGACTATTAAGTAGAGGAAAAATTAAAATAATTCTTATTATTTTTCTCATTTTTATCAAGCTCCTTTGACAAGCAGTACTTCTTATAAAAAAATATGCTCACAGAATAGGATCTAGGAGATATTAAATATAGTAAATTTGAGGGAATGCATAATGTCTTCTCTATGAAGAGTTTGATCAAATTCATGCATATCTCCTTAATGGCATAAATTAATAGCAAATATGAATCAGATCCCATTGAAATTTTAAAGAATTAATTGGATTTATAATTACAAGCAACTCTTTCTTAGAGTGCATACTAATTCATTAAAATCACATTCTCAAGATTCTTCACTGAAAACACTCACAAAAAGAAATTTATCAAAAAAGCTCCTGTTGTCACTAGAAGTAGTGACCCAAACATTTAATTGATAGAAGAACCCTCAATTCATGTAAAAATGCCCGATTTTGAGCTTATAAACCCTCTAAGCTATTCTACGATTGAAAAGTATTTGCCTCATATTCATTCATTCTTAGAAACGAATTTTATTTAACCAACTGAAAACTTATTTAACCTCATTTCTACCTTAATTCCTATCACCATGAATAAGATGCCTGTAATTTTCTATGGAGCTCCAGGAAAAAAGAAAACAACTATGATTAAACTTTTAGCATTTATCCAGGCAAAATAGTAAAGCTTAAACTTTAACATAAATTTCGTCAAAATAGATGCAGTAACTTCTGAATCACTCTTGGGTTATAAAAACAAAAGTAACAAATTTCAATTTCAATTTAATAATTTTCATTTAAATCCTTAACTAAATAAATAAATATATCAGAGGGTATGTTCAGAAGAGGACTTGTAGAATTAATTATAGAAGGTATAAAATACTTTTAACCTGATGAGAAAGAGACTAAAGATGTTTTATATGACTTCGAAAACTAATTTTGTACTATTCCTGCAGCTCCTTATGTGTCTAATAAAGATAACAAATTAAAGTCTGAATCTAAAATTGTAATAAAAAAGAAAAATCAAACCAATAAACTCACTGAAAATGATTGGATAGTTATTGAGTCATCCTCTGCTTTAAATAAAAACCCTCATTAGACTTATCTGGATTATGCACTCGATGGGTTCTAAAAGGTAATGAACAATTATTTATTTGGAAAAAAATATTTTAATAATTGAATTAATCAAATCTTGAAAGTTGAAATAAAAATTATTAAATTAAATAAAATCATTTAATTAAAATAATTTTGTTATTATGAAAAATCAGAAACACTTTAACTTGATAAACAGTGATATTGTTAAGATTCCAAGAGATATTTACAGTATTTTTGAATTAGAATCACTTACAAATCTTTCTCCATCTAACATACACAATTACTTTTTATGTTACTTCAGCACAGAAATTTTCGACCTCAAATAGGAATTCATACATTGGTTTGAAGTTAAATGCAGCTAAAATAGCTACTTCGCTCAATTTGGAACTATACTTAAGATTTTATTTGCTTTCTTCTTCCTCGAATATATGAAATAAATTGATTATTATCATAAAGATGAGGTAAATTATTTATTTTTTCATTCTATTTAACAAATAAATTAATATCAATTTTATTAATAGACATTCCTTTACAGATTATCAAAGAAGGCTTATCTGAGGAACTTTTTGCATTATCTTGAAATATTCTTTAATGAAATAAGAAAATTCGATATTGCTTGTGGTGAATATGAAGTTTCCAATTCAAATATTCCAGTTATTAATTTAAGAAGATAGAGGAAAAATAAAAGATAAACACAACTCTACGAATTTGAATAACTTTCTAACATTCTGAATACTCATATCAATACAGAATAGAGTGAAAGTAAAAAATAACTTTTTTAAATAAAGTATATCTATTTTTATTAAATTAATTAATTAGTTGGTGGTGTTGATCCAGGAATCAGATTAATTTGCACTATGGAGAGTATATTCATTTTTGCATTGACTTACAGTGTTGCAATAAACTTAAGAAATGAGAAGAAAATATACTATTAAGAGTTTATTGAGAAATAAATCAATCAATATATTTCTTACAGAATTAAGAATACTACTTGCACATTTGATTAAGATAAATATCCCTTTGGATTGAATTTAAGAGATTTGGTAAGCACAGAAAGGGTTAATTTATTTGATATTTGCTATGATGTTTCAAATTAAACATGGGTCAAGTGGAAAAATGTAACTCTTGAAGAATATGGTGGCGTTATCAGTGGAGATTTTACTCGTGATACTTTGGATTATAGAGAAATAGTTAGGTTAAACTATGATTCGATTGAATACTTAAAAGGTAAGATTCATTAAGAAAAGAATGTCATTTTTATACCAGAAAGCGGAGTATTCGTAGAGACTAATGCTACTAAGATAACGAAATTCTTAATGTAATTTGCTGTTTCATACAGTAAACCTACAATTGTGATTTCTTAAAACTAAAATGGTATTACAAGCTGTATTTAAAATAAGTTAAAAACACTTATTGAACATCACTCTTATTCAACTGCTTACATCTCTTTAGACAGAGGCACAACAATCAAATAAGTATGAAATCTATTCAAACAAAAACAAAATTAACAGTATAATTAAAAAAATAGTTCCAGAAAAGAGTCGAAAGAAATTTAATTTGGAAGAACAACAACCACTTAACATCTGTGTACGACACAAATACTTTAGTTGTTATTGATGACTTAAATCTGGCTATGGAGTAAATAAAATATTTTTATGATTAAATGCATTTTAAAAATTAATATAAATTTATAGTGGAGTTTCACCTATTGGAGCTTTGAGATATTTCTATGAAAATGAAGGATGGTTTTCTAACAGCAAGATGAGATTCATTTAATTTTCACTTACTAGAATGCTGGCTATTTATGGATATAGTCCTTATGCTTCCTCTAATATTTTTGATCCTGCATATACTGTTCTATCAAATAGCATTTTGGAGAAATCAATGATACTAAGAATGCCAGAAAATGATAATAGAGACTTAGCCAGCATCTTTTCAGCTTATAATTAAGTTGATGTGCTTTTAAATATATCTGAAAAAAAGACCTTTTTAAACACTATGAAATCTCTATGCGCTATTATGGCTATTACAAATATTGAATATTAAGAAGAGTTCTCACTGATTGCTAACATAGTGAGTGGTAATTTTTCAATACGTAAAGGTATTGAAGTCATTAAAAATATGAACTATTTCGAATACTTTAGCAAGAATAGGTCACAAATTATGCCAGAACTTTTCTTTAGAGCTATTGTCTTTTTGTAAGATTTAACATTTAATATTTTTTTTATTTAAATTCTTTTTAGAATGAATTAGTATTATGCTTCAGAATTCATTTACAACAAGATTGAAGATACAAAGACAAAACAGCATGTAAATGGATCAATAAGTTAAACAGAATTAAGAGAGTAGAGCTAAAGAAATGAAGAGTAATCTATTGAAGGCAATTTAATGATGAAAAGAGCATCTTTCTCAAAGAAGGAAAGCACAGAAGGAGATTATTAAAAGAGAAACAGCTAAACAGGTATAAGCGAAGGAGGTAATTAAAAGATGAGAGATGATTACGAAGAAGAAGATAGTGATGATATTATCGAGGAGGAAAAGATCAAAACCAGAAGTGCTAAAAAAAGAAGAAGTCTCTAGCTTAAGAAAGAATAAAATATTAACATGCTACCATTCTCTCATGAACCCTTGATTTAGAATTTAGAAGATTTCAAAGTATTAAATAAATAGTCTATTCCTAACACTTAAAAAGTACTTTATTTCTTATTGTTCGCTGAATAATAAGAAAACTCTCTAGAGCAGCTAATCCTAAAGATTGGAGCTAACACAGGTGCTATTGATGAAACAGGTCTGATAAATAAGAATAATTATGCTCCCGTATTTACGAAATAAAAAGAAGAATATTTATTGAAAACAGATGAACTTTTATCACCTCTAAACCCTTTCAAGAATAATGATAAGCAGGCTTAATTGAATGATATGCTAGATAACATCCCATCACCTTAACGTAAGCCTGCAAATTTCAAGAGAACGCCTCTTCGTTAGCAATCTCTTCTCTTAGAATTGCGAAAAATTGAATAGTAAGATAATATCAATCCTATAAAGGAAGAAGATGATGAATCCTAGTTGCAGACAGCAAGAAGATAGGATTTCGAAGATACACCATAAAATTTAAGTTCAGCTTTAGGAAGCAAGAATACACCTAAACAAGTATTTGATTTCTAGGAAAGAGGACAAACACTATTGACACGTAAACAGAAGAAGAGTTTAACAACAGCTTTTAGAAGCAGTCCTTCCAACTAGCTTTAAGAAGTAGCTGGTATAAAAGCATTTGTAAATTCACCTCAAAGATTTGGTGAAGAATCAAGTAAAGTATCATCAGATAAATTATCTTAAGCTTAAAGAGAAGCAGATGGCGCAGTCCCAGAGGAAACTCTTCAAATGATGCGTTTGGAATAGAAAGTAGCTATTTAAATGGCTGCTCCAAGTAGAGATATAACTAATGCATATAAATCTAAATTTTAAAAAGATACTTCAAACAAGCACAAACGCCAAACTTTTATACTAAATAAAGAACAAGAAGAAGAGTTATTTATAAGAAATATCGAGTCTAAAATTGACAATTAAATGAATATTTAGTTTGAAGAGTTAGCCACACTACCTGATTAACTGGTAAGAGAATTCAGCAGAATGCTAGAAAGTGAGTTGTTAGAAGGTTCATTAGGGATGAATAAATAATCTAATACTGTTTTATCGTTTAGACATGAATTGTAGTTCTTTAATTGGGCTCTTCTTGATCAAGACATAGATGATGATAAATAAAGTTTCGATAGCAGAAGCAAAGATATGTTTAACTATTAATTCTGTTTGGTAACCAAAAAGAGAGAGAAAAAGGTCTTTGATTTTATCCTTTAAAAGTTCAGAGATTTTTCAGTGAATAATCCTTTCCTTTTAAATAATTTCTTAGTGAGAGAGTGCAATTTCGAATCACTATACTTCCATACTCTAAAGCTTCTTCACCTACTTTAGATATCAAGCAGTCACATCTTTTTAAATTCTCAATTTACTAAAGAAAGTACAAGAGAAATCATTAAATTCATATCTAAAATCCTCCATCTTAAGTTATATGAGACAGATATTACAATCAACACAATCGAATAATTTAAGCAAACTCTCTTTGAAGCTTTAAAAGGTAATTTTTTCAAAATATTTTTTAAATAAACAGCAATTGAACAGATTTTTCTTTATTTTTTGATATAATTTAACAAAGAAAGTAATTTTAATTAAAATATTTTTTGGTTATTTAAATAAATTAAAAAGATCTATTTGGACATGAATCATACTCTATATTCTATTTGAGAATTTCTAAAGATGGTGTTATTGGTAGTTCTATGGCAGACTACAATTAAAAAGATATGAAGGAGAGCTTTAAATTGACTAAGGTATTAGAAATAATTCATACATTAGTCTCAGGTAGTGAAATCTTAAGTTTATTCACTAAGGAGCAGCTTGAAACTTTGATTTCACATTGGAAGCTACAAAAAAGATTTTTCGGTATGAATAATCATATTTTGTATCACATTATTTCTAAAAGAATAAGGAGTCATTTGAAAATAATTATTTCTTAAGAGCCACTCCCAAAAGAAAAGAACATTTTTTACTCTCTTTATTCTAATCTTTTTAAGGAGTTCAATAAGTATCTCATGATTCCCATACATGCCTCTGAAGATTCAGATAAGAAAAACTGGCTTTAAGATCTCATTTAAATATCAATTTCTTAGAGCAAACTAGACTTAATTAAAAAAATATATTCTATCGAATTAGAAATCTCTCGTGTCTATGAGAGTCAATACTTTAGCAATATTAGAAGATCTTTTGAAGAAAACCTTTCTCTTTTCTATTTAACATAAAATATTTTTAAGACCTAAATCCGTCTCAAAGAAAAAAAACTACGTGAAAATGGAAAATATCCTCAAATGATTAAATTGATGGAAGAAAAGTTTTTAGTTTTTGAAAGTTAAATAGAAATAAATGACCATAATCTCGAAACCACGAAACACAAAAAGCAAAATCTAGAAGAACTACTTGAAAAAAATACTGCTATATCTAAGCAACTTCATACTGAAATATAAGGTAACCAACCAACTACCGATTTAAATAATATTTGTTATAAAATATTCTTTTTTTAATTTAGAATTGCTCAATGAAGAAGCTAAAATTCAGTAGCTAATAAACAGAGTTTAATTTTATGAAAAGCATGTCTAAGAATTCGAGTCCAGAAGTAAAGAATTAGTTGAAAAATTGAGAGTAAAAGATGCTTAGACATACAATGATGATGTAAACATATAATTTAATTTTTAAAAGTGAATAAAATTCAATAAATATTTTATAAAAAATAAATTAAAATTTTTAAATTAGGATTTGCACTTTTAACACAAACATTTCATAAAAAAATTCAATATGTTTAATAAGTTGAGAAAAAAAAAACTTTGAAAAATCAAATGATTTTTTCAGAAATTTAAATATTGAACATATAGCAGATAAATATGAGATTAAATTTTAATTTTATAAAAAGATAAAACCTCAAAAATTCTTAGAAGTTGTAAGCATGAATGTTTACTGTATTGCTTTCTTTATCACTATGAATAATTTCTTAGAAGAAAAATTCAGAATTGACTTTAATTAGTTGGAAGAAGATTTAAAGAACACTAAAAATAAAATACACTTTTTAGATATGCCGAATTTAGATTTCTACAAAGAACGTTTGGTAGAAGTTGTTTCTGATTTTTCATGGATTAAATTGGCTTTGGACACAATGGATGAAACTAAAATTACTGAGAAGCACCTTCAGCTGCTTCAAATGATTAACAAAGAATATGGTGGTGGATAAGAAACCAATTTAATTTCTTTGTAGAGTGGTTTTAATGTTTCTCAGCTCCAGACAATTAAGTTTATTGATATCGGAATAGACTTTGTTCGTATCAGCATTGAAAAGCGCAGATTCCCTGAATCTTCCTAAGTTATTTAGGAAAAATTAAATGTTGTTCAATCTAAGCGCATAGGTAAAGAATAAGAAAAGGTTGAACCAGATAATTTATGTGCGAGACTTCCAGGAGAGATAGAATAATTAAGAATTGAGTAAAAGAATTACATGAATGCTTTATCTAAGAAAAGACAAGGTTTGACTCATTTCTCTCTTTGTTTAACACAGTCCAGAGAACTTTTTGAAGAATTTATTCGTCAAGAAACATAAGATTTGAAAGATAAAAAACTACTTTCTTAAATATCTTAGCTTGTTTCTATACTTATTAATACTGGAATGAAATATCCTTAATTTGTTACCAAAAAGATTTTAACACTTTTCAAAGAAAAATTAAACCTTTCTTTCAGATATTTCTAACATTAATATAAAATATCTACAGTCCTTAAGAATCTATAGTATTACTATGAAGTTCTCAAATTAGAAGTACCTCTCAATTAAGATATGATTGATTTCATAGCTATTATTGATTTCCTCATAGACTATGACATGTTCTACTATCCTTTTATAAGAGATCCCTCTGGTATATACTCAGAATATGTCAAGGCTAAATTCACCTCTAAGTTCAGACACGAACAATATACAGTTGATCCTCAATCAGAAATTAACATAGAAGAAGTAACATTATTTCAAATTATTATCGCAAATTTACTAAATTTTAATTCAAATCAATTTTTTTTTTGAGATTAATTATTACAATATTTTTATTTATTTATTTATTTATTTGTTGAATAAATTATAAACAAATTTTTTATCTAAAAAGGCCTTAGTTAGAGGTGAAACTCTTATTGTAGAAGATTTTGATTAAGATTTACTTGAAATGATTATGCCTATCATTGAATGGAAAAATGAAAGAATGTAAAAGCTACTCTTTTATTACATGAAAGACCCTGCAGACACTGATCTTGCAAGCTTGCAGATTAACTAAGAGAGACATACTCTTTAAATTAATGGAAAAGTAATTGAAGTGCATCCAGATTTTAGATTAATTATGATTTACTAAGGTGACAGAATGACTTTTTCACATACTTTCTTCACTAAAGTGTTTGTTATGATCATGGAAATAGAAGATGAAGAAAGATGGAAATAAACTATTACAGATCACTTGATAAACGGTTTTTACATAAAAGAAAAGAAATAAATATTAGAAACTGTAAGAAAAAATTTATCAATTCAATATTTTTTTTTTTCATTGTAACTTTATTTAATTTTAAAAAATATTTTATATAGAAAATAAATGAGCTAATTGAAAGAGAATAGTCTCTTAAAAATAGTTGTTAAAGTGTTTATGATAAGTTGCTCAATGTTGAAGCATCAGATGATTTAGATTTTATGAATTTCGTAATTGATGAAATCAAAATGTAAAAGCAAATCATATCACCTTTAATAGAGACAGAAGCTAGCTTAGGAGAAGATGATTAATAAATTGAATAAAATGAAGCTATAGAAGATGACGAAGAATTTGAGAACTAAGAGTTCTTTAAAGCTATGTAAATGCCTGAGCCTGAAAAACCATTAGAAGAAAATAAAGTTGTAGAATAATAGGCCTAATCTTCTAGACCACCACTAAAACGTCCCCCAATGGTAAAGAGACCATAAAAGCCTTTACCAGTTGCATAGTAATAATTTTATAAAATTTATTTATTGTTTTATTTAATGTTTGAATTAAAATTAGAAAAAAGAAGCAGATAGCAGCAGCTAAAAAATAACAATAGTTGGAGATGGAAGAGAAAAATAGAGAGATAATGAGACACAAGAATAACTTATTAAAGGCGAAGTAAGAGAGCCATTTATTTACTCCTTCTCACTCTTCTAGACTTATGTTCGATAATAGAAGAAAAAAGATGAATTTAAAACAGCAAGCATTAAAAACTGGTTCAGACTAGGAATACGTCAAAAAATTCTATCACAAATTAGATGAGCTATTCGAATTTTCTTCTCTCTTTTTAGGTATTTTAGAATTCATTTATGCAGTTAAAGTCAATTGGATGAATGTCCAAGAAGCTATGGGCTCTATTTACAGTTTTTCTGATAAAACATTTTTGTTGTTGATAAGTTCTTCTATTGAAAACTGTAAGCGTCATAATCATCTGCCTAAATCTTAAACAGTAAATTAACTTTTTATTTTTAATCTAATTTTATCAATAAATTATTTTTTAGGAAAATCAATTAAGTCAAAAATTCTTAAAAGCTTTTTGTGAAACAATTTATTCCACATTAGTTGGTGGACTTAGAGAAGATCATTAAAATTTGTTCTGTTTGTACTTTGCACTGATGTTTTTGAGAGGTATGAACTAATTTACTGAATTTGAATGGAAGATGTTCATAAACTGGAATATCGAATCAAGTGAATCATAGAATGTTTTCTATGACAGTTTGTATGAGAATAAGTGGGGTACTATCAAAAACCATCTAATTTCGTTTTATAATTTATCGAACAATTTATTAGCTCCTCTACTTACTTTAAAACAAAGTAATAAGTTTCATTTTTAAATATTTTCTCTGAATTTAATTTAAAATATAAAAAAAGATGATGTTACTAAAGGATTACTAACACAAGGTAGTTAATTGAATCTTTCTCATGTTTAAAGCGATAATAGTATGCTCAGCATTGTAAATCCAAATAAAACAGAGTAAAATGAATAGCTAGATAGTAGCATAGATTAAAGCTTCAGTGCACACTTTAGCTTATAACAAGGCAAAAAAATAGACAAGAGAAGTTTGTTTGCCTTAAAGTTCTAGAAAGCAGTAAGCAAACAACTACAACAAGAATAGCACGAAAACTTACAAGATAATTAGAAAGATCAATTTGAAATTTTCCTTAAAAAGCAACAGTCATCTTAAAGAGAAAAATCTGTATCTACCGAAAAACCTGCTATAAAATAAGACAAATTTTAAGCAAAAGAGTAATTCATTAATTCATTTATAAATTTATAAAATTTAATTAACTAATCATTATTAGCATTTAAAGAAATTTGTTAAAATTATTATTAATAAATATTGATATTTGATTGATTAACCTGAACTTATTTATTTATTTATTAAAAAATAGATAATTACCAATAACAAAAGAGGAAGAAGAAGAAATTTCAATTTCTTCCAAAACAATATCTGATAATGAAATAAATGAAGAAGATGAGTTAAAAGAAGAAAGTTCATAGCAATCTAGATCTAGATCGAGCAGTTAAAAAGAAGAAAATCTTCAAAGTGGAAGAGATTTAGGAAGTTAAGATCATATACAAGAAGATTTAGATGAAAATTAATATTAGCAAGAAGATGAATCTGCATTTTAAAATTTCAAAAGAAATTTATCAAACGAAGAATATAATCCTTTTTCCTAGGAATCTAATAAAGAAGATAATCTAAATGTATCAGAATAAGCTATTTCAGCAGGTTCAATTCATAGTGAAGAAGAAGAAGAGGATTTAAAAAATAGCACTAGCCTAAAATAATAGAAAACATTACAATAAATTTAAGCTTTAACTAATAACTTTAATGTTTAAGATGCATTAGAAAACGTCTCTACTAGAAACTAAATTAAAATTGGTAGAAAAGCATTTGAGGGTTTCCTACATCTTTTCAGTCTATTCCCTTAAAGAACTCAAATGAAACATTTGGTTAACAGTCTACTCTCGAAATTAAGTCATTGGATAGACTTCCAGAATACCTCTCTTAAGATGAAAAATTACGATTACAATAAAAACATCATTATTCCTACTCTTGTATAAAATATAGAGAGAAAAGTAACTCCTCTTCAACTACTCTTATTTGTCAAGCATTTTAGGTAAAATTCATTTTTAAGATTAATTAATTCATATAATTTAATTATTTTATTATTAATTAATTAACAAACTAGACCTGAAGAATTATAAAGATTCGCCAAGTATTTCTTCAGAAAAGCATTCAAAGGCTATATTGAAGAAATACCTCAAAATAATTTCGATCAACATTGCTAAACAGGTATTTATTTATTTAACTATTTAACACCATTTAGTTAATATCATTTGAAAAATTTAGCTTTATCATTTATCAAATCTAAAATTATTAATTTTTCAATTTAAAAATAAATGAAATTGAAAACAAAATTTAATAAAATTGAAATCATTAATTTATTTTGGCAAATATCTATTAAGTAACATTAAAACATTTTTAAAATATTTAATACACTTTTGAATTAATTGGAGGTTTTTTCAATTTATTAATAAAATAAAATAAAATGTTTAAAGTTTAAATGAAAATTTAAATTATTTATTTTATTTTTGCTTTTAGAATGATTTAAAAAAATCATCATTTACTTTTTTCACTTTTTATGCTTATTTAATAAAATTAAATAAATAAATCAACAAGATTGGATGAGAAGACCTACTGCTTTATTCCATCACTCTGTTTAAAAGAGCATGTTTGAAGCTTTGGAACTCAAAATGATGAGTTTACAGATTGAAGGTGGACTTGTAAGACTACCTGTGGGTATTTTACCTGTAAAAAATATTCTTGAGAAGATTACTGAAGCAGGCGGCGCTGGATAGTGGCTTGCAATAGAAAATATAGAATTGCTAGGTAGAAAAGACTTACTTTAAATTTTGAAGAAGATTGATTAAGAATTACTTGAGTCTACTTCGAGAAGAACATTCAAGGTTTGGTTGATCTTTAACTTAAACGATGAAGGAGAGAATTATGAGAAATCAAATTTCTCTAAAAAAGTCTTGCCTTTGTTATAAAGTTACTTGGAGAGATGTTGGAAGATTTACATTAATAGTCCTCATAAGATAGCCCGTACTTTAAATATTATGTATAACATCGAAATCTAAGAGTACAGAGCTAGACAACAGTTATAACGTGATGGTAAAAAGGCATAGTCAATAGTAGATTTAAATAAGCTTGCTGCATCTTTGCTTGAAAGTGGTCCAGAAAAGTACACTTCTATAAATAATTCTGTTATTCAGTGCTACATTCATCGTTACATATAGCACAAACAAAAAACTTTAAGAGAAGATAGAACTATTGCATTTAATCTTCACTGCTTCCTAGATAGAGAAAAACTTAAAAAGGATAATGTCGTATTTGAGGAGCGTATAGTAGATTATGAGCATAAATATAAGTTTGCTCTTTCATTCATGTTTGCAACACTCAGACAAAGAGTAAAGTATGAAAGATTGCAATTCTGTTACTATGTATAAGAACCATTTATGTATGTAAGTGACTTCGATATACAAGCTATGTAAGATGAAATGTTCCTCTTTTTAAGTGATTACACATTAGATATTTAAGTTTTCATTTCGAAATTCCTAAATCACTGGTTTAGAGATACATACAAGTACGGTTACTCCACATATTCTTCAACTATAATCAGAGATCTATCAAGAATATTTGTTTTTACCGCTTAAGAAAATACAACTAAAATTACTGTACATAACAATATTCCAACTTTGAGAGGTATTGTTGAAAATGATAATACATTTGACTATGAAATATATGATTTCCACTAGGGTGTTTATCCCACTGTTGAAGAAGCACTATACAAATCCATTAAGTCATTCCCTAACGAAGACCCAATCAAGATACTTTCCTTGTAATTTATTATTCCTTTTATCCATTAAACAATTTGATTTTTTTAAAAATTTTATCGAAATTCAAAAAAAATTTTTTTAGATTTAAACAATTCATGTGAAAATTTTAAGCTGCTTTATTGAAATTTTTTCCTTTTATTTTTATGATAAATTAAAAAAATAGAAAATAAAAAATCAATATAAAAAAAAAACAAAATATTTTTAATTATTTTAGTTTGTTTTTAAATTTAAATTTTATTTAAATTATTTTTTAATAAAAAATAAATCAATAAATAAATAAAGGAATCAAAACTCAGAGTTTTTGTTTAACTACAATTAATCTCAGGGATTGATGAATAGAGTAATGGAGGTTGAAAAGAAATGGGAAGAGAATAAGCTGGCTAAATTAATTACCATGCTTGATAGGATTAAATTCACTTAAGAAAATATTTAGTCAGATTATATGAACTCATAAGTTAGATCGTTCTTCAATGTTCATCTACATCGCTACTTGCATTAGCATGAAGCTTAGCTGGAGATAACTTAACTTATCCATTATTTATTAGAAGTGCTAGATTTTAACTTTGACCTTAAGACTATTAGCTTCTTTAAGGTTAAATCACAAAGAGGTGATTCGTTCTAAGCTGTTTTAGATAATTGGGTTGAATCTATTTAAGCTTCTATCCCTTCACAACATAATTCCTTACTTATTAATCCAGATGGCTCTCTCATAGACTAAGCAATAAACAAAGATCTTATTAAGCTGAACAAATACGCTAATTATCATGCAGGAGGACAAAGTAGTGCATAGAAAAACTCTCGTTAAAGTACAGTTCTTATTCCTCAAGGAAAAATACCTACATAGCCTTCACAAACTGCTATTAAAGTGAATACATAATAATAAATTGAGTTAACCAGATAAGGAACGTTTAAAGTTAATAAAACTAACTTATCTACTTTCGGGGAATAATCACCCAGATATAAGAATTAGACAATTAATGATGATAATTTATAAAGTCCTCTTGAACCTAATTAAATAAATCCTCATACAAGTGTTCATCATCGCTAGTTATTTAACAGAAATGTACGTAAACATGAAAGCAAATTCTTGAAAGCTTTGTAACACGAAAAAGAAGAAAGTAAACTTAGAATTACCAGAAACAGAAATGATTCTTCATACTAATAAAGCGATAATAGAATACAAACAGATTTTAGCAACACTCTAGGTCATATACTAGCTTCACATACGAATCAATCATAAAACAGTTTCCACAATGCTGATGAAGAAGATTCTGATTCTCATGGCGTTATTCCTCTTTCTTAACAGTAAATTGCCACTAATTTAAGTCAAATCCATTACAGAAGCTAGAATGCTTCTAACTTTTTGCAAGATGAAGGTATGGGGGATGACGAAAGCGATTTTACACTTAACCAGCAAAATGTATACAAAATACTGCTTTTGAATGAAATTATAAGTGCTCACAGACTCATAGAAACTATCCGTTAAGATCTCTAATCTGTTTTAGATTATGTTACCAACAGAACCGAATTTACAACTAACTTATATATTTAAGATTTACTAGACTGTCTACTTAATAACAGAGTTCCAATTAATTGGTGGAAACAAGGATTCTTGCTCAACAAAAAGACTTTATATGATTTCATTTAGTCATTCTTATGCAAACACGAGCACTTGAATATTATAATCAATAGCAGATAAGGATAGCTATTCCCTATCATCCCATTACAAAAACTTTTCAATCCAATTTAATTGTTCACATCTCTCTAGCTATAATTCTGTTTGCTCAAAAACGTAAATTTATTTATAATTATGATTTTAACTCAAACTGCAAACAATTATCAATTTTTTTTTTTTTTTAAATAATTAATTATTATTAAATAATAAAGTTTAAACTCCACGAAGTAAAATTCTAATTTAGAAAGCTAAGAAAAATGGAGTCCAGATAACCTTCAGAAGGAGGTATATTTGTAAGTGGACTTTATTTGAAGGGAGGTAGAATAAATATGGAAAATTTAATGCTAGAAGATGAAAGATGCAGAGAATTTGAAAGCTAATTGCCTCCTTTCCATGTTAATCTAACACTCAAGTCAAAATTAAGATAAGAAGTTTACTTTAAAGAAGTAAATTAAATTTAAAAATAATATTTTTAACTTATTTATCTAACAAATTAAATAGGAGTATAACTACGAGCCAAATATTCCATTCGAATTGATTGGAGGTGAAAATGTAGCTTAAGGTAGCTTTGACAAAGAAAACGAGTATTTCTTCTTCCAAGCTCATCCTGTACAGACTTACTAACACGAAACTAAATCACACATTTAAGGACTAAAAGTAAAACCATAAAAAGAAAAAGATCTTAAAGAACAGAAAAAGATGTCTGTTCTTACATCAGAAGAACAATAAAAATTACTATAGGAATAGATTTAAAAAGTCATAAATAAAGATAAACAGAGATTTATAGATTTTGAAAAAGCCAGCTAATTCCCTGTCATGAATTATATTGTGCGTATCCCTATTGTAGATTCAAACACTACTTCCCTTTTCACGTAATTCCCTGCTAAAATGTATCTATATATTACTTCTAAAAAACCTTAAGAGTATTGGATTAGAAAAGGAACAGAAATCTATATAGAAAAACAATTTTGATGATTTTTTATCTTAATAGTATAAAATAGTTAACTAAATAAATATCTTAATAACTAATTAACTTAAAAATAGCATAAAGAAGTTAATATCTACTTTTAGATTATATTTACTCCTTAACACTAAATAAATAAATAGATAATATTTTTTGATTTTGTTAATATATATTAAAAAATAAATAAATATAAATAAATAAACTAATAAACTATTCATTTCTATCAATTTATAATTTGCATCTAAATAAAAATTTAAAATATGTTTGAAATTTAGTATTGTTTTTTTTTCTTAAATTAAATTTATTTTAATCCTATTAATAATATTTTGCAAAAAAAATATCTTAAAATTTTTTTTTTTTAAATTAGATCAACAATGAAAATATATACATATATACACTATATCATAAACAAATCAACTATTATAAAAAATTTATTTTTCTTAAAAAAATTATTATTAATATTGATAAAAAATATAATTATTTCTAATATTTTATTAAGATTTAATATTTAAAATGCATATATATATATATGTAATATACTATGATAATATAATAATTATTTTGTATAGATCTTAAAGATATTTTTTTTGAAATAGTTTGTTTTTTAAATTTTCAAATTGATTAAAATATTTCAAATAATATTGTTCACCATATTATCTAGCTTTGTAAATGTTCTCAAATTCCTTTTTTATCTCATCAATATATGTTTATTAATTTTATTGACATTTTAACTCTCTGAAATGCACTGCTTATTTAAGTTAATAACTTTTTCGATTAAACTAGCATTAGAAAAACCATTTGTTTTAAATGAAATGCTGCTTTATTAATTTACTTTTTCAAAACCTTGTAAATTTGAAATGCTTACATTTCTTAAATTTTAGAAGCTCCTAAATCTCCCTACACTATCACTTTTTCTTTGTCCTTAAGCAGAGTGAATAGATTGGGTTTGCTTATATTTCAGCTTAATATCAGGCGATTCAGCTGTTGTATTTCTGTTACTCATAGAAATTTAATCTTTTTATGGGTTTTCTAAATCCTTCATAACTTTTTAAGGAGTATAATATTAATTTTAATCTATTTTATTAATATTATTAGAGATTTTTTCTTCTTTAACTCTCTTAACTAAAGGACTATTCATTTCCTATTAATTAGTAGGCTTATAACATTCTTACTGCTAGATATTTATCTTAAATTTATTATTTTTAACTATTTCATTTGTTAAACCTTCCATTTTATCAATTTTTTAATTTGAATTTTGCAAGTCAGAAGTGTTTTACTTTATTAAGTGGGAATTATTTTATAACAACCGATTTGTTTTAGTTTGAATATCGTTTTGAATGAAATTGTTAAATTTTTTGTCATCTTGTTTGTTTTATAATTAAAGAACAAACTTTTATTGCTCCTTTAAACAATTTAAGTCGTTATTATTTTAATTTATAAATTTAAGATTTTAAGTTAAAGGAGAATTATCCCTTTTTTATCTTAAAGATATATTATTTTATTCTGTATTCTATTATTCTTATTTTTGTTATTGCTAGTCATGCTATTATCTCGTGCTTGTTGAAATGCCTGCCTATTATAAATTTTTTATAGGAGTTAAACCTCTTTATGTATTGCCATTAATAGCTGTATTTAAAATTTGAAACTTGATTGTATTTTCATGATAATTGCCATTTTCTTATAATATCTATTTTTTTTTTAAATTCATAGAGAGTATCTTGTCATATATTTATGAAAAACCTTCTTCACCATTTTATTCATTATTTTTCTGATAAGCTTATTTAAATGTTTGAGCTTGCTTGTCTTCTTGTTCTTTTATTTTAATTGTTTTGGCATTCATTGTTGTTGTTACCTCACTTAGATCGTTTTAGCTTTAAAACTTCTTAAAAACTCTAGTTTTTTTTGCTCTTTTTTTCTCTTCTTCTTCTCTCAACTTTCTTAATTTTTCCTCCTCTTCCATTTCTGCTTTTCTTTACATGTTTGGTAAAACAGATAAGCTTTTGTATTCTGGCTTTTAAACGTATAATTTTTAAACCTTTTCGTTATTATTTAATATTTTCTTTTAAATGTGATTGATGTAATCGTCATAGAAGTTCTATAACTTTGATATATTCTCAATTTTTTTCATAGCCAAAATTTTAGTAAAAGAAGGATTATCTTTTAATTTCAATTTAATCTCTTCTTCTTGTTTTTGTTACTATTACTCATTATTTTTTCTCAGATACTTGAAGTAATCTTTACCAAGTTCTTAGTCTCCTAATATATTTAAAGATTCTCTAGGTGCTATTTCATTTTCCTGTATGTCACTCTCTTAAATTATTATTGATTGTCCTTTCTTTAGGCTTTGTAAATTTTATTTTAAATTTTTTATATTCTTTTCGTCCTTGTCTAAATAAACAAGGCTCTTATTCAAGATGCTCATAAATATATCATCCTAAGAACCATTCAATTATGAGCCAGACACATGATCACTGGCTCGAAAGCTTCTTGTATTACATGAGTTATATTTTTATTTTGAGACAGCCTCTTCTTATTCATTTTTCTTAAAATACTGACTGCTTACTTATTCTTCTATCAATGATTATCTTTGCTTATTTTATTGAATTATTTAATCTGATTACTAATCCCTTATAGCTTAACTTTCAGCAAATGTATAAATGTACTATTAATTATCATTTTTTATCATTCTATAATTTATTTATTTGTTTATTTTATCTATATTATGAAAATGGACATCACTTCTTGTCTTGAAATTGTTTTTATTCTCTTACTCCTTCTCATCTCCATATTTCTCTAATCTATTTTTATTACCTACCTCATCTGTTTTTTCTTACTTGTTTTGATGTGTCTTTGTGTCTGGTGAATTTTTAGCTATATAAGTCGAATGGTAGCTTTTTGATTTCGCCTTCTTCTGCGGAAGCTCGTTTTATTCTATTTTCCTATTAACAGAGACAGGCTTTGAGTCTTTTTGTAATTTTTATTCAATACTATTATGCCTTTATTTAATTGCATTTATCTATTTGCTATTAATAGTTAGTGTCTCAGTTATTTCATCTTTTTCCTTTATTCCAATATTAATTTAATGATTGATGAAGTCTTGCAAGAGTTCTTTTATTAGCCCTTTAGCTAACACTCTCTCAAGACTTTCATGACCATACAGTCTCTTATGTAGTTAATTTAACCTATCTCTTTATTCCTTGTGATGCTCTAACTTTTTTTAGTCTCTATCATCAAAATCTAAATCTCCTATGAACTTTTATCTCTTCTAAAATGCCCTTTCTTGCCTCTTTTCTTAATTGTATTCATCCATAAATCGATTAATATCATGCAACTCATAGATCATTCTCTTTTTCCAAAGAACTTTTTCCTATCTTAGTTAAGATGAACTGCTATTTATTAAGTTCTTATTTTACTAGTTACCTTGCTTATTATTAATATCATCATTGAACTAAGCTTAATAGATGCAGTCTTTGAATTATTCTTCTTGCTCCTTCTAAAGCTGTAGTGCTTTTAAAAGAGCCCTTTCTTAATTTCTTTTTTTTATTCTATTTTCTAGCCACTTTTAAGCACTCACGTGAGTATATTCAGGTTAATCATTATGACTCTTTCCACAATTCAGTTTTTAGCTAGGAACTTTACACCATGGTTCCTTTATTTTTATTTCTTGTCTCTTAATTTTTGTAATAACAACTTCCATGTCATCTATATTGTAGCTCTAGTTACTTTATTACTCTTAATTTTAACTTTATTAGTAATTGTTCGTACGACTAGGCTAAACAGAACTATATCTTTTCATGTTGTCTCTAAATATTAGCTAAGATAAATATATTATTATTTATTCTTTTTATAATTTACTTTGCTTGGCTAAAAACAATTTTTACTAATATTAATGCTTAAACCACTAAAATTCAAAATAAGCTAATTAACTATTTACCCAAATATTACACTTAATGAATATTTTTTATGGATAGTATTTTTGGTATCTTTATTATTTATGTGTTTTTTTATGGTTTAGTAAGTTAAATCCATTCATTTTATGATGGGCTATTGTTGCATATCATATAATATTTGAGGAAATAATTAAAAATAAATTAAATTTAATTTAATAAATAAATTAGCAAAAAATAAAAGATACTTATTTCAATAAAAATAAATAATTATTTTGATAAAAATTTATTAATATTATAACTATATTAAAAAAAGCATATAATAATATTTATGAAAGTAAATAAAAAGTTGTCAATAAATTATGGAATTTTAGTATAAAAAACTTTATGTTTTAAAATACTCTAAATCTTCATTTACTAATACCCTTCTCAAATATACTTTTTAGGTAAATTAGATTATTTGAGGACCTAATAAAGTGCATTAAAAGATTAACAATTGATTCATTCATTAAATATTATTTACAGTAAATTAACTTTATGAAGCTTAATTATTGCTACATTTAGAGGGAATAAATTTTTTAGTATCATTATTCTTGATAGCTTATACATTTGCTTCGTTTAGATTTACAAAATATTAAGAATCTCCTAAATTTGAAGATTTTTCTAAATAATCATTTTTATTTTCACTTTATTATTAAAATGGTGATTAATCAAAGAAACTCGTTTATTAATCTTATTAATAATTTTTTTAAAAAAACTTAGATTGATTTTTTCCAGAAGAAGGATATTAATAATCTATCTCTTTCTTAAGATTGTTCAGAGGGCTTTAGATTATCAGATGTGGTCTAAATATTGAAGACATAATACTTGTTTCGTTTTCATCTTGTAGATTACTTTATTTTTATTACTATATTTACTACAAAAATTCAGGGTCTATTATTCTTATTAAATTTTCATCAACCTTTGAAAGTTTTTTTTTATTCAAAATATTATTTAACCCTTCATATGCATCTTTAGCCATTTAAGTTTCATCTTTATGCCTTAATTGTTTTAATTTTTATTTCTTTTTATTAGTCTGTTTCTAAATGTTGTTTTAAGATTTTGAACAAATTTCATCCTGAGGATTATTTGCAGCACAGACGACATGGCTATTCTAAATTAAATTTATTTCTTCTAACACTGATTCGTCATTTATTGTAGGTTTAGGCATATATTCAAATAGATTCAATTGATCTGAGTTAAAAAGTATGCTTTTCATCTTATCAATCTCAAGCAATTTGTTGAAAATGTATAATATGTCAAAGTTTTCTTATATCTTAATTATGCCTTTGTTTAATAAATTACGGTCCTAGGTCTTCCAACCGCATTATGGGAGATATGCATGAAAAAAATAATTTATAAATCTATATTTTATTATATTATGCGTGTTCTAAAAGTAATATTTCACTCTCATTAAAAGTTAAGTTATAATATTTTAATTTGAGTAAATTTATGTTTTCTTTTTCTCTAACTGATGATAATTTTAAGATGGATTTAACTCAAACGATTAAGTTTAAATTGTATTTTACATTAAAATTGCTTATGGAGCTTCCATTTTTACTTGCTTTTTATAATTCTCTTAATCTTTATCTTTTTATAAATTTGTAGAGTCTTGTTTTTATTTATTTAGAGGTGATTTTTACTAATTCAAATCTAACTCACTGACTTAGATAGATACTTATTATTTTTTTGGTATTAATTTCACATTTTGTTTAGTGCTATGAAATTGATAAATTTCATCTATTATAGCTTTAAAATAATAAAGCTTAGAAATAGGATTTGTTATTAAAGCACCTAATAAAATAAGTATTTTAAATAATCCTCCTATTTAAGCAACTACATCTGCCAATTTTAAATATGTTCTTTTCATGTAATTTTCTTAAAACTTTTAAAGTCTAATGTTTAATTTCATTAAAATAGTAGGATCCCCAAATAATGGGGTAGTTATTTATGAAGCAAAAATAAATGTTTGTTACTACTACAATTATTAATAAAAAACTCCTCCATCTGTGTCTATATAATAATTAGTTAAGAATAAATCAGTTTCTTAAGGAAACTAAGACGATGCAACTGAGTAAAGGCTAATTGCTCTATTAGAAACCGGGTTTTCAAAATTTAAAGGGTCAATCACATGATCAGACATGAATATACTAAGTTTCGTTAAAAGCAAAGTTTTATCTATTTCTTCTTAAGACTTACAAATAATTTAACTAGAAGTAGAATTTTGGCATTTCTAAAAATAAATATTCAGTTAAGAAAACGCTTTTTAGTTGAAATCACCTTCAAAGAAGACCTGATCCTTCTAAGTATCGAAGCAATACATAGCAGTGTAATTCAAATTCTAAAAATAGCTTACTAAGTCAGGTATTTTAACATCACTCATACTGCATTGCTTAATCGTTTTTGTATTATTTACTAATTAAACTGTTTATTTGCCCGTATGAGGATCTTAAATAAGAACTTGGGTTAGCTGAACAGCGTTTACAGAAAATATAGTAGGGTCATAAATGTATTGGGCATTATTATTAGCGATTCCCATCATAATAATTAAGTTATCTGGCTTAACATCTATCCTTTTCGGGTTATCTACAGATCTTTCTTGCATAATAACTTAAGGATTTTTTTTTAAAAACAATTCTTTACCAAAAAACCAGCAGCCTACTAAGAAGCTGATTAAAACAATAAAGCTGATACATCCTCCAAAGACTGTGTTGTATGAATTCTTTTTGTGAAAGCTCAATTATATACTTTGTCCGTATATATCAATTTATTTCAAAACTCTTTGAATTTATTTTATCATCTTCTGATGGAATTCTTGTTAATATTTGTTTAAAAATTATTATAAATTACTATTCAATTAGTTGGTTTGAATAACATAAATGAATAAAATAATAAAGTAATTTATTTTAAATGTAAAAATTGTTAAATTAAATTATCTTTAAAATAAATAAATAATAAATTGACATTTATGAAATTGATGAAGAGAATATGAAATAATAAAAACTAGCTCATTTATTTTGTTAATTAAGTAAAATTATTATTTAATAAAAGTAAACTTTGAGAAACTAATTAAAATATTTATTTAAGTTAAATAAGTATCTTAATTTAGATATATTATTTATATTAAGCCTTTTGTTTGTTTGTTTGTTTGTTTGTTTTTATACTTAAGCAGATAAATATCTAAATAAAGTTTTACTCATCTTGATTAATTTTCTTTATTTGGAACAATAAATTTCAGGTTATCATTTTTTTTTATAGTTTATATATTTGGAATGTATGAAGAATCATTGTAATTAATAAAATTTGAAGAAGTTAAATCTTGTAAGTTTTAAGTATCTTCCAAAATTTCATTTTAAATTTAAGTATAGTTTTGTCTCTCATTTTTAGGTGAATCAAGGAAATAAGATTATTAGTTGGTAAATTAATTAATGCTATTTTTTTTAAAGAATTTAGATTGATTTTTTCCTGTGGAATGATTTTAAAAGTCAATCTCCTTTTTAAAACTTACTTGCATGTTTTAAATTGAAAATGATCTGCTATTTAGCATTTGAGATATATTAGATTATTCATTCTCTTCCTGTTATTAACTTTACTTGGAACACAAGATTTGCTGTAAAAACTCAGCATCAATAAATTTTACTAAATTTTCATCAATCTTTGAAATTTTTTTTTTATTCAATATATTACAGAGACCTTCATAAGCTTCTTTAGCCATATCACTTTCATCTTTATGCTTTAATTCTTACTAAATTTACTTTAGCTTTTTTATTTGTTTCTTATTATTCATTGATATGTTTTATGTTTAACTAAACTTTTTATGTTTTTATTATTGATTAGTTTAAACGCTAAAGCTGTCATTCTGTAGGGTGTTTATGTCTTTTTAAATAGACTCATCATTTATTGTAGGTTTAGGCATATATTCGAATAGTTTTAATTGATCCTAATTAAATAGTATGCTTTTCAGCTTATCAATTTCCAGTAACTTGTTAAAAATATAAAGGATGTCAAAATTTTCTTATATCCTAGCTATTCCTTAGTTTAAAAAATTACGACTTGATGATTTCCAACTATAAACGGAAGAAATGCATGTACAAAAAAATGAATAAATGTATATTTAATGATATTATGAGTACTCTAAAAATAATCTTTAACTTTATTTAAAAGTTGATCTGTAATGTTTTTACTTTAATTCTAAATGCTTTTTTTCATGCCTAATTAATTAAATGTTTGAATTATTTCTATAGATTAAGCTTAATCTGTATTTTATTTTTAACAATCACTTTTAGATTTCTATTTAAAATTATCTTCAGAATTTACCTTTTTTTTTAATTTTAAGTCCTTTTTTAATATCTTCATACTAACACGATTTTCTTCATTTTATTAATCTATTGAGTATTATTATTATTTTTTTGGTATCAATCTCACATTATTATTTGAACTTTGAAATTAATAAATTTCATCTATGACAGCTTTAAAATATTAAAGCTTTTAAAAGGGATCTGAGAACAACGCACCTATGATTATTAGTATTTTAAGTAATCCTCCTATTTAAGCCACAACATCTGCAAGTTTTAGATATTATCTTTTCATGTAGTTTTCTTTTAACTTTTAGAGCCTTATATTAATTTTCATTAAAACATTAGGATCACCAAATAAAGGAGCTACTTCATATGATGCAAATGCAAATGTTTATTATTCCTTCATTTATTAATAAAAAACTCCTGCGTCTGTATCTATATAATAATTAGTTAAAAACAGACTAGCTTCCTATGGAAACTAGGATGAAGTAGATGAATAAAGGGTATTAGCTTTGTTAGAGACAGGGTTTTCAAAATTTAAAGGGTCAATTATATGATCTGATATGAATATACTTAGCTTTGTTAGGAGTAGAGATTTATCTATTTCTTCTTAAGATTTGCAAATAATTTAACTAGAAGTAGAATTTTGACACTTCTAAAAATAAACAAAAAGTTAAGAAAATTGTTTTTAATTGAAATCACCTTCAAAATAGACTTCATTCTTTTAAGAATCAAAGCAATACAAAGCTGTATAATTTAGATTCTAAAAAAAATCAACTAAGTCTGGTATTTAAACATCCCTCATGCTGCATTACTTAATCGTTTTTGGATTATTCACTAATTGAATTGTTTGTTAGCCAGTAGTAGGATCTTTCACAGAGATTTGAGTAAGCTAAACAGCGTTTACAGAAAATATAGTAGGATCATTAAAGAAATTAGAATTATTATCTGAAATCCCCATCATAATAATTAAATTATCTGGTCTTACATCTACTCTTTTAGGGCTATTTACAGATCTTTCTTGCATAATAACTTAAGGATTCTCTTTGAAATATAATTCCTTACCAAAAAACCAACAGCCGACTAAAAAGCTGCATAAAACAGTAAAGCTGATAAATCCGCCAAAAACAGTGTTGAATGAGTTCTTTTTTTGAAAGCTCAATTAAACGCTTTGACCATATATATCTATTTATTTCAAAAATTTTGTTACTTATTACAACATCGTTTTTTTTATTCTAGCAAGCTTTTTGCTTTTTTTAGTTAATTATAAACTTTTTAGTTATAAATAAAAATTGGAAGTAAATTGAAATTATTTGATGAAAAAATCAAAGTTTTCTTTTTATTAATTTTATTTGGGAATTAATAAATATACTAAATTTTTATTTTTTTATGCTAATAAGTAAAATATTTAATATTATTAGGCAACTGCATGACAATAAATGTTACCCAAAGTATAAAGTAACAACTGTATTTAAATTTAATTTATTTATGCTAATAAATAAAATAATTAATATTATTAGGCAACTACAAGACAAAAAATGTTACCTAAAATATAAAGTGGCAACTGTATTAGAAATTTAATTTGTTTATGCTAATAAATAAATAAAATAATTAATATTATTAGGCAACTAGAAGACAAAAAATGTTACCCAAAATATAAAGCGACAACTGTATATATTCATCTAAAAGTGAATAAATTTAAATAGGGATAAAAATTTTTTGTCATTTTTAGCTATTTCTCAATTTATTAGTGTCCTCAGTTTTAGCTTGACAGGTTTTAATATATATTTTTTAAGCTTTTAAAACTAAAGAATACTCGTGAATATATAAATATTGGAATTCAATTATATTATACGTCAGCAGGAAAACCAATTTTTTAAGTTCTTATTTATTCTGTATATTAAAATAAAATTAACAGCATTATTAAATAATAGGTATAAAATGAATTTATCATTATAATTTAAATAAATTTAAATCACTCTTTATAAAAATGAATAGGAGTTAAGTGAAATATTATTAATTTAAATATTATTTAGAAGTATTATTTTGCCCTGTTAATTCATGATATATTAAAGCTTTTCTTTTTTATAGATTATTTTTTCAGAGATAAAATTAGTGTAAAAACTTATTTAATTGTAAGAAAGAAAAATATATTTTATAAAATAAACATAATCTGAGAAAAAAAAGATTACTTTGATATAAAAAAAATAATTTTTATTAAGTCTAAATAAATAAATACGAAATTATTGTATATTCATTTCTTTTTTTATTGGCTTGCTTTTTGTGATTGCTTAATGGTACTGAGATAAAGAGATTAAATATTAGCTTATTATGAAGAATCATCTTGATCAACAAAGTAAATAAAATTATCTTCAAATAGATTTTCATCATCTGCTGATTTGTATTCAGTTTCTTTTTTTAAAATTTCTTTATTTTCTTTTGTATTATTTTGTTATATTTAATTAAAATATGGATCCATAACTTAGTCTTGTTGTTAAAATCCCCTATAAAGTCCTTTTTATCTGCTTTCAAGAGTTTACTGCTAACCTTAAAATTTTTATTATTAGAAAATGATTTATTTATTATACAAGTATAAAAGTTGAATTAATTTTCTGTAAAAATATACTTTAATTTTCTTCAGAATTATTTATACAAAAGTTATATTTGGATTTACTTATTTCCTGTATGATGCTTGGATCTATTATTTTTATCAAGTTTTAATCAATTTTAGATATTTTATTTTGATGTAAAATATTTTTAAAACTCTCTAATGCTTCTTCTGATAGCTGCCTTTCACTCTTGATTTTTCTATTTTTATTCTATTTTTTATTAATTGGGGTTTTTTTGCTTTATTATTTAGAAATACTGCTCTTTTTTTCCTAACTTTTTTTTATTGGTGATAGATTACTTAGATTGCTATTTTAATTATTGCCATTCTCTTTATTTTCAAATTTTTCCATCTCAATTATTTCATTTAGAATTGTTTATTAGCTAATTACAGGCTTTGGCATGTACTCAAATAGCTTTAATTGATCAGAATTAAATAAAATTTATTTCAGCTTATCAATTTCTAACAATTTATTAAAAATATAAAGAATATCAAAGTGTTCTTATATCTTTTCAATTCCTTAATCAAATAATAAGTTCTAAGTAGATAACTTTGATTTATTTGCAAAGGCATATGCAAGAAAATTAGAAAATGAATATCTCAAAATATTATGGGTACTCTAAAAATAATATTTAGTTTTATTAATGATATTCTCAACAAGGCTTTTCGATTCTAATTAAAGCATTTTCATTTCTGATTAATTTATATTATTCAAAGAGTTGAAGTTATTCTGGCTATTTTCTTTAGGTGAATTTGGAATTAACTATTAAGTCGCTATTGAATTTTTTTAATTTTAATTTAATAAAAAGTCTTTATTCTTTTATTTATCTTTTGTGATTAACTATTATGTTTATTAAACTTAAATTTAATTTTTGTCTTATTTTTTGATAACTTAATCATTAAGTTAATTATTTTTATAATGATCTTTTGGTATTAAATCTACTTTGTCGCTTGAACTCTTAAATTAATAAATTTCATCTATAATCGCCTTAAAATATTATAGCTTTGATATCCTATTAGAAAGTAAAAATCCTATCAAAACCAATATTTTAAGTAAACCTCCTAGTTAAGCAACTACATCAGCAAATTTTAAATAAGTTCTCTTCATATAGTTTTCTTTTTGCTTTTAAAGCCTAATTATAACGTTTGCAAGAGTATTTGGGCCCCCAAAATATGGTGTTAATGTTTGTTGCACGAAAACAAATGTGTTAATTTATTCAAGTTCCTAATAAAATATCCCTGAATCAGTGTCAATGTATTGATTTGTAAAATAAAGGCTCATCTCTTAGGGGAAACTAGAAGACATAGAAGCATAAAGACTTATTCCTCTATTCGATATAGGATTTTTAAAATCCAAAGGATTTATAACATGGTCAGACATAAATACTCCTAGTTTAGAGAGCATTAAAGCTTTATCTATAGCTTCTTTTGGCTAACAAATAATTTAACTTGAAGTAGAGTTTTAGCATTTCTCAAAAGTAATAACTAGTTAAGAAAACTCTTATTCGTTATAATCTCCTTCAAAATAAACAGACTCTTCTTAAGTATCAAAACAAAACAAAAGAGGGTAATTCAGTTAACTAAAGTAGCTTTTAGTGTCAGATATTCCTATATCATTTTCATTACAAAATCTTATTTTTTTATTTTAATTAACTAACTTAATAGCTTATTAGCCTGTATTTTGATCTATATAACGAACCTATTATTATTAGATTGCCTTTACACTCATAACCGTAGGATCAGTTTTGAATGAAATGTCATCATTAGATACTCCCATCATGATAATTAGATTATCAGGTTTGACATCTATTCTTTTAGGACAGTCGACTGACCTCTCTTAGCTTACAACTGAAGGATTTTACTTATAAATCAACTCCTTCCCAAAAAACCAACAACCTGTAATTAGCAGTATAAAAACAATCAAGCTAAACACCCCTCCAATTACCGTATTATATCTTTATTTTTTATTTAAATTTAATTATACATTCTGCCCATACATATCAAATAGTTTGAGACATTCTTCAACTTTTTATGTAAACGATCTCATATTATTATTATGATTAACTTATTATTATTTTATTAACTTACTTACCCACCAAACAATTTACTTTATTTAATTTTCTATTTATTTATTTATCTTTATTTTTGTTTCAAAATAATAAACAAAAATAAGTTTTATCTCATGCATTAAAATTTGCAAAAAAAAAATTCGAAAAATAGCTTTTAAGTTATTTTTGGTTTATTCTTAGATTTTTAAAATTAGAGATACAGCTAGCTTCAATATAATTTTTTTAAATTTTTACAATTTTTTTTTCAATTAAAAAATGAAATAATTTTCTTTTTATGAGTTTGTTTCTAAAATTAAAAAAAAATATTTAATAAAATTTAATTTTTTTAAACTTTTTAAGATTATTTAAAAATGTGATAGCTAACTAAAGAAAAATAATAATTGTAAATCAATCAAGGAATAAATAAATGAATGAATAAATGATTGTTAATTTAATTTGAATAAAAAGGGTAAACAAACTTAGGTTTTAACTTTCTTCTTTTTAGTATTTCTTAAAATTGAAGTCAAAGTATTTTTTTTGTCATACTTAATCAAATTAAAAACTTCTGCTTTTATTCTAAAAGAAAGACTAAAAAATTTATTATTTGTATTTTATGATTGTCATTTATTTTTTAGTTGAGTTTTAATTAAATTTGATGACGTTTCGAAATTTAAAAATGAGTGAATTTGTAATGTATTTTTTTTATATAACTATTAAAAGATAATAAGATTATTATTTTTATTAGATTCTCATCTATAAATTTTGATAGTTTTAATTTAAAAAAATCCTCCATCTGTACCTATATAATAATAATTAGTTAAGAATAAATAAGTTTTTAAGGAAACTAAGATGAAGCGACTGAGTAAAGGCTAATTTCTCAATTAAAAATTTATATTACAAAATTTAAAGGGTCAATTATATGATCTGACATGAAAATACTAAGATTTGTTAAAAGTAGAATTTAATCATTTCTTTTGAAGACTTACAAATAATTTAACTAGAAGTAGAATTTTTGCATTTCTAAAAATAAACATTCAGTTAAGAAAAAGTTTTTTAATTGAAATCACCTTCAAATTAAACCTGATACTTCTAAATATCGAAGCATTAGTGCATAGAAGTGTAATTCAATTTCTAAAAATAACCTAGTAAATCAGATGGATTACTTAATTGTTTTTGTATTTTTCACTAATTTTATTGTTTATTTGTCTGTAAGAGGATCTTAAATAAAAATTTGAATTAGTTGAACAGCATTTACAGAAAATTTAATAGGGTCATAAATGTATTGGGCATTATTATTAGCAATTCTCATCATAAAATTAAATTGTCTGTTTTAAAATCTATTGTTTTTTTCATTACAGATCTTTCTTGCATGATTATTAATTTAAGCACTTGTTTTAAACAACTCTTTTCCAAAAAATCAGCAAACTACTAAGAAGTAGATTAAAACAATAAAGCTGATACATCCTCCAAACACTGCTTTGTATCAATTTTTTTCTGAAATATCAATTAAATACTTTAACCATATATTTCTAGTTATTTAAAAATTCTTTGAATCTTTTTATGATCTTCTTATTGAATTCTTTATAATAATTGTTGAATTTTTTAATAAATTAATTAGATGGTTAGAATTTACTACATAATAAATTACTATATTTTAAATGTAAAAATGTTAAGAATATCTAAATTAGCTAATCTTATAAATACATAAATAATAAATTGATATTGATGAAGACAATATGAAATAAAAACTAGCATTTTAAATTAAATTCTTATATATTTATGAAAGATAAGTTAAATATCTTTATTTAGATCAGTGATTGCAGATTTTTTAAAAATTTAATAGAAATTAATTTAAAATTTTTTTCATAAATAAATAAATATGAAATATTTGTATTTATTTATTAATTAATTAATTAATTATTCATTTCTTTTTTATTTAGTTATTTTTTGCGATTTCTTAATAGCACTGAGATAAATAGATTAGATATTAGCTGATTAGGAAATATCATCTTAATCAACGAAATAAATAAAATTATCTTCAAATAGATCATTTTCATCTGCTTATTTATGTCCTGTTAATGTTTTTAATATCTCTTTAATATCATTTTGTTAGATTTAATTATAATATGGATCTATAACTTCGTCTTAGTTTTTAAATCCACTTTAAAGTTTTTTAACTTTGCCTTTTTATCTGCATTCAAAATTCTACTACTATCCTTGACATTTTTAGTTATTAGAAAATGATTTATACTAAATACTTGAATTGCTTTTGTGTAGAGAAAATGTGCTTTCAATATCTTCAGAATTATTTAAACAAAAGTTATATTTGGATTAATTTATTTCCTAAATGATGCTTGGATCTATTATTTTTATCAAGCTTTAATCTACTTTAGATATTTTATTTTACTGTAAAATGTTTTTGAGACCTTCTAATGCTTCTTCTGATAGTTGCCTTTCGCTTTTAATTTTTCTATTTCTAGTTTAATTTGTATTAATTGCGGTTTTTTTACTTACTTATTTAGAAATGCTGGTCTTTTTTTCCTGACTTTTTTTTATAGGTGATAGGCTACTTAAATTGTTATTTTAATTATTAAGATTCTCTTTATTTTCAAAATTATTCATCACTATCTTTTCATTTAGAATTGTTTATTAGCTGATTACAGGCTTTGGCATGTACTCAAATAGCTTTAATTGATCAGAATTAAATAAAATTTACTTCATCTTATCTATTTCAAACAATTTATTAAAAATAAAAAGAATATCAAAGTTTTCTTATATTTTTTCAATTCCTTAATCAAATAATAAGTTCTAAGTCGATAACTTTGATTTATTTGCAAAGGCATATGCAAGAAAATTAGAAAATGAATATCTCAAAATATTATGGGTACTCTAAAAATAATGTTTTGTTTTATTGATGATATACTCAATTAGGTTTTTTGATTCAAGTTAAAACATTTTAATTTCTGATTAATTCATATTATTTAAAGAATTGCAGTTATTATGGCTTTTTTGAAGAGGTGAATTTTGAGTTAATTAATGAATTGGTGTTGAATTTTTTTAAAATTGATTTAACACAAAGCTTTTATTCTTTTATTTACCTTTCGTCAGCTATTATGTTAATTAAATTTAAATTTAATTTGGGTTCTATTTTGTGATAATTTAATTATTAGATTAATCAATTTTAGATTAGTCTTTTGGAATTAAATCAACTTTATCACTTGAACTCTTAAATTGATAAATTTCATCTATAATTGCCTTAAAGTAGTATAGCTTTGATATTCTATTAGAAATTAAAAATCCTATTAATACCAGTATTTTAAGTAAACCTCCTATTTGAGCAACTACATCAGCAAGTTTTAAATAACTTCTCTTCATATAGTTTTCTTTTTGCTTTTAAAGCCTTATTATAACTCTAGCGAGAGTATTTGGGCTGCTAAAATATGGTGTTATTGTTTGTTGCATGAAAACAAATGTACTAATTTATTCAATTTCCTAATAAAATACCCCTTAATCAGTGTCTATGTACTGATTTGTAAAATAAAGACTCATCTCTTAGGGGAAACTCGAAGAAGTTGAAGCATAAAGACTAATTCCTCTGTTCGATATAGGATTTTTAAAATTCAAAGGGTTGATAACATGATCAGACATAAACACTCCTACTTTAGAGAGCATTAAAGTCTAATCTATAACTTCTTTTGGCTAACAAATAATTTAACTTGAAGTAGAGTTTTAGCACTTGTCAAAGTAAACAATTAATTAAGAAAACTCTTATTGGTTAAAATCTCCTTCAAAATAAACAGGTTATTCTGAAGTATCAAAACAATACAAGACAGGGTAATTTAGTTGTGTAAAGTAGCTTTTTGTGTCAGATATTCCTATGTCATTTTCATTGCATAATCTTATTTTTCTGTTTTAATTAACTAACTTTATACTTGACAATCCTGTATTTTGATCAATATAACTAACCTGTTATTATTAAATTGCATTTACAGTAAAAAGTCTAGGATCAGAGAAGTATTAAGCGTTAGCATTAGCAACTCCCATCATAATAATCAGATTATCAGGCTTGACATCTATTCTTTTAGGACAGTCGACTGGTCTCTCCTAGCTTATGACTGAAGGATTTTATTTATAAATCAGCTCCTTTCCAAAAAACCAGCAACCTATAAGTAGTAGTGTAAATACAAGCAAGCTAAGCACCCCTCCAATAACAGTGTTATATTTTTACTTTTTATTTAAATTCAATTATACATTCTACCCATATATATCAAATATTTTGAGATAATCTTCAAGTTTTTATGTGACTGATCTCATGCTATTATTATTATTTAGTTTTTTACTTACTTACCTTTCTGTTTATTTACTGATTTAATTTTCTTTTAATTTATTTATCTTATTTTTTTTATTATTATTTTGAATTAAAAACAAATTTTTTATCTTTTAGAAAAATTTATATATTAAAAATTTTGTTAATTAAAGCTTTCATTTAAGTTTTTTTTGTTTCATTTATTAGTTTTCTAAAATTAGATCTTCCTTTTAAAAATAATTTTTATAAGCTAAATTGCTAATAGTTTAATAAAATTTAGATTAAATTCCATAACCTCAATCTACATTTAGAGTTTGAGATTGTTTTCAAAAAAATAAATTTCAGTCATTTTAGAAAACTAAAATATTATCATTAATATATACAGATTAAATGATTAAACAAAGCTAGTAGATTTTGCTTTTATTGATATTTCTATATTATAGAAAGATTATATTTCATTCAAGGCTTATTTGAATTATTTTGAAGAGATAATAAATCAAAATAATATAATTTTTTTTAACAAAAATCATATTTTATTATCAAGTATTATAATGAATATTATTAGATCAAAGTATTAAAATAAATTTGAGTTATTAATAAACAAAATATGTTAAAAATAAAATTAATCAAATAGATTTCATTTTAAATTCTTGATTTAGGACCAAAAAATAAATAAAAAATTTGATAAATAAATATTAAAAGTAATTAAAAAATAATTTGTTTTTTCGTTAAATAAAACTATTCCTGAAATTTCTTTTACTCATTTTTAATTAATTCTTAAAATTGAAAAATTTCTGGTCATTTATTTAATATTTTTAACTCCAAAAAATAATTTTACACAATTATCTATTGAATATTTGATAAGTGATTTTTAATATTTATATTTCAATGATTCTTTAGGAAATTAAAATTTTTTTTTATTATAGCTAAAAACTTTCACATATTTGTTTTAAAATTTTATATAAAATAGCTTTTATTATATGAATTTTTAAAATTAAAAAAAATTACAACAAATAAAATATATTTAACTAATTTTTTAATAAATTTTTAATATTGTTTAAGAATGTGATAGCTTAAAAAAATAAATAAATTTCGATAAATCTATCAATAAATAAATAAATGAATAAATAAGTGAATAAGGGATAATTTAATTTGAAAAAAAATATAGACTTATGAATTAAATTTTTATTTATGATTTTTTAAATAGTCTTTTAGTCAACTTTCAGTATTTTTTTATCTTATTTTGGGTGAGAGTAATATTTTTTAAGTGCTTTAGTTTGGAGATTAAATATTGTTTTGATAGGATTAATCTTCACAATTAATAAAATAGATTTAATTTTCTTCAAACACACTTAAATTTTAACTTTCTTCTTTTTAGTTTTTGTTAAAAATGAATTCAAAGTTTTTTTTCTGTTCAATTTAATCAAATTAAAAACTTCTGCTTTTATTCTAAAAGAAAAGACTAGAGCCTTTATTAATTATATTTTATTATTGTTATTTATTTTCTAATTGAATTTTAATTATATTTTATGAAGTTTCGAAATTTTACTGAGTTTGTTATGCATTTTTTTCATAAAACTCTTAAAAGATATTAGGATCTATTATTTTTATTAGATTCTCATCTATTTTAGATAATTTATTCTAATTTAAAATATTTATGAGTCCACTGTAAGCTTCTTAAGCTATTAAAGTTTCACATGATTAATTTTGTTAATTAAACTATCTTGATTAGCTACTTTCTTGTGATTTTTCTGAAAATTCATTTTCATTATTTTAATTGTTTACCTTCTAATTATTTCTATTATCATTTTAAATATTTTGCTTATTATTTTTACTTTCAGTTTTATAGTTTTCTTTTTCTTTGATTAGCATTTAAGGACTCTCATTTTTATTTAAGCAATTAGATTGATAATTATCTTAAATTTATTTATTTTCAATTTATAGTTATCCATCACTTATTAGTGGTTTAGGCATATAATCGAATAGCTTTAGTTAATTTTTATTAAGTAAAATTTATTTTAATTTGTCTATTTCGTGTAATTTGTTAAAAATGTACAAGATATCAAAGTTTTGATTGATTTTATTAATTCCTTAATCAAGTAATTATCTTCTTTTGTAAATGAAATTTGCATTAGGCATAAAGGCATGAGCAAAATAATGATTAAATTTGTATTTAATTTTGCTATGAGTACTTTAAAAGTAATTCTTTGCACTAGAAAGAATCTAATCTATAAAGTTTTTGTTGTTTGAAATTTAAGTTTATTATTAATTTTAAAATTGATTTTATTATACAAAACTTTTTAAGATTTTATTTGGTGAATTTGGAGTT
Organism: Tetrahymena thermophila SB210; assembly: GCF_000189635.1. Classification (NCBI taxonomy): domain Eukaryota; phylum Ciliophora; class Oligohymenophorea; order Hymenostomatida; family Tetrahymenidae; genus Tetrahymena; species Tetrahymena thermophila. Next base: position 1,932,927 of record NW_002476434.1, read on the forward strand.
ATTGAATTTAGATTTTATTATGTTATTTATGTTTCTTGTTGTATTTTTTTTAATTATATTTCATCTTCCTTCTTCTTTTTTGATTAGCTATTATTATCATTTTGATTCGAAAATAACTCTAACTATTAATTTAATTATTCCTTTTCGAGCTTATTTTTAGGGTTTAAGTTGGTATCCTATTTTTTTTTTGAATTTATACTCAAATTACTATGTCTTTAAGACATTATGGTTTTATCATCAATTATTTGGAATTAGTATACTTCATCTATGATTGCCTTTAAATAGTAAATCTTTGTAATTGGATTAGATATTATAAATCCTACAATTAAAAGAATTTTAAGCAGACCGCCAATCTGAGCAATAACATCTGCAATCTTCAAATATTTCCTTTGCATGTAGCTCTCCTTCTGCTTCTGCATCCTAAAATTCATAGCTATTATAACATCGGGATCTCCAAAAAATGGAGAAACTACTTATGAGGTAAAGATGAAACTATTTTATGTTTAAATGTCTTCATAAAATACTCCTGCATCAGTTTAGATGTAGTAATTTGTAAAATAGAAAGTAGCTTGCTGAGGGAATTGCGATGATGTGACAGAAACGAGATTTATCCCTCTGTCAGATATTGGATTTAAAAAATCTAAGGGATTAATAACATGATCTGAAGCAAACAAGCTTATCCTGTTGTTTGCAAGGTTTTTATCAATTTCTTCTTTAGATTTACAAATAATTTAGCTAGAAGTAGAATTTTTGCATTTTTCAAAGAAGACAAACAATTGTGAATACTTTTCTTGATTGAAATCACCTTCAATATAAACTTCATCATCTTTGGTATCAAAGCAGTACTATGCTCCAATATTGATAGTTGAGAAATATTTTTTTAAGTTCAGTATTCCAACATCATTTTAATTGCAAATCCTAATCTTTTTAGGTGTGTTAATAAGCTGGATTGTCCTGTTTCCAGTAGTTTAGTCATACTGAGCTATTTAAGTTTATTAAATAGCTCTTACTTAAAATAGCGAAGGATCAGTGAAGTATTGACCTTAGAAATTAGAAACTCCCATCATTAAAATGAGATTATCAGGTCTTATGTCTATTCTTTTAGGACAATCAACGGGCCTTTCAGAGCTAATTACTGAAGGACTCTATTTGTATATTAACTCTTTTCCAAAAAACCAGCAGCCTACACAAAATAAGCAAAAAATTGTTAAACTGATAACTCCACCAAAAACTGTGTTGTATTTATTTCTTTGGTAAAAGTTCAGTTTGATTTCTTAACCATATACATCAATTTACTTAAAGATTTTTTCTAAGTTGAATCCCATTAGCTTTATTTGATTAATTAATAAACTATATTGCCTCAATGTATTTTTATCCAAATTAAAGATAATTAATTTATTTTGAATAGAAATTTGTATGGTTGGTTATTTAGTAATATCGTAACTAACCCAATAAATTAATTATAAAAAATAATTAAATAAGTAAGTGAATTATTAGTTATCGCAAATTCTTATTAACTAATTAATCACTTTTCTTGAATATCATTGAAAAAAAAGTAATTAAATTTTTTATTTTTCTTTTAATGTAATTTATTATTTTTAAAACATTTCTTTTATTTTATGCAAATAATTATCTGATAGTTAATTGAAGTTTAAATCATAAAAGGTAAGTTTTTTCAGTGTTTATCAATTTATCATTAATATTTTAAATATCACAACTATTAAAACAAATTAAATCCCAATACAATTTTAGTATTACCCTTTCTATTATGCTAAAAACATTACTTTAATTTTATGTAAGCAAGTATTAGAAGTATTGAATTGATACTTGAATAGATAAAAATGATTAGTATTTCAGTTTGTTAAAATAACATAAAATAAATTAAATCACAATACAATTTTTGGAATTGTGGTAATTAAAAAATGGAATAGGGGAATTACTTCGAAATTATATTATTATTTGAAGGATGAGATACTATATTATTAATAAATTTATTGCAAGTAACCAAAGTAATTACAATTATGCAAGTTAATGAGTATTTGGCAGTAAAATTTTTAGATATATTAAGAATTATTTTGAATGATTTTTATCTATAAAATGTAAAGAAAAAAAGAAAATTAGCTTAATTATAATAACAATTATTTATTATTTTCTTATTTATTTATTTATATTTACAAATAAATAATAAAAAAAGATTTGATATACAAAAAAGAATATTTTGTTTAAGATTTAACAAAAATAAGAATAAATAATTGATTGATTTATTATTAATAATTTTTATTTTAATTATAGTTTATTTTCATTTTTACTTTTTAATTTTTTTAGTTGGGGTATCGATTTATTACTTGATAACACTTAAATAGAGAGATTGGATGTTTGTTTAGTACGAAACATCACCTTAGTCAACAAAATAAATTTAGTTGTCTTCTACTGTCTAATCGTCATCATCATCATTATCTTTTTTGCACTCATGTTCGCATATTTAGCTTTAATTTTTTTAATGATCAAGACCGTTCTCTTTAAAATTTTAGTCATTTAATGGCTCCTTAATTTAATTAAATAGTTGAAATCCACTTTAAATACTTTTTTATTTGTTTTCTTTAGATAAAAATTATTCTTGAGCCTTTTTAGAGCTACCAATAGATTTTTGCATTAGATTTGTATTGCTTTTCATCATTTAAAATGTACTGTCAATATCATCTTAATTGTTTACATAATTTTATTTTTATTTTTTAATTTCTGTTATTATGCAAGGATCAATAATTTTTATTAGATTTTCATCTATCTTAGATATTTTATTTTATTTCAAGATATTTTTCAGTCCTTCTTTTGCTTCTTCTGAAAGTTAACTCTCTAATTTGATCTTTCTATTTATAGACCTTGTTATAGACTTTTTATTTTTTCTTGCTGGTTTGTTTTTAGCTATTTATTAATTTGGTTTATTAATTTTTTCATCATCACTTTATAAATTTTAATAATTTTATATTTCGCTTTCCTCACAACCCAGAATTGATTTTTCGCTAATAACAGGTTTTGGCATATACTCAAATAACTTTAATTAATCAGAATTAAACAAAATTTATTTCATCTTATCTATCTCAAATAATTTATTGAAAATATAAAGAATATCAAAATTTTCTTAAATTGATTCTATTCCTTGCTCAAATAAAATATTTTAGCTTGAGCTAATTTTTGATTTAGGCGTAAAAGCGTAAGACAAATATTGAATAAAAGAGTATTTTAAAATTTTATGAGTACTTTAAAAATATGATTTGGTTTTGTTAACTATGGTGTCAATTAAGCCTCCATTTGATTCGGGTTCGGACTTTTTAGCTGCCACCTAAGCATTCATAACATTAAATGAATTTTAATTTTTTTGATTAGCATTAATAAAATTAAAGGAATTTAAATTTTATTGATCAGTTTATTATGGGGAATTTTATGGCTATTTTTGAGAAAGAGATTTGGTTTAATCTAGGTCAGGAGCATAATTTCTATTTTTTAGTTTATTTTTAATGATTTATTTTTTTTGTTAATCTTAACTTTATGCTAATTATGATTTATCAAGTGCTGCTGTTTCCTTTTTTGATAAATCAAATTTCTATTTATCTTTTGGAACAAGACTGACTTGATTATTAGTGCTATGGAATTAGTAGATTTCATCAATAATAGCTTTGAAGTAGTAGAGCTTTGAAATTGGGTTGGTTAAAGTAAATCCTAGCAAGATAAGTATTTTAAGTAAACCTCCAATTTGAGCTACTACTTCAGCTACTTTTAAGTAGCTTCTCTTCATATAATTTTCTTTCTATTTTTACATTCTAATTAATACTCGAGCGAGAGCATTCGGGTCACTAAAAAATGGAGTTACTGTTTAATAAGAGAACATAAATGTGCTATCTTACTGTAAGTCAGAATAAAATATCCCTGCATCAGTGTCGATATATTAGTTTGTATAATAAAGTCCTATTTCTTAAGGAAAATTAGAAGTAGTAGTAGCATAAAGACCTATACCTCTAGTAGAAATAGGGTTCTTGAAGTTTAAAGGATCTACTACTTAATCTGACATAAAGATACCAACTTTAGATAGCAATAGCTTATTGTCTATGACTTCTTTTGGTTTACAGATTACTGAGCTTGATGTAGAGTTTTTGCATTTCTCAAAATAAACGTAAATTTAAGAAAATGATTCTTGATTGAAATCTCCTTCAAAATAAACTGGCTGTTAGGATGTATCAAAACAATATAAAGCAGGAATATTTAACGTCTTAAAGTAGTCTTCAGTGCTTGGTATTCCAATATCATTTTCATTACATAATCGCATATTAATATTTTAATTTTTCAATTATATTGTAGATTTACCAGTTTTTGGATCTACGTAGTTCACCTATATTTGTTAATATGCGTTAACAGTAAAAATGGTTGGATCAGAGTAGTATTAAGAATTATCATTGGAAACTCCCAGCATCAGAATTAAGTTATCAGGTTTTATGTCGACCCTTCTGGGATTGTCTACAACTCTCTATTAACTTATAACTTATGGATTTTATTTGTAAATTAATTCTTTCCCAAAAAACCAACAGCCAACTAAAAATAATTCGAATATAAATATACTTAAAATTCCACCAAATACAGTATTATATTTGTTCTTTTTATTAAGATTTAGCTGTATGCTTTAGCCGTACATGTCAACTTATTTTAGTGCATTTTCAAATTTCTAGATAATCTAGCTCATATTTTTTTAGTTATTTTAATTTCAATATTTTTTTTAGTTTTTATATAAAATTTGATTTATAAAAAATACCCATCTTAATTTATAAAGAAAGCTTATTTACCAATTAAAAATTAGGATTTCTCACAAAAAAACTTAAAAAATTATGTTACCTAGGAATTAACAAATTGATTAGCTAGTTAGTTATTTAACTAAAAAAATCTTCTAAATTAAGATTAATAATAACAAAAATTATATTGTAAAACAACCTTATAAAAGTAGAGCATACTATTAATTTATTCACTCAAACTGGAATTTTTAAAAAATAAATAACTTTTCTAGAATATCGATCGATTACAGCTATTTATGTAATTTTTTTGAATTTAATTCTGTTTTTTTCTAATCAATAAAACAAAAAATAAAACGAAAATAGAAAGCATTATTCTTTCATTTGTTTAATTGTAAAAAAGGAGGATAAAGTTGGTTTTATGAGATAAATAAACATGTATTTTTATATCATTTTTTTAATTTTATATTTTAAAAACTGCTTTTTTAAAGAAGCTCTGCTCTTAGATGCTAAAATTTAGTGTTTTAGTATTAAAATGTTAAAAGAATAACAGTTTTAAAGAAAATTGCTGTAATCAAGAGTAATTGCATGCACGAAAATAATGTATTAAAAAGAAAAAGAAATATTTTTTTAAATTCTAATATGGTTAACTTAACAACTAAACATAAAAAAAATAATTTTTGCCTAAATTTTCATGATCTTAAAGTAAGTAGAAGATATTGTTTTTAATTAATATTAATATGATATTATAATAATTAAAATTCAATTGGTTTCAATAGAATTAAAAAAATAATTTAATTACCAAAGAATATGAATTTTTTATATGATATTTTGTTATTTATATAGAGATAGAAATAAAATTCACTAACAATTCAATACATAATTGATAATATTTAAAAGATGCTGGTAAATAAAAATAGTAAATCTGTTATAGTAAGTAGAGTTCTTTTTACTTTTTCTTTGGAATTTAATCTATTTATAATTTGCTTTTATTAATTTACAACATAAATGAATCATCTTATTGTTAAATCTCTAATTAAGAATAAGCTTATTTTTTCTTAATTATCATAACTAATATACTATCAAAAACATTATTTACAATATTATTAAATTTATTTGTTTTTTGTTTTTTTTACCTTAATTTTTTGTATCTAACTTTGATTGTTTGTTTTAAGTTGGATTTTAATTATTTTTACTTTTCCTTTTTGATTTTATTCAAAAACAAACTCAGTTTTTATATATCCTTTTAATTATTTCTTATTCTTTTCTTCATTTATTATTAAAGATTAATTCTAAAATATGATCAGCAATATATAATGTAAATTCAATGAATTTAATTTTAAAAAATATAAAAAAATACAAACTAACCAATACAATCAATCTATTGATTTAAAATAGTATATTTTGTAATTAAAACATAAGCAGTTATTAAATTAAGTTGTTTTAAAGCCTGTAGGAATATTGTAGAAAGGATACTCTTTTTAGCTTTCTCTTTACATTTTTAAAATAAATAATACGAATTAAGTTTAAATAATTGTTTTATATGTATTTTGGCTGATGTTTTAATAGAATTTTTAGAAGATCCATAAAAAATTTGTTTATTTCTTTAATAAAACGTATTTTATTAAATTTAAAATCACATAATTACTTCGGTAAATGAATTAAAGTGGGTAATTTATTCTTTTAAAACAAATGAGAAAATTAAAAATCAGAATATTTTAGAAAATAGTCGTACTTTTCCATATACATTATAGTTTTTAAAAAGTTAACCATTAACTAATTTAATAAGTTTTTTAAGTTATTATAATAAATAAATAATTATATGCACAGTAATTAAATAATAAAATAAAAATTAATTATAAAATTCTTATTCCATCATAACAAAAATTTATCATTCATTAATTTGTAAAACTTTTTGAGAATTGCTTGCTTAATATTTATTTCATTATTGGGCTTTAATAAACCAATTATATATCTGTAATAGGATTTTCGTCTTCTTTTAGTACTCCACAAATTTAATTTGTTTCTTAAGAAGAAGTGAGCTGCTATTAGGATTTATCATATTCTTAATCTTGTTTCTTATTATAGTCTACAGCTTAATTTTAATTGTCTATTAAAAATTTTTTCACTTTGTTGGGAATATTTATTTCTTCAATCCCTTCTTATAATATATTTTTGGGGTTAGAAGAATTTGTGTTAAAGGAAGACGATTAATTGGAAGAGGAGTCTTTAATTACATGCAATTTATTTAAAGGTAGCTATTATTTTTTTAGCTCATATTTTTCATTATCAGAAGCCTTTTGGAGTTAATTGCTTAAAAACGCATTAAGAGGTATTTATGTTAAGGATTCTTCACTTTATTCAAATATTTATTATTCTCTTTAAATCTAAGTAATTAAATTAGGATCAATTAATTCTACTAGTTTTTCATCAATCTTTGAAAACTTTCTTTGTTATAAGATATTTGAAAGACCATCATAAGCTTGCTATATTATCTACTCTTCAGTTTATTTCTTTCCAAATTGAGAGTACACGTTATTTTATAAGAAATTAGTACTGCCCTTCCTTCTCTGCATTCCAAATTAAAATTTATTTTGGTTATTCTCTTTATTTATTTGCTAATTTTAATTGCTGCTTAAAAACTAAGGAAAATTATTCTGATTCCTTTGAGCCATTTATTATATATTTGGGGTATTTGCTTCTAATTAAATTTTATTTTCATATATACCTTCATTTATGATTTAATTTTTGGCTGCATCACTCATTGACGATTTAATACTATCTTAATCGTTATCTAGCGTTTCATCAGATATCACTGGTTTAGGTATATATTCAAATAATTTTAATTAATCTTTATTTAGTAGAATATACTTAATCTTATCTATCTCAAGGAGTTTATTTAGAATATACATGACATCTAAATGATCTTATATTTTTGAAACCCCTTCATTCACCAATTTGAATTTATGGACAATGCTCTTCGCCTTTGGGAAAAAGGCATGCACAAAGTAATTCATAAATTTGTATTTGATGATTTGATGGGTCTTTAAAAAATAGTCTTTTGCGCTTTCTATAACTCTTTTGACACCAAATTACTAAATGTTTGGCTTACTGCTGTCATGGAAAACATTACTGCTTGCTTAATATTTTTTTGTATTATCATGATTCTGAGAACAAAAAGAATTCCATTACGCACATGATAAATGAGGAGACAAAGACTAATTAATTATTTGTAGCTCTGATTAATTTGAATTCATGTTAGCTTTCACATTTTAGAGATTAACTTTTTAATTCATATTTATCACATTTTAATTAACTTTTTATTTTTAATTTGTTTTGTTGCGTTGTGTCTTTTTTAATGGAGAAGACAAACTGTTTTTGCTGGCAGGTTCAGAAATCTTAACAATGTTTTTTGCGACCAAATTAACGTTTTTATTACTCTAGAACTAAAATATTTCATCAACAGCTGATTTATATAAATAAAGTTTTGATATAGGAGCACTTATAATGCTGCCAAAAACTATCATAGTTTTCAGAAAACCACCCATTTAAGCTAAAAAATCAGCAAATTTAAGATAGTTCCTTTGCATCAAATTCTCTTTCTGCTTTTAGAGTCTAAAAAGTACTCGACCAAGCACATTATCATCACTAAAAAAAGGAGTTACAGTTTACTAAACAAAAACAAAACTTTATTATGTTTCTATTTACTTGATTATTAAACCAACATCTGTTTCAATATAATAATTAGTGAAAAACAGCTCTATTTCTTATGGTAATAATGAAGAAGTAATTGCATAAAGACTTATCCCTCTGTCTTTAAAAGGCTCTAAATAGTTAGAAGGCTCAACTATATGATCAGACATATATATTTGCAATTTTGTGTACAAAAGAGTTTGATCGATGACTTCTTATGGTTTACAAATAATAGGACTTTATGTAGAATTCTAACATTTATCAAAATAAGCATAAATCTATGAAAAATTTCCTGTGTTAAAATCGCCTTCCATATAAATATCTTCATTAAATCCATCAAAGCAGTAAAAACTAGCAATATCAACCTAATTAAAAAAAGATTTTATACTAAACATTCCTACATCTTCATTAGTGCAAAGCCTTATCTCTTTTTTTACTTCAATTAGCTTTTTAGTAGAGACTCCTGTTTTTGAGTCTGTCACGTTAACAGTGGTTTCTTGAACAGCTCTTACAGTAAATATACTTGGATCTATAAAAGGAACTGAGCTATTATTTGCCAAACCTAACATAATTATCAAATTATCAGGCCTTATTGAAATTCTCTTTGGACTATCTACAGGTCTTTCTGAGCTAATAACTTGAGGACTTTCTTTCAAAATCAGCTCCTTTCCAAAAAACCAACATGCCACACAAATTAGTGTGAAAAAGGCTAAACTTAAAATGCCACCAAAAACTGTTTTATATGAGTTTTATCCCTTAAAGTTAAGCTAGATATTCTATCCATAAATATCTATAAATTTCAAAGCCTTTTCAGCATTTCGAATCATTTTTTTTATTTAAAAATAGGCAATATCTTAATTAATAATAAAGTAATAAGGTGGTTTGTTTATTTATTTATTTATTGTTTTCTTAATTTCTTTGTTTTCTTAATTTTTTTTGAATCAAATGATTGATTGAAGTTTTTAATATTTTTATATAAATTAAATTATAATTATAATCATATGCTATAATTAGAAATGAGGTTCCTTCCTTCCTTCCTCTTTTATTTATTTTAAGGCTACTTATTCTTGATAATTTAAGAAACTTTATTCATGTTTTCCTAGTAAATTTTTGATTTAAACATTCATTCTTTTACTTATTTTATTATGTAGTTCAATTTAACTTTTAAATTCATTTCTTCTATTTTAATTTGCTTTAAATCGCTAATTATAAATAATAAAAAAAAAGCAGAAAAGTAACCATTGAATGAAAAAAAATATTTACAAGTGTTGGGAGAATATAAAGCTAATTTATTTTGAAAAATCGAATAAAATGATAAATAATGCAATCAAAAGTAGCTAAATAGTTGTATGATGTAATTAAAATGCGTAATTTTTTCTTTTCTTTTTTTTAAATTTACTAAATTAAATAGTTTCAAAGTCATCAAAATTAGAACTAATTAAGTCAAAATTGAAAATTCTGAAATACTCAAAGTATCTTTTTATTTACAAATCCTGAAGTAAGCTATAAATAATTTGAAGAATGATTTATTTTTAAAATTAAATAGAAGAAATAAAATCGTGTTAAGGGTAAACTAAAGAAATAGTTTTTTTATTTTTATCAATTTTAAGCAATAAAATATTTATGATAATACTTATAAGCATTAAAATATTTCAAATAACAATTTAAATTTGTTTATTAATTTTTAAATAAATAAATAAATTACTTATTTAGATAAAAAAAAATTGTTTACACCAAATTACCAGAGAAAAATGAAAGATAAATGATTACATACATCTTAACATTCTTACATTGATAATAAATATTTTTTAATATTTTACTTAAATAATTCTGGATATTATTTAAACAAAAATCATAATTATACTGACAAAAGTATTTATAAGAATTGAAATTTGATAATTGTAATGAGTTAATTAATAAACAAATTAAGTGTAATTTCAAAAAATTAATCAAAAAAACTACTGAACAAATAATTTTTATAAAATTGTAATCATAAAATTTGATAATCAGCAAGTCAGTCAGTCAGTTCTTTCTTTCAATCAATAATATTCATATTCATACTCTGTCGATTCTAATGAATTAAAGCAATCCATTATTTCTGCTTCTCTTGGATATTTATTTTGTTTTCTAGCCATATCTATAATCATTAACAGCTTCTTGATAGGAACTTTCTTATCTTCAAATCTTTAAGCGATTTGAGGGCTAATTCCACAAGCACTAAACACATTTTGGATTTCATTTTAATTTAGTGGATTTACTTTTAATATTATGTTGAAACATCCACCTACCAATTGTAGCTTTTTCAATGAATTAGCTTATGAGGTAGTACCAATAACAAGGAGCTTGCAGAATTCTTTATCAGGTATTTTCTTGATTAACACTAAAAGAGATTGGAGGATAGTATTTGAGAATCTTGGACCTTCGTCTATGTATTCAATTATACGTTCAAGTTCATCAAGAACAATAATAGCTTGCTTTGCTCTATATGCCATTCTGAAAGTGGTAGCCAGCAAGTTAACTTTTGCGTAGTCATTTAATCCTAAGAAATCACCAGGTGTTAAAATCTTTACATAAGTTATATCACTCTTTAGAGCAAAAGCAGCTGCAATCGCTGTTTTACCAGTTCCAATAGAACCTTCTATCAAAATAGAGTGAATTAAACTATTTTCTGATGTTTTGACATAATCAATACTCTAAATCATTTGTTTAGAGATTCTCTCGTAAGCTTCACCATAATTAATTAATTTATTACTTTTATAGACTTAAAATTATTCATCAACACCAAACAAAGGCTTCACTTCTTGAATTGCCTTTTTAAAATCTTCCATAGTTACCAATGGAAGATTCTTAGGATCAATAGGCTTTGAAAAATCCATTAAGTCCTACATTTTACCTATTGAATAGGAGAGAGCTACTTTAACTAACTACTCAATATCAGCACCAGTATAATTCTTTGTATCTCTGACAATTTCTTCCAAATTGATGTTTGGATCAATAGTACCATTCTTAAACATTGTTGCAGTGTGAATTTTCAATATATCCAATCTACCTTTATCATCTGGTAAACCTATTTCAACGTGATACTCAAATCTACCAGCTCTTAATATAGCAGGATCTATTAATTCTTTCATGTTAGTCATACCTTAAAATTTTAAAGAAAATATTATTCAAAAATTAATTTAAAATAATTTAAAATTGAAATTTTTAAAATGGGAAATGATAAAAATTGAATTAAAAATGTTTAAAATAAAAATCTTAATTTAATTTTTCAAAAAATTTTAGTCATTTTAAATGCTTATTATGAAATAATTTTATTAATTTAAATTTACCTATGACTAAAATGTTGTTTAGAGATTCAGGACCATCAATCATTGTCAAGAGTTAGTTGACAATTTTATCTCCAACTTCAGCTGAAGTAGAAGAACTTGAACCTCTCTTTCTGCATATTGCATCCATTTCATCGAAGATAATTACGTGCAAAGGACTGGAATCTCCCTTTTCTATTTCATCTTTTCTTGCATCTGCAAACAGATTACGAATATTTTCTTCAGCCTTACCAATAAATTCACTCAAAATACTAGGACCGTTTACAATTTTAGGTTTAACAGAGTTCAAAACACCTGCAAGCTTCTTTGCAATTAAAGTTTTACCACAACCAGGAGGACCATAAAGTAAAAGACCTTTTGCATGCTTGATACCATACTTTTAAAGGACAGCAGGAGGGAATCTTCTTGAAGCAAAAGCCTTTCTGAAAATATCAGCCAATTCTTAATCCAAACCACCAACTCCTAGATCTTCGAACTTGAATTTAGGATCAATAATGCTCTATTTATTTTTTAAAACATTTTATTTAAAATTAAGCAATCAATCTTGTATTATTATTTAATTAAAATCAATAAATTAATATTGAAAATCTGCTTTTTTGAAACAAATTTTGTATCATGCAAAAAAATCTATCTATTCTCAAAATAAATTCTTGAGCTTTATTTTTTTTTAAACATTTTAGCTTAAATTATTTTAAGAAACTATAGAAAGTAATTAATTATTGCTTACAACTGTCTTAAAGCCAACAGATTTTAACTTTAAATCAATAGTTTTCACTGTGAAGGTAATAGAAGTATCTCCATTTAACATACCTTCTAAAAGACGTACTTACTTTGCTTTGACACCCAAATCCATAAAGTTAAAATTAGTACACCTTAAACGAAATAGACGTTCTCTATAAACAAATATAATAGTATGGTCGAAAGAGAAAAATTGATTAACGTGCTTTTATTTAACTTAATCTGCTAATTCTTCGTCATCTATTTCAAAAGTTTAAGTTCTTTATTCAAAAGGAGTAATTTCCAGCTCTAAACTGATTAGTCTGTATTCAGCATCAAGAGGAGGAATATATTAAGTGAGTGCTGTATTAAATAAATTTAACAATAAATGAAATTTGATTTTCAAAATGCAAATTAAATACTAATAAGATCAGTGTTTCCTATTTTTAGTACAGCTCTCTATATTTAGTTAAGAGCTACTTAGTCATCTCCAAATTAGTCAGATTAATCCAACATAAATACAAATCCATTAATTTTAACATAAACTGGACCTTGAGTTCCTTAAGTGCTTAAAAAGTATCTAAAAACCTTAGGTGATGAAAACACTTTTCCTGAATAACCTCTTTCGGTATCAGAGAATTTTGCTACCTTAAGATTGTTGATTTATGCTAAAGATTATTATCTATTAGGCTACATTCCACAACTATTTATTTTTTTTAATTACAAAATAAAAGAATATCTTTCTGAATAATTTATTAATAAAATTTGCTGATATCTATTGATTAATGTCTTATTCTACTAAAGCAATTAGAATGAATTAATAAACTTACAATCAAGCAGCTAACAAATAGTTAAATTAATAAATATAATACATTCATACAATCTAATCGCATATAAATCAATTAAAACGTGTTAAGATTCCTTTCATTTGATAGCACAATAAATGATTATCTATTTTTATGAATTATTTGATCAATACTGACTCAAGAAATATTAATTTAATTCCTTCTATTTCAATTTCATTTCCATTAAATGCTAATAAGATCGTTTATAAATTATTGTTAATTCATCATTTCTATAATTTAAACTTGACATAAAAATTGTACATAGAAATGACTTCTTAATTTTTAGAAAATTTTACATTTGTTTTTAAATAATAAATTTAAAACAGATTAATAAAATAATAAATTTCACTTTTTTAGTATTTTATTTAAAATAAACAATCATCATTAAATTAAAATAAATTTATGGTGATTATTTTCAATATAATTATGATTTAATCTATCAAATGAGATAGCAGCGCTTTGTGATTTATCTAGTCAATTAATTAAAATAATTTTCATATTAAATTAATATTTGATTATTTTGTGAACTTATTGTATAAATGCTTCTCTATCAATAAATATATAAACTAATTTATTCTAATATTGCATATGATTCTATCCAATCAAAAGAAAATAATATGAGAAAAATAGTTTCTTGTTTGTGTTTATAAAATCTTAATAATAATTCTTAAGAGTTTTCTTTTTTAAAATCATAATAAATGAAATAAAATACAAATAATCATTTTTATTTTACTTTATTTTGATGAAATACTTTTCAATTTGAAATTATTTATTGAGAGTTGCTAAAATATTAATTGAATTTTTTTAAAAAGCGAGAACTTTTTGATGATTTCTCTAAAGTGACACCAATAAATCATTTCGTTAAATAAAAAATCATTCAATAAAATGAAATTTGCATAAATTTGAAGAATCAATTAATTAATTGTATAAAAATAAATACGTTTAAATTAATATAAAATATATGAAGTAATAATTTAATATTGAAAATTATCATTTTTTAAAATTAAATTCTATTTTTAATATGTTTTCAAGTTCAAAGCTATTGATTGGTTTAGTAAGATAGTAGGACATTCCGCAGTCAAATGCTTTTTTCCTTTCTTTTTCTTACACATAAGCTGTGCAGGCTGATATTTTTGGTGGAGGTATATTCTTTTTTTAAAAGTATTATAAAATGTTTTTAGTTGTCTCGTAGCCATCTTTTATGGGCATATCTATATCCATGAAAATTAACTTATAAGTTAAACAACAATCAGATTATTTTAATTTTTATTTTATTTTATCAATAGCCATAAACCCACTTGTTGCTTTTTCACTTACAAAACCATATTATTTAAGGCACATTTAGATAGCATAGAGATTAAAATCATTGTCGTCAACCACCAATATTTTTGAACAGTTACAAGATTGAATTTAATTGAATTGCTTGATCACTATTTTTCCATCTTGTTACAAATTTGTGATGGAATTCTAGCTAGAGATGCCTTGTTTTAATATATTGTTGTTTTACAAGTTGCTGTTAATTATTGTACTTTCTAATAATTTATTTGTGAATGTTTAATTATTTTTATCAAACTAAACTGCTTTTTAATTATTAATAGATTAGGCTTTATTCAACAATGAAACAACTTTTGGCGTTTTAACTGAAGAACTGTTTTTGCTTTCTAATTAGTCTTGAGAGTATTTCGTTTCGTCATTCACAGTATCAAAACTTCTTCTATGACTTAAACTAATTGATGTTTCATCACCTATGAAAAGAAAATCTCTAAAATATTTTTTTGTTGTGTTTTTAGGTATATCGCTTGCGAACATAAAAACCAAATCACTTTGTTGATCTTCTAAAATCTAACAAGATTCAATAATCTAAAGTTTTTATTCGCTTTTATATAGATAAGGACATGAAAACTAATCTTGCTAATAATATTATTGTTCTTAAATTTAGTTTTGCTGATTTATATGTTGCATTTATTCAAAGCAGTCAACAATAGAATTCTTTTTTTTTGTATACTTCGTTGATGAATTTTGTTTTGTTTTTGTTTTTATTTCTTAATTTGATTTTATGCTCTGACCAATTGAGAAACTACGAGTTGGTATTTGTTTAAGATTGTCACTTTTCGGTCTGTACGTTATTACAAAGGTGTTTGTTTTGTGAGATAGGGTCTAAACGTCTTGATTATCAATTTATGAAGGACTTGGATTATCAAAGTCGGATTTATTGTTTAATAATTCTGAAGGTATCTTAGTCTTTTGCTTTTTATTTCTTAAATAAGTAGACTATACATCAAGTCTGTTGAGAGTTTCCCATCTAACAAGTTTAAGGTTGAATACATCTTTTAGCTTATACTAGCATCCCTTTTTATTTTTAGCTCTGTTTATGACATAGAAAGTAAATGTAGATCCTTCTTTTACTTTTGATTAGATTTGTATGGAGCGATTTCCACCTAGCCCAAGAGCTAAATTGTTTGCTATGCTCATTCCAAAGCCTGCTCCAATCGTGTTCAAAAATTTACCTGTTGACTTGTTTCCAAAGGCTTAAAGGACTTTCTCTAAATTATCTTCTGGAATTCCACAACCTGTATCACTTACATCTATTCTTATTAAGTCAAAATTTTCTACTACTGAATTGACTCTGATAGTGCCAGCATCTGTGAATTTCAAAGAATTGCTCAACAAATTCAATAAAACTTATTTTAAGCGACCTTAATCTGAGTAAATCAATTCTGGCAGATTAACATCAAACTCAACTTCGATTGTCAATCCTTTTTGATTCGCTTAAAAGTAAATGAGATCTATGCATTCAGTAATAGCATCAACAATTGAAAATGGTTGAAATTAAAGCTCTAATTTTCCTTAATTGATCTAGCCATAATCTAGAATGTCATTTATAATATTTAACAATAAAAGGTTAGAGTTTAATGCAGGCTTTATTATCATTTCTTTTATCTCCCCATCCAAAGGGGTCATATTTTAATATTCCTAATCTCTTTATAGGAGTGATTAAAGCAGCTAAATACTACAATTTAGAGGTGTTCTTAACTCATGTGAGACTGATGCTAGCATACGATTCTTGTATTCATTTATTTCATGGTCTTCTATCGTTTTTGATAGTTCATAGTCTTCTAGTACCTCAATCATAACAACTCCATTTGTAAACAACTCGCTTGGGTCATAACCCTTTTTAGAAGCATAAAAACCGACTCTTATTTTCTTATAGCTTGATTTATCCCATTTCTGTTTGAAACTTAACACCAAATTGTTATTCTCAATTAAATAAATAATATTCTATGACTATTCTTATTAAGCTTCAATAATTTAATCTTATTGCATTTAATTTGTTTTCTTCTTTTCATTGAGATCATCACTACTCCAACAATTTTATTTATCTTGTTTTTCCTAGCATTCAAATAGATATTCTAAAACATCTTGTAATACTAATTATTATCGTTTAAAAATTTATAAAATGTTAGGTGGGATTAGCAACTGATGCATATTTTTAAGAGCCATTTTTAAGTTTTTCCTATACCTTTTTTCATCATTACATTTTGATTCATTGCAGAAATATGTTATTTCATTCTATTTGAATGAAAATTCTTATTTTTCTTCTTGTTTCTCCCCATTTTTGAGATCTTGGTTAAGGAGTTAATCACACTTTTAAAATTTTACTCTTTATTATTTATTTGGTATCAGCTTTTCTGACTAAGAAAATTGCTTTAATTATGTTTTATTTTCTATAAATGATAGCTATTGTTAAGTTAATTTATTCTTTGTTTAATTGTTATTTTTTTTATTGTTTTGATTGGGATAAAGCCTCGATTAAATTTCTGTAATATTGTTTAGTGTTTCAATTTAGTTAAATCTTTTTTCTGCAATTGAACTATGGCTATCTAATCCTTAGTTTTGTTGGTGATTTGAGTTTCGATTATGTGAACTATTTGTATTGACATTAGTTTTAAAACTGCTAAGTGTTTATTTTTATAATAATTATTCTTGATTATTGTGATTATTTTCGTTGTTATTTAAATGCGTTTTACTCCATGTTTCAGAAACATCACAGCAATCCTCTTGACTAGTTTAATTCTATATTATTTCTACTCCAAGTAATTTCTATAGTAGAATAGATTAATTTGATGTATTCATTTACTGCTTTAAATACCTATTTGTGTAAACTAATTGAAATTGCGAATTAATAAGAGCTATGCCTGTTCGTATTTGGGAAAGAATAATTTAAGCAAACTGCTTTTCTTCATAACTTTTTGCTGAGAGCTATTTACTTTTAGTATGGTATATAGAATTATTCAAACTATGAGTTTGCTTCTTGCGCATGTTAAAGTTCTAAGAGTAATCCATGTCATAAATATTTGAGGGATTGACTAATCCGTGTGATAAATTATGGATTTAACCTGATACTTGTTTTAATTTTACTTAATCCGAATTTGGGGGTTGCTCAAATGATTTCAGTTGACTGCACTCCTCATCCTTTTTTTAACTTTGAGCATCCTACTTGTGGGAGAATATCTCATTTCTTATAGATATAGAAGCTATTGCAAAAGAAGAACATAAACTGTATAAAGATTCTACTAAGAAATTTGATAGTATTAGAACTCTAGCTATAATATATAAGGCTATAAAAAAGTAAAGCAAAATAATATAGTGTAATTCTTTGATCTATTTAATGTATAACATCAAAAGTATTTAAAACACACAAAAAAAGCAGTAATTATTTTTATTTTATGCTATTTAAAAGCTGTATTCCAGGTAGAAAAGAAGCTGACATAATTTGAGAGCTTCCTTAAAAAATTTGTTTTTGTTTGATTCTTTTAAAAAATACGAAAACGCAATCATGGTCACTAATAATACAACGAGAATTAAATCTTTTAAAATGTCTACTTTTTTTTGTTCTACTATTGTTATAATCATCGACACTATCTCATAAAATCCGCTAAAAAGGCAAATTATAAAGTAATAGTGAGTTTTAAAAATTATTTTTAGTTATTTACGAATCCTTATTGCTAATTTACATTGGAATCCTTATTAATCTTTCTAGTTTTTTCGCATTATTTTTAATTAGGCTTAAGCTTTTTTAATTTGTTAAAAACTAATTAATTTAATATATTTCAATTCAGTAGTCAATCACTTGATTGATTATTTGTTATTTTGCAAAAAACAATCATCTCAAAATTTACTTAGACCATTTTAAGCAAGCAAGCAAGCAAGCAAGCTAATTGATTTTCTTAATTAAATCAAACAAAAAAAAAACAAATTTAATTATCCCATTCATTTTTCATTCTAATAAATTTTTGATATCAAAATTAATCTTAAGATTTATTTTTACAAATATAAGCAGCATTAGAGTTACTCTTAAACTAATGCATATAAAAATTAGTATATATATATAGATGGCTTTAAACATTTTTGTTATCAAATTTATTAGTTTTAAATGCTAGCTACTTACATACTTATTAAAAAAATTTCTTCATTTTTATTCTAAAATTATAATTTAAATATACAATTTTTAAAAAAAAATATCAATAAAAATTCTATTTTAATCTAAAACAAGTTAGAAAAATTGTAAATAATTAAATCTTATTTCTTGTTATATTTTGAATAGTTCTAGATAAAAAATTAACATTTTAGAGGGTAAAAAGAATGCTATAATCTTATTAGCAAAAATAAGTTAAAATATTAATTTCTCTTTCTTCAAGCTAAAGATAAAAATTTTGTTTTAAATAACAATTAAACTTTAAAATAAAATAAATATTATTAAATAAATGAAGAAAACAATTAAATTTATTTACTAAAAATAGAAGTATAGAAAGATTTTAATAAGTTTATTTATTAGCTAAGTTACTAAAATCTAATTATAAACACTTTTATCAGCTGTCGAAACTTACTTATATAATTTTATAATAGTAATAAAAATAATTATGCTCTTATTTATGTTTTTTAATAAGATAATTTATTCTCAAATTATAAAATTATCATTTCTATTATTATTAATTTCAATTTTTTAAATCATATTTTACAATTTATTTGAATTTAATGGGTTATCAACTTTAATTTATTTCTGAATAGTTATTTTACTTATTTTTAATATTAATTTTTTAAACAAATTTAAAAATAAATAGATATTGAATATAAATCTTTGGATGAGTTTAATATATTTTACTCTGCCCCCAAAAAACATAAAGGAATTATTATTAATAATAATTATACAACAATTAAGAATTAAAGAAGAAAAGTAAATGATCTAAATTCTGAAAATCTGCAAGAGTAATTATTTCATATTTTATTCGAATCACATTTAATTATAATAAAATTTTTATTAAGAATTTTGAGAATAAAATGCCTAATAGCTGAGTAATAATTTTCTGTTTCTAAAGCCAAATAACATTTTTAAATTATGTCAAAATATAAAGAAATTAAAATTAAAATAAGAATATTTATAAATTTATCAATGAAAATATTAGAATTTGTATTAATTTCCTTCCTTATTTTTATTTGTAATTTAATACTTTATTATGCGATATACTTATAATCAATCTATATTTTTAAAGTTTATAAGTTTTTTTATAAACAATATATAAAAAAATAGTGTTTAACAGTGAATTTTTTAACTTATTCTTAAATAAAATTAGAATAATTTATTTTAATTTAATTTTTTAATGATTAATCATAAATATCTCAAAAAAATTGATGTATCAGATTATAAATAAATTAAAATAAAATTTAATTGTATTAATAAATACTAAGTGCTATTACGATATTTCCTAAAATGTCAAATATCAAAAATAGACAAAATAAAAAGAAGCAAATTTTTAAAAACATAAAAAGTCATCAATATCTTTTCAATATTTAACTTAAAAGGAATAATAAAAATAAGAATCTGATTAAAAATAAGTTGAATAAAAGAAAATTTAAAGAAGTAGAAAGGTTTAAGTGGAAATAGATGAGTTTTAAAGAAAATATGAAATAAAACCCAACAAATTTTTACATTACTAGATACAAATTAAGAAATCTCAAATGAGTAAAAAGAGTAGAGAAGGTATATATTTGATATTAAATCATATACAAGATAACCTTAATTATAGCAGAAATTATTAAATATCAATTAATCCTGCACAAATAAGTAGTAGATAAGATAATGTACTAAAAAATAAAGATTTTACTCTAAAAATGTGATAAAAATGCACATTTCAGAACTATTTTAAAAAATAAGCTTAAAGTTTATGTTTTGAGATTATAAAAAAGGAAATAAATAAAGTTAAAATTTCTGTGAAGCATGAGTTGTGTTTCTAAATGAATGAAAAAACTGGGTAGTAGTTTTAAAATAAAGTAGAATATCTAAGAATAATTCAAGATTTATTTGTATTATATCAAGTTTAAAACATAATAGCTTTATAAAACTGACTAAATAATTATTAATATTTAATAAATAAGAAGGCTTTCATACTGATATGATTTATTTATAATAACAAGACTTAATTTGGATGTATATTTAAATCAATTTAAAAGTACTTTTTTAAGTTGATTGTTTTTTTAGAAAATAAAAATTATTTTTAAAATTGGTATTTTATTTAATATTTATTTTTGAGATTATTTTGAAAAATTAAAGTTTTCAATTTTGATCGTCCTAAAAATATTAAGTATTACTTGGTTAGTCTTATATTAAAGAAATTAAAGTAATTCTGATATTTCCTAAAATAATAAAATTCAAATTACGCAGAACTTTTTTTTTTTTATAAATAATATTTATATGAAATTTTGCTAGTACCTAATAATAGATATATAGATTAAGAGATTGATTAACCACAAAAATTAAGATAAATCTATTTCTAACTCATAATAAAAAATAGATCTATTAATTTTGCATGATTGTAAATCGAAATGTGTAAATAAAATTTATGTTTGGTTGTTTGCTAGTTAAAATTAATGAGAGTCTTTTTGAAAAAGAAAAAGAAATAAAAAATTATTAATTAATTAAATAGCGCTTAGATTTTTTATCTATTCCGCTATTATGAATGATATTAATTGCGGATAAAATAGATTAAGAAATGTGTTTGATTGGATGAAATAAATAAATTACAAAAAGAAATATTTAATTTTGTTTGGCTCAACTTAACTTTGAAATGTGGATTTAATGATTGGGTTGTTAAATTATTTACTAAAACCTTAATGTGATGAAAAAATAATCAGATACTAGAAAGTATAAATTAATAATTAATTAATTAAGGTTATTAGGCATATTATTACCTTTATATTACATTCATAAATAAGTATACTAAAGTAAATAAAATAGAGTGGCAGCTAATAAATCAACTTATGGTTAATTGATTGATTTTATGTCTGTTTAAATTTATGTTTTTATTTTTTAATGGCACGGTTTTAGAGTTCAAAAGAAAAGATAAGAAATAAAGTTGGAAATAAATATATTTATGAAATACAAAACACTATTGCATCAGAAAATTAGTGGTAAAATTTTGTTGCTTTAGAAATCTTAAAATTAGTATGTAAGACCAGATTATATTGGATTTATTATATGTAAGGTAATGCCAATCCATAGTTCAAATGTATTATTGTGGTTTAACTATAACAAGTATTTGCACAAATCTAAATTATAAAAGAAGAAATAAGCACCCAATAGATAATATTTATAATTAAAAAATAAATTAAACTAAAAAGGAAAAACAAATCAAAAGACAAATAAGAAATACTTCTAATTTATCTTTCTCAAAAATACTAACCAACTAAATAAATAAAACAGAAAAGTTAAGAACTAAACAAGTCTTTCATTTCCTTCACTTTCCACTCTACTAATAGCTTCATTTTAATCATCAAAAAGCCTATTTATATTCTATAAAACATCAAAATCTTCACATAAAATGTCAGTAAATATTGTTGAGATTGTTCCCTAACGTCTTTATTGGTACTCTGCTGCCAACCCACCTGAGTACGAGCCCAGCACCTATTATTTTTCAACTGATAATGTAAATAAACAAAAGCTTAATACATACAATTTATTTATAATATTTTATAAATATTAATTTTAAAAGTACTTATTTATATATGTATACTCATTTCAATATTTATAAATAAAGGATTTGGTTTATGAGAGAGTTAGCGAGTACGGCCCTCTAAATCTTTCTCAAATTTACTCTTTCTGTTCTTAGCTTGATGAAATTTTTACAGATCCAAAATATTAGACTACAACTTTGATTCATTATACTTCTTTGAATTAAGTTAAATAGACTAACTCTGTTCTTCTAATTTGCGCATATTAAGTTTTATGTTTGAGATACAGCCCTGAAAAGGCTCTGTAACAATTTGAAAAGATTATCCCAGAATTAAAGCCCTATCATGATTCCCTAAATTATCCTTACTAATGCACAGTAATTTAAAAATAAACATATACTTTAAATCACCATAGTTTATATTTTTCATATATAAATTTTATTTATAATTTTTAAATAACCAATTTATCTATTCCGTAAAATAAAATAAATGTAATTAATAAAAAATCAAGCTACTTGATTGTATGAGATCCCTCCAAAAGGCTTAACAGTTGGGATGGTTTGATTTGAAGACTTTTGATCTTGAGAGATACTACGAGCTTATGAAATACGACATTTCTGAGATAATACCTAAAAAATTCTTCGCATTCAGAGGTCCAAGAGATGAAACTGATGTAATCATTTAGAACCTATCTATAAAACGATTTTATTACATAAGGCAATTCTATAGATATACAAAAATTTTCAATTAATGATAATGACAAATTTTTAATCTAAAAATTTTAAAAACAAATTTTTTTGTCTTAATGAATAATTTAAAATTGAATTTGATTGAATGAGAGAAAAAAGATAATGAAACCAAATAAATTAATTATTGTCCAAATATTTCTGCTTAGACTTTACTTTGATTTAATAAGTAAGGCATGGGTACTTGAATCATACAAATTAAATTCTACTAGATTAGACAATAAATTATTAAATTGTGATATTTATCATTTAATTAATTTTAGGAAAGCCTATATTCATAAAAGCAATATTTATTTATTTATGACGATAATCTGCAAAATTAAATTTTTGATAATTTATCACACAATCCCAAAAAGATTCATTTTCACTCTTAACATCAAATCAACCAATTTTAAATTAAAAATAACTCTTTAATTTTTTACGCTTGAAAATATTCATTCTCATCATCCTAAATAGTTTTTAAATTGATAACTAGCTCTATTTGGCTTACAAAATAATTCAAATTAGCTAAGAATCTAAATTTTATTACTCGAACATATGAAAGTTTAAAAAAAACATAAGAATTGCATGAATATGACTCTTTAATTTGATTGGCTGGATTTTTGAATGAATTGGATGGATGGATGGTTTATTAATAATTTAATAGATTGATTAATTAGCATATTTGATTTAAATATAACTAATTACTTTCTGTTTATTAGATGACCATAAATCATTCAAAAGAAATTAATCTTTTTCATGGTAGAATTTAATATAAAAATCCTTTGAATGAATATTTTATAATCGAGGATTACTCTACTGCAAAATTTTATTTCTAAAAGCCAATTTTTTATCAAATTATTATTGAGTTTTAAAATATATTAGATTTTAACATTTATATATAATAAATAAATAGGATTTAACTCTTCCTCCTTCTGCTTACATAGAGCCCTTTAAAAAAGAAGGTGTGTAGCTCGTTGTTAGATTGAATAACTCAGACTCATATAACCCCCAACCCTTCGTTGATAATAAGATAAATCATATAGATTTATTCTTTGAGGATGGTTCAATACCACCAAGAAATATAGCTAATTAGTTTTTTGCCTTATCAGAAAGAGCTCTTGAGGAGAAGAGTAACTGCCCAATCGCTGTTCATTGCAGAGCTGGTCTTGGTAGAACTGGCACATTAATAGCTCTATATTGTATTAAACATTATAAATTCACTGCTGAAGAAATCATAGCCTACACCCGCATGGCTCGTCCTGGTTCAATCCATGGTCCACAAATGATGTACTTACAAAGTTATGACAAATCTATTTAAATGCAGCGCTCTTATTCAAATAACATCCGCATCTCCAAAGTAATTTCATACTAAAACGCTAAAAAAATAGTTGAAAAAAGACTTTCTATGGTAATTTATTTGTATTTCATTTTTTTGAAAGGCTATTTTAGTTTTGTAATTTTTATCGAGTATTACTGAAATAAGAAATAATTTCAAAAAAAAGTATAAAACAAAATTATTCACAAAATAAAAACGTAGTAATTATTACTTACTTATTATTGAAAGCACAAACTAGAGTTTAGATATTATAAAAAAACTCAATAATTTTGAGAATGAATAATGAATAAAAATTCTGAGGGAAAAATCAATTTAGAAATATTTAGATTTGAAATTTTAAAATGAAAAAAAACAACTAATTTTATATAGAAAATTAAAGTTTTTTCGCATTCAAAATCAATATTTTTTCAAAGAATTTTTAAGTTAATGCTTCCAGATTAATTATTTGATTGATTGATTGATTTAATGAATGAATAAAAAATGTAAATTAAGAATCATAAATCTAATTTATATTTTAAATAAATATTTAATTATTTTATCAAACATAGCTGCAAAAAATGATAAATTAAATTTTTAATTGACAGATGATTGTCTTTTGTCGAAAATTGTTTATTTTTAAACTTGAGAGTATAATAAAAGTATTTTTTTATTTGTGTAAAGACTAACTTTAAGCCAAATTATTTGATGATTGATATTTTAGTCAATTAACACTTCTTTTACTATTATTAAAAGGATTAAGAAGGTTTTAAAAATATCCCTTTAATTACAAATCTCTCTATGAGCAATTCATTCAAAACACCCTTGAGAGGATCTTTAGCAACAAAAACAACAGCTGGTACGCCTGTGTCTCGTGGCTCTAACAGCTCTCTCTCTCCTTCTAAAACACCTGTAAATAATGAAAACCTCCGAAAAACAGTATAAGTTTCTTCAAAATAGAATGAAATTAGTTAAGCTGCTGGTGTTTAAGCAAATCCAAGCTAAAATATTTACTCTTCCATATATACATAGTTCTAAAATACTGCCAGCGCTAAAAATCTTTTGTAATCAAGAAATCTCCTCAGGTCCAATTCTATTTCTAAAAAAGCTCTCTCTCCAAAAAAAGTAATTAAATTACTAAAATCATTCAAACCAAATGTTTACCATTTATTTTAAATAAATTAGAAAGTTACTTTCCTAAACAATTTTTCTGCGGCCATTAAAAGATACGAGCCTACTCCAATCAAGGTTTGAAAAAACCAATAAATAATATATCCAAAATCTTGTTAAAAATTAATAACTTAAGTGCTTTACCTGTGTTACAAAACACAAACACAAATAAACAAAAACCACGAATCCAAAAGATAATCTAGAGATAATTAAATATCTGAAATAATAAAACCACCATCATCTTCTTTGTCTTCCACTCTTTTTCAAATCTCCTATTCATCTATATATCTATCTGTCTCATTCATTTACCAATCAACTAATCAATTATAAATAAATTAAATAATTTACTATTTGTTCGTTCATACTCACTATCACTAATTTATATAAGTATTAACCTTTTTATATATAAAAATGGTTTTTTTAACATTTATTTTTTTTTATAATACACCAAAAACCTAAATTAATAATTTTCATTAAATACCATTTAATATTGTAGCAAAAAAGACCACATAAATTTATTAGCACCATAAATAAAATTTTTAATTTAAATTTAGATTACAGTCTTTCTCTCAAAATTAGTAAAAGTATATAGTATCAAAATAGATCAAAAACATGTAACCAAATTTGTTTTTAAATACCAAATAATTTATTTCGCTTATGTCAAATAACAAAATAAATTGAGGTGTAACTACTTTCTTTCTTTATGCTTTTGATGGACTTTCTTTCTTTCGTTTATTTTCACATAATGAAAATAATTTAAACAAAATCATAAAATTAATTCTAAAAATTTATTATTTTTTTTTTAAAGATTAAAAATTTTTTTAGTCTTCCATGTTCTAATTCAAATCGATACTTTAAATATATTTAAATTAAATCTAAAATTATTATAAAACTAGTATGCAATATTCTATCTGATGTTCTATTATTGTATTGATAATATAAAACTATTATTTTAAATATTTTTATGAATTAAACAAAGATTAATAACAAAAATTAAATATAATAACTTAAAATCTACTTTTTAATTCTAGTTAAAATCTATAAAAATATGGAAATAACATATAAAATTAAATTTTAAAATAAATTTAAACAATTATATTAATTGCTAGATATATTATTTAATTCTTTAAATTTATGATTCGTAAATAATTTTTATGGCTAAAAAATAAATTATTCTTTGACTGAAAACTAATAGCTTATGCTCATAATAATAGTGCATTCCTTTTTTTAAATTGGCAAACATATATTTTTGTTAAGATCAAATTTAAGAGAAATGAAAATTAATAAGCTTGCTTGGTTGCAAATAGAAATAAATAAAAAAGAGAAAAAATACATAAAATTTTAAAAAATAAAGCATCATAATTACCATTAAAAAATTTGTAAATAAGAAACAAAAGTGGTTTTAAATTCATGAATTGACAAATTAGTTGGTTATAAAGTTTTGTAAAATCTTCAGAAGGTTAATTTTTTAAAGAGTAAACTCTAAATTGATAATAAGAAGATAAATTAATAATACATAATTTATTTATTTATTTTACTCAAATTAAAAAAAAGATTTTGCCTCTTATTTATTATAACCTTACAGATTAATAATTATGACTTATTTATCAAATAATTATTTAATTTACATTATTCATTAAGAATATGTTTACTCAATCAGATTAATTTTTTAATGCATTTTAAAACAAAACTTATTTAAATACATTTAATTAATTTTTATTATTTTATTAAAATAATTATTTATTTATTAATGGATATAAATTATTCTGTTTGTTTGTTAATTTTAAATTTTGAAACAATAACCCAAGGGTTTATCAGTTGTTCAATGAATCAAAGCATGCATCGCAAACTCCATACTCGTTAGTGGCAGGATTTTCACCACAGTCAAAACATGTTAATGGTGCATTTTCAGATATACACCTGTATATTAAAACTGACTAACTTTGAAAAGCATTATTTTCTGTAGAATTAATTTCTTTTTTACTAGGAATTTCTTCTAAGCATTCATTTGACTTTAACTTTTTTTTAAGGCTATTGCCTAAATCTATTTCTTCCTGATCTAAAGAATCGCTAAATTAAACCTTTCTCTTTTTATTTAAATCCTTATTATTATCTTCTTGTTTTTAAATAGTAGCTTGTTTAGCTTCTTCTTTTTCTACTTCTATCTTTTCTTCAATGGCTGAAAGAATATTTTTTTTTTTAAGCTATTCTTCTTTGTTTATTTGCTATTACTGCTTCATTTATTGGATATTTTAGAATATGATTTCACTTTTAACAGGTACTATTTTTTCTGAGTTTTACTCCTTTATTTTCTCAAAGTTGTCAAGGTCTATTTGATAAATTAATCATGTAAAATATGTAAAAATAAAATTATTAAATAATATCCTACCTTCTGTGAATTATTTCAACTTTTGGTCAATATAATTCGAACAAGATCCTAACTTCCTAGACAAGCTATCTTTGAATTAATAGAAACTTTTTTTAATAATTATTTTATCCTTAATCTCATTTTCCTTATCCTCAATATCCTTAAGATTGCTAAGTGAAGAGTTAAAATCTTCAATAATTCTTACATAATCTTCTATCAAATCATTAAAAAACTTTAGCTTTTGTTTATCTGAAATAAAATATCCCTTAGCATAAAAAAATGGCAAATATTTTCTTCCTCCTAATTTTATAAATTAAATTGCTTATAAAATCAAATAAAATTTATTGAAAATTAAATTTCAAAATTTGTGGTAAAATAATTTTTGTATTTTAATTTCCAAAAACAATTTTACTCAGTATTTATTGGCAAAATTTATTGACTATATCGAGTTCAAGAGTCTTTTAGTTCGAAAGTAAAAGTCTTCTATTAACATCATTGAGATAATTCATTATTTCGTCAATCTCTTTTTTCATTACCTAAATATTACTTAGGTGATGAGAGTATTAGCCTTGATGGAATTTAAAATGACTTAATTCTATTTTTTCTCTTTGCAACTCATTTAGCTTTTCCTAATCAAACTTACTGCAATTATAATAATCATTATGTCCTTTCCAATCACCTAAGCATATCCAGCAAAAATGATGCTGGCATTGCTTACAAGTCATATGCATACAGCTGTTATTTATTTTAATAAAATTATTTAATTGAAATAAAAACCATAAATAAACAAATATTTTTTCTTATGTTAGAAATTCAATTTACCCTTGATTTTTTTCAATAAAAATCTTGCATTTAGGACATGGCTTTGTATTCATGATAAACCATTCATCATTTAGATTAGCAGAAGCACCTTGACTTTCTATCTTTGATAGCCACTTTCTAAAATCTCCACAACAGCAAGGATAGTGACCTATCTCTTTACACTAAAATAAAGAAAATAAATAAATGAAATTAAAGCATTTTATAGTTTATTTTACTTAGTTGCAGTATTCATGATTGCATAAACAAGTTATGTTTTATTAATTCACTTTTATCATTCGATCTTTGACGCTCATTTAAACATAAGGACAATTTGGTTGTGGACATGATAGTATCTTTTGAATTAAAATTCAATATATATTATATACTTTATACACAAATTGAAAAAATAGCACTCGAAGCAAATGAAATAAAAGCTTTAAATGTTGTTCAGATCAGATAGTTAAAAAATTTTTAATGAAAAATATTATTTATTACTGTCTCTGATTGACCAAATGCATCTTTTATAAGGAACCTTTTGTATAAATTGTATTTTTCTTCTGATAGAAATTATTTGAAATCTTCCATCCCGAGTCTCTCTAAGCATCCATCTAATGGACATGTCTTAAATATGCAAAACTGTCCTTCCTTAAACACCTCTTAAATGTACTGGGAAAAACAATCTTTGCAAAAGTAATGCTAGCATGCCAAGCTATATCTGTTGTCTTCTTCTAAGCTATCAAAGCATAACAAGCATTCCTTAAAGTATTAAAAATTAAATTTTTACATTTATTATCATTCGAATGTATGAGTATTTCATAAAAGAAAATCTATTCAAAAGTTAGCAATTTAAATCTCATTTTTTACATTTTTATTTGCTAAGTCTTTGATGTTCTAAGGTATTTTAGGGTATATTAAATCGGTAAGTTTCTCATCTGTTGAAATTTGCAGTTTTTTATGATCATAACTATTCCTACTTAACAATAAGAGAGCTCTTCCAAAAGGAATGGAATACTCTTTCATAGTTTCTTTAATCAAATCTTCAAAATATTTTTCTATATATTCATATGTTTTATGCACCACAACTATATCTTTCTAATTATTTTCTATGATTTATAAGTATTTTAAATAAATTAATATTCTTAATATTATGCTCTTCTTTAAGAATGCAGTAATATGTTATTAATCATTATTAATAAATTATTTAATAAGCTTAATTACCTGAAATATCTATGTCTGCTTCATAATCTTCTTCGTCGTCAGCTTCTGAATCTTAGCTTAGATTAAATAAATGTTCTTTGCTATTGCTTTCTAAGATCATTTCATATTTATTTTCTTCTTAACTCATTTTACTATTTTTATTACTAATAATTTTTTTTACTGCTATTTTATGTCTAAAGATTTTTTAATTTATAAATAATACTAATTAATTGATAACCTTTATTTATAATATTAATATTCAAATTAATACAAAGTTAAATAGATAATAACAATTATTTATTTATTGCCTTTATTTTTCGTTTAACTGGATCCAAAAAATATTTTTTGTTTTCATCAGATTTTGTTCATAATTAATACCTAATTAATTATAAAAAACATCAAAAGCCCGCAAAAATATATAAAATGCTTCATTTTAATTTACTAAAATGAAAAATGTTTTCTACTTTCATAATTTATGAATTTTTCAATACTGAATTTAAAATTTTTTAATTTAAAAGAAAAAAGAAATTATTAACATTTATTTAACATATTAAATAGATTTTATTTGATAAATCTTTGAAAAAAATTTATAAAAGATATCTATCATTTAAAGCATTGGCAAGTATTTAACTAAATTTCAAAAGTAATTCAAGATTTTCCTTTATAAAAAAATTACTTATTGAAGAAATACTGAATATTCAATTCAAAATAAATTCTATTATTAACTCAGAGTTTTTTTAAATTTGCACTTTTTTTAGCAAAAATTATTTTGAAAAAATGAATCTATCTTGTTTAATTTACCTTTTATCAGTAAATGATTAAAGAGATAAAAATTTAAGATTCTCCATTTTTATTAATTTTTGATAAAATTATATCATTTCTATTAATTATTAACTTATGGTATATGAGAGTTTGACTTTCAATTTAAAAATTTTTGTTTTTCATTCTAGTACACATAATATGGTTTTTTAAAAAAAATTTATTTATTATTGATTATTAATAGATTTATTTAAGCTGATTTAATGTTAAATATAAAATTGTTATTTATTTTCTTAATATGTACTAGGATTATCAATATAAAAAAATACTTTGATTAAATTTAATTTTTTTTATTAAAAATTAAATCATATAAAATTCAATTAAAAAAAATAAGTTAATTTTATCAAAAAAAAAAATTAATCAAGTCATAACTCCATCTATAGCTCTTTCTCTTTTTATTATTAAAAATTATTGAATATCTTATTAAATATACCTATTCTAAAATAAATATATTGCTTTCAATTTATACATATGATAACAAATTGATACAAGTTTAATTTAACTTTTTCTGATCATTATTATAATTGATGTTAATTAATAGTTTACTTTATCTCATTTTATACAATAAAAATATTTATAAAAGAAAAGTAAAAAACTTTAAAAAAAACATGATTGAATAAAATTTAAAACATTTTATTTGAATTTTTGAATTTGAATAAAATTTTGAGAAAATTTATTGAATTTAAATGAGCTTAATTACAATTAAAATAATTAGAATTAGCATAAAATTTATAAAATTTCATTGTAAATAAATGTTAATGAAGTAAACCCATGGTCTTATATAAGTTGTGTGAGATTCATTCAGTGATAATATTTTGCTTTGTCTATCAAAATTAAAGGTAAATACTGAACTATGGGCAAAGAAGCATTGAAAAAATAAATTATAAAAAATAATAGAAAATTGAATGGATATTAAACAAAGATATCAGACAAATAGAACCATAATATGTTTATATGGATATTTTTTTTATCAAATATCTATCTAAATTAATTATCAATAATTATTTCAATATATTTTGAGGAGTAATTTTTAGCCTAATATTAATAATTAATAATTAAATAGTAAATAAACAAAATTATTATTCAGCAAATAAATTTTAAAACTTTCAAAATTTACTCACGAAAAAGCTCTAGACTATATTTAAAATTTTAAACATAAAAAGGATTTTCAATAAGCATTATTTTATTTGAATTTAATGAATACCTCTCATAAATACTCAAAAGCTTATGTAAGTGCTCTTAGAAGAATGAATCGCCCATCTAGTTCAGATTAAGCTTCTAGGAATGCTTCAATCCCAAATTAATAAGATGCTGAACCAGTTAAAACTCAGTAATATGCATAAGAATAAACAATTAAAAACTTTATTGATTCTCAAGAGCATGAACTCATGTCTACAGGGTACAATATGAATGGTTCCAGAGTGTATCTTGCCAGCTCTCATAACTTTAAATAAGATCCTGAAAAATATAAGTCATTTAATCAAAGGTAAATTTAATTATTTTTTTATAAGTTTAAAGAACTTGGATTAGCTTTAAAAAGAATAAAAGAGAATGCAGATTTATTTAATAATATCTTTTGAATTGTTTATGTTTTAAATAAATAAATTATTCATTTTTAGCCAAATAAAACATTTTTATAGTTTTTAGAAGTTTTTTGTTTAATTTCTACTTGGCTCCTAAAATAATAACAAGAGATATCAATAGAATTAAAGTGAAAGAAAAATAAATTTTTGCATTCTAATTTACAAGTTAATAAAATAATATATTTATTATTGAATTTTGTTAAATTTTAATAAATTCTATTATTCCATGACCAACATAAATAAAAAATATGTTAAAACAATAAAAAAATTAATAATTAAATGAATTTGATTATTATTTGCAATATATTATACAAATTTAGACTAGAAAAACTTTTAAAACCATAAAAAAATGAACATTTAATTGAAATTTGTTTTCCTTTTAAGTTTTAATTATTGATATCTTTTATTAAAATTAAATATTGTAATAAATAATTAGCTAAAGACCGTCAAGTGTAAGTAGAGTGAGCTATAATCGATGCAATACAGATGGAGTAGACCCACTTGAAGCAAATAAAGGATTTTACTGTGTTAATTATAGGAGCAGAACAAGATTTACTAATATTGGAAGCTCAAGAAAGAGAGCACTTAGTAGTGCTAATGTAGCTTAATCAACAAATATTGAATAAAATAAAAGCTAAGAAAGAATGAGTCAGACAAATACAAGCTTTTCTCCAATGAAATAAAGTGGATATTATTCTACTATGCCTCACCCTATGAGTAGATCTATGAATGAAAGCAGACTTCTAAATGAACTTAAGATGAATGGTTCTAGAATTTTCAAGTAATAAGTTGGCTAATTTAGAAGGAGACCACTTTAATAAGGCTAAAGCGAGCCTGTTTGGGATTTGAATGATGAAGAAATGAATTAGAGACTTAAAGAATTAAGCTAACCAAAGTAAATTCTTATGAGGAACTTCCCAGTGTGTATTGTTGGAGGAAATAAAATAATGAATCTTTAAGATCCTAAATCAAAAGAGTTTATATAAAGATTAAGTGAACCAAAAAAATATATCCCTTGGCCTTAATCTAGTTAAACTGATAAAATATTTAAATGCAATGATACCAATTAGCTTGAATATTTAAATAAAATCAGTTTACCACGTAGAATGGCTGACTTCGGACATAAAAAGAATTTCAGGTATAATTTCTGTAACTGTACAAACGGTGATGACTATGCAGATGAAGGTAGAAATATGCAAGGTACCTAATCATCAAATGGATATTTCAAATTACAGTCTTTCTTCTATTAAAATTCAAAAGCATAAGATGATGGATTATTTTATCCTAAAAACTTAAACTGATTATATTTTTTAATTGTGGTCTTTCTATTATAATTTCAATTTGTGTATTTTTTTCAAATATCTAAAAAAAGAAAAAAGCTAAGCTAAATAAAAAATTAAAATATTTTTTTTCGATTTTCATATTTGTTAATAATTATAAAGGTCCCAGATAAATTCTAATAAAATTTATTATTGATAAAGACAATAATTTTTTTGTTTTTTTTCAAATAAAAAGTATTTAATGTATTTTATTTAAAATGGTGATTTTTTGTATTATTTAAACAAAAATTTATAAATTTTAATTTAATTTTATTCAAAAGTTAAAGCTTTTATCTTTAAAATTGACCTTAAATAAAAAAAATATGATAACTTTGTTTTCTATATTACTTTTTATTCGAAAAACTATTAATAGCAAATAAGTAAATTGTTTATTCAATACAAAATTGATGAGCATTTTTTGTTTACAATTAATTATTTAATATAAAGATATATTTTTATAATATTTATTAGTATAATTTAATTCTAGCTATATTTTTTAAGAAATCTGCTTTATTTTTGCAAAGCAATTCTTTCAAATAAGAGAATTAAAAAAATCAGAAGTAGCCAGGATTTTAATCACCTTCGTAATCGCTAAAATTAGAAGGATCTGCTATAGACAATCCGTTAATAGGTTTTTTGTTAACTTTAGAATGACTTGCATTCTGCTATTAATTATTCAAAGCAACTCTGCTTTAGAAAGGTACAAGCTTTTAATTATAAATATCTTCCAATTGTTTTATTTTTGGATCATTATCAAGAGTTTTAAGATTACGAGAGTTTGATTTCGCTTTGTTTTTTGAAGTAGATCTTCCTTTTGAAGATTCTGTTTAGAAGTCGTTGGTGTTAATATGATTTGCATTGATAGTTGTATGGGGAACGGAGTAGTCATAGTTATCCAAGTAGTCCTATTTCTGCTTATCAGATTAAGTCATTTTTTAAGTTGTAAAAAATGGCTGAACGGTGCTTCTACCATTTTTTTACTATTCTTACTCCAAGATTTTCGATATCTTTATTCCTTCTTCGTAATCTGAGTGAGTTTTCATTATATTATTTGCATTATTTGCAAACGTATTACTTGTTGGAGTAATTGAATAATGATTTCCATTTCTTTAGGGTGATTAAGTATTTCCGTTTCTTAAAGGAGATTAATTTGCACTATAGTTATAGTTTTATGGAGTAAGGCTGAGCTTTTTCTTTCCGCTTTTGTTGCGATTGAGGGAATTATTAGCTGATTGGCGTAAAGTTGAGGATTATTACCTTGTAGGAGATTCTGCAGGCGTAAAGAATTAGTTATAGAGTGGAGCCTTTGAGGCTGAGTTAAACTGTATTTGAGAAGAAGATGTTGAATATCCAGGATCAAGGGGAGAAGGAGCTCCATAATTCAAAGGAGAAGCATTGTTAACAGGTAGAGTCTTCATACCAGTTGAAGCCAGTAAATTATTATGGTAAGGTTTTGTGTTTTACATATTCATTAAATCTTTGCTTTCAAATCTCATATTTAAATAGTTGTAATTACTTGGGGTATCTTAAATAATATTTTCGCCTTCACTGTCAGCATCATCATTTAAGCCACTAGCATCATCAAGTATTTTTTTATCTTTAAAACCTTTTTTATTATCACTTTTTTCTCCTTCAGGATTTTATTTTTTATCTTGTAAAAGATGATCGTTGGCCTTATTGCTACTATTATTGCTATAAACATCTTTACTGTCATTAGTTTATAAGTTTTTAATTCCATTAAACTGTCTTCCTCCTTCAGTTGGGTTATAGGCACTCTCAATTTCATCTTCCAAGCCAATCAAGCCTTGACTATTTTACTTATTTTTAGCATCTTTTCCTTTGACTCCATTCTTTTTAGGTGAAGCACTAGATTTATTTTTTCCTCCTTTTGAAGGACTCTTGCTACCGTTTTACTACTTAGGACTGGGTGACATATTATTAGTTTAATTTAAATTTGGTTTACTGCTACTATTTCCGTTTTTATCATAAACTCTTATTAAATGGTGACAGTCTTTACCATTTAATATTTGTTCTCCATCTTCATTCAGCTTTTTATTCTGTTCTAGGGTTTTTTAGCTCTATTTTTGTTAAAATTAGTTTTAATTAAGTTAAATAAAAAAATTTTATTACCTTATTTAAATTATTATTTTTTGGGCTTTTATTTGAAGATTGAGCAGCTCCATTCTTATCAGGAGATTATGATGATGAAGCTTTGTTCTTGTTTGATTCTACTTTCTCGTTTTTATCTTTCAAAGATTTCTAAGATTTTTTGAGGTTTTTAGATGAATCTTTAGCTAACTTGGCTCCAGCTGCTCCAACAATATCAGTTTGTGAAGCGACTACCTTACTGTTTACATTTTCTTAAGAATTAGCTCGTTTGCTTTTATCACCATTTAATCTAGAAGATTATCCAAAGCGCTCTGTATTCGATGGGGATAGAACCCCATTTTTAGTGGCAGATTTTTGTATTGAAGACTCCTTACCATTTTTCTTTTGTCTGTTTGATTGTTCACCGTCTTCCTCTACTATAACTCCATTTTATTGTTTTTTTATTTTATGCTAAGAGTTTAGCATGGAATTATACAATGAGCTTTCATTCAAGTCTGCAGCCTCTATCTCTTAAATAGATGATTGGCCATCTATTAATTTTATTGATAAAAATTTACTTTATCTGAATAAATAAATAAAAAAATTCTTACTTTTTAGACTTTTGTTTTTTAACAGAGTATTTGTATTGTTCAGATTACTATTATTCATTCTATCATATGCTAAAGACTTTTCTAAAACATTTTTTTCTAGCTCATTTCTAACATCCATAGACATTAGAGGATCTTTTTTAGCTGTTCCATCATCAATGTAAATTCTGGATTTTTTATCTGAAGCAAGGTCATGAGTAAAATAATCATGCTCTTTAAAAACATCTCCAATAATAAAGAATAGCATAATTAATGTAAGTATAATTGCTTCTATGCTAAAATAATATAGATTATCTTGAATTAATTATGTCTCGTAGCATGCTATAGCTGATCCAGTTATGATCAGCGTACTAGAAAAAATATAGCTTAAAATTGATATAAAATTGGTAGGTTTGAATATAGCATCATTATCAACAAATCTAGCACTTAAGTATGAGCGATTTAAAAATCTTCCATATATAAAACGGAAAAACTTAAAAGAAAATATCAAAGAAAATGTTTGAATGACTACTGAACTGTGTTGATTTCCACGTGTAGACTATCTCCATGTCTAGAATCTTATATCAGTTAAGTATTTTTTTTTAGCATAAAAGAATACAATAATATTTGTAATGACATAGATGATGAATCCTAACCAAAAAACAGCTAAACCTGCTTCAATAGTTTTGTCTGCATAAGTACTATTGTAATTAAACATCAATATTCCTGTAGTGAGCCAGCTTAAAAATTCAAAAATAGATGTAAAAGCTGTTGCATTAGTAAAGAATTAACTCTATTTAACCATTATTTTTGATGCAGCTGTAATTGCAATAAATATACAAGCTCCAATTAAGTATGGGAAGTAGATTCTAGTTTCTTTTGTTTGAGGATTTTCACAAGTATTTGTCAAACTATTTTTAACAAATCCATTAGGGCAACTGGAAATACATTTTCCACTATATAAATATAAAGAGCCGCTGCAAGAAGTACAATAATCTACTGAATTCTTACAAGTCAAGCAAGAAGAATCACAGGCTTCACAGCCACTACTCGTTTGGAAAGGTTTATCCTAAGGACACTGAGTTAAGCATTAATCTAATTAAAAAAGTCATACTTATATTTCTAAAAATTAAATAAAATATTACTATTGTAAAGTACTGTATATCCTGAAGAATTATCACAAACTGTGCATTTGCTTAAAGAAGTGCAAGCTAAGCATCCTTTTGGACAACTATTGCATGATCTATTTGAATCAATTTAGTATGTACCATTAGGGCATGGAGCATTAACACATCCTCCGTTATACACATAGTATGGTGATTGACAACTAGTACAATTAGATGGTCCTCCAGAACAAGTATCGCAAGGAGCAAAACACGATTAGCATTTTCCTGCGTTTGGATAAGTAGAGTTTGGGCAAGTTTAAACGCATACACTTCCGTTCAAATAATATCTAAAATAATAAGAAATAGAATATATTTTAGTTTATAAATATTAATAAATATATACGGGCTTTGACACACAAGACAATTATTCACATCGCTTTAACATTTTGCACAATTAGCAGCACATGGTAAGCATTGATAATTTGAAGGAATAGAAACATCTTGAGGGCATTAGGATACACAGGTTCCTTTGTAAGAATAGATATTTATATTATTTTGAGCATTGTTTAAACAGGTCAAGCAGTATGTGCTCTAACCAGAGCATGTTGCGCAAGGAGAGCTGCACTATTAGCAAGTATTGTTAATTCCATAATATCCAGGAGGACAAGTTGCCACACAATTATTCCCAGACAAATAATAAATTCCAGAGCATGAAGAGCAAGTAGTTTAATTTGTCTACATTTAAATAAATAAATAAAAAAATAAGTTTATAAAAATAAAAATAAATAAAAAATGAATTTATTTGTTAAATTAAAAAAAGAATTTTTTTATTTAAATATCAATTCAAATAATAAAAATAAATTATTAGCTCTTTCATAAATAATAACTATTTATCATAAAAAAATTAAAGCATAAATGAAGTTAGAAAAAATTTTACCACACAAGTAGCACAATTATTTTAGCAAGGTTAACAAACATTATTTCCTGTAAGAGCAATATATCCAGGACCACATATGTTAGTACATTGAGTTCCCTAAAGTAAATAATTAGCTGTTAGTGAACTATCAAAGCAGGAAGTACATGTATTTGAATTTATAGGATTGCATTGAAAGCAATTAGGATCACAGTTATGATTTAGTGTTATTCCATTATTAGATTAATCGATAGGGCTTCCATTATAAGATGTTGAAACTATTAAAGAATCGCTCTAACCTGTTGGAGTATAGTTAAATCCTAAATTTGTAATTTTAATGACTATTGGTTGTGAAAAATCTCCAGCTGGACTACACTTAAATTTTTTATTTACTGAATCATTTACACAGGTAATACTTGTTGGGGAAATAACTTAACACACAGTATTTCCCATTATATTTACCTTTTCATGAAAAATTAATATGAGATGTAAATTATTTTAATTTTAAAATATAAAATATTACCTAGGATGGGAGAGTAATATCTACTGAGGTATTTGATTAAGGTAAATTACTAGGAAGTGTTTATTTTGGAGTAATATTTATTTAATAAATATTATCTGTTTTCGTCATTACGGATTAAATGTTTTTCCCAGTAGCAGTTGTTAATTAAGATGGATTAAGAGTATAATTAATAGTAGGGTTTCCTTCTATAAAATATCCTGAACTTGTATCTGATGTAAAGCTAAACGGATAGACTCCAGAAATGAGGTAATTATTTGCATTTGAAACTACAAAACTGACTGTAGAGTCAGCAGGAAATGTACCAAATGTGACTGTTGCCTTAATAGTATTAGTAGTTAATGTGCAAGATATCGAAGTAATTCCAACTCCTATTTAGCATGATGGTGATGGATTAAGAGCTATTTAAGTTGGAAAATTAATAGTGAATAGACAAGAACCAGTTTATGGGACAGCAAGAACTATCTTGAATGTGTAATTAACATTGGAAGCTCCAGTGAATTAGTTTGTCCCTGTTATTGTAACGCTTGAAGTTGTTGCTCTTTAATTCATTTGTACAGTTAATCCTGTACTCTTTTTTTAAATTGGGTTGCCTAGTGAATCCATTGTTATTATAATAAAAGATGCCGATTCTTTGGTAGATGTTGGATTTTTTATACCAACTAAAGTGAATGAAACTTGAGTATTTGCAGCAAGGGCTTAACTATTTAAAATAATCTAAAGATTAGGATATGTGCCTTGAAGTGTGGTGCCCCCTAGTATTTATTTGAAATAATAAATATTATTAAATTTTATTTGTTTGTAAAATAAAGATTTATTAAAAATGCTAAACAAATTACCTAAATTAACTGGAGTAACGAGAGAGGGGTTAGTATTATATGTTAGATCTGAAGGAAATGTTATTTAAATCATACCACTTTGTGGCACCAATATTGCTGGGGTAATATTAAATGTAATAGATGTTGTACTATATACAACATTACTACTTACACTCGCTATTTAAGCTGTTAACAGTTTAGGTTAAGCTGTGACTTAGATAGAGCTATTTTATTCAATAGGATTGTTCCCTTTTATATTAAAAAATATAATTAGATAGTATTTTTTTAATAATTATAAATATTTGTCCATTCTAATAGAGCATTTTAATTATTTAACTAAAAATATTATTTTATATTTTAAATATTTTAATCAATAAAAATATATGATTTATTTTTTATAAAGTGTAAAATGAAGAAAATTACTGTTTACTACTTACTATTAAATACTTCAAAAAATATAAATAATATATGTATTTATTTATTTATTTACCTGGAGCTGTTTTAGTAATAATAGTTATAAAT
Source organism: Tetrahymena thermophila SB210 (assembly GCF_000189635.1). Lineage (NCBI taxonomy): Eukaryota > Ciliophora > Oligohymenophorea > Hymenostomatida > Tetrahymenidae > Tetrahymena > Tetrahymena thermophila. Next base: position 1,973,140 of record NW_002476434.1, read on the forward strand.
GCAGATGGTGCTGTATTTGGAGGATTTTAAATTCCATTTATCTATATTTAGAAGGTATCTCCTGGAACCAATGAGCTTGTAAATATATTTGTTGACTAAATTTCTGTAGTGGATAAAGTAGAGCAGGTAAGTGAGTTGCTCTTTTAGTTTAAAAAACAACATATTAGTAATACAATTTTAATTTTAGGAAAATATTACAATTTTTGCTCCAGAAATCCATGAACATGATGGCGAAGAAAAGCTGAATGAAGAAGCAGGAAATGAGAAATACAGAATTTGTCCTGGACTATAATTTTAATTAACAGTTATTGAAAATGTATATGAAGTTATAACAGAAATAGTTGGATCAGCTATTGTTACTAATGATGCAGTTAAGCTTCCTGCAATTGTTGAATATTGAAAGGCACTTTAAATTTATTCTTATTAATAAATAGTTGAAGACAAACTTTTGTACATTATCATAAAGCTAATATTATTCTAAGTTGCATACATAGGATTTGTTATTTACAAACTAAAGCTGTATTGTGAGCCAGTAGCTAAACTGCTTGGAAAAAAATTTTAAATATCTAGTTACATTTTTCCTCCCCCAATCGAAGTACCCGAAGATGAAGTTGCTTTATTTAAAATTATGAATAAATTTTAGAAAATAAATCTTTTTATTGTAATTCATTAATAAGTCAATTTAAAAAATTTGATTTACGAGTATATGTTATTCCAATTTAAGAGTCATAGATGACTCTTAGGAAGGTTCCTGTATCAAATGGAGTATTTGTTACTCCTTAAAAAGTTAATGTTTGAACTGATCCTTAAGTCTGAACTGGTGTTGCAGGATTAGTTGTGTAAACAAACGTAACAGGAGTTGTTGGAGTCGTAGTAAAAGTACATGATTCTTTTAGCTAATAATCTCCTCCCGAAGGAATCAGTTCAGAAATCCAAAGACTTATAGTCTTTTTTTATTTAAAAAAAATTTTTTCATTATCTTCAATTTAAATATCTTAATATATACCTCAGGCATAGTGGAGAAAGGATTTCTAAATTAAGTTAATTATAATTGGTATTATTAACTATTTGGCATTACTAGTGAGTTAATATTTAAAAATTTTATTGTCTGATCAGAGACAAAAAGTGTACAAGTAAATGAAGGATTGTACAAGCCATTTTAACCCTAAAATTTATAGAAATACTTTAAATTATATTGATAAATAGTTAGATATATTATACTGCAGCAGGTATATAAGAACATGAGCTTGGAAGATTAGTTGAGTCTCCAAAATCAAAAAATACTCCCTCTTATAGATCAGGAAACCACTTTGTAAATTTAATCTGGATTTATGAATTCGCTTAAATATTATATTTTGGTTAAAAATTAAAATTAGCAGTTAATCCCTTTTTTCCAGTAGTCCCATCATTCACACTCATATTTATACAAGTGCTTTACTCTTAAGTATAACTAAACTAATATTTTTAAAATAATATTTTTATTTATCTAATTATTTATTTTCTCTTTAAAATTTTTTTTCTAATAATAATTTTATTTACACTTCCTGATCCTCTATAATATTTTGTAGCTCCACCTAGATTTTAAATTGTTACTAAAAAGGTAGCTTTGCAGTTGCATCTTGCATTTTACATAGTAAAAACAACCTCCATAGAATTATCAGTATTTGCAAAATTATAATTTATGTTAGATAGGAGTAATTCATAATACGAAGCCTATTAATTAGCTTAAACTGATGCCTATGCTAAACTCTATTAACTTTAAGATCCTATAGTATATCTTATTGAGCTAGGATCAGGAGAATTAGCTCCAAAAAAAAAAATATTTGTAGGTGATATTTATATGGAGAGAATGCTTCCTGTTGGAATAGTACTTAAAGGTGATGTAGTGAATTTTAATAATATTCGATGGTCAGAAGTTGCCAAAACTTTATTGTTGGTTGGTACAGTAACAGCAACTGAATTAAAAGGTGTTTAACTGCTAACTTATCCTATTATAAGTTTTTATAAAAATGTTAATTACAAGTTCAAATTATATTGTCTTTTGTCATTTTTATTCTGTTGAATTTTATCTTAATTAATTTTTAATTTACCTATCATGTGCAATAGCATCAATATTAATGCGCTTAAATAGTTAACAAGATTTTTCATTTTATAAATGTTTAATAATTAATCTAATCTGCTAATAGTTAATTTTAATTAGGTGTTTTTTTTAGAGTTTTATTGCTAGCCTGCTCCAAATTTCTTAATATATCAGCTGTAATGAATGCAAATAACTTTGTAGCTAATTTAGAGAGCTGCTATGAAATTGACTATTAAATTGTTTCCTATTCCTGCTATGCTCTAAAGCTTAAAATAAGATAAATGTGAATGTATGTTTTATATGATTATTATAATTATTTATTTATTTTTTAGTATTGTTTTTAATAAACAGACAAAATAGTTAATTACAAAAATATTTATTATCACATATTAAATAAATAATTAGCAGCAATGGTAATGAAATAATTACAATAAGCAAAAAAGAAAAATAATTGAAAACACAAATTAAGCTTAATTTTAATTAATTTGATAGGAAAATAGATATTTTTATTTTTTTCTCTATCAATTAATAATGAATGACTGACTGACTGGCTAATACCACAAATTGCTTTTATATTTATTCCTATTGAATTTATTATTAATTTTAATATCCATTAAGTTTTCTTTTCTTCTTCAAAGACTATATAACTATTTTTTTATGGTTATTATCCATTCATTTTTATTAAACAACCATATTTCAATCAATTTATTATTTTTAACAACCTTATTATTTATTATTCACTAATATCTTTATGAGATAATTAATATTCCTGGATTCTCTAACAGACGATACAACTTGGCCAGTTAATAAAAAAAATTTTATTCCTTTTCTTACAATTCCAAAGTATAAAAAAATATATTATCAATTACTATAAACCAAAAAATAACTTAAATTTAATTAATTTTATAAACCTTTTAATTTTCCATAACAACCAATTAAAAATTAAAAGACTTTTTATAAAAATAAATAAATAAATCAATTTTTATTTAAAATATCAAAATCTATTTTGAAACTTCTTGATCTATTCTGATTTCAGGCTAAATCTTAATGTGATTTTTTTAATTTAATCTAAAACCATAAAAATTAAGATCTCTGGAAATTGAAAACTTCTCAATAAACTACAAAACGCAATAATCAAGATTTATTTGTATAAATTAGAAACAAACAAAAGTTAAACCCTACTTTTATTCTCCTAATTTATTTAAATTTCTCGAAAATTGAATTATATTTGTATGGTTAATATTTAAATTCATATTAATTTAAAATAACATTTGCAAGCTTTTTGTCATATTCTTTTAATTTTTATACTTGATAAAAAATTTGATTTAATCAACTAATTAGTTTATATTTTTCTTGAATCAGAATCTAAAATTTATTATCTTTATTTTTAAAAGTATTGATAAATAAATAAATAAACAAACTAACATCATAATTATTTTTGTAAATTAATTAAAATGATCAAGAAATAAATTTTTAGAAATCAAGCATCTTTAAACATATTTATAAATTTTAAGATCTTTATTAAATGAGGTAAAATTCAATATAAATAAATCTAATCACTCAAAAGCACTCTCTTTTAATATTTCACTATCAATACTTGAAAATTTGGTAGGTGTAAAAACAAACATACATAACTAATTACTATTCTAAAATTAAATTCAAATTATCTTTTTATCTTAAAATACTGACTTTAAATGCATTTTTAAAATTATTTTAAAGATTATTTTTAAAAATATTCCTATGTGCTTAATATTTTGTTAGTAAAATTAATTTAATTTTTAAATATTTAAAAATGAAATATTTTCAACTATGAAAAATAAATTATTACTACTAATAATTTTTTTAAAAATCAAATAAAATACAGAAGTAAATAAATATAAATAATTAAAATGGTGTACTGATTTTACAAAGATTTTATAAATATTTAGAGGATTTAATATAATAATTAATTTTAGAATTTATAATATTTTTATACATTTTTTTTCTTTTCTTAAAAGTAGAAGGAAATAATCAAATAATATGTGAATTTCATTTAGCTATTTAAATTAGCGAATTATTTTCAAAAATTACTATTCATTTAATCTAGGAATTCTTACTCTTTACGTTTTAATGCAAATAATTTTTGATTGTTTTTATTAATTTATTCATTTAATTCTATGAGCCTTCCTCTGTACTCATGCTTCTTTTTGGAATCTTCTGTTTTCTTTTTAATTTAAAATAGTTTTAAAATTAAATAATTAATTTTTATTTTAATTCTTAATTATAAACAATCAAGTTAAACTTTAAAATTAAAAAAAATTTACGCCTGATTCATTGAGTATATTCTAAAATTGGCTACTTAGCGAGATAGATTCCTTTTCAGCTTCAATGATTTATTTAAGGATAAACTCATATCTGTCATTTGTTTCTTATCCTTAGGTGGTGGATGTATTTGTATTTTAGTTTTAAACTGTATTTATGCTTTGACTTTGAGTATAAGAAATGTTATTATTGCTTAAATTTAGCTACTGACTTTGGTCTATATGACTATAATTTTATAGCTAACTTACATTAAGTCTACTATTGTTGTTCAAAATAGTTGAATTGTTATTTATTTAGTTATTTTGATTAGTGTTTGTAGAGGCAGGTCCCATGATATATTAATTATAGAAAAATGAATCATTATTCATCTGTAATGTAGGCACTCCTTTCTCATCGTTTTCTAACTCATTTTGGGCTATACCTAATTAACCAACTACTTAATTGTGCTACTATCCTTAATGTTATTCATAATCAATTGTACTAACAACACTTTACTATGCTATCTCTCTGCTAGACTTTTGTCTAATCAGTTCATTTTAAAAAAGAGGAGTATCAAAATTTTCTTAGTTTAAAACTCCTAATCTTGCAGTCCCTTCTAAGGGTTATTGTTATTACTACTGCTATGATTAAATATAACTATTGGGTTTAAACTATGAGGTAGAAGGTAATGTTTTAGAGTGACCTCTAGAAATAGGCGATACATTGTTTGGTGAGCGAGATTGAGGAGGTGGAGATTATGAAGAGCTTCTCATTGTATTGTTATTTATTAAAGATGTTTAATTTGTAAATTGGTATGATTTTTACTAGATTTTATGCTCATTAATTGGGGATTTTGTTGTGTTTTGAGAATAAATGTTATTATTTGCTTAATCATTTAGTTATATAGATCTGTTAGTTTATTCGTTGATAGTGTTGTTGTTTCTTTTAGAGCTCAATTAAGTCATTTCACTATTATTGACTCTTTGAGTGTTAGCTGCTATAGTTGTATTTGAAAAAGATTATATAAGTTAACCATTTTTATTCATCTACTTAGACGGGGTAGGAGACCTAGAAGTAGATGAATTGCGGCGACTCTTATTAGCAACCTGCTAGTTACTACTGCTGCTAGTTAGCTTTTTTTGTGTTCTCGATTTATTCGAAGAAAGTAAGATGTCTTCTTCATGATGATCGTTTAAATTTCTTCTTGAAGAAGAACTTGAAATTGTTGATGCAGCTTTATGCTATTTAAGGGTGTGAATTTAATCAATAAGTTTTCTCTGTTTGGTGATTAATCTGACTCTTGTCTCTTCCCATTCATTTTATTTTTGCTAGAGATTTATCTATAACTACTCTATTTCAACATTCTTTACATCGATTAAATGCTTTTGCTCTTCATTTTCTTCTTATAATAAACTTATTCTTTTTTCCAAATCCGATATTTTTCTTGAGTAATTCGTTTCTAAGAGATTCAATTCATTTTAAAACTCTCTTAGTTACTCATTGTAGTGCTCCTTCATCTTTTATAAATCTCTTTACCTGCTTTCACTTTTAATTTAATGCTCCTCTTTTTGCATCTTCTCAGATTAATATTTACGATTAATTTCCTCTTTTTCATCTTGAAGCATTCTATGATCTGCCTAAAGTTTGTGAAAATTCATCTTTGTTTCTTAATTTTCTTACTTTAACTATAAAAGATCTTCTTCCAAACTTTATCTTGCCGATTTTTCGCTTAGAAGTTCTTCCTTAGTTTTAGATTGCTTGTTTCTGCATTCATTTAGTTATGTATTTAAAAGAGATAAATCTGCTTCCATTCTCTCGAATATTTCTGTTTTCTCTGCATCACCTGCTTCAAAAGCAAGCTGCATTTCCTTTTTTTATCTTTCACTCTCTTCAAACTGCCTTCTATTCTCTCTTAGCTCCTCTTCTCTCTCATTTATTATTGTTTACATGTTAAAGATATTATCTTAATGCTGCTCTCTTTCGTTTCTCATTTCCTTTTCTTTTGATTCTAATTATATTTAAAGCTCCTTAATTTTTGCCTACAGTGCTTTCATTGCATTAGCATATGCCTTGCTCTCCCTTTGAGTAGTGCTTATACTAGTACCATATCCTAAAGTAACTGAACCTTCCGTGACTTATCTTTTGGAAGTCATTTATGATCCATATGTCATTTGCTAGTTAGATTCAAATATTATGTTCTATCTTTGATTCTAACCTCCAAAAACACTTCCTTAATTGGATGGATTACCTAAAACATAACTATTTAAATTGCTATTTAAGCTTTTATTTTCTTAATTAGGATGAGGTACAATTCCTCTCATTATCGATTGTGCAGATGGAAAAATATCATCAATTTTATTACTTGTATCCACATAGATCCTATTATTCGAATTATCATTTCCATCAATACTCCTCTAGTTAAAACTCATTTAATGAGTTTGCACTGACTATTATTAAGATCCAAATTTTAAAGATTTTTAGTTTATTATAGGCTATGCTTCTTGTTCCTTCCCTGCCATATTTTGAAATGTATCATGAAAGTACTAATTATTTTCATCAAACTCAAATTCATTTTATTGATTGCTTGATAAATTATCCTTTTCTACTTAAGCTACATTTATATTTAGATTCTAATCTTGATTTATTTAGTTTAAGCTATTCTTACGATTGAATTAAGAATTGCTTCCGCTGCTTTGCTTAACTGGCAATGGAGGTGCTCCTTAAAAACCATTAGAAGAAGTGCCTGTTTATTATGAATAAATTTAAAATGCTGAATTAGAGTGAGCAAGTGATCTATTCTCTAATGAAGGAATATCTGTTGCATTATAGGGTGAACTGCTATTCATATATGGACTTAAATTTGAGCGCTAATTTTATTTTTAAGTATTTAATCCTTGCTAAGATCCAGTTTACTGCAGCTATTATGTCTAAGATTACAAAGATGGATTTGTATTTACTTTTTTCATAAAATCATCGAATAGACAATCTAACTTTTTAGCGCTATCTCTATAAGTGGAGGACATAACTATTTAATTTAATTCAAATTTTAAAGGCAAAAAATTTTTAGTTTGTATCTATTACAAATTAAGCAGCTATTATCAATGAATAAATCTTTAACTAATTCAAATGAAATAATTCAAAATTTGCTTTTTTTTTAGAAAATAAAAGATCATCAATAACTCCCTACCAATAAAAACATTCCTACAAGGAATTATAATGAAAAAGAAGGAAATCTATCTTTGTATAAGTCAATATATTTAAATTTAATAAACCTTACTTAAAATATACAAAATTATGACTATGAATTAGATAATTAAATTTTAAATAAATAATTTCTCAAATAAATAATAACTAAAAAAAATATATTATCAATTAAGATATTTATATAAATGATATTAAATTCATTTAAAAGATTCATTTCTGATAAATTTACTGATTAAAAGGTATTTCTATTTATTTTATATTATTTTTGCTTAATAAATATTAATAAAATAGAAGCATGCTCACAAGCAAATCTTATAAAAAATACAACAAGGTTAACTTGATGATATACTTAACATTTGGAAATGCAATTAGATAGATGCCAATTACTCAGATGAAGTAAATTGAATATTTTACACTTAACAATTAAATTCCTTACAAAAAATAACTATTCAATCTTTTTAAAGAAAAATAAATTTAATTTTTTCACTAAATTTTTATTCTTTTAACTTATTTTAATTTGATAGTAAATACAAAGATAAATTTAATTTAAACTATTTATTTAATTTATATAAAGAGAGGTTTAACTTTTTTAATGGCAGCTGTTTGTTACTCAATAGATCATTTAGAAGAAGGAAAGAAGATCATAAAATTTCTACTAGAACAAGGAGCTGACATCAATAAAGCTGATCACGGAGGAAGATCATCATTTTTAATGGCTTGTCACTGGGATTTATAGGAAATTGTTGAAATTTTCCTTGATTATAAACCAAATCTTGATTCAGATACATAAAATAAAGTAAAATGAGAAAATTTATTGATTAAACTTATTTTAAATTATATTTACTTATAAATAAAGTTTCTAATCTTAAATCCAACTTATACAGTGCTACTTAAGGGAAATTATAAAATGGCTAAATTCTTGCTTGATAATGGTGCTGACTACAATAAAATCTTTGAATTGCATAACTTTAACGGCTAAATCAGACTAAATGGTGAGATGTTATAATTCTTATATTAGTATAAGATAGAAAAGCAAAGTAAATATTTCTTTTTCATTACGAAATTTATTCTATTAATAACTCCTGTATAAATTTAATTTTAATTTAAACTATCACTTTAATAATTATTTAACTTAACCAAAAAATTAGAATTAATAGAAAGATAAAATTTGCTTTTTATAAGACAGAGTCTAATAGAAAAGGCTACTGAATAAAATACTAAATGTGAGTAATCTTCAACAGAGTAAAATTCTCAAGATTAATAAGTTTTTCTAGTTTAAAAGCTAAATAAAAACGAGCTAAAAGAAGTATTAAAATACATCTGAACAATGAATAAAGAAGTTAAATCCTTATAATTACTTAACTACATTTATATAATATAATTAATATTTCCAAATTTAATAAATATAAATTAAATTATTTTAACTATTATAATAACCATAATACATTTTTTCTCAAATGTGTAAACTAAACATTATATTTATTTTCTAAATTAAATCTTCTTCTAAACAATCATAAAAAATAATATTTTATATTTCTTTGAAATTTATCATTTTAACTATATTTTTATATAAATAACTTCAAAAATTGGCTATTTAAGATGTTTAATATTTTTAAACTTATCTCAAAATATGATTTTAGAATAAATTAAGTAAGCGTTAAAAGTTAATTTCTTTGAATTAATTATAATTTATTTTATTATTAAACTTTGAATTTACAAGAATTGATTTCATTCTATTTATTATGTGAAAAGAGCATAATAATTTAAAGGCCTATTTTTATATTTATTTATATATTTATAGAATAATTCATATTTTACTAAAAATTTGAAATATTAGTAAATTAGATTTGATATACAATGTTAGTTAAATACTATATTAACTTATTTATGATATCTTCATTTGACTATAATCATTTGGGTAGATCCAAATGATAAAATAGAAAAATATTATTCTAAAAAACATAAACTTTTTTAATTAGCTTAAAATTCTAATTACTTTCGAAATATTTTTTTGTGATAAGATGCATTTTTAATATACAATATTTTAGATAAAAGGTGAAATTTTTGAGATAATTAATTATTATATAAAAACTAATACTGAAAATTTAAGAGAATAGATAATTTTTTAAAAATTATGGATATTGAAGCAAATAGATATCAGTAAGATGCTGCATACCTCTATGAAGGTTAGCAAAGCTCTTCATCTGAAGAATTTTCTACTAAATCTCTGATTAATAGTCCTAGCTTTAGAATTTAATTCATTAGAAAAGTTTACTCTATATTGTTAACATAACTTTTATTGACTGCATTGGTATGCTATGCAGGAATGTATAATCCTACTTTTGGTGCTTATTTAATTACTAGCCCTGCAACACTTGTTCTTTCTATTATTGTTTCGCTTTCCATTTTACTCGCTATGTTTTGCAATAAAGTAAACCTTTTAATAAATTTTAAATATTTGCTTTCTTTTAAAAAATATTTATTTAAATTGTCATTTTTGTTATTAAAATTAATTCAATCATCATCAAGCATTTTAACACAAATTAAGAATTCTTCAAACTTTTATTTTAAAATTTAAAGAATGTAAGTAGAATTGTCCCAGCCAACTATATCCTTCTTGGTTTGTTCACTGTTTGTGAAAGCTATATTGTCAGGTAATTCTATTTTTAAATCATGTATTTATTTTTTATGCTGATTTCTTAATAAAAGTTTCTTTTGTGCTTTGATTAGCTGGACTGAATCTGGTCAACCAGATTACGAAGGGAGAAATTTGTAAATATTAAAATTTGTTGGTTATTTTAAATAAAATATATTTTTTATTTATTTCAGAGTTTTACTTGCCGCATTCTTTACAATTGGTATCACTATCTCTCTAACTGTTTATGCATTTACTACAAAGCAAGATTTCTCATTCTGTGGAGGGTTATTATTTGTTATGCTTTCTTCTTTTATTTTATCTTCTATTCTACTTGTATTTTACAATAACTATGTCTTAGAAATAGTAGCTTGTTCTATCACAGCTATTATCTATGGAATTTACATTGTTTATGACACCTAGATTGTAGTAGTAATAAAATAACTTTAATCAATAATTTAATATTTAAAAAAAATGATATAACAATAAAATTAAAAAATAGGGTGGTAAATATTTTGAACTTTCTATAGATGACTATATCCTTGGTGCTTTAATGTTATACATTGATATAATTAGACTCTTTTTAAGAATATTAGAGATAATCATTAGATCAAAAGGTAAATGAATCAATGAATTATTTCATGAGTAAATAATAAGTAAAACATTGTACTTCTAAATAATCAAAAATTAGGAAAACTTTGAATTATATATATATAATCGAATTAAAAGTTTTTTATATTTTGTTTCTTTTTGTTGCTGAAAAGTAATCTTATATATTATATATGCATGGGTTCACAAATAAACTCTGTATTAATTATACAAATATCAATAAATTAAAATCAATCTCTTATCTAATTTCTCATAGTTAAATATCTAAATAACTAAAATTTCAAACAAATTAAACACTAAGTAATATTTTTTTAACTAACTTTCAAAATTTAAACATATTTTAATATTTATATTGATTACAATAAAAATGAATTTTTATTGAATATTTATTTTAATTAATTTTTATTGAATATTTATTTTAATTAATTTTAATTGTGTATAAATTTTAATTCAATTTTCAAAACTAATTAATTAAGTTAAACCTCATTCATATTGATTGATATTAATATTTTTCTAAGAAGTATTTGATAAAGTAATCATATTAAAAATATCTTGTGGCTTAACCTTACTCAATTTTTATGCATTTTTTAAAATTAATTTTAATTTTAATGAATAATTATTTTAATTCATTTTAATTATAAATATATCTAAACTAATTAATTAAGTTAAACCTCATTTATATTGATTGATATTAATATTTTTCTAAGAAGTATTTGATAAAGTAATCATATTAAAAATATCTTGTTATTTAACCTCATTCAATTGTTTTTGCTAATAATATTATATTTCAATAAAATCTAAAATTGTGATATCATTTTCACTCTATTTTTTAGTTTAATACTTTATTTTAAAGCATTAAATTTTATTATTTAAAATAGGAAGTAAAAATAATTTATAAAAATATTTTTAAATATATTTTTTGTAAACAAATTTGAGAAAATATGTCTATTAAGATATTAAAATAATAAATTTTTATTTTAAAATTAATTAATTAATCTTTAATATTTGAAAAAATGAAGATCAAATGCAAAATAAATTTTCATATTTTATTTGTCTTTAATAAATTTTAATATTCTTTATAAATATTTTAATCATTTTAATCTGGTGAAAAGCATTTTTATCTTCCACAAAATTAATATTTTAGTTTTTTTTATTAAGCTCTTTCTGATAAGTAGCGAGGCACACTTAATAGCTTCAGCTTTTCTGGACTTAATTAGTTCTAAGAATTTCTATTATTAGTATTCTTATATTTCTTCAAGTCTATCTTGTCTGTCATTTAATTTTGATCTAAATTTTCTTGTCTTTTTTAGAAATCTTGGCTGTTTGCCCTATTTTAAACTAAGTTTTGTAATTGTTCCTTACCATTACTTTGTAATAATTTATTTTTCTATGTGTTTGATTATCTTCTTTGCTCTTAGAAAGCTTTGTTTATTTTCGAATCCATTTGATCCAAATATTAATCTTGTTAAGTTATTTCTTAAATTGTTTAACTTGTTTAACTTTTTACACTTTATTTCATTTCATTGTTTTTTTTTTATTTTTCTATGATTTAAGAATTTTGCTAACTTTATGAACTGTTCATTGTATCTAAAGTTTAGTTTTCATTTTTTGAACGCTTAGACTAATTTACTGATTATTAAGTAGCATATGCAAATTATATAGATTTTTTCATGTTGTTGCTAGAATTACCTAACTACGATTACTAATTAACTGAATCAATAGAATATTTCTTTTCAAACTCATAAAATTTTTAAATAGCTTCACTATATCTGTAATTACCTACTTATTTTTGTATTTTATAGATAAATCTGTTCAACTCTTTCTATTATTATTCGTTATATTTTTCTTCTTATTTATTTTTTTCCGTCATGCTTTCTTTTGAGTAAGAGTCGTTTTTATTGTTGTTGTTTTCCTTTATATCTTTATAAATTTCTTGAATAACTTCTTCGTTTGATTTGTTATGGTTTGAAATTTGTTATCTTTTACTAATCTTTTGCTAAACCAAATTTAAGCTTTTACTATCATCTTCATCATTCTATATTTCACTGTTAGTCGATTAAGTTATATTTTTAAAATTATTTTCTCTATTAATATATTATTTATTTTATTCTTTCATGAAGTAATTATTTTTTAAAGCATTTTAAACATTTTTTTATTAAAACTATTTAGAATCTAAGCTATTTATTGAATTTCTATTTTATTTAGAGAAGCTTTATAAATCAGAATCTCTATCAAATGAAGTTCTTCGTTGTCTTTACTAATTTGAAAGTTATTATTCTTTTGGTATATTTTAAGGATTTTTATAAATTTTCTTGTTTGATTCTGAGTTGTTTGGGTTTTATTTAATTTATTGAATCTAACCTCTCCTTGGAGTTATTTATGGTATTTCTAGTATTTAAGTATTTTCACTTGTTAATTTAGGCATTTTTATTGTAACTGTAGTATCATCACCCTACTCAATTTAGTCATTTTTTTTCAACTATTCAATGCTATTTCTTGATATTGTATTTAAAGGCATTCTATTTAATAGATTTCTTAAAGAACTTTAATCTTAGCTTTATTAATTATACTTTTAGGGAAAAGAAATTTTTTGGTATCTGAGTTTATAAATTTCATTTTATATATTGAAATCTCTCTCTAAACTATCAAGCATGCTGATATTTTCATCTTAATTTTAATCATGATTTTATTTCTAACTTTTAATAGAGTTATTTCTATCTGAACTATCTAGCTTTTACGAAGATTTCTTCATTTATTTGTTATGGAATGATTGCAACCTAGAATTATTTAAGTTTAAAAAATAATCAGCTGCTACTTAACTATTAAATTATGGATAATCTTTCATAATGTCTTTCAATTAATCTTTATTTTTGTTAACACTATATGAATGTTCTTTTTTGGTAGAATTTCTGGCACTTAAAGGAGTTTTTAAACCTTCTTCCTTTTATTATATTGAATTTATTTCTTCCTAATCTTAATTCATATGATTGAAGAAAGGTGTTTAATTTAAGCTCATTCTTCTAGTATGTTACCTGCTTCTATTATTTTGCAGGCTTTCTTAGCTGTCTGCTGAACTGAAATGACTGTCTTAATTTTCGAGTACTTTTTTTCCATACCATGTAAAATCAATCATATTGATTAATTGACAAATAATTATTCAGTTATGATTATTTTTATTCTAAATTGATTAACTTCTCTAAATAATTATTAATAACCATTCGCATTAAAAAATAAATTTGAGAAATATATAAAAATTATATTTTTTGATAATTAATTACCATCAATAAATATCTTATTACAAATTATATATTTGTTTAATTAAAATATGGATTTTTTCAAATTATAATTTTTTTATTTATCACTATTCTAAAAATACATACACACTTTTTTAGATTATTTTGATTATAAATATTTATATTTATCTAAAATTTAGATCTGTATTTATATATTCAATTTTCAGTCTTCAATATTTAATTTAATAGTTTTATAAATATAATAATTATCTAATTTTTAGATTATTAATACTTATAAAATGAAAAATATTTATCAATATTATTGATTCTTTTAATTATCTCTTAAATATTTAATTTTTTTTGTAATATTTTAAATGTATTGTATCATGGTATTTCTACTTTGATAAAGGTAAATAAATGAGAAATAGCTTTAAAATTGAATTTAAAGGTAGGTTATTAAAAGAGAAAGGTTTTATCTTAACATTTTATTTATTTATTATTTAGAAATTATTTAATTTAAGGATTTTGATTGTGATGTGTTTTTTATGTTTAAAAAAATATTTTATTTAAATATTTTTAGATTTTATCTTAAAATTTTACTCATTTTTATTATAAAATTTAAGAATAAATAGTTTTGTTTAATTTAAACTTATTAAACTAATGTGTTAGAATATTAATATATTATTGAATTATAATTTAAACAATCTTAGAAAAACTTACTTTCATTTATAATTTCTCTTTAAAAAGTAATTTATAAAAATTAAACACATTTTATGAAGGAATGTAAATAAGTAAAAATAATAAAAATATCAAAATAATATTGATGAGTTAAATTTAACCTTCAATGTGCATGCTTGAAAGAAAGTATATTACTTAAAATTTAACAAATATTTGATGAGATACTATTATAATGAACATATTAACTAAATTAAGAGGTATTTTAGTAAATTTCCCAATAAGCGTAATATTAATTCTCATTTTTGTGATTTTAATGTAATATAACACTTTATATTATTCATCAAAATTTTTGATTATTTTTTGAAATAACAAAATAATTGTTTGATAATAATTATATCAAAATTCATTTAGAAAAACACTATAATTTTAATAAAAATAAATGAGGATGGCAATGATGAGTAAGTAGGAATAATTTGGTTTAACTGTATTTTTTATTTCTTTTTTATACTTCTTTAATTTTATATAAAAATTAACATTTTTAGAGGATGGATGACATATAACCTATGAAAGAGTAGCTTGTAAAATATGGATAAATTTTCGAAGCTTTCTCCACATCTTAATGTAGAAAAATTATTTCAAAAATTTAATGAAAAAAGTTTTTTAAAAACATAGATAAAGTCAGAATGCTAGTAAAAGACTAAGGGATAGAGGGAATACTGGTGATTGAACCTAGATATTTAGGATTCTATCCTTAAGGTAATCATTTTACTTATAAGGTTTTAAATAATTTTTTTTTAATGGTGGATAGAAAATAGTTAACTTATGTATGAAACTAGAATAATTTGGAGTGATATTGATTGTGCAGAAACAAAAATCTAGCCAAATGAGAGAGGAAATAGTCATATAAACTTAATTGATTTGCTTTTGTACAAAACTGGAAAGAAAAAAATAGTTGCTACTTACTAATCCAAAGAAATTAGTCATTATAAAG
This sequence comes from Tetrahymena thermophila SB210, assembly GCF_000189635.1. NCBI lineage: Eukaryota > Ciliophora > Oligohymenophorea > Hymenostomatida > Tetrahymenidae > Tetrahymena > Tetrahymena thermophila. The sequence continues at coordinate 1,988,850 of NW_002476434.1, forward strand.
AATAAAAGCAACCTATAGCTAGAATTAAGTTTGAAATATTAAGTCGCTAACTTGGATAAGTTAATTTGAAAGAAGAGTAAATCATAGAGCTCATGGAATAAATTTAACATGAAATACACAATAATTGCTCTCAATCTAAGCAGTTCTATTAGTAGCAGCAAAAGCATATAAGTGATGTAAATAATGTAAACTTTTTAAAATTTTAACTTATTCTCTAACAGCTCTATTACATATTTAATTTACTTAGTTACTTACTTACTGAATAAATTTATCTTTATAAATGAAAAGTAACATCAAAGTAATTCTATAATTCCTCACTGCGAAATACTAATCCATAATTTAGTTAACTTTTTCAAAGAAGATATCAAGCTAAAGTATAAGAAAGTTGTGCTCGATTAAAATGACTTCAATAACGTATTACCAATTTTTTATTTGTCATTCATTCATTCACTCATTCATTAATTACTCAACCCAATTAATTATATTTTATGTAGATCATTTTAAGTTCTATTCCTGATAAGTTTCAGCTATTTAACTGGCAAAGGGTTTACTCTTCTAATATCGATGGTTATTCTTATTCAAGGTAAATAATCTCTAATTCAATTTTTCAATTTTATTTAATTTTGTATAATCAACATTAATTAATTATATTAGTTATCATTATTATCAAGTTTTTCAAAAGAACAAATAAATTATTTTATTTAACAAACGATATGAACTTAGTAATTAAGTTAAATATCACAATTTAAAATTTTTATCTATTCTCATATTTGTTGTATAAGAAATCATCCAAAAAAAGATATAAATTACCTAAATTACGATGAAAGTTATTTTCAGCTAGATTATTCATTAATTTATCAATTAAATATTATTTTGAATACTCAATAATTTATCTAATGTTAATACATTTTATAAAGTATTAATGACATTTTCTATTTTATAGATTTCTTAAGAATATACAAAGCTGTTGCCTCTGTCTTGTTGTAATACAAGATACTAAAAATAAAATGTTTGGAGCATTTTCAAATAGTGGATTAAACCCTAATAAAGGATTCTTTGGTGATGGAGAATGTTTTGTTTTTTCTATTCCTTAATGTATGGATTAATTAAAAATCTATAAAAGCACTTTGTAGAATAATTGCTATATCTGGAGTAGTAAGTAAGAAGGCTTTGGATTTGGCTGTGGTTCAGGTGGTTATTCCCTATTTGTAAGCTCTAATCTTTAAAATGGTTCTTCTTACCCTTCAGAAACATTCAATAATCCTACTTTATCATCTCAAAATTAGTTTAGCATCAAAATGATTGAAGTTTGGGGAGTGGAAGAATACGATGGGCAATGAAAATCCTGATGAATTAATTGTTTGTTAGAAACTTCTAAATCTTTTAAAAACATGACTTCAATAATAACATAACCAAATTAAATGAATATTTAAAAAGAAAGTTATGCTGAATTTTACTAAAATAATTTTTTAGTAAAAATTAATTAAATTAAACTAAAATTAATACTACAAAATTAGTATATAAAAATGCTAAAATACTTCCATTAATCAACAAATAGATAGATACCTTATTCAATATCAAAAAAAAAAAATAATATTTAAACAAAAATAAATTCAATATTATCATTTAAAGATAACATGATATTTTAAAAGCTTAATTAAATAATTACTAAATAAATAAAATGCAATAATTATTATTCATATTATTGCTTATCTTACTTACTTCTCTCAAGTAATTTATTTACTTGAACTTAAATTAATATTAATTATCATATTATAAATTAAAATCTTAAAATTTTTATAATTATATTTTGTTATAACCTTAAAATTTTTAGTAATTACTATTTTAAGAAAAATAATTTAATGCTCAAACCATTTATTGATTTATTATTCCTTTTAAGGTATATTATAGTAATTAAATAAGCTATTTCAATAAATTAATCTAATTATGATTGCCCTTTATTTATTTTAAAATTAATTAAATTGCTGTTTGATATATAAGATAAAAAATTAATTTTATTGTATTTGTAAAATAAAAGCTTTTACAATTTAGTTTTAAAGAGCCTTATTTGAAAAATATTGAATAGAAAAATATTTTTATGTAAGCTAAATAATTATTTGGTTACATTTACAAATTATTTTATTTTTTTACTTGCAGAAATAAAAATGTTTGAACATAAACAAGATTTTTCTCTTTTAAATGCTTTTTGAAAAAAAAAAATCAATGATTGCAAATATTTATAAAAATTGTTTATATTTTGCTAATTATTTTATATCCAATTTCACTAAAATATTCTTTAAATAACAAAAAAAACCTAAATTCATTCATTTTTAAATTAAATTATTTATGTTATTATTATTAATCATGTGTGAATGTTGAAATAAAAAGGATAAAAAGCTAAAAAAGTGCAAACCTTAGAAGGAATTAAAAAAACAAAACATAAATAAATACTTCTAAAACAATAACTTAGTTATTATAAACTTTTAAATTAGCTGTTTATTGAATAAATAATTTATTGCTAGGTAAATATTTAAGGGATTTCAGTAGATTGCTTAATTTGCAACACAAGGAAATCGAAGATGAATAGTTTTACTCATATGCTATTATTAAGTTAATTAATTTTATTATTATAAAGCTAATTAGTTAATAAAAGCTTCGAATTCTCAGGTATTTTCAAGCACTACTGTCCCGCTAGGGTTTGCAGTAGTGCTATCATTTGAGAACTCTGAGTAAGTTGAGTCATTATGCGAGCTCAACATCATCCAGATTTCTTTAAGTTGTTCATATTTGTTTCATGGATTGTTTATCCAAATAATCTAATTTGTGATATTTTAGTGACATCAGAACCTTTATTGGACTGAACGAAAATCTAATTATTTATTTTTAAAAAACATATTTTAATTTACAAATTATTTCTTTCTTAACTTTTTATTTTTTATGTTGAAATTTTAAGAGAGTTAGTTAGTTCATTTTTGAAAAACAATTTACTCTTAACTCCTCAATAAATTTTGAATTATTTTTATAAATATTTTAAAAAAATTACAGTGAGATGCTTCAAATTTTAGAACTTAACAAAACGCAAGTCAGTTTGACCTTTAAAATCTGCATCAGTAAGATCTATTTCTTAAGTAGCAACACCATTTTCACAATTATCAAAATCTAAATTTTGCTAATTAATGAATAATTTAATGTGGTCAGGAGCTGATGCTTCATCAGGTGATCTAAATACAATATGATGAAGTCTAACAGCAGTGTGGAAACCTAAATTTAAAATGATAAAATTTCATTATAAAATATAATTTATAATTTTTGAATAGAATTTATAGAAATTTGTTTTTATATTTATAAAATGTAATTCTAAACAGTTAAATTGCTTACCAATTTATATAACTAATTATTCATCGCAATCACTCTTCAAGTAAATATTTCTGCTCTTATCAAACAAGGCACTATCCAATGGGAAATTAGGATCCTCATTCAAACATTGGATTTTAGTTTTATCTAATTATAGAAAAAAATTAGAATCATATTTTCAGTATTAAATACTCTTATTCAATAGTGCAAATTTATATTATTTATTTACCAATATAGGCCTCGAGATCTTCGTAAACATCTCCACCCTTTTGCTGGCCTCCTTGCTATTGCTAGTTACCAGCCATAAAATTTGGCATCATTTTATATAAGCTTTTTTCTAACTCTTTTTGGTATTTGTTTTTCTTATGCTTAAAATTTTGAGAAAAAAAGTAATATTTAAAAATTTTAGAATTATTGTAAAAATAAATAGATGCTCTTTATATTTAAAACAACAAGAAAAGAATTTCAAAAGTTTTTTGATAGCAGCTACTTTCTACTATCTATCTTGTCTGATTTCTGCTCTTAAAATAAATTTCAAAGCCTAATTATACATGATAATATCAAATATATATTTGGAAGATGAGTCTATTTTAACTATTTAAAATAAATTACTTTAAAAAAAAAAAAATTTTATTCAATATAAGATAGTTATTTAGAAAAATAAGCGAGCAAAAAAAATATTTTAATTAAAAAATATAATATTTAATTTTTAAAAAATAGCCAATTTTTTAAAAGAAAGTTTAATTATTTGTTTTATTGACAAGACAAAATAAAACTTAAAGAATTCTTTATTTCTTGATTAGTTTTTAAATGTTTATTAATTTTTTTTATTGAAATAACTAGTATTTATATGTTTATTTTCGTTAATTTATTGCAACAATTTTCAATTTTTTCTAAAAAATATTCTTAATTTTATTTTTGGATGGAAGAAAATATTTTAAAAATAATTTATTTTTTCAGACTGCTAAATTATTTTGATTTAAATAATTTTTTGCTTTTAGTTAAATTTTTTTAATTTAGAAAATATTTTATGATTTAAAATAAATTGAGGGAAATTAATTTTAAGTTTAATCTTTAATTAATAAAAGAAAAACAATAAGAAAATAGATAATATAATATAAGTAGTATTTAATGTATTTTTTAATAGTATTTAATTATTTATTTATTTATTAATTAATTAATATCAGAATTTGACTCCTCTAACATTAGCACCAGATCTATCACAAAGTTATGAAAGATGAGAGATACCATTGTTATCAATAGTTGAAGGACCGCCATTGTTATGAACTCCGGTATAGGTGCTCTTGTCGTAGAAGAATCTGTTAGGATCAGACTTTTTAGCTCCTAACTTTTTACTATATTCAAGGACCATTCCTTCAACTAATTGCTTAGTTTATGCATTCTTCAAAGCAATTTGAGATAAGCATTATTCGAATTATGGATAGCTAATACCTCTTAAGTTAGGATTATTTTTAATGGTGTTGAAGAAGTTTTCAGCGAGGTCAGCTTAGACTTTGTAATTGAGGACACCACTTTCTTTTAAAACAGACAAGTATATCTTGACATCCATAGAGGATTTTTCGTTAGTGAATTTCTTGAAGGCAGCAGCTAAAGACATTTTTTTTTGTTATTTTTTAGAATGGAGATTTTTTTATATTTAGTTTATATTTTGTTTTTGATTTGATTATAAGTAATTTGATTATTTATTTTACAGGTTTTAAACAGTTATCATTTAATTAATTAATGTATTTTGATGGGATTATTTTTATAATTTTAGAATTCTTGCTGGTAGCAATTATTTAGGGTAGTAAGTTTTGCATATTGTCACTGGAATGATAAATTTGATTTAAATTATAATATTGATTTGATCAGATTGACAGACAAGCCATCAGTTTTATAAATTGATTCTTAATAAATCCAAAAATTCAAGCATTACCTCTCGCACCTTATATATCAAATTAATAGATTTGTGGTTAAAAATTTCACTGACCCAAATAAATTAATATTGAATTTCTCTTTGAATTGGAGAAAAAAAAGGTTATATTTTTCTTCTTTTTGGTATATATCCAGTTCGTATTTTCATTGATATTTGAGTTTTTTACTAAAAAAATGCTAGATCTTTTCATAAATCTGGTTATTTTTAAAATGCGATACAAATTACATGAGTAACCAAATTATTTATTAGCTTCTCTTTTGATAGCAAATTTCTAAAAGAAATAAAAAGCATTTCATTAGTTATTTATTTATTTTTAAAGTAAAAAATATTATATGTGGGTTGAAGTCTAGACATAAAAATGTTTCCTCCACTAATTCAAAAAACCGACTAACATATTGTAATATAAATATTACAATTTTCATAATTACAAATTCATTAAAAGCTTTATTTTTGCTTCAAGAAATGCTTTTTTTGCTTGAGCATACAAAACAACATCAAATAAAAATAAATTATAAAAATATAAAATAAATTTACTTTGTACTAATTTTCCTATTAATTTAATTCATAAAAACAAATTAAATTTTAATTTTAATCATTTTTTAAATAAAAGATTTTAGTTTTGTATTTATATGATAAAAGCTAAATAAATAAGGTTTACATTGAAATTTTCAAAGGTTTTCTATTTAAAATAATATAAAAAACTTTTAAAAATCAGATTTTTTTTTTATACGTTCAAATTAAAATAAAATTTTATTTAGGTTACGATGAAAAAAATTAACATATTTGAAAGATAATGTGTTGGTTTTGTGTTTTTGCAATTTTGAAGTTAGGAATACATATTTTTCCATGATTTTCCTTAAAAAATAAAACTTTTTAACAAATATGTAAATAAGGGATATGTGAGGTAAATGAAAAGATAGTAGTAGAAAACAGATAGATAATGTACATATATAGTGTATTACTGTATTATTATTAATTATTTAGTTGTTTTTATTATAAAGTTGTTGATCACTTGTTAACTCCTCTAACATTAGCACCACTTCTGTCACAGAGTTAAGAAAGATGGGAATAACCGTTGTTATCAATAGTAGAAGGACCTCCCTTTGTATGAACACCAGTGTAAGAGCTCTTGTCATAGAAGAATCTGGAGGGATCACCCTCCTTAGCACCAAGCTTCTTGCTTTATTCAATCAACATACCTTCAATTTGTTAACGAGTCATACCACCTTGAGCAGCTATTTAGGATAAACAGGTTTCAAATTGTTAGTAGTTAATACCTCTCAAGTTAGCACTGTTCTTAACCTTATCGAAAATGTATTCAGCTTGGCTAGGATTGACTCTTCCATTAAAGACACCACTATCAGTAAGAGCTCCAATGAAGATCTTAACTTCCATGGTAGAACGGTCATTAGTGAATTTCTTAAAAGCAGATAACAAAGACATTTTAGAATATAGGGATTTTTATTTATGTTTTTTTATTAGTTTTGGTTATTTTTTATTTTGATTGTTATTATATTTTTGTTAATCTATCAGCTTTTCTTTTATAGCAAGGAAATCCCTTATATATCATATTCTTATCTGATAAAGTTTGTAATAATCATATCAAAATCAAAAGAGATTTTTACTGGATTAATAAAAAATTTATATCTTTATATTTCTTGAATGCAAGAATCTATTTATTTATTTATTACTTCATTTATCTCACCTATTTATATATATTTTGCTGGAAATATTTTTGCTATAATCATCTTTTGAATCTTTTTGTTCTCTTTAAAAATCAATGAAAAATATAACTTAAAAATGTATAGCACAACAATTAATTATTCTTTTTCCACTTTTGAATATGAATAGCACTGCAATTATTCATGTTCCACTTCATAATAAAATATTAAACAAGGAACTTATATGCACAAAAAACAAATACAATTCATATAAAAGCTATTCATATTTTTAGATAGTTTTAAAAAACCTACACGCTAAATGTTTATAAAATTATAAATCTAAATAAAGCTAACATATAATTGAATTATTAATTGATTAAAGGATCATCATTCTAACTCATCTTTTCAGTTTTGATGAGCTGATTTTTAACTAAAAAATTCACTTATTATTAATTTAAAAATAAATAGATCCATTTATTAATCTTAATAGAAAATACTTAAAAAATATTTTATGTTCATTTGATTTATGTTAACATAGCTTTCTAACAAACAATTTTATATTTTTAAATGCCATTAATTTAAAAATATCAATAAGTTATTACATCCTTCATTCTGTTTTGAATATTTAAACATATTTGATTTATTTTACAAGCAAAAACCCTTATATTTACTTTTTGCTTTGAAGTATCTAATACAAAAATAAATAACATGATTGACATGAGTATTTAGAATTCAAAATTTATTTAATATTTACAGATTATGCAACTTTTAATTTATTACATAAGATTCATTTGAATACAATAAAATAAAATAATACATTTCTATAAAAAGTAGTAACTAGCCATAAAATATTTATTTATCATGTTTATTAAAAGAAAATCAATCATATAGTATATCTAATAAAAATTAACTCATAAAGAAAGGATATCTAAATAATATACTTGTGATATTTTTAAGCAAATAATATATATTTTACAGTTTTTATTTTAAGATGGATGATAATATATGATATTAATAATTTAATTTTAAATAAAGATGTTTTGATTAATTATATGTATGTAAGTAGTATTAAAGATCAGTTTTTGATTCCTCTAACATTAGCACTCGATCTATCACACAATTATGATAATTAAGAATATCCATTATTATCTAAAGTACTTGGACCTCCTTTGGTGTGTACACCTGTATAAGTACTCTTGTCATAAAAGAATCTTGAAGGATCTGCTTATTTAGTTGTAAATTTTTTACTATATTCTAAAACTAATCCTTCTATTTATTATCTTGTGCAACCCGTTTGTGAAGCTACTAAAGAGAGACAGGTTTCGAACTATTAATAATTAATTCCTCTCAAATTAGGACTATTTTTCACTTTTTCAAAAATCTGCTCAGATTAGTGAGTTGTAATCTTAAAATTAAATATTCCACTATCAGCTAAAGTATTAACAAAAGTTTTGCTATCCATAGTAGAACGCTAGTTTGTAAATTTTTTGAAGGCAGCAGAAAGAGACATTTTATATATTAATTTTTATTATGTGAGGTATTATGATTAAAATCAATTAAAAATATTACTTCGTCTATTTATTGTATGTAATATTATTATATTTTTCTTTTAATGAATTTTGATAAACGCCACAAACAAATATTTATAATTTTGCAAACAATATTTATCATAAATCAATATTTTACTGGTTTAAATTGATTCCTTAAAATATAATCCTCTAATCAACCAAACAAGATTAATAATAATAAAAACCATAGAAAAAGTTGATTTTATAATTATCTATTTGTTTGCAAGATAAAACTAAACTTTGCTTCACTTAATTTTATATTTATTAAACAAAATCTAGGAAAATATTTTATATTAAAAACCTCAATTAAAGCTTATTTTTAATACAGTAAATTATTTTTTATGATTATTTACAATCTTTAATTGGATTTTAATAAAAAATAGAAATAGAAAATAAATAAAAAACTTTATTTTTGATTAGTAATATTGCTTTTGAAAAATTTTTTTTCTATTTTGAATGAACTAAAAGCTTAATGAATTATTAAAGCTGTATTAATTAACATAGCAATAAAAATAATTAAAAATGTCAAAGTTTTAAAATAATTTAATTAAAATTTTGGTAGTTAAACTTTAAATAAAGATCAATAATTTTAAAAATTTAAGCTTATAGAGCAAATATGATTCTAAGTTTTAATTTGTTTAAGATTTGGTTGTTATTTAAATAAAAAATTATAAAAATAATAAATTAAATTCTAAATTATAAATTTAATTATTAAAAATGTTTTAAAAAATTCTAATTTAAAATTTATAAGCTTTTATTTATTTATTTAGTTAATCTAATTTAAAGCGAATTCAAGAAATGTTATTAATTATTGTTTATATTTATTTACTTTAAATAAAATTGAAATGTATTTCTTGCTTGGGTATGTTAGTAATCAACCAACATTAGCAATTTTTTTTATTTGATAACTAAATAAAATGAATAATAACAAATTAATTAATATTTCTTAATTTAATATATTTTTTTATTTAAAATGATTATTTGATTAATTTTATAATTTATTATTAAATAAAAGTATCAAAAATTAAATAAATAAATACAAAGTAGAAGTGAATTTTTAAGAAATTAATGAAATTTTTAGGTGATAATTAATAATGGAGTTAAACAAGCAAGATATTTGGTTATGAATAATACGGTTTTTTATAATAAACCTAAAAACTTATTCAATTTATTTATTTGTTTATCAAATTGAATTATCAGTAAATAATATCAAAAAATAATTATAGAGTGAATAAATTTTTCAACAAATTAAAAAATATGGATTTTCAAAAACAAGAAAGCGTAAAAACAATAAAAAATTATTAATATAATACTAGGCACTGTATTGGTGAAGGATCATATGGAAAGGTATTTGAGGGTATCGATGTTAAAACATAGGAAAAAATAGCAATAAAAACAATAGATTAAAACATTTTTAAGAACGACTAATATTTGCAATGTGCAATTATGGCAGAGATTGAAATTTTAAAACGCTTTGATCACAAGAATATTGTTAAGTTTAAAGACATAGTTTATGAAGATGATACAATTTATATAATAACTGAATTTTGCTAGGATGGAGATCTCAGGTAATTCATGAAGAGCAATAAAAACTTGAGTGAAGATGTAATCACATAAATATTCAAATAAATTCTTGAAGGTATTCGTGAGTTGCACAAAGTTGGAGTTATTCATAGAGATCTTAAACCAGCGAATATATTAATACATAATAATGAGTTTAAGATAGCAGATTTTGGGTTTGCAAGAGATGTTGATTTTCAGTCTGAGAAATTACTTGTTTCATGCGTTGGATCTCCAATGTACATGGATCCTCTTATTTTGTCAAGAAAACCTTATGGAACAAAATGTGATATATGGTCTTTAGGTGTAATACTCTATGAGATGATTATGGGAGAAACCCCATATCATAAATCAAGGACAGAATAGGAGCTTTTGATCAACATTTATACTAAACCCTTGAAATTTGAGCTTCCTGGCAGAAAATGTTCTCCAAAAATGTAAAATCTGATAAAATAAATGCTTTAAGTTTAAGAGGTAGATAGAATCTCTTGGGATGATCTCTTTAATCAATTTGGTCTATCGTAATATTTCTTTCATATTTTATAGCTTTCTATTTGATTTTTTATTGATTGATATTTTTAAAATAGAATTTTTAGTTGAATTTAAAAATATTTGTTTAACAAAATATAGCGTAGAAAACGAAGAATAATCAGTGGATGTTGAAAAGCTGTTTTTGTGTTTATTTAATATGAGAAATCACATGAATTATAAGCATTATATTTCTGTAGATTTGTTAGAAAAATACTAATACAATAAATTGTATGCTAACAAAGAGAGTTAATACGACAAATTGTTATTTTACCTCGGCTTGAGTGTCAAGAAAGAGTCAGAAAAAATATTACAAGTCGTAATAGAAAGTGAGCAAAATAGATAATCTATGTATCTAAAAAATAAGAATTTGATGGCCTTAGCTAATAGTTTGAGGATGGAGCATAATTATTACTAGACAATATTTGATGATATCTACAACTTAATGATAAGAAATGGTATTCAAAATGTAATATTTAATGACAACTAAATAGGCTACACAATAGAAAAAAAGTAGCTAACTGACATGGATCTTAGAAATTTGAATCTATACACACTTGATCTTGCCAAGTGCTTGGTAAGATAGATATTAGAAAACTTATAAGTACGCTTATAGTAGTTTCCTCCAAAAGACAATGAATAAAGTTAGGAGTACTTAGATACACTTGTTTCAGCTAATTACTTAATAGATCTGATGACAATAGAGTAAAAAGTATAGGTAGAGTCTGAGATACATTTTGAATAATACCATTAAGAAAAATCATTTTTCGAATCTCCAAATTAATACCTTAATGTTTTGCAAGCAAAGTTTATTGGTTTAAAATGATTATTTTATATTTAATTTTATTTTAAAAATAGTTTTCTAAATTTAATAAATTGATTGCCTTACTTTTCAAAATATCATTTTTATTGATATTTTTTATTTTTAAATAGTTTGTTAATGGAAATTTAAAGTAAAACTTTCAGATTTATTTAAACTTCTAACAAAATAATATTTTTATAAGTTAAATCTAATTTTTGCAAAATAAAAAAAAACAATTTTTGCAAATAAAATAAAACTTATTTCTATTTTTTTATAGATTTATTAAAATAAAGAATGCTTAATCAATGAATTAAGATAATTTTTCATTTTATTAAAGTATTTTAACTTTTATTTTACAGTTTATAGTTTATTTGTTAGTTTTTCAATATTTTCAATAAATATTTCTTTCTTTTTTTAAAATAAATTAAAATTCCTTTTTTTTTATAAAATTTGTTATTTATTTGAATATTTAATTTAATTTTTTAATTTATCAAGTTTTTTTAAATATAAAGAAATTTTATTTGAGTTAAAATCATTTTTAAAATATTGAAAAACTATGTAAAACAACAATATTAAGATAGAAAAACTAAACTTTTAAATTTTAGTGAATTTTGAATGATTGATATATTTTTTTGTGCTTTAAAAGCAAGCTGATTTTTTATAAATTAAAATACAAAATGAGAAGCTAAAAAAATATAATTATTAAGAAAACTTTTATTCCCATTACTATAGAAAATGAAACAAATTTTTAGAAAGATATTAAAAACATAAGTAAGTTAGGATCTATATGTATAGAAGGATCTCATATGAGAGCATCAGGATCTGCTCCTAATTTGCGTATGATTATCTCATATTGCTTTATCATTTAATATTAATTAATGAAACATTTTTTTTAAAAAACATATTCATTCTTAAATAGATATTTTAGCAAGGCAATCCATTTCACCAGAAGAATATTTATCTTTGAAAAAGACGTCAAGTCAGTAACTTTGGTTCAAAATTATTTATTTATGAGAAAAAATATTGTAAAAATTAAAAGACGAAAAGAAAGCTGAAGCTACATCAATCTTGCTATCTTTGAAAAATAAGGAAAACAACAAGAGTTTGAACAAATTAAAATTGTAACCTTTAACTACTTCAAATGCAAAACAAAATTAACTTCCAAGTCTTCCTATTCCTTTGACTAGTATTGCTAAAAATACAATAGAACTTTAATAGCCTGTTAAAAATTAATTGAAGGGTAGAAACTAAAGCATGAAAAAACTAAAACCTTTAAATAAACTAGAATACCAGATTGAAGAAACAAATTTAAATGAATAAGCAACTGAAGAAAAGCAGGAATAAAATAAAAAGCCAAAGAAAATTAAAAAGAAAAAAGAAAGTAGCAAAGAGACTCAATTTTTTATGAAAAGAATATATTCAACTCAAGAAGCGTTATTAGAAATAATCAAAGTAATATAAGAATTAGAAATAATAGTTGAAGGCGATATATCTTCTTAAGAACTGATAAAAGTTATAGAAAACCTTATAAAAGGAAAAGATGAAGCAAAAACATAAATGTCTTTATGTAGAAAGGAAGAAAGTTTTAACATGATTTATGAGAAAATATATCCAAAAATATTGGATGCTATTTGCAGTTAAGAATTTTCAGATTAATATTAATATATAAACAAAAAATTTACTGAGATCTTAAATTAAACTCCTCATGTAATTTTATCAAACGCCAATGATGAATCCTCACAACAGCTTTAACAGAGTTCAACTTCAAAATCTTATTTTTGAAGAAAAACAATTATAGATACTAAAATAATCTCAAAGTTTTTAATTTATAATAAATTTGTAAATAAATACTACTCCTTTATTTTATAATTATTATTTTATTTACTTAGTCCTTTTTTTTAAATAACTTCATATGATGAATTAATAAATTTGTAAATAATTTTTATATTTAAAATTAAGATTAAACTTAAGAAATTTGTTTTGTATAAATCATAGCTACCTAATTTTTATTTTTAAAATTTTGAATCAACAAAAATATTTTCTCTTTACATACTGTAGATATTAATACTATGATGAAGCTATTCAAATCAATTTAATTTTTTTATTTCAAGATTTAAATAGGTTAATAAAGTTTTTTTTTCAAAAGATGAATCATAAATTAATCAGATTAATTGCAATATATTATTTGCAAAAATTAAGATAATGTTTTTTTTGTTCTTAAAAAATTAGTTTATCTATTTTATAATTGGAATTTAGTTAATAAAATAATTTATATTAAATTTTAAGACAGTATAGTTAAAAGTTTAAATTGGTATTGTTCGTTTTAGAAATATTAAATCAAAGATTTATTATGCTTACTATTTTTTTGATAGATATTACTGTTAATTTTATTTATTAACTTGATAAAAAATAAATTACTTTTGTTATAAAATAGGATCATTTAGTTACTTCCATCATTTAATCAATTATAGAGAAATAAATCAAAATATAAATCAATCTTACATATAAATCTTCTTATCCACGAAGAAAATTTTAATCGCCAGAATTATTTATTCATTTCTTTTCTTGTTTTGTTTGTTTTGTTTTGTGAATTAAAAATTTTACTGATTTAAAATTATTTACTATTTATTATGATTATTAGTAAATGTCAAGTAAAAAAACTTGGTTTAATTTTTTCCTTATAAATTTTACTATATAAGTTAAAAGATAGTAAAAAGTTCACAAAAAATAATATAAATTAATTATTTATCAAACTTTCTAAATGAGCAGCTATAAAATCATATAAAACTCTACATCCAGAGATAGTTATCCTAACATGATAAATTTAAAAAACAAAAAGTCTTCTTCAATATCTCCTGAACCCATAGCTGATTCAAAAAATTTCAAATAGTTTAATGAAGATAAAAGTTTTTCTGATTAGAAACTCAATAACAATAATCATCATATGCATAATCCTAAAAATTAAATAAAAATTAAAAAAGAGTATAGCGAAAGTATAGAATAAGCCGAATTTCCATCAAAAAAAAGCTAGAATTCAATTAATTTTCCAAAGAAAGCCACAACACAGACATCAGATAGAAATAGCTGTCATAATTAAGAAAAATTTAATGGAAAACTATTAAGCGGATCATTTTAATACAATAAAAATCAGATCGATGGATAAATAAATAAATTTTAAATGCATTTAGATACATAATCTTTAAGTTAATACAGCTTTCTTTAACAATAATCCATACTCCTTCCAACTTTTTAATCTAATAAATTGAGCAAGAAACCTGTTTATCAAAGTCATATAATGATTTCATCTCCATAAAGCTATCCTTCGATTATATTGCAAAATGAAATAAGTACTTTGAAGGAAGTCAATAACCCAAACTAATCAGAAAATTAAGATTAGTTGCGTATAAACTCTTATAATTAAAAGAGTAGCTCTAGTATAAGGTCCATGTAAATGATTTAAAATATTTGCAATAAAAATAATACTTTTAATAAAAGCTTTAGCAACCCAACTTAATAATAATAATAATTAAATACTTCTACTTAGCAAATAGAAATAAATAAATAAAAGTAAATGAGATTATTTCAGATACTTTCAACTTAATGCAAAAATAAAAATTTCCTTTTGCCTTCATACAGTCAAAATAGGCTTATGAGTGAGACTAATAAAAATAATTTTCAAGAAAATAGTTTTTAAAAAAATCTAAGAACTTAAAATTAACCAGGAAACAGTGGATTTCTATAAACCTGTAGCACTTAATTCTCATCAAATCAAATTTAACAAAAATCAAATGATAAATTAGAAAGTGTAAAGATGAGATTATTTACTTAACTTGAAAATGAGAAGCAAAAAACTTAAAGAAATAGCTAGAATTCTTAAAGCTCAAGACCTATGAAAAAAGAAAATTCAGGCTCTACAAAATTTTTGAAAACCTCCCTTTAACTACCTGATATAGCTAAGAATGATGAACTATTATCTAGCTAAACAGACAATTTTAACTCATTTAAACATTCAAGAAGTTGTAAAAGTAGCATAAGAGAAGATTTAAAATCTGCAAGCAATAGCTTTCATTCAAGCTAATTCATTGAAATCAAAAACGCAGATAATAAAATTCAGCAATAATAAAATTCCTTAATTAGCTAAAATCATTTTTTTTCAATAGTAAATCATTATGATGAAAAAAAATACAATTTAGATAGATTTAAAATATCTAAAATTATTTAAAAACCCAATTAAATTAAGAATATAATAAACAAATAGCAAGTTGAATGTGAAATAATTAGGCCATTAAGCTTAGATAAAAATAGGAATTATTTAAGTCAATCAACAAAAAAGATAGCTGAAAATAATGAACTTATTTTGTCAAATAATTAAACATCTTTATCACCTGAAATAAAATAAAGATCTGCTACTTTGTATCCTTTTATGCCTATAGACTATACAAAAGTAGAAAATAGTAGCGATAATACATAATAAAACAGTAAATTTCTTATTTAATTTATCCAACAATTTACAATTTGATAAAAAAAAGAAAAAAAATTTTTAATTATTTTTAAAATTTAAAAATTTCATTTTAAAAAATGATAAAAATTTTAAATTAAAGATTTTTTTTTTTAATTTTAAATTATTTATTTTTTTAATAAAACATTATTTGAAATAATAACTTAAAATAATTATTTAAAAAAATAGATGATACCCTTTGCCTAAAAGGAATGAGCAAAGTTTTAACAGCCTCAAATACATTCATTAAATTAAAGTAAATTATTTAATATTTGTTACTTAAATTTATTATTTTTTGACAGAGAAAAAAGGATATTTGAAGCTGATACAAGTATCAACCTTAAAGAATTTAAAAATTATAGACTAAGTTTACTAAACTCTAAAATTCAAGAAAAAATATATGATTTATTCATAAATAAAATAGGAGGAATAGACTACATTTAGCAATCTGTGATATTTAAATTTTGTGATTATCTTAATGAAAATGTTGATTTATAGCAAAATATTTCTTTTGACTTTAACAATATCAATTTTTTGGTCTTTCTTATACATGCCTTGGGAGTTAAATTGAATATTCCAAAAATTTAACTTTAAAATAACCTAAAAGAGCTCGGAATAAATTTTAGTAAGATGAGCTATTTTAAATAAATTATGGGAAATTATATTTTTGAAGACCATAAGCTATTAAGTAAAACGTTTGAGACAGAGTTTTTCAGAAAAATATCTCGTTGTGAAAATTATTTCATGAATTATAGTTTGTTGGAATAAATAGGAGGTGAAGATGTTTTAAAAAAAATAGTCAAGATGTTTCACATAAACATGATAAAAGAAAGTCCTAAATATTAACAACTCAATTTAAAAGTACAACAAGTTTATAAAGGTTTTCTTTTTTTAATTGTAAGAGAAGATTTTCTTTCTATGACCTTCGATTATTTAAACAATCTTTAAAATTAAAATGCATTCACCCACTAAGATTTTTACCAAGCAAAAAAGTTGATTTAAAAATGTTTTGAATGTTATGGAGTTATAGCAAAACCGCTCTTCCATGTCTTGGAAATCATAGATTCAGTCAGACATTTAATAACAGATGGTTATGGAAAATTTTCTAAAGATTAAAATGATTTAGATAAAGACGTATAAGAAATATCATCTGACATTTATTAGCAATTAACAAAATTAAAAGAAGTAGAAGAAGAATCAATTGAAGATAAAAAGGATATGACTTAAGAAAATATACAAAGCATTATAAATTTTCTTCTAAGGCCTTATTCATATCCTTATTATAAATATTTATAATTTCCCTATAACAAAAGCAACAAATCATTAACAAACAAAAAATATAAAAAGACTGTTTAAAACTTGATTCTAAGTAGAGTTTTTCCACATATCGCAAATTTTATTCAAGAATATTTTCATAACTCAAATCCAAAAAATATAAATTCTATTCATTGTGCTTCTAATACTTAGAAAAAGCTGTCTAGTAAGATAGACCCTTTCTTAATTATAGATATTAAACTTAAACTTCAGCTTCTTGTTTACAACGTAAAATATAACCTTTAAGAAGATAACTATCAAGTTTATTAAGTTCTCTTAGAAATGTCACCAAAAATGTTTTTATATTCTATTGAAGAATTTTTTGCAATAAATTCTAAAATAAAGGATGATATCTAAGGTAATTTATAAGAACAAACATTTAAATTTATATACTAAAGTTTGTTTAGATTCTGTCTAAACTAATTCATTGATGACTTTCCTCTAAGAGTATCTGCTTATGATATCTTTGAAATGATAAAGGAATTTAAATTAACTTTTAAATGTGTAGAAAATATGTTAAAAATTTTATGGAAAATCCTTTAATTTAATAGCATTCCTGATTTCATAATAGAAATTCTATACAAATAATATGTTGCAATCAAAGAATTCTTGAAATTTTGTTGTAACAGCTAAACTCAGCTGAAAATAAATTAATAGTGATTAGTTTATTAAATATTTTATTTCAAACTAATAAAAAACTACTTCAACTATTTAGTTTAATAATAATAAAAAATCTGTAAGTTAAAAATAATGTTTTTTCAAATATTCTTAAACTTCCTTGATTACTTACTAAATAACTTACTAACTAACTAACTAACCCACTAACTTGCTTACTTATTTACTTAATTGAATTTAATCATTATTAATAATAAATTAGTGTTACTGAATTATATTCATATATTTTTTAAATGATAAAGTAATTCAAATGATTTTCATGTTTCTATTTAATTTTCTGTAAATTATTAAATTTTAAATGCATAATTCAATCAATATACATACTTATTGAATTAAAATTTCTTTAAAATTTTTTAAAAATTTATATAAAATCGGTCGTGTTATTCTCTAATTAAAAAATAATTTTTTACATTTTTTAACAAAATATAACTAATTTTTAATCAAAGTAGCCACAAAAATATGTATGCCAAATAATCTTTTTAAAATGATTTAATATTAGGTTTTATTAAAAAATAAATAATAGCAAATTTGATATTTATAATTAAATTTATATAATAAATTTTTATCTATTTTTAATCATTTTATATACCTGTTTTCATTTAAAAATTCCTTTGCTAATATTTATTCAAGCTATTTAATATTGATTGGTTTAGTTATGTAATACTTCATTCCTTTTTAAAAGGCTTTTTATTTTTCAGAATCTTAAACATATGCAGAACATGCTGAAATAACAGGCTTAAAAGATGATTTTTAGTCTAGATAAAACTTTATTATTTCTGTAGTTGTTTAGTGCCCATCCATTATTGGCATATCAATGTCCATAAAAATTACTTTGTAATACTAGCAACAAGATTAATTAGAGTATTTTAGCTTTACTTTTGAAATGGCATCCATTCCACTATTAGACTTATCAACAACAAAGCCATAAGTTTTTAGAATCAGTTATAACGAATATAAATTAAAATCATTATCATCTACTATCAAAATTTAATTACACTCACATATTTTTTCTGCATTTTATTTATTTAATTTTTCAGATATTGTACTTAAGGATTGTTCATTCTCTTATTTATTTTTTGATAAATTATAGGCTTTCATTTCCTGTAACATTATTGTTTTTTAAATTTAATTATGTTTTTTTCCTTTAATTTATGAAAATATAGAACCATTTCCAGATTATTCATACAAAATTTGATTTTATAGAGGATACAAAATAGGTGATGTTGGATCACACTCTTAGAAGTATGGTTTTCTCAATTAAAGATTATTAGTACTATTTGTATTAAAATTAAGGCAAGAATTTTCTTCAATAATTTAGCTAGATTCAATTTTCTTGTCCAATTAATTTTCCATAACTAAGAAAGATTATTAAATGGCTAAAGAGTTTTTATCCTCTTTTGAATATATTAAAAAAGATTACTCAGCATTTTGTTCTTATAACTTTTAATTTGAATAATTGCAAGTTTCTTGCTAATTATTTTTATATTTTTATTTATAAAAACTCCCTTCTGTTTGAGATTAATTATTAGTATTATTGTTAAATGATGATGACATTTACATATGACTTGATTTGCTATTAGTTTGTACTTTTTTTGGCATTAAACTTAGTGTGATAGTGCTTTATTTTCCATATTATTTATATGTCTGATTTTCTAAAGGATCAAATTAAGAGTTATCAAAAATAAAAGAGTTTGATTAATTAAATTCTGGTACTTATTTTGAATAATCCGAACTTATGTGATAAGATTTCATGATGTTCAGTATATTTTATCTTGAACCTGTATTTACAAAGTTAGATTTACTTTCTATTTTGGTACAAGTTTCCCATTTAATTATCTACTGATTAAAAACATCTTTTAACTTATATTTGCAGCCTGATTTATCAAAATCTCTGTCAATTATGTAAAAAGAAAATGTCGAACCTTCATTAATCTTAGATTTTACAATCATTTTTCTATTTCCACCTAAACCCATAGCCAAATTATTAGTAATACTCAAACCAAATCCAGCTCCTTTTGTATTCAAGTATTTTGAATTTAATTTATTACCAAACGCTTCAAAAATCTCTTTAATATTAGCTTCTGGAATTCCACATCCTATTTATATTTTTATTTAATAACAAACTTATAAATTTTGTTTTAATTATATGCATACTAAATATTAAAAATTTTAAAAAATATTAAATAAAGACAGTTTAAAATCAATAAATAGGAATAGAATTTATAATATAAAATTCCCTATTTAAAATCAATATTTTAATTACAAAAACAATAAAAATTTTGGTTTAACTCACATATTATTTAAAATTTGTTTTATTAATCTAATATTAGTAATATTAGAAATAAATTTCTAATTTTAATTTTAAAAATTAAATAGAGAATTAATTTATTTTTAATAAATTTGATATTATTTTTTATGTTATCGGGTATAACACCTTCCTATTTATTTTTTGAATTACTCTTCAAGAAAAAATCTTTTTTCAATCTGATTTGCTTTTGAAAAATAAATGCCTCTTGATAAAATAGTAAATTAATTATGATTGATTTAATTAATGATTTTTATTATTTTCAGACTTAAATATTGTTTGAGTGAGTTACTTTTTAAGAAAAAACAATTTTAAATATAATTTCTTTATAATAAAAATTAACTTTTTTTACAATCATCTCCATATTAAAAAACTATTGAAAAATAAAAGAAAGGCTGAATAATTTGTTTTATTTTAAACTATTGGCAAATATTTGCAAAGTTCTTAATTAAAAAATTAACATTTTATTTAAAAAAGAAATAAAATATTATTTTTTAAAATTGAGATCAATAAAAAATAACTAAAAAATACATAAAAAGAGTGTATTTATTTATCCATATTTTTTTAGAAAAGATAATTTTAAAAAGAAATTTATTTACCTGTATCACTTACATCAACCCTAATTAGCTTTGGAGATTCCAAAGTGAAAAATATTCTAATAAAACCTTTCTATGTAAATTTCAAGGAGTTACATAATAAATTTAGAATAACTTACCTAATTCTGTTATAATCTGAATGTATATACTCTGGTAGATTTGTATCAAACGAACACTCAATTTGTATACCTTTAAGGGCAGCTTGATAACAAACCATTTCAATACATTCTGTAACTAATTCAAATAAACTTAAACGAGTAAAAGTTAATTAAAAATCTCCAGTATTAATTTAGGCATAATCAAGTATATCGTTAATAATATTTAATAGAATGTAGTTAGAATTTAAAGCAGGTTTAATAAGCATTTCTATTATTTCTTGAGTATCAAATTTTTCTTCTTCAAAATTTTTTATTAGAAGGTTGAGCATTTAGATACTGCAATTCAATGGAGTTCTTAATTCATGAGATATTGATGCTAGCATTCTATTTTTATATTCAAAAATTTCGTTTTAACTTATATTTTTAAGGAGAGTAGTATTATCCCAGTACTCAATTAAAATATAATAATCACTTTTAGAATTCATTTTTTTTCCTTAATAGAGACCAATTTTTAACCATTAGATTCTATTTTCAATATCATCTTTATTCTAAAGCAAAATTAGTAAGTCGTTTCTGTCCTCAAAATAAAATACATTTCTTTGCAAATTAACTTCTTCATAACTTTGAAAGTTATTATAATAAGCATTTTATTATTCTTATATCCTGCTTGAAGTTCTGAACCTTTAGAACTCATTTTTTTCTTAAGATTGAAAAATACTTTAAATTAAATCTTGAATAGTTGTAGCTTACTTTCGTTTAAGTATATCTAATGCTGATTATTATATTATTTACTGTTTTAATGAGCTAAATTTTTCATTAAAGTTAAATTAGGATTATTATTTTTTCCTATTTACGTTTTGGTCATTATTCAATATACTGTTTTTAATGTCTAAATAATTAACCTATTGCTAACTTTTTTGGTTTTAAAATTAAAACTATGATTGTATTAAGTTTGTTGATTTAACACTAGAGTTTATTTATATTCCAACATCATCTAATTTAATTATATCATCCTTGAATGAATATTTGCTTTCTGCATTATTTTTTTAATTCAATTAATTAATTTAAAGGTTGATGTTATTTTATTATTGAATATGACTTTCACTTCCTTATTTTATTTGCATTTATAAAAGTTTTTCATTTAAATTTTCTTACTCACTTAATTTCATTTACTTCTCAATGTATTTATTGTAATAAATGAGCTCAAATTGTTAATTAAACATGGCTAATCCAGTTTTTAAATTATCAACTATTTTTTTCAAAATAAAATCACTTTGCCTATTAAGATCTTAATTTATAAAATTCTCTGATGTTTTACTCTATTCCACTTTTAAATTGCAAGCATTACTTTATTTTTTACTTAGTTTACAAAAAGGAGAAAAGCTGTTGTTGTTGTTTACTTGAGTTTTAGCTTTAGAATTTATGGGATCAAATGAATTATTTTCATTTTAAAATTAAGATGAGTTATCAAGTACATTATTTTCTTCAACAACCTACCTATTATTAAAATCAATTGAATTCCTTTTATTATTTTGTATTTAATTTTAACACGATATAATTAGATCCTTATTTAGAGCTGATTTGTTTGATAAAGAGAAAGCAAATGAAATCGATACTATCATGAAAAAGCAAAACTATTTCACTTAATCAGAAAAGATACTTAGAGAAATTACCAATATTAAAAGGAGAATAAAGGATATCATTTTTATTTTTGAACTTTCTAGCTTAAGCAGATATGACTCTAAAAGAACCAAAAATATAGGAAACTAAGAAAAGCTATTCTTGATAATAATATATTAAATAATATAACATACAAAAATGAGAAGAATTAAAAGCAGAAAGAATTTATAAATAGGATGTTTTATGGCAATAAATTAAGATATTATTGATAAAATAAATAATATTGATTATAAAATGATCGGCGCTATGCATTCAAATGATCTTAGACACTCTTAATCATATGAAAACTCTACAAAATAAACCAGCTCATAAATGAAATTAGAAGCAATCAATATAAGATCATCGTAAAGCATTAATTTAATCAGTATTTCCTTCATCAGCTTTGATAAATGGTCTTATTTTGAAAAATGCATATTGTAATTCTAAGCAGCTAGCAATTTATTTAAATTTTATTACTAAAGAAGTTACTTCTACTTATTTATTATAAACCTTATTTTGCAATGTTAATTTAATCAATTATCTAAAATTTTTAATTAAATTTTCTTTATAAAAAATTAAAGCAGAATAATAATAATTATAGTGTTTATAAAAATTCCATAATCCTTCAATTTATTAATTAATTACTCATATCAATTTTTTAGTGAAAATAAACTAAAAATTATATTTTTCGCAATCAAATAAATTATTTTATTAACAAAATTACCCTCAATGATAAAAATACCATTTTTCTTAAATAAAAATTTATTTATTTTTAGCATAAATTCAAATATTGTTTAGTTGATATTCTCTTTCTCAGTATTAATTGTTCAATTATAATTTATTTAATATTTAAAACTTCCATACTTAAAAGTTGAGAAATTATAAATTCAATTTATTATTAATAAATAAGAATATTTTTCATCAACAAACAAATAAAAATTACTAAAAATGTTTATTTTATAAAATTTCTTAATTCAAGTTGGTATTATAAAGGAAAATAAAAAAATATTTTTTTTTGAATTAGGGATGGTTGTTAAAGCATGAACAGCTAATGTAAGATTTAATAAATAAATTAACAATAAATTAATTAAATTATAATTTTAAAGTAAAAATTGTATGTATCATTAATTATTTTCAATTATTTTTTAACTAACTTTTTATTTTTCATCTTCTTTAATTCCATCTGTTTTCTAAAAAAAAATAACGATGCATGTGATATCATCTCTGGAGAGACTTTCCTTTATTTTAATTTACATATTTTGAATTAATTATATACACTTTCTATAAATTTACTCTTTTCCATGCATTTGAAGCTTCAATAACTAATCTTTCAGCAGCCAAGTCAACTTATCCTTTCTCATAATATGGTTGAACTAACTTAACAGCATCATAATTTGATAAATATTCCCATAATCCATCAGATGCTACAATTATAAACTAGTCATCTTCATTTATTTCAGATTCAAGAATTTCTATTTAGATTAAAAAATACATATATTTAATAGAAAAAAATTATTTAGATATAATAAATTTATTTTACCTGGCTCACAATTTACTCCAGCTTATATTCCCACTTTATCCCCGAAACTTCTTGTCATAGCTAAACCTGGGATATCTAAACTACTCATCCAAACTCTTAAAGGTCCAATAGGATTTCCATAATGATCTACTTAAATAAAAAAAATTATAGCTTAATTTAATGGTTTAAAGTAAATAAATACCTTTTTGGCTCTATACTCTTCCTCCACTTTGAATGATTCTTTATTTTTCTCTATCAAAGCAAGGTTTATGATCT
Source organism: Tetrahymena thermophila SB210 (assembly GCF_000189635.1). Classification (NCBI taxonomy): domain Eukaryota; phylum Ciliophora; class Oligohymenophorea; order Hymenostomatida; family Tetrahymenidae; genus Tetrahymena; species Tetrahymena thermophila. The sequence continues at coordinate 2,013,199 of NW_002476434.1, forward strand.
ATAGAGAGAGGAATAGCTTGAATTTCGTTTCCATTTTTTTTCCTAGCTAATACTGCTCTCGAATCTCCGACGTTAGAACATATTATTGTTTTACCATGTATAAATACACTGACTAAAGTAGATCCACTAATTAAATAATTTAATTCAATTTAATTTTAATTAAAAAAATATTAAAAATTAATTACCTTAAATTTGAATCTACTTCAGACTTTAAAATGTCTGAATTCACAGCATAAAATGCCTACTGAATACAGTTTTTAAAATCTTATATATCTAAATCTCTAATACCTTCATTAGAAGTCTAAGCTTTTTCTTCTTTCTCACTTTTATCATTTTCTACTTTAATTTTCTATTATTTTTTGAAAATAATTTTCAAGTACTTCAAAACATGCTTATGAAGATTTTTCCTAATCATTCCTGAAATTAAATGTCCATTTACACCTTTTAAACAAATAAACAAATACATTATATTTGGCTAACTTGTTTTTTTAATATTATTAATAATAAAATAATCTGCTATCAGACTTTTTTTAAAAATATGTGCCTACTAAAATTTTATTGTTTAACGATATAAATAAACCTGTAAATATTAAGTTTATTTATAACTTGTATAATTTATCAAATAATTAATTAGTTAAAATTTAAATTGCATTTAATAAGAAATAAAACTTTTTAGTTTTTAAAATGAATCAGCTTCTTATCTATCTTAAAAACAATAAAAATTTATTTACAAATATAAAAAAAGATTTACTTTAAATTATGTAGTTCTTTTGAGTATAAAAATAGCTGATAATTTTATCAATAAAATAATATAAAATATCAATTTCAATATTTGCTTAAACAAGTTTGATTATTTTTATTTGCTAATAAATTAATATTATTTGTTTAGACTAGGTAAGCTTGATTATAAAATTTTTGCAATTTAAAATACTAACGAAAAAAAAAATTTACCATGTCCATCACAAACAGCAAAAAGAGAGATTCCTTGTTCTCCTAATTGTTTTGGATAAATGATAGGACTATCTTGATTTGTTTTTGGATTTTTATCAAAAGTGCAGCCTGCTTTTGTTTTACACGAGAACTTAAATCTTCTATCAATTGATTCCTTAATAATGATATATTTAATAATAATGTAAAGAAAATAATTTTATAATATACATTAAATCTTTTGATAGCTAATTATTGATTAGATAAATCCTTTTGCTACTATTATTCTATTTTGGTAGATAAGTAAGGGATGGAAATCTTTTCCTTGCGTATTTAAAATATAGAAGAATTATTTTGTTGAGTGGCAAGATTTTGATTAGTGCTTTCAGAATTAAGCAGCCTTAGTTACAACAACGATTTATATTTATCTGAGATAGACTTCTAATTGGCCATTAACCTATCACCATTTTCCTGATCTTAATCAGTTATTAAATAATCTCCAAGCTTTTTTAGAGGTTTTTGGTGAATTGACCTTTAGTTTTTAGATTTTTATTGTTGTTATAAATATGAATTATATTCGTTAGTTTCATTAGAAATATATTTATTCTTTTGCTATTAATAGTTATTTGAAGGTAGATAATTTGCTATTTAGTATTCAGAAAGTTTCTTTAGTTTTGGAAGACTTTGATATGCATTTAAACATACTTCACCTAATAAATAAATAAAGAAATAAATTCATCATAAATAAGAATAAATTTTTAAAAATCAACAAAACTAATTTAATATTATTCAAATAAACAAATAAACAAGACTAAAATTTAGTTTATAATAAATTAAATTCTACTTTTTCTCTGTTAATTATAATTTTGTAATGGAACAATAGGTCTTTTTTTGTTTAAATTATCAATTTAAGGGAAATTTAGATATTATCTATTTGGACTTAGGGTTGTGGGCTTTTGTTCTTCTTATATGTAAGAGCGATTTTCTTCTTTCAGCTTTAACAATGAAGATCTGTGATTACTGATTTATAAGCCATTTTTTTCATTAAAACTTTAATTTAATTTATAAATTAAATAATTTTATTTTACATTTTTAATTAGCTAACTTTGTTTCTGTCTGTTGGCTGTTAGCTGTTTGGATCCTCTTAGTCTAAATTTTAAAATCAATAATATAATACATTATTAAAAAAAATAAAGTGATAAATGCACAGCTAAATTGCAATTTTTACTTGAATTTAAACTGAGCATATTTATTTAAAGGTCAGTTTCTAGTTAATTATTTTTTTTTGAGTTATTTTCTGGATAGTAGCTGCTTTAAATATTTTCTAATTGAAAATCTTCTGAATGAATTGTTTGAATTGGCTACAACATTTCTATTACTTTTTAAGTAATCTTAGTATTACTTAAATTGTTTTTACTATAATTTGTTTTAATCAACGGATTACTAATTAATTATCAATATTTAATCCGCCTATTATTTGATTTGTAAATTAGTTGCAAACCCCATCATATACATAATAATAATTAAAAAATAGTTGAAAAAATATGGCCAGCTATTTACACCTCTTTATATTACTTTTTTGCTCACTATCATATTTATGAAATAATTTCAACAAAAAATTCAGAAATAAAATAAAAAATCATAAATTAATTTTACAAAACATTTAAAAATAAAGAGAACAAGTTCTTTTATTTTTTAAGAGTAACATTGAATTAATATATTTGCCAAAGTTAGCAATTCTTTAATTTTGATGAAGTTTTAAGTTAATTACTATAAACAGGAAAAATAATATTCAAGAAAATAACAAATTCAAAAAAACTTTAAAAAATAAAAAGTATTTTTTTAATTTATAATTATGATTAAATATTAATAAAAAATAAAAATTTTAAGAAAATAATTTAAATTTTTAAAGCTAAAATTTTTTTTGTTTTTGAAATACTAATTTTCAGATAATTAATAAGAAGGAATTGCTTAGAATATTGAGATACAGACCATTTTTCTTACTTAGCAATAAATATAAAAGATTTGTACTTTTAATAACATAATACTAAATGAGTAACATATTAAATACTCAATTTATAAAAGAAAATAAACATTTTTCTTAAAATTTAAATATTTTTATAAATTTTATAAAATATTAACAACACAAATTTTTTTAAAAATTAAGTAAAATTTTAAACATAATAAACTAAATTTTAAAAGAGAGTAATATGTATAAAAATTAAAAAAGTAATCATTTAATAAAGTATTAATTATTTATTATAAAAACAAGTTATAAATAATATTTAGAGGGTAAATACTAAATTAGCTTAAAAATTATGATATAAGCCAATAGATAATATTTGTTTTATTAATAGAATCATGATTAGTATTTAATTATAGTATGTTTATAATAAATAATATATAAATTTGGTTACTATTTAAATAAGATGAATAGTCATGTATTTATTTGTTTATTTATTCATTCATTCATTTATTATGGTTTCAATATTTATTAGAGTTTATTACCTATGTTGACAATTTATTATTTTTAATTGGATGGTTTTTTGTTCATTTTTATTTATTAAAAGTAGTATTTTCTTTGTATAAATTAATTTAAAAGCATTTAAACAGAAACAATAAAGTTAACTAACTTGCTGGTATTTCTTACTTACTTACATACATATAGTATTTTTCAGTTTTTAGGAAGGGTTGGACTTTATAATGAGTAGTTTTTTATGTTAAAATCCCAAGAATTTACAAAATTAGGCTCATTATTATCTCCCTTTTATTATTCTAGAGAAATAGTTACTTTTATTAAGTTATCTTCTTTTCCTTCTAATTAAATAGGTGGTTTCTTTGGAACAGGAGGAAGCAGTTTTCTATTTTTATAATTAATATATAAGCTATATCAAATTAAATTAATAAATAAGATAATTACTTATTATATACATCTTCCCAATTTACGTCTCTAAAGAAAGGATGGCTCTTTACTTCTTCTGCTCCTTTGGAACCAAGTCTTTAGATGGGATCTTTAGATAGGAGCTTGTTTTTAAAAAATTAATGAATAAAAAAAAATTATGATTTTGTTTAATTACTCCTTTTAATAAGCTTTTGGCAGCATCAGAAGCTTGTTTTGGCATCTTAAGAGGTGCATTACGAATATTGTCAAATAATTTTTATTTATTATCACTGTAATATGGTGGCATTCCTTCAAGTAATTCATACATTAATACTCCTAGTAAATACCAATCTAAACTTTGTGTATGCCCTGTTTTGTTTAGCATTTCAGGAGGCAAATAGGCTAATGAACCACAAAAAGATTTTGTTATATCTCCTCTTTGCATACCTTGTTTAGCCAGCCCGAAATCTGTAATGCATGCATGTCCATCTTTGTCCAATACGACATTCGAAGGTTTTAAATCTCTAAAAACTATATTACTGTTATGAAGTGCTTCAAGAGCTAGTATAATTTCACAAATATAAATCTTTGCTATTGGCTCTGGAATTCTACCTTTACGGAATAGCAAATTATCTAAATCACCACTTTTATATAAAAATTTATGAATATTTTTTATTTTTTGAATTTTAAAAATCATTAATGTTCTTAATTAATTAATTTATTTATTGATTACCCTGGGCAATAATCCATGACTAAATAGAGCTTATTTTTGGTTTAAAAGGCATATTTAAGAGAAACAATAAATGGATGTTGCATAACACTCAGTACATTTCTTTCTGTCAATGCATATTTTAATATATTTTTACCTAGAATTCTTTCTTTTTGAAGAACCTTCATTGCAAAAAAGAGCTTATCATCTTTTTTCTAAACTAAAAATACTTAACCAAAGGCACCTTTACCAAGGGTCTCTACTATAGTAAAATCGTTTGGACCAACCGAATTTTTTGAAGAAGACTCCTATTACAGCTCAACTTGCTTGAATTATAGCTGGTTTTTGGCTAATTTTTTAAAATGTTCAACTATTGCTGCTCCTTAATTAGGTTTTTCTTCCTTAACATTCTATATTTTTTTAAAAATCTAAGCAAAATTGATTAAAATATTTTGATAGTTACTTCGCTGGGTTTAATAATCGAATTGTGATCAAAGTTTTTAGTAAGTCTTAACAATTTTGAAACATGATCTTATCTACTGTTTCTCATAATATTATTGTTAAAAAATGTACGATTATACATATCTTTTCTAATTAAATTTTCTGAATTAATTCCCTTTTCAGCTGCTTTTTAAGATATGAGCTAGTATATGTCAAAATTTTATAATTCTTCGCAAGGAGTATTACCTATATGGTTTTTGATTGTCATATCGACATCGTAATTAAGCAAAAGCTCAACAATTTTATTGAAGCCGTATTTACAAGCATAATGTAATGGAGTATTGAACTCTTTATCTTATTCATTTATGAATGAAGAGTCATTTTCTAAAATAATCTTTATGCACTCATGACTTCCTCTGATACTTCCTAAATGAAGAACTGTATAATCAAAAGAAGTTTTTGCTTTCAGGTCAGCACCCTTAGATATTAAATACTAAAGTATATCAGCATGGCCTTCATTGCATGCATAATGAATAGGAGTCCATTCATCATGCCATCTAAATTTTAATAATTTTTAAAATTTATTTAATTGATTATAATTTATTTATTTATTATTATTTTTTTTGTTGTTGTTGATTGATTGAGTATTGGATTTCTAAATTTGCTTTGATTAATCTTTTATAATATTAACACTTACATGATGAAATAAATATCTTTAATTAGAGTTATTTAGAAAAAGACTCAGTTCAACTCTCAAAAATAGCGATTGTTGTAATTTATTGTGTAGTTCAAAAATGAACTATTGAAATGTTTTTATTAATACTAAAATTTTTGTTTATATTGATATTTATTATTACTTTATATCTACAGTAAATGGTACATTCTACTTATCAAGAATTTCTCTGAGGCCTATCAAATCGCCCATTTAAACACAGTCAAAAAAATCCTCTTTCATCCTTTTAATTTATCTCCTATTTTAATTTCACAATAAAAAATATTTTAAAATATGATTAATTTTAATTTAGCATGTTTAATATTTAAAAATCATCATTTAAATACTCTAAAATTCTATTTTTAAATGTCATTTTCTTTTGTAATTGTGATTAATTAATTTAAGAAGGTTTAAAAAACAAATAAATACCAGTAATCATTCCAGGCCTTTGTTTAACCCTATTCAGCAACTGGAGTAATAACATCATACTTAGAATTTATTTCTTCTATTTTTTTTTCTTCTCTAGCATCATAAGAGACTCCGCTATCAAGGTCCTTTATCATAAATGAACCAAGATTATCATAATAATCCAAATATTTATCAGCTGTTTATTTATTATTTTCTAATGCTTGTGGAGAATTCTCGCTTTAAGTAAAAGGCAATACTTCTTTTGTACTTAATTAACTATGACTCATTTAAGTATGCCACTAACAAAATGTCTAATATCTGTACTTATTTTATCTAAATCAAACAAAATCCTCCTACTGTAAATATTTATAAATGTTATATTGATTCTTATGTTTTTTAATTATTTTTTAATTAAAATTAAAGTCTTTCTTGCAAAATCCTTTCTTTTTTTAATAGGCAAATGATTAGCTAGTTAGTTTGTTTGAGTAATAATCAAGACTAAAAGGTTGATCCTATCAATTCTTTTAATGTTAGGATAACCCTGGTAAATAAATTACTCATTTTATCACTAAGTAGCCATCGAATATATCATTTATCTTTTTAATTTATTTGCTAGTATTTTTTCTGCCGTAACCCAAACAAAATCTTTATCTGAATCAAAATAGCTCATTTACATCTGATGGCTAATAAGCAAATTTTTGGTAGTTTTTTTGAATTGTTTCTTTGGTTTTCAAAATTATTTAAAAACATAATAATCAAATAAATACTATTATACCAATCAAATTCTAAATTTGCGTATTATAAATTTTAAAAATATATTAATTATATGAATTAGATTCTTCATCTAGATATTATAAAATATTTGATCAGCTAGTAAATAAATAATTAATTAAATAAATAAATAAAAATAAAATTCAAGAAAGTTTTTAAAAAGGTATTTCTTTATTTATAATTTTTTAAATAAACTTCTTTTTTAAAAAAATAATATATATTACAACAAATAATGGTTTACAAAATAAGCAAACAGTGAATATATTTTTAAGTTGATTCAGAAATATTAGCAAAAAAATAATCTAAATAAAATTTTAGAGTTTTTGCTTATGGCTTATTTTATATGAGAAAATATGAAAATCTTTTGTTTTGGCTTTAATTTTGAAGACGTATATTACTTTTTCATATGATATAAATTAATATTAAAAGTTAAAAATTAATAGATTTTTTGTTTGAATTTAAGCTTATATTTTTCAAGTGATAAAATAATGAACGAATATTTATATTTCTTTTTTTAGTTGAGATTTCAAAATTATTCGAAATCAATTCTTTTATAATTCTAAAAAATCTATACTAACATCTCTCTTTATTAACAAATCAAATCGATTTACCAAAACATATATTTGATTTTTTTAAGTATTTAAGAAAAATTTTATCATAGCTTGCAAAAAATATCTTTTTTTTGTTTTATTTGTTTGTCTTCTACATAAAATTGTATATATTTTTAATTATTAATGACATTTTTATTAATTTTTATATTTTTATAATAAATTAAATTAAAATTTTGAGTTTAAAATTTGAATAATTATCTATCAATGTATATATCAAAATAATTATATATCTCTTTCTTTTCTTTATTTAACTTTTTCATTTTTCTTAGATTTGGATATCTTCTAATATAAACTCATTTTAAGAATTAGAAACTTGCTGATCAGAATTAAATTTAATTTACTTTTAATTTTCATTGTTCACTCCTAACATTTATTCAGTATTTTTATGCTCCTCAACAAAGCAATTTTCACCTTATTTTATATTAGTAATAGAATTCTTCTTCTTTTTTTATTTTTGAGCTGATTGCTTTTTATTTTATTGCTCAGTTTCTTATTTTTAATTCTTCATGTATTATTGGATAGTATATCCTGTCCAAGTTCCACTTAGACTTTCTTCTGCATCAAAATTATATCCATCAAAGCTCTCTCTAAAGAACTCTTCGTTAAGCTCAAACTGTTAAATGGTTAATGGTTCTTGCTTTACCTTTGGTTTTGTTTCCTTTATTTCATTTACAGTAGGAATTTTATTTTTACTATTAATTTTTTTACTGCTCTTTTAGTTAAGTTAATTTGGTTGAGTACTACTAATATTTGTTTTTGTTTATGGATTAAATGAGGGACTAAGCTTTTCGTTTTATTTTGCCTCACTGTTTAATCCGTTTTTATTTTATTTATTCTAGCTTGCTAAATCATCTTATTGATTTAATTTTTAAAATTCTGATTAATTATAATTAGAAATTTAGCAAGGGATTTCATTAAATTTGTTTTTAGTTGATGTCAAATTATGCTAAGCTGAGCTAATACCAATTTAATCACTATCCTTTTTTTTGTTTTATCTTTATTAATTTAGTTGCTATTCTTTCTGATTGATTTCAACATATTCTGATTTTTAAGAATTATACTATTTATTTGTTTAAATTTAATTTTATTATTTAAAATTTCCTGAACTTGTATTTAGCTTTTTTTGCTATACCTAATTTTAGCTTATTTCTATTTATTAGTTCTTTAAAGGTTCTTTTAGAGTGTTCACTCCATTAATGCTTATTTATATTTAGCCATTTTTGTTAAGCATTCCTTAGTTTTAGTTTGTATATATTTAATTATTTTAATAATCAATACTTATTTTTTCATCATTTTGTTAAATATTTGTTTTATCTGACATTTGAATTTCTTATGATTCTTGAGATAAATTTAGTGAATTTACTTAATTTGGTTGCAATGATAAATAATCTTTAGTAGAGTTTATAATATTATTTGGACTTAGTTATTCGCTATTATTTGGTTTGTTTTAAATAATTTACTAGTTTTTATTTTTGTTTGAGTTTGTACCTTAATTTTACTTTTACATAGCTTGAAGCTGGTTATTTTATTCTTTCTAAATTTGGGTATTTTATAGGTGAGGTTGAATACTTTATTATTATTACTATTAGCTTTACCCATTTGTTACCTATTGAAATGGTATATTTGATTATTTTTGAAGTAAAGTATTTTATTAAATGTGAAGTTAAATATTTTATTAATTGATTTATTATTACTCTAAAAATTGATCTATTCCAGATTTATCATGAATCTTATTTTATTTATTTGTTTAGTTGTTTATTTTGCTCAGTTAGTTACCAGGATTATTTAATACATCATTAGCATTTATTCTAGGTAAAAGTTATTTATTTGAGTGACCAATGTTGCTGATTTATTTTGTTAAGGCTTGTAATTTGTTTTATGAATCTGTATTCATTTAAAAATTAGAATTTTGAATTCTCTTAGCTGAGTTACTTGGAGGTATTTTTTTTAAAGAAAAGCTTTCTTTGGCTGAAAGAGGAGCATGCTTTTTTGTTGTAATTTTTTATCCGTCAATAATAAATCCATTTTCATCATTTAAAACTCTCAATTCCCCTTTTCTGCTTGTTTCATTTTAAAATCTTTCATTTTCTTCGAAACTCAACTATAAGTTTTAATGCATATCTAATTGATTATGAGATCCTTTATGAGAACTAGATGGTTTTTTGTTGCAAGTTTATAGATTTTTTAGTGATAAATGCTAATTATTTTATATTTATTTGTTGATACTTCTTGAAGTGGTATTTATTGATTGATAAATTTAATTTTTAGAACTCTATTCTTCATTAGCTAATTAAATTTGATGATTTTAAGGCTTTTTAAAGTACGGCTTTGCTGGCAATTAAACTAAGTTAGTGTTGCTTTAATATTTTTGTTAATTAAGCTAAGGGATCAATGCAGGCGGAGTTTCTTATCTATAAAGTTCATAATTTGAAGGCATTTTGCTATATTTAACTACAATTTTATTATCTCTACTTTGAGGTGTTTTGCTATGAATTTGTGTTGTATATTCATAATTAACTTCTGCATTAGAATTGCGAACTTCTTAGAGATTAGATGATGATTTTTTTAAATTTTAGTTTTAATTTTAAATAGATGCTGTTATTATTTTATTTTAAAGAGCCGCATACTTTTCCTAAGTGTTTGCTCTTTCTAGCCTGATAGCCTAAATTTCTAAATTCTAAAAGTTATCCTACTTAAGCTAATCTTTTCTTTAAATGCTAGGAGGTAACAATTTACCTTTCATTTTATTAAAGAAGAAAACTCTTTAAAAAATATCTTACTTCTATATTTTAAATATTTATTATAATTAAATGTTGCTTTCGTTATTTGATTTATAAAACAATAACTAATATCCACTTACTTAATTCAAAGGCAAACTATAATATTAATAATTTATTTACCAATATTTATTATTGAAAAGTTCTAAGTAATCAAATTAAAAATAATTTTTTAGAATAAAAATGTGCTTTTAAATTATCAAATTTATTAATCATTTAATAAATATATTATTTTAATTTAAAGATTAAGATATAGCTATCATTAGATTTAATTCTTATATATTTTATATTACTATCTAAAAGTAAATTTACAAGAAGTTTAGTTTATTTTTTTATATCTTAAATAAATTATTATTAACTCCTGAAAATTTAAATCTACTATTAAAAGATTAATAAATACAACTTAATAAGTGACTTAAATAAAACTTTTTATTTAAAATAAAATTATTTAAGATGAGGTATTAAATGAAAATTGATGAAAATTATTTATAAAGGGTTTAAGTAATTCTTTTTTATAAAAAATTAATTTAAATAGACATACTAATGCTATTTTTAACAAGTTAAAATAAATAAATAGATTCATTTTAATCAAATAAATAATATTTTGTCATATTAAATTCAAGATAATTATTTTTTTTAATATTTAAAATATGTTTATTTAACAAATGAACAAATTAAAAAAGAGGAATATTGACTATAACCTGTAAACATTATTATTAAATATTCTCCCTTCTTAATTAATTAATTGATTTCCTAAAATTAACAAATTTATTGATACTTATCACACAAAGTTTATCATTAAATTTATTTGTGATAGATTAAAATTAATTAAAATTCTAATTTATTTAAAATTTGTTTTTGTTTTTATTAGATAATAGAAATTAACTCATTTACATACTTATTTATTTATTTATTTATTTATTTATTATAAGTAGACAAACTAGTTTTTTAATAAAATTATGTAATCAAATCTATACTATTATTTAATCTTATATATTTAGTAATAGCCATGTTCTATTATCATAAATATAAATATATAATTTCTTTTATAAATTTAAATTTATTGATATTACTTTTATAAATACCTTTTATATTTATTGTTGGATGGAATTTAAATTATTTTCTTGAAATTAATACTTTTTTTACTTTGTGATAGATTTATAATTTGTAATAAAGTTCAGCAGAAGCATAATAGAAGATCCTTTTTATATTTTTTACATCTTTAAGAATTTTAATATTGTCAGTAATAGAGAGATTCCTTTGAATGATAAATATTCACAGACAAAAGAAAATTTGCAAAATATTATTACCAATTTAAAAGGTAAATAAATGAAAAATACATACAGAAAAGAGTTCAAAAAAAAAAATCAAAGTATTAATCAATATCAAATTAAAGCAAACGAACCAAAAAATAATATAAATTATCTCTTGTTAATAACAAAAGCATATTAAAAGGAAAAAAATAAATTGTATATTGAATTTATTGATTTACATTTATTAGATTAGCAATATCAGTAAGAGATAAAAAAATAATAAACAGATAAATAATTTACAGGCCATTAAAAGCTAGGAAATATATTAAGCGGAGTCAAAAATTTCAAAACCCAAATAAATTAACTTCCAGTAAAGATTTCTTTTCAATTTATTTTGAGGACTGGCATTATGTTTCAATAACATCATATTGTTATTACAATTATTTCATAAATGATTATAGCTGCTAAGAAACACATGGAATTATCCATAAAAATTAGATTAAAATAAAACTAGAAAGTTGTAAAGAGAGTTGATAAGTTTAAATAAAATTCATAGATTTACTAAAAACCAAACTTTATTCTATATCACTAAAGATAATTGTTTATAGGAATGAACATTTCTAGTTTTTGAAATATTCTAGTTTAAATTTCATTTTTTTTAATGCAAAAGTTTGGATTGTTTTGAATTTACTGCAATAATCCTTAATTTTTGTCACCCTACTAAGTTAGCTGAGCAATTTTTTAATGAAAAATACATAAAAATAATTAGTAAATTAATTAATTAAATGCAAGAGAACAATGCTTACCATAAATAAATTATATGGGATGAGAGATATCAACAAAAATAAAAGACAAAGAAAATAATAAGCATAAATAATAGTTTAATAAATAAATAAAACAATCTCATTTATTTTTAATTGAAAAAACATAGCAATTTATTAAACAAATAACTAATTTCAAACAGATCAAGAGAAATGAAGAAGTAGCTTGAAGTCTCAATTATCGACAACAATATATTCTATAACTTATTGCAAAGAGCATCATCTTCATCAAAGAACAAAAATAATTTTATTATTTATGATATGTCTGGAGGTGAATGTTTGACTGATGACTTCTAAAATTTTATTAGCATAAATGAAGATGTCTCAAAGTTGCTTAATTAAGGCAAAGATGAGTCTGTCAAATTAACAGAAATTTAAAAAATACTATCAAAGGAGAAAGAAGAGCTCTTCAGTAAGTCTAAGAGATATTTTAACTTCCTCCTCGTCCAACCAAAAGACAGCGAGTTTATAAATCTGTTTAATCAGGTTTTACAATCATTGCAGAAAACTAATAATTAGAACTTATCAGATGAGGAAATCAGAAGCAATTTGCTCTTGCATAGCGGTTAAATAAAGATTGAATGCGATCTATTAGCAAACGAAATATAGAAGAAATTGCAGGAGCATCCAGATATTGAAGCAAATTGTAGTTAATAAATATCAAACTGGCGTAAAACTTTATCACTTTACAAGATTTTAAGAAATAATAAAATCAATGAAATCCATATCCTAAGAGAATCCGCACAGTCATTCTTTAATTCTTATCCTTTTATGCACAATTACTTCATCAGCTTGAATAGTAACGATTCTTAAATCAATTTATTTTTTGTTAAATTCATTTCTTTATTTTTTTACTTTCTCCTCATATGATAGTGAGCAAATCATAATATAGATTACTAAAATGAATTAGGTGCTTCTTAGTAGAGTTATCCTAATGATATTTTATTCAATCGTATGTACTTCGGTAACTGGAAACACGCATCAAACGAAGAGATCATCAACTCAATCGGAATTACTCACATTGTAAACATGACCTGCGAAGTTGATAACTACTTTGCATCTAACCGTAAAATATCTACAATTAATAATTCATAAACTTTAATACCTTCAATCAATAAATAAACATCCTCCTCCTTTTCAGCATTAACCCAAGCTTAATATCAATAATAACATAATCATCATCTTTAAAACTCATAATAAGAAGCAGAAATAGATTAAATTATTTTAGAAAAACGATTTTCTTTTTAATTAGATTAAAATGTATAACTTTAATAAGTCATATTTGAAGAATTACCAAATTTGAATTTAAGCTAATCTCCATCACAATGTGCAAATATTTAAAATTCTACAATGACAGCATCAATAACCACTAAATCTATGCATAACAGCATCATCACTACTACTACAACTACTACTAATACACCAATGCCATAAACAACTTAAGCATAATCTATCAATTCTTCTCACACTCCTAGTACTTCTAATAAAAAAAATTACTCACATAATTATCTTTTTTACCATCTTCTCTCAAAATTCTCCACAAAAATCATCGAATTCCCTTCTAAAATACAGCTCAATATAGCTTTCACTCCTCTCTTTTAATTTTTCTTTTCATTTATATATTTCAAATACCTTTTATTTATTTTAATTATTATATTTTATTTATTCATGATCAAATTCAATTAAGAAACTCATTCTAATTTAAAAGAAATTTTCACTTAAATCAGTTTGAAATATTTCTTACTTCTTATTTAAATTATTATTTCCACTTAATTCCATCTTCATTTCTTTTTGAATTGAAAAAATTATTTAATTTTTGAATTAAACTTCTTAATTACTTAATAACTTAAAATCATACACATTCTTAATCATATACTTAGAATTAGCTCTGATAAGCGAAATAGTTAAATCGTCATCTTATTATTATAGCAATAAAGGAATATATAATAAAAAGTTAATATAATCTATCTATCTAAAATATGGCTTTTATAACACTCTAAGAAATCAAAAAATGCATCAATCAATCAATAAATCAATCGATCGATCATATTTTTTACATTTAGAAATAATTAATTTTAAATATTAATATAATTAATTAATTGGTGGATAAAGCTTAAATTACCTATTAAATGTATGCATAATTGCGAATAATTAACAATAATAATAAGAAAGTCTGATATATAATCAGATGAATACAATAAAAATAACTATGATATCACAAATAAACAGCAAAATCAGAAATAATTCATTTTAAATATATACTTGTTCATAAATTAAATATAATGAGAGGAGATTAATGATATTGAGCTTTTCTTAAATAAGGATTTCGATTAATGAATTCATTTATCAATTGCATTTATTTTGGGATTTTATTACTTACTTACTAACTTACTAATTAGAACATAATTAATAATATTAGAGAATATAACTTACCTGAAAATCAATATTGAAGATGAGGATACTTCAAACATACAATAGCACTTCAAAGAAACTTATCAATTCATTGCATCTGCAATTAGCAAACCCAACAACAAAATTCTTATCCACTGTGCACAAGGAAAATCTCGCTCAGCTACTATTGTTTGCATGTATTTGATGAGGACATTCAACTGGAGCTTTGATTAAGTATTTTATCATTTAATTTTTCTCCATATTTATTTGATTTTTTTATTATAGACCTTAAAATATGTTTAAGATAGAAGAGAAGTTGCTAATCCAAATTATGGGTTCGTAGAGTAATTAAAAAGCTTTGAATAAAATTAATTTATGTTTGATGGTGAATCATTAGACGAGTTTGCTCAGTCCAAAAAATAGAATCAATTAAGTTAAGTATCTGACTAAGCAGAATTGAATGAATCAAACAGTGTAAAAAAATAATTGATTCAAAATTTTGAATAATCTGTAGTAGAAGACATTTAGATAGCTTAATGAAAGTTCTCATTGTATTAATAATTATAATTTAAATTATTCACATTAAAGAACAAGAATAATTCAATATCCTTATTGCTCAGTAAGAATTTAATTGCAAAACATCAAATCTAAATAAGGAAACTTAAAATATAATTATTTGAATCTAAACAAACTTACCTCATTATAAACACATACCAGACATTTATCCATTAACTAATTTATTAAAATATAAAGCCTATAAATAACCAACTAAAGTTTAAAATAAACAAACTTATAACCTAATCATCCTCTTTTTAAAATGAAATACTCAAATTAATTAACAATTATTTTCTTATTTCTATAAAACCAATAAACCAAATAATAATAAAAATCCTAAAATTAATAAATAATTATCTCTGTATTTCTTTTATTTATCCTCTAAATGGCTCATTTTTATTTATTTACCAGATTTTCATTAATATTTTTAAATATTTATTTTATTAATCACTTACAATAAATAAATAAAATAATTGAACACTTGTTTATGTTTTAATTTAACAAATAAATTAATAATAATTATTTTATTTTCATAGAGTTATTGATTGAATAAATGTTAACTTTTAAAAATATATTTTGATAAATAAATTTATATGTTTAAATTAGCATATATAAATATTTATTATCATTCAAATTTAGGTTTTATTTCAATCTTTTATTACTATTCAATGTTAAATATTCGTAAATTTATTATTTAAAATACATTGTTTCTTTAAGCCCAAAATAAAAAAAATAATACAAATAATTTATTTTTTTATAGGTAGTTAATCTAATTAAACATAATATGTATTATTAACTTATTCTATTAGTACATGATCATTATTTATTTTCTTTCAATTCAATATATTTTTAAGTTTATAAAAAAAAAATAATATTTCATCCTCTTCTCCAATATATATAATAAATAAATCTAAAATCAAAAAATTTAATGTAATTAACATATAATCTAAATAAATAATTGAAGAATAAACAACTTATGTCTTCAAAATAGTATATATAAATCCTCTTTAAATAAATGGAATCATTATATTTGCTTTATCAGAGCTGAGTAACTCATCTAATTTTATTCATAATTTAATTTTTCAAAATGAAGATCTGAATGAATTATTGTCCATTTTTAAATTAAATTAAGAAAAATTTAAAAGAAAATGAAACATTTGTATTTAATGTTATTGCATTTAAATTAATAGAAAATATTTTTTACTGTTTAGATTTAAATAGAAAATAGGTAATTTGTGTTACTTATTAAGATAAATACGAATATATTGTCCTTTAAGATAAAACAACTTTATTTAAATTATTTATTTTAAGTAATTAATTAAGAAATTAATTAACACGTAAAGATAAAAAAGAATAATATTTTTAGATTTATTCTACAAATTTTGATGATTTAATTTAAAAAAGAACTAATTTTACTTTAGAAACTATGAAAAATATTAAGAGTGAAGTTTATCCATATAAAAGCAGTTCAAAATAATTATAAAAAGTAAAAAAAGAGGATATCATTTATGTAAATGACTATGAGTAAAAATAATAAAAATTATGAATGATGTAAAAATGAATTTAAAATTAAAAAAATTTAGATTATATCAAAACTTAATGTAAAAATGCTATTAAATTCAAATCATTAAACAAAAATACAAATTATTTAATAAAGGCAATTTCTTAATTCAATTATTCGAGAGGAAAAGTATAAAATAAAGTAAGATATTATATTTTAATAGATGATCAAATATACATATCAAACACTTTTTTAGAAAAGTAAATCTAAAATAAATATAATGATTAAAATGTTTAAATTAATGATTTTAATGCTGTATTATAAACAACTGTTGAGAGAACAACAGAAAATAAAAATAAAGAATTATATTGCTAAATAACATTTTGATACTAATTATATTTATTTAAGATTTTATTTATTTTACTATTATATACAAATGATAATGATTTCTTCGAACTAATAATAAATTTAATTATAATCATCTTTATGTTTAAATAATAATTTTTAAAAGTAAAAAGAATTTAAAATATAAATTAAAAAAATTTAAATCACATAAATGACATTTTAAGAATTAATACAATTTTATTTTAATATTGATGATTTTAATGTTCTTTATTAATTTTTCATTTAATAAATATTCAAACATAATAATTTATTATATTTATCCTAAGATTGTATCCTTAATAAAACAATATCATATGATTTATTATCCAATTTAAATAATTTTAATTCTATTAGAAAATTATCTGGTTTTAGATTAAATGAAAACAATATTATTAACATTGATAAATTAACTATTAACAAAATAACAAAACAATAATATTTACTAATATAAACAAATATTACACATGACTAAATTATTAATAGTTTTAGTTTCATTTTTAATGATTAATCTAAAACTGTATTAACAAAAAACAATATATTATTTTATTTAAATAGTAATGATTATGTATAAATATAAGTCAATAATGTTAAAGACATATTTAATCAAATAATCTAACATATTATTTAATAAAATATTAGTTTCGAGTAATATAAATACAATACTAATTATGATTAATGCTTAAAATGTTTAAAATATAAAGATTTAGTTCATCCTTTTATAAATTGTTGTGATGCATTAAACAAATAATGTTCAAAAATATAATATTGTTAGGATTGTTATAACGAATCCTTATATTTAAATAAAATTTGTATCAATTGTAAATTATAATGTAAATATGATCAGGATATTTAAAAGTATAAAGATGATATTTTCAAATAAAAAGCAAATAATTTTTGGGATAATATATATTATAATGACATTGAGGATTAAGATACAATTGACGAATAATATGAAAAATTTAAATAAGAAACAAATGAGGAATTATCATAATTTCCATACAAATATAATAAAATGTGTTGAGTTCTTATCAAAATATATTATTTTAACTAAAATAAAGTATATCTCAATATAATTAGTTAGGTTAAATCAATATTTAAGAGTTAAATGGTAAATTTTAGTAATGATTTATAAAACAGGTATAGCGCAAAAATAATCTAAATTAATTAAATTATCTCCTTTATTAAAAAAGTAATATAATTAAAAATAGTAAAATGTATTGATTCATCTTATTTTGATTAAAAATTTAATTCAGATTTTAAATAATTTTAAAAAATAAGATTTATTGTAATTATAATTTATTAATGGAAATTATAAAATTTAAAATTAATAAATAATAATTCTTATTAAAATAATATCTTAATGGATATATTAAATTTATTTAAATGACTTATTTGTCTGTATGATTTATTTTAGTTTTAAATTACTTGTTAAAGCAATTATCTTAAAAATAAAATCTTTTGGACATTTAATCTTAACGCTCAATTAAAATTCATCTTAATAATAAAACTTATATTAAAAATCAAAATTAATTCCATTAAAATGCAAGAAGAATATAATAAATATAATAATTTAACATAAATATTAAATTGTCAAAATCATTTAAAAGTATAATCTTAATATTCAAATAAATTTCATCTTAATAATACAACTTTTATTAAAAATCAAATGATTTGGAAACATAATCTTAATACTCAATTAAATTTCATCTCTAATATAAAATTATATTTAAAATCAAAATTAATCTAATGTTAAATTTTAATACATTGAAGTGATATTTATTTATTAGATTGCATTTTCAAATATTAAAAAAAAATGTCTGTTTTTTGTATGTGTTTTATGTAAATTTTTTTTCTAAAATATATTTTCCCTTAAACTACAATATATATATTTATATATAAATTCAAAAATGTTCATAATCACAGTTTAAATTTTATTTCATATGGTTAATTGCAAATTATAACCTGGTCAAATTTTTTTTAATTTCTTCATTTGAATCATTGTTTGATGAACTTAACATTTTTTAAATGTGATCAAATAATTCTTAGTAATCAATTGGTTCGCATTCAACTAATCTTATTGCTAATAAGTAAAACTCCAAAAATTATATGAGGTGTTCTGCATCTTCTTGATGTTTGTTTAACATTATGACAATGACATTTATGAAGGATTTTTTGTAATTAATGCTACAATCAAGACTTGACATAGAAGTTGCAAGCAAATAGAATTCAGGAGAGTTCTTATCATACAGTTCATTTTCATAGTAATAATAATTTTCCAATTATTTAGCCTATTCCATTGCAAATTTAATAAAATCAATTATTTCTTCATAGTTTTCTTCAATCAGAGAGTATTATAATTAAATCATATGATCTGCAAGTTTGTTCTCTATTCTTGAATTTAAATATAATGAAGATTCAATTTTTCTGATGAATTGATCTACTTTTAACTCAATGGAGTCATTTTTAGTTTTTAATGATTAAATATCTCCTTTATTGATGGTAGGATTGCATTAATCTATTTTTAAATCTGTTTATGAATTTTAAAATAAGGTTGTTTAATTTTAAATAAAAATAAATGAAAATGTACGACGTAGATGATGGAGTTTACGATTTTTAAAGAGATATAAAATATCTTTTGCTCTTTGAATTAATTCTTCTTCTTCTTTTTCATTCTTATTTATAACTTCATTGCCAACCATTTGATCAAATTTTTGTTCCTCAATTTAACAATTATTTGGATCCACTTTATTGGTCACAACATCTTATATTTCAGTGTCTTCTTTTTAAGCAATACTTTCAAATGTTCTCTTTCTTGTAAAATTCTTTAAATATGAAAAAATCTAAGTTAAATTGTATTCATTTTAAATTAAATTGCAACATCCTGAGGAGTTTAGGAATTATATTTTTATTAATCAGTCATTTTTTATTTAAGCTTAATGTTTCTTATTGCTTTTTATTTAAAAAATTATATTATAATCTCACTTTAGATGACAAAAAATTAAATTGTTTGTTGTATAAATCCTAATTAATATAAATAATAGAATTTTTCTTAAATCAATACGTGTTCAATTAGAAATAATCATACAATATATTAAAATCAAATAATATCTTATCTTTAATATTTTCTTTTATTTAATACAGATGTTTCTATTTATATGTTTTGTATTTTGCATTTTTTTTTTATAAATTATTTAATCAATTAAATTTATTACTCTCTTTCTTAAAATGGATACCAATACTCTTCATTATGTTGATTTTACATTATAAAAATAATAAACCCCTTTGAATATTTTCAATTAAATCCCAGAATTGATAAATTTCTTTAAGGTAAATTTAATAGAATACAAAAATTTTAAATATTATTTGTTTTATTCAAACAGGATAATTAATAGACATAAGTCATCTCTGATTATGGACAACATTTTGGAATTATTATTTCATTTGCAAAATTGTAAAATAATAATGAAAATTTTAATCATTTGAATCTACTAGAAACACAATTTGAAATCTTTAGATAATATCAATCTTTTTCATAAGATATTTTAGTTTTTGACGATATTTCATTTTATAACTTTGATTCAGTTTAAATAAAAGTAAAAGAATTATAGTATTTATGAAAATGAAAACATTTAAGAAAATATAATTGAAGAAAATTATGAATGAAGTAAAGAAATAACAATGAAAAAAATAGGTGAAGATGATTATTGAAGTTATAATTTATTAATGGAAATTATAAAATTTAAAAGTAATAAATAATAATTCTTTTTAAGATAAGTTCTTAATGATTAATTAAATTTATTTGATTGTTTTAAAGTTTATTTTAATTTTAAATAAGTTATTAAAGTAATTATCTTAAGAATCAAATCTTTTGGATATTTTATCTTAAAATTCATGTTTATAATAAACTTATATTAAAAATCAAAATTAATCACATTAAAATGTTATTAGAATAGAATAAACATAATAATTTAACTTAAAAATTAATTTGTCAAAATCATTTAAAAGTATATTCTTAATATTCAAATAAATTTCATCTTTATAATAAAAATTATCTTAAAAATCAAATCATTTGGAAACATAATCTTAATTCTCAATTAAATTTTATCTTTATAATAAATTTATATCAAAAATAATAAGTTTTCAAAATTAATGTAACCAAATTAATTTATCTATAAAAATTCAATTAATACTATTAAAAATGTATTAAAATGTTATTTCATTTGTTTTGAGAAGAATATAATTAATAGAATAATTTAACACTAAAATTAAATAAAATAATAATTATATTTTATATAGAGGTAGTTGGTAGTTCAGTAGTTGAGTAGTGGGGAGGGTACAAAACAAAATTTTTGTATGAAAATATAAAAATTAAAATTTTTTTATTACATGCAATGCTTTTCAATTGATGATGTCACAAAATCATAATATATATTTTAATACTTACTCAAATAATTTAATTATTAAATTGCATTTAAAAAATTTTAAATAATATGTCTATTAAATTGTTTGAATGACTAAAATCATAGTAATCTAATAACTTTTATTGTTTACAAAATAAAGTGTTTCATTTTTAGTTTGCTTATAAAAATCTAAATCCTAAATAAAAAATAAAAGTAAAAGAAAAAACTAAATATTCTAGGACTTTTAGAAACGATAAGAAAATTTCTTATCGCAAATGACAGAAATAGAAAGAAATCTGAGGAAATTGTAAGTAATAAACAGAAATGGTCGTAATAGTTAAGCAATTTTTTTTTATCTAGGAAGTTCATATCTTTAAAAGGTTTATTAAATTTATAGTGTGTTTTAAATAAATATTGAATTTAATTAAATAAATTAAAATTTTCAGACTAATTAAAGAGTAAAAATGAGCTAATAAGAAAGCAACGATATTAACTAAAAGCGTGAAAATCCTTTCACTGATAAAGATAATTCAGAAGAATAAATTCAAAAGAAATTAGAAAAATCAAATGATTCTGAAGGTATTGTTTAGTTAACTGAAAAACCCTCAAAATTTTAATCGCACTTTGTCGTTTAAAAAATTCTAAACTATCTCCCATTTTTAAATTTCTGATTCTTGCAGCTAGTTTGTAGATTCTAGCTCCTAAATTAATTTAACTTGTTAGGACTATAAATCCAAAATAGAAACATAAACTAAATTTGTGTTTATAAATAAAGTGATAGGAGCAACTAAATTTCATAATTTTCATTAAAAACTCAAATTTACTTTTAGCTAAAAATCAAAACATCATTAAACTTAACAAACAACATCTTAAAATAAATTAGGAATGTAAAACAAAAAGGAAATATTCTTGATCACAGGCAACGTAATCAATTAGGATATTACTTTATTTATAAGCAAGCTTTACATTATATCCGCTATTTTGAAAAACATTCCTTTAACATCAACTTATTTTATTTTTCATAATAGAAAAATAAATTGTTGGAATTCTAACAAATCCTTGCTAACACTCACCTTGAACTTTCTTCAGCTAATGTTGATTGTAAGCATTGAATTATTTTCTAAGTCTAATTAAGTTTTAAATTTAAAATAGTACCTGAACTCCAAGGTAATCCTGAAGAAATCGCCAAAGAAAAAGCCATGATTGCCTTCAAAGAAGTAATTTATTACTCTCTAAAATTGCGAAAATGAATTTTCTAAAATGTTATATTTATTCAATAGGCTAAAAAGCCTGTCATTGTAGAAGATACCTCCTTATGCTTTAATGCTTTCAATGGTCTACCTGGTCCTTACATGTAATTGATTTTAATATAAACATTTTAAAGATGAATAAAAATAGTTTTAAGAAAAGTTTTAAAGATAAAAATAAAAAAAATAAATAGTGTTAGCTCCTTTATAGCAATTAAATACTTAATTTAGTCAGTAGATAAAGATATTCTTTGTTTATATCTTGATAAATTTTATTAAAAACTGAATATTTAACAGCATAAAATAAAATCTAATTATTTATTTATAATTTTAGTAAATGGTTCTTGTAAGAACTCAAGCCTGCCGGTTTACATAAAATGCTTGCTGGATTTGAAGATAAAACTGGTTATGCTTAATGCATTATTACTTACATGAGTGAAGAACTTAAGGAACCTGTTTGCTTTGTTGGCAGAACTCCTGTAAATTGATTTTTATAAATAAAATTTATCTGAATTTTCATTTTTCTATCAAGGGAACTATCGTTGAACCCAGAGGTCCTTAAAATTTCGGATGGTAATAACAATTGTTAAACTCTTATTTTCTAAATAATTAAAAATAAATATTAATAGGGATCCTATTTTCTAACCTGATGGTTATGATTAGACCTATGCTGAATTACCCAAGGAAGAAAAGAACAAGATTTCTCACAGATTTAGAGCTATCGATAAGATGGTTGAATACTTCAAATAATGAATAATATTTATAAGATAATTTAAAATAATAATAAATTTTATGCATTTATTTGTAAAATGTTTTAATTTTTATTAATTAATAACTAAAATAATAATAATCACATCAAATTTTTTTCTCTCTTAATTTGAAAAATTCTATATAAGATAAGCTCCTATTGAATATTTTTGTATTTTTACTAAATGCTTAAAAGATAAACATGTATGTATTTATTTATTCATGTTTAAAGATATTTATTTAGGAATTTTACAATATCAAAATTTATATCAAGAAAATTTTACATTGGTCATCAAAAATTTCTTCTTTGATTTAATTTATTAGGGAAATTAATAGTATTAAATGAGCTAAGAAATAAGTTAGCAATAAGATATTCTTACAATGGCTGTTGAAGCAAACGCAAGTATTGCAATTTAATCAGGTTTAGCGTTAGCACAAAAGGCAATTCAACTTGAGCAGGAAAAAAACTGTGAAGCCTTGGCTATTGATTTTTTTAAGAAAGCTATCATCATTTTAGAATAAGAAATAATTTACTGCAAAGGCTAGTTTTAAACTGTCCTTCAAACTTTGATTTTTAGCTACTAAAATAGGTGCAAATCTCTTTCGTTATAAAAGTAAAAGAGAGAACTAATTGAAATGGAGAATCATTTGGAAACTTTCGATATCATGGACCCATACAGCATTTATCCAATAAAAAAATCTGACTTATTAAATATAGAGGGAGATAGTAGATTTAATCCTTTTCTTTGCTATTAATAAGGAGCTAACAGCTAACAAATTTCTTTAGAAACTCTATTAAATGTTGTAGAAGAGTTTGAAAAGATAGAAATGAATATAAAACTACTCTTTACCAGTATGCATTAAGGAGTATAATTAACTAAGAGACTATTTATTACTCCTTTGATATGGTATATGCCAATAGAAGAAACAGAAATACTTAAAGAAAAACAAGCTGTTATGCATGAATTAGGTTATAATATTGAATAAATCTTAGTTATGAATAAGTATAGTCCGAGCTATGAGTTTTTTGGTAGTGTAAAGTCATTGCGTGAATATTGTTAGAGTGTTTATAAAAATAAAAAATACTTAATAGAAGAAAATATACAATTTTTAAACCCTAATAAAAATTCTAATAGTAATCCCAACAGCTAAAATAACCAGATTAATGGCAACATCGTTAACAATAATGCCAATAGTAGTAGCAGTAATAATATAAGCTTACTTTCTAATGATCAGCTTGGATCAAACTAACAAAATACTTTACAATCTAAACTTAACAATAAGTTTGACCAATATAAAAACACATTCTTAAAAAAGTTTAAGAAGATTTTAAAAACAGAAAATGAAGAAAAGCAATAAATAGACTATTACCACTGTATATTTGATTTACTTAAAAATATGTGTCTCTTTTTTTATCTATTATAAAATTCTTATTCTCTAAATCTACATACACAAAACACTACTGCAAACGAGAACGAAATCAACTTGTAAATAAACAAATTTAAAAAAGATAGATAATTCATTTATATTTTTATAAGAGAATTCGTGATAAAAATAATTCTAAATGACCTCTACGTAAAATACAATCAATATATAAGCTATTCAAAAAAAAAGTAATCCTGAAAATTATTTTAATATTATTGTGTAAATAATAAATATTTGTTTGAGTTAATATATAATTAATTATTAAAATCTTTTTTTTAATATTTAATTACTCAAAATAATTACTTAAAAATTAATATCATCTACATTATTTTAAATTGCATTAGATTTTTATGGTTTTTATCATTATTACTTCAAGAGATCAGTTACTATTATTTTTGTAAGTAATTCTGATTGAAATTTTTATATATTTATGAATACTATTTTTATTTATTTACTCTTTTATATATTAGTTAAGATTTGGTAATTTGATTAGAAACTTTTGGTGAAAACCAATTATTATTATTATTAAAATCTCAAGTAAGATTTTAGGATCTAATACTTCTTTGAAACAAAATTAATAATTTAATTTAAAATTGAATAAATTATTATAAACATGATTTAGACTCAAATTTAATATGGTTGTTCATTAAAAGGATATTTTATTAATCTATTGTAGAAATTTTTCTGTATTTTAGGAGTTTTTAAATAGGAGTTTTTAGAATTAATTATATTTAAAAAGGAAGATTTAAATTTTTTAATATTTTAGAGGTGCATTTAATAAAGTTAATTCAAATCGCAGTTGTTTCGAATCAAAAATTAGATTAAGGCACAATCACAAAAGGATTCTTTTTTTTACCTAAAAATAAAAAGAAGTCATAACGAATAATTAAAATAAGAGTAAATTACTTTGCTAATAGATAAAAAAAGAAGTAAAAAATAGTAATACTGTTTGTTATTTTATATATACTTCATTTAGATAAACAAATAATTGGATAGATTATTTAATTTGTAATAATTAATTAATAAAACAAGAAAAAGCTTTCAAATTCATCATAACACACATAAATTAACACTATCAAGCAAAATACTTAAAACAACTAAAACAGCAAGCTAAATTATAAAGTAATTATGTTACTAAAAATTTTAAACCTATTTTAGTTTTTTTTCACCTTAGAAGTTATATTTTGTATTTAATATGGAAATGATTTTCTACAAGTTTATTTTATGCAGCAGGAATTACATTTGATATGCAGCCTTATTTAACTACTTTTAGATTGAAAATAATCTTCAATTTTGAAATTTTGAACTAGTTTTACAATTTAATTTATTAATATAAGAATGCAAGCATTAACTGCTGCCAAGCAAAGTAAAAAGAGTAGCAATATTCCTTTAGCGGTTCCAAGAGGTGGTGGATTACCTATTAATCCGTTCGCAGGTCACTCAAAAAAAAAGAGCTAGTCAAAAAAAACATTTGAATAAATACCTAACTTTGATGAGGTTAAACCTTAATAAACTGAAGAGAATAATCACCGATTGGATACTTAGAATAAAGAGCTATTGTATTTAGACACTGAGCAAGCAGAAATCTTAAATACACAATCTAAAGAAGATGATGCTATGAATCATCATGTATAGAAAAAGTAAACATTATAAAATATAATAGAAGACGAAGATGATGGCGATAATTCGGTTGGAGGTTTTGAAGATGGTAGAAAAACAAAAGCTTATTATGCAAGATTTTTACTTATTGACCAAGCAGTTTCATCGTTTTCCTTTTTGTCTATAGTTATTGCAGTTTTAGAGTATGATCTAGAATTTGAGGAAAAAGATGAATTTACAGCTAAAGCCATGCTTTGGATGACTTTTATATTAACTTTAGGTAAATTAACTCAATCAATTTAAAAATAACAGAAAGTACAAAAAAGGAAAATCCACAAATATGATAAAAAAACAGCTAATTAACTATAAAATAATATAGAATGATATCATATTTTAAGCTATTTTAAATTTACTACAGCACATAAAGACATTTGGTTTTGTTTCTTTATTTTATGAGTTTCAGTGCTTAAATAATTTCATCTTAGTACTAAGCCATAGAAATTGATTTTCTATCAATTTAATATAAATTGAAATCAAAAAAAAATCAAAAAAGTTTAACAAAATTTTTTAACTTTTTTAAATTACTTTACTTCTTATTCGAATAAAGATTTTATTTATCATTTGAAAAATCACTTAGAGTACTAAAATATGTTTAACTTATTTTATATTTTTTCATTGTAACCTTATTTGATAATTCTATAATTTAACAAATATTTTTAAAAAAGGTATGATTTTGCTCACTATTGTAAGATTTTAAGCTAAGCTTGAATGGCTTAAAACTAGAAAAGTTATTTCACAGAAATCTAATTTGATTACATCTGGATTTTTTAAGTGGATGTTTATTGAAATAGTTGTCAGTGCAGTGCATCCTATGCCATGGACATGGTAAATCCGTCTATCTTTTTTCAATGAGCCTACTTAGGGTGATGCTTACTATCATTTAAATGAAATTTTATTGCTAATTATGCTTCTTCGTGTTTTATTGATAGTTAGAACGCTTTTAATGATGTCAGTTTGGTACAATAATAGAACATAGAGGGTTTGCAGTATGTATGCATGTGAAGCTGACTACTTATTTGTAATTAAATGCATCATGGAAACTCAGCCTTATATATTAATTACGAGTGCAATGGTTATTTCTATCTTTTATTTTGGTTACATGATAAGAATTTGTGAAGCTCCCTTATATAGGTAAATTTATTACTTTAAATTTTAAAATTATAAATATTTTTTTTAAAATAAAAAGAAATCAGCAAGATGGATAACTCCTATTTTATAGTTTCTGGAATTGTATGTGGAATATAATTGTAACGATGACTACTGTAGGTTATGGTGATTACTATGCTAGAACTCACTTAGGAAGATTTATTATCTTCTTTGTCTGTATTTGGGGTGTTTTTATAGTATCTATGATGGTTATCACATTAAGTAACACCTTGAATATAACAACCCTTGAAAAAAAGGCTATAGCAGTTCTATAAAGATTACATTTGAAAGGTTAAATGAAGCATCATGCAGCACACATTTTGACCTTGTTAGCCAAAATAGGCTTAGCAAACCGTAAAGGAAAATTTGAAGGATAATTTAAAAAACAGTAAATTATTTAATTTAATTATTATAAAAATATTTAATTAACTCTGAAATTTTTAATAGAACTTAAATTAGACTGAGAAAGGCTTTGAATGAATTTAAGATAGCTCAAAGATAATATAGAAGCATAGGAGATGAAAATATTAGTGAAGAAATGGTAATTTTTTATTAGATTAAATATGATCTAAAAGAAATTTTAAAATAAATAGGGAAGATAATTTGATTTTTTAAGAGAGGATTTAAAAGAAATATAAAAAAAGTAGAATGCTTTGCTGGAGACAAATATTTAACTTATGTAACACTTGAAGTTGGATTAACAATAAATAGAATATTATGCCAAAAATCTTACAAGAAGCTCATTCTAACAATTAATAGTACCAAAGGATGATAAAAATATGGAAACAAGTGCTGCTAAAAATGTTTAAAATGGAACTCCAAACATAATTGTTACTCAAAATTCAGTAGCTAAACAAAAAATTAAAAATAATATAAAAAGCATAGACGAAAATATGGATGAAAAAGAAGAAGCAATCAATGTTTTCCAGTAAGATTGAAATGAAAAATATTTTCATCAAAAAAATTTTTGTCTTTTCGTTCATCTTTTTAGATATTTTGAAAAGATAATTTATTTAATTAGGATATTTATAGATAGATATTAGTAAAGGTGATATTAGTTGGATATTTTAACATGATCAAAACAAAAATTTATAAAAAAGAATTCTTCTAAACACAAATTCATATTAAAATACTAACTAAAATGTATATTTAATCACTAATTTTTCAATTATATCAATGAGAGAGAATGAATAACTTAAAAAATACCTTGTATTAATATAATAATTTTAGTTCAGCATACAATTTATCAATTAATTTTCATACAAATTTGTATTTATTTTATCATATAACCAACTAGATAATTAATTTAATTTATTAATCCTTTCAAATAGTAATTTTTTGTATAAATATTTTTTTTTTAGTTTTAATTATTTGGAATTTTCTTTTTTTGGTAAAATTTCATTTGAAATAATAATTTGTTTATTTTTGTATAAATATTTTGTATAAATGAATTATTTTAGTTTTCAATAACAGAAAACTAATATGTTATATGAATTTCATTATAAAATAATTATTTTGTAATAATTCATTTATTATTTCATAGATTTGTTTGTTTGTTTTTTTGTCTTTATTTCAAATAAAATTTTTATTTTTATCATTTTTAATTTTTGATTTGAATTAATACAAATAAAATTATTTGATTGTTAGCTTATCTTACTAGTTCTCAGTATCAAGAGCTTTACAATTAGAATTGCTACTTTTTATTTTAATGTTACTTTGTCTATTCAGAGGAGACTTAATTTGCATAAAGTTCTCTTTTTTTACTTTTATGTAAACTGATTAAAAAATCTGAAGGAGTTTCTACTAATTTAAATTCAAACATAGCTAAAACTTTCAAATCTATGCTTTACTTGAATGCTCCACTGAAAGGACCAAATGTTTAACCTTGTTCTTTGAAACTGAATTAAATTCCACTTTTTTTCTCTCCAAAAATACCTTCAAAACCTCTATAAGTCTTAAATTTTATTTGTTCAACATAGCAGCTATCTATTAAAATATGAAAATAATATTTAACTTTTAAAAAAATTAATTAATTTTGTTATTGTTATTCCTTAAAATTTTAATGTTTCCCTTTTCTCTTTTACATGAACAAAATTAATTTTTGTATTAGGCTAGGGCTGTAAATTTAATAAAGCCTATTATGTCATTAAGAGTATAAAAACAGTTTTGTATTAAAAGATAATAAGCTTGAAGAAGTAATAGGAGATTTACAAAATTCCTTTTAATAATTAATTTACTTGCTGAACCAGATATCTCAAATAAATAATCATCTTGGAGTATCTCAAAGACTTCTGTGCATACCTTTGTATTAGGTAGAACAAACTATTCTCTTTATAGATTTCTTGGACTACATTCAGAAATAGCCCTACTCTTTACGCATTTTTAATCTTTTTAAGTAGTTTATTTTATATTATTTTCAGCATAAACACGACTAGATTCTCCAGTTATTATAGATCCATCATCTAGCTCATAAGCTACTTCCATATTTAAAATGATATTATCTGTATAAGAAACTTTAATTGCATTTATCTTATTGAAGTTTTATCCTCTTCCTTTGATTACTTACTAATCATCAAACTAGTTTATCTATTGTATATTTTAATTTGTTGTATTATTTCCTTAGTATGATTTGCTTTTATCCCTTTATACATTTCCTTCACTTTTACTTGATACAGATCTACTTTACAAATAACCTACTCTAATGAAATCACGGAATTTCTTTATTCTTGGTTAAGAAGAACTACATCCCATATTTAGGTTTACCTTTTATTTCTAAATAATTATTAAATAAACAATTATATCGTTTTAATTACTGATTGCAAAAAAACTAAATAAACTTTAATAGAAATTAATTGATATGTTGATAACTTTTTTAGTTGATTGATTCTTACAACAAATCTCCTAACTCTTTTTTTTTCAGTAGAAAAGATAAAAAGAAGACCTTATTTAAAAATTAATGGCTAAAAAATATTTTTACAATTGTTGGATAATAAATATGTATTATCAAAAGCAATTCTTAAATATTAAAAATCTAAATTATTTTAAATTCAAGTAGAAACATTTTATTTAATACATTTTTTATTATTATTTTATTTTTAATGTAAAACCTTACAAAATTTAGAAAGTTTTAAATATCCATTAAATAATTGTTAATGGCTAATTTAAGATTATTTTAAATATTAATTTATTATTTTAGAATGAATAAATTAAAGCAATAAATAAGTATTTAATGTCTGATAAAATAATAAAATGAATGAGTTTATTTTAGTTTTAAAAAAATATTTTGATTAATTAATATGCTTAAGATATTTTAAAGTTAACTTTTTTGATGAGAAAATTTTATATAAATTTATATAACAAAAACAGACATAAAAAAATAAATAAAAGTCACCTTCTGTATTTTTTAGTTTTTTTAATTTTCAAAATTTCATTAAAATATTATTTTTTTACAAATATTTCAACCAACACTACCAGCTACTAATAAGCTTCAATCTAATAAAAATTCTTTACACCATTTTAAAGAAAAAATATACTTAATCTTCATACATAATGCTTATTTATTTAAAATATATTTAAATTAACAAAAATTACTAAAACTTCTTATTTTTTACATGTATTTTATAAGATTTTAAATTTATTTATAAATAAAAATGTTATTTTACTTTATTTTAACTCTTTTTAAAGACATAAAAAAATAATTTTTCTATTTACTTATAAATCTAAAAACTAGCTTTTATTTTAAATAATAAAATGACTAAAAGATCATCAAATTTTAGATGAATCAATGAAATATTTTAATTATTAAATTCAATCAATCACTTCAGTTAATTATAATGATTCTTCAATTTCAAATATCTTTTGTAATATTTTAATTACAAATTTTTGATTTTATAAAGTATTTATAAAACAAAAATAGATATTATTCATTAGTTATTTCCTACTTTTATTTTAATTTTTTCAGTTTTAAGTTTTATTATTATTTTTAAAACACAATTTATTTTCTCAAATTTAACTATATAAAGTATCTCAAATTGTTTTTATTTTAATTAGCTATTTCAAATTAAAATAAGAAAATAAATCTAATTGATTAAAGATTTTTAAAAACTACAAACATCACATCTTCATTTATATTAATATAAAAATAATTAAATAAATAAATACATTTTTCAGGCATTTTTTATTTTAAAATTTTGAGATTTATTATTTTATTCTTACTATTTCCGATCAAAAATATATTGACAAGATATATTT
The DNA here is from genome assembly GCF_000189635.1 of Tetrahymena thermophila SB210. NCBI lineage: Eukaryota > Ciliophora > Oligohymenophorea > Hymenostomatida > Tetrahymenidae > Tetrahymena > Tetrahymena thermophila. The sequence goes on from NW_002476434.1 coordinate 2,045,216, forward strand.
GGATTTTTATTTGTTCTCATAAATAATATTAACAATAATAATAAATGATCATATTGGTGAATTCATATCAGATTTCTCAATTTTAATTAATAGAAGTATTTATATGATTTATTTATTAAATTCGGAAAGGCTTAATATAAAAACTTATATTAATTTAATAATCTCCTAAAATAATAAAGATTAAAGTTAAGTAATATTGCTCATTACAAAAAATGGACAGTTAATAATAAAAGGAATATGGTACATTAATGCTATAAGCTGTTTATGAGCTTAACAAGACAAAAGATCCTAAAACCCTTTTATCTTATGAAGTTCTTTTCAAAAATTATGGATCTACTTTTCCAAATTTACCATCTTAATATCTGATCGTACCTGAAGATGAAATGGAAAATTTTAAGAGAGAATTTGGTACTAATGAGTAGAAAAAAATATAAAATGTTTCTGAAGAGGAATAAAAGGATATTTATGCTAACATTTTTAAACTCTATAAGCCAGAAAAAAGCATATTTTAACAGCCAAAATCTGGAATTAGTTCTGTTTATGAAAAATATGAGCCAATTATCTAAAATTTACCAGATGAAAAGTATAATTAGCTCATGTAGGCAATGCTTGATAAATTAGAGGACCCTAAAGAAAAATATGACATCATATCTTATTAAAATTTAAATGAAGTTTACAATGGTAACATATCTAAAAAAATACCAAATGGATATTTGTTTTGTCCAGATGAAGATATTGAAAGACTTAGTAGAATTTATTGTATTGGATCAAAGAAAAAATATAAAAATATATTAAGATAAGGAGAATAAGAAAAATAGATTCTAAATGAATTTAAGGAAACATACCCTCCTTAACAAAAAAAACAAATAAAAGTATGAATGCATATAAGAAATTTATAAAAACTTTAATTCATCATAAATATATCTATCTGAATCAAATATATTTAAATGTTTGTTTCATTTTTCATTTATTCTTTTTAAAGATTTATTTAGCTTTTAGTATTTTTTCATTTATCAAGTTAAAAAATATTTAATATCTACTTTATATTTTATTTATCATATTTAATAATAGAATAATGTAAATCCTCTAATATTAGAAATATTTTAAATAAAAATAATTTTTAGATTTTTTTTATTTGCATAAATTTAAAGACATCTGCTTTTAATAAAATTACATGTAGATCATAAAAATTATGATATATAAATACAAAAAAAGCCTGAAGAATACCTAGCAATCAACCTATACATAAAAACTTATTGAAATTCTGCTGACATTTTGTATTTAGTAAGCAAAATTTCAATATAAGGATTAACTATACTTAGTTATTAAATTTATAATAAAAATATCTAACTAATTCAATATAAATTAATTTGAATTTTAATATAGCAAAATATCAAAAGTGATAGGTTAAATAGATTAAAATTATCACTTCTCTCAAAATCAGTTATAAATTTATATAAATTAAATTAAAGAAATTTATTTACATGGAAATTTAAATAAAATTGATTTTATTTAAAAGAATAACTTTTCATTTCTACTTCTGTTATTTATTCAGAATATTTAAATAAATTATTGATGAATCTTTGCAATAGAACAAAAAAAACTCTATATTTAAGACTAATAATTAGATTGTATTCAATTATAGTTATTTTAATTATATTTTAGATAGGAAAATCAATTAATTTATTATTTCAAAAGAAAAAAAATATTATTTAAGTTAAGTTGAATAATGAATAGAAAAATATGTATTTATTAAGAATATAAGTCCATTTATACAATACTTTCTTTATCATTTTATTTTATTGTCTTACTTTATAAACATTATTTAATTTGATTAAACAAAAACACAATTGAAAGATCTAAAAAAATATAAAAAATAATTGATAGATGCTCATACTTTAACATAAGAAATATATCTATATTTTTTAATATATACTTCTTTTTTAATTACTTCTGAATTTATAATCAGTTACAAAAATAAGTCGATAATATTTATAATTTAATCAAAGGAAACAACGATAAGCTTTATAATAATATTAAATAAGTAATAAATACAGACAATTAAATATACTAAATATTAAGTTTAGTATCTACTGATTAAAATTAACTTTTTGGAATCATTTAATTCGGAAATTTATTGGAAATGGCAATTTTATATAAATATAATATGATTGCTATTACATTAACTAGAAGAAAATATTTATTGAATTTCAAATTTTTTTCTTTACAGAAGTAAAAAAGATATTTCTTCTTTCTAATAAATTTGATGTAATTTTAAAATCCAAAGATTAAAAAATCAATTTGTAATCTCACCAAGAGTATTTATGTATTTATGTATAGCTTTTGATAAAATTCACCTAATCTTACTTAAATTATATTTAAAAAATATATTTTTTAAAAGCTTAATACAATTTATTTAGTTCATATTATCTTTCTATAATATGCATTATAAAATCTTAGAGGATATTTATTTAATCATTTTAAACTATAATTAATAAAATTATACATGTTTGTTTTTTGTTTTTTTAACTTAAGACATAAGACATATGATCGATTTATAGTAATCTATATACTAAGAAAATAAAAATTTCAAAAAGATCATCAACAATTTAAAATAAAAAAATGAACAAAAAATATACACCAAGAAAAATATTTTTTATTTAATTTAATTTTGAAATAATTTTAAATTTTTGTATATCATTAACTTTGCATAGCTCCAGTTTAAACATTCACATTAATGATTCTGTTGAATAAGAATATTTACAATATATTATCAAATGAATTAAAATAGAAACAGAACTGATAAATTAATTAAAAAAACTTTAGTTTTATTATTTTGTAGCGGAAAAACAAAATATATATTCTTTGAAATTATACAAATTTTGACTAATTTAGTGATATTCGGTGTAACAAACAGAGTAATAAAAAATAGATTAAATTAATTTTATTGCAAAAATTTATAATTTTTTATAAGGTTATTAACCTTAAAATGTATGAGCCAAATAATAATTTCAATTTTTAAATAAATATTTTGTTTTATTTACTTAAAAATCGATGGCTAATAAACTATTTAGAGGATTTATTTTGTTAAAGAGAGAAAAATAAAAATGTAATTTAGTTTTTTTGATGCTTATTGAAAAAATTAATAAATTTGATTGATGAAATAGAAACAAGTAAAAACGAGCCAAAAATATAAAACTAAATTTTTTGTTGTTAAATTTTATTTTTATTTTAGTTTCTGATATCTATCTATATATCTGTGAATACTACTCATAAAAATGAATAATCTTTTATTAATCTCTCTATCAAATTTGAGTATTTATACTTTATTTTTAACTTATAAAACTTGCCTTTAAATATCTCCATATTTTATATTATTTATTTTATTTTTATATTTAACACTTTTGAGCTTGTATTTTATTGAATTTTTCATTCTTATGACATTTTTATTTCAATTTTGTGTAAATTTCAATTGAGATATTTAGAAATTGAAAACATTTTTGAATTATGTTTAGGTATTTTAGATAAAATAATATTTTTTGTTGATTGTTATTCAAATAAGAACATGAAACAAAATAATTTTGTGAAGTAAAGTAAAAAAACAATTTAATATATTAAATAACTATACATTAAAAAGGGCGAAATAAATATTAAAAGAAGTACGTATTGATATTACAGATTGTTTTTAAATTCTTAAATAGGTTCTAGTTAGTTTGTCAGATAATCTTTATTTTCAATTTACATCTAAATAACTAATGGTTGAAAATTTTATTTCAGTATTTTTCATAAGTATAAATTAAATTAAATTACAATTTTTTATTTTGTATGTTTGTAACAACCTTTCTATGCTTGAAGATAAGTTTTTTTAATCCCAAGATTAAATTGTTTAATTACCATAAGTGAGATATTAATATTAAAAAATTTAATTATGTAAACAGCAAAGGTGTTTTTCTAAAAAGAATTAGACAAAAATAAAACTCAAGTGATCTCGAAAAATATTCAGCGAGTAATTAAAAAACATTTTCAAATAGATTAGATCAACAAAATAATTAAATTCGTTTTTAGTTGCTGTTATTTTATATAGGTGTTAAATATTTTTTAATTAAATTTAATACCTAATTAATATCAATGATTTTAAACTACGATTGAAATTTGCATAGTAAGGTATTTGATTAAGTTGGTAAAAAAAGGAATTGATAATTTTTGAATCTTTTGTAAGCATTAAATAATATTTTTTTACAATTGAAAGGAAAAATAAATCAATGTTTGCTTATTTATTTATTCCCTTATAGAAAAATTCTTGTTGCTAGAAATTACAAGTTAGAAAAAATTTTTGAATAAATTTTTAGCTAAATTAATATATAATTGATTGCAGTTGTCAAAAAGAGTAAGATTTTAAAATCTTCAAATTAAATACTTGATGGGGATACATTATTTTTAGCTACAAAAAAATAAATTTCAGATTTTTATTAGTACACAGATAAATTATTCAATAATTTTAAAAAATATTCATATAAATAAATATATTGTTTTTATTTATATTTGAGATAAAGGCATTTGGGAGTCTAAAAAATAACTTAATCTAAGATTTTTGAAAAAACTCAAAAAACAGATTTAATTAAGGGTTACAAATATAAATGAGAGACTTATTTAGATTTAAAAAATACAGGGAAGGGGGATATAGTCAATTATTTTGCGCACTAATTGATTAAAAGTTGAAAAGTTATATTAGATTAAATAAGTTATTTTATTATTTGCGAATCATTATTTAATTACAACAAATTTAGAAAAAAATTTAAATTTTCAATCAAATATTTGCATATGAATCGATCGATCTATGTAGTATGAACGAACTAATTGAGAAGTTTATCAAACTTTAATAAACAAAAAATTTTACTCCCACAATTATCATCACTGTTAAATGAATGAATGAATATCTTAAAAAGTAATACTTCATAAATATAATTTTTCTAAATTTTTGAATTGGTAAAATAAATTTCATTTAATTCATTTTGAATGTCATTTAATGAAACACAATTTTTTTTGTCGAAAAAATGATTAGAAGCAATTAAAATTATTAATGAAATATGTTCTTACGTATTTAAAAGTGGGAAATATAGTTAAATATCTTTGATTCTCAAATTCATATGAAATAACAATCTTTAAATTATTAATAGTACTAACCATCATGTATCTACTTTTATCAATAATTTGTTAGTATCAAAAGCTATTAATAAACTAAAATTATGAGAGATAGAATTTAATGGGGTTTTGTGTAAGAAAAAGGACTTTCAGAGCTTAACTAATTATTTATGTAAATGCAAAAATAGAAATTTTGTTTATCTAAATAAATAAATAATTTATGTAAAGAAAGAAGGATATTTTGAAATAGGAGTTTATTTTACTTTTGATTTGGCCCAATGTTTTTATTTGTATGTCTAATTCAATTTTTTTTTTTTGAGTAATCAACCCAAATTAACCACAATTGGATTTCTCTTAATTATTTATAAAAAAATCAAAACTTGATCGGGTACATTAAATAAAATAGATCAATTAACAGATATTTTTTATTAAAATAGTTACGAACTACTTTATACACAAAATTATATCCAAAATAATGAAATTTTTATATTTGTAAATGTTCAAAGGGATTGGGATACCTTTAATTTCCCATTTAAATTCCAATTAAATAGCAATTATTAGCAAAATCAAGATTAATATTTATTAATAAAATAGATAGAAGCAGAGAATAGAGTGGAATTATTAAAGAAAAGTAAATTATGAATTTTCCTTCCTATTCTTAAATAAATCTAGTGAAGAAGACAAAAGAGTGTTAAGAATCTTTTCAGATATTTATTTATTGATTAAATTAGTTAGAGGTGAAAGAAAAATTAAATTCTATGTTTTGATTTATTTTATTTGAAAATACTGCCCAGTAGAAATTTTCAATTAAACAATGATAAAAAGCTTTAAATAATAAAATGTGTTCAGTTAAGCTAGCTGTGTGTAATAAAAATAAATATCTTTGAAGGGATTTTTTATGAATTTAAATGAGTAATGTTAAAGGGTAATTTATGAATATTTAGTATACATTTCAGATATATGAGATTGCTAAAATTAAAAATACATTTGTAATCTTATGCTAAAAAATTTTATGATATCAATAAAACCAAATTAAGCAAAATTATTGCTACTGATGGTATCGATTAAGATTTTTTTCAAAAATAAATGAAAAAAGAGGAATAAAAAAGAATACACATAGTTGGGTACTGATTAAATAAAGCTAAGATAAAAACTCAGGTTCTATTTTAAAAGCTTCGAAATATCTTGAAATATATATACTTACAAATATAAAAAGGAAAAAAAACTATCTATTGGTTTTTGGGTATTTCAAAGTAAAAAAGTAAAGAATTTATGAATCAAAATTAAAGTTAAATATAAATAAATAATATTAAAAAAATCCTTCAAAATTAATTTTTTTCCCATTTGAATTACTATTTTTAAACGTATTTACTCGTATTTTTTATATTAGGTTTACTTTTTTACAAAAAGTTATATTTTCTCTCTGTTTTTTTATAAATTAGTTTTCGTTTTTTTTCTTTTTAAGTGTTTTAACTCAATTTGAAAACTTTCAGTATTACTACATTTATAGAAATATTTACAGAAATATATATTTATTTATTTAAACAAATTACAAGTAGCCAAGTAAGTTTGATAGTTAATTTTATTTACTATATAATTTTCTTTGATATTGCCTTAAAATTCATTAATTCGATAATGAGAATCAAAAGATTAATATTAAAAAGGTTTTTCTAAGTAATATAATTTATTTATTTATTTCAGCACAGCAAGAAAAATTAACTTAAATATAATAGCTTTTTATAAAGCATTAAAATTACGTTTAAAAACACAATCTCATAAATATGCAATCTTAAAATAATAAAAATAATTTCTTCATGATAATTCAATCATTCTGCAAAAATCCTCTAATATGTATAAAGATCGTCTACCTATGCAAAAACTTAATGATTATCAGTTAATGTATGAGGGTTTGTTTAACAATTTGGAAATAAAGTAAGAATAAATTATGAGTATTAAAAAAAAAAGGGGGTAGGATTTTCAAAAGATAAATCAGCATGAGAGTGATCAAATTTGATTGAATAGGTGATTTATTATGATTACACAATCTCAAATTAATTGAAATCACAATCACAATCGGAATTAATAATAAAGTAAATAATCATAAAAAATAAATAAGATACCTTTCTTTCTTTCTTTTTTTCTTTTTATGTATTTATTGTTTGTTTGATTGATTGATTGATTGTACAAACTGTATAAAAATAACTTTGAAGAAATTTCAAAATTAATTAAAAAAAAATAAAAAGAAAAATTGAAAAAGAAAATAAGCAAACCAAAAATAATCCCAAAAATACACATTACTCATAATTAATTAACAAACATTCATACAATCAATCATTCAAAATGTTCGTCTAAACCAAAAACTAAAAAAAACTCAGACTCTTCTCTAACAATTCCTCAATGACTTCTAGTATGGAATTAGCCCCTAAATATGATGCTATGTTTTCTGCTGAAGCTGAATAAAGAATTAATGACTGGCTTGATGCCTAGAATATAATCTAAAAGGCTCCCGAAGAGCACTTCAGAGACTTCTTCTAATAAAGCAAGGAACAAGCTCAATATTAAATTAACTTACTTATTCACTAAAATTCTTTTAGCAATGACAGTAGCTAATAATCCCTTCCTGAATTAGAAATGAGTTTATCTTCATCTTGCTCATCTTGCATTTCTTCTCCTGGATCTCTTGATTTAAAGAGATCTCCCATCCTCAACAGAAGAAGAATTAATATTGGAGATTTATTAATTTCAAACAATTAAAATTAATATGATTCCATTTAAGAACTCCGTTTCTGAAAAAATCATTGAATCAATAATAATTGTCTGATTAATTGACAAATAAAATTTATTTAATTCAATTCATTTATGAATTAATACATGAATGAATCAATAAATAAATAAATGAATGGTCAGTTTATCTTAACTTAAATCTATTCTTAAATAAAAATAACAAACAAACAAATACAATTTCAAAGACACACACACAAACAAAAAAACAAAAATCACAATTAAAAATTTTCCTCACTCATATTTTAATAAATTCAAAGGCTTAATTAGTTCATACTAAAGCCATTAAAAAATAAAATATCAAACTTCACTTTCAATTTCTTTTGAAATAACCATGTGGAATCGATATCTATTGAATATTTAATCTCAAAAAAATCTTAAAATTACTACTTATTTATATAAAACTGTACAATCTTTACTATCTTATTTATATTTATATATTCTCTATATAAACAACATGTTATAATCTTTAACAAAATTCAATAAAACCATTCAATCCATAAAACTTTTATCTAAATTTTTTTATAAAAAATTAAAATTCATGTTTGTTTGACTGACCCTCTAAATATATTTTCATACAAAATTATTTAAACATTTTTATTTTTGCTTTATTTAATTAAATTCATGCTACTTGAATGTCATTTAACATTCATTTGCTATATCTGATTTTTGGTAGTACTAAAATAGAAAGAAATTCAAATATAATTAAATGGGTTAATAAACAGAATAATAGGAATCTATTTTATATAATAATTTAATTCCTTTGAATTTATTATAAAGTCTAAATATACGCAAAGTGCAATTTAAATTTCTAATTAGATTTCTTATCTAAATACCTGAAGATTTAAACCTTTCTACTTTACTTTGATTTATACTACAAATTTACTATTCAAATTTACAAATACCCAAAAATATATTATTTAGAATACTTCAAATATTTAATATCTACAGGTTTTTTATTTTAGTTCTTACTTGCTTACAGATTATTTTACTGACATGATATTTCATATTAAAAAAACTTATAAAGAGTTACTTAGAAATCTCATAGAAAAAAATATACAATCATATATTGTGTCTGAAAAACAAATTATTAAAGACTATTTAATGATTAGTATAGATAAATTTTTTAATCTCTAGCTCTTACAATTTTATGATTAAAATAACTCACTATTATAAAATAAAAATTTTTATAGACTAGTTCAATCATCGAACTTCTATACCATTTAGTCTATGAATAACTCAATTTGGTATTCATTTGTATGTTAATAATAATTAAATTTAAAGACTTTTACTTGCAAATACATTTATCTTCATATCTTAAAAGAAATAAATACAATACAACAATATTTCTTAAATTGAGTTTTTTTAGTTAATAAAATTAATTTATCAAAAAAGTGTTTATTGTAAATCTGCTTGACTGTAAGTATTTTTCTAGCTAGTACTATGAATACTTTAATCATTATTTTTATTATTTAATTATGCTTTCATTTTTAAGAATGTAAATGTGCATTTTGTAAAATAACTATTTTCCTATTACAAAGTTATTTAATATCAAAAAAATTAATTAATGCAAAGTAAACTAAATAAGTAAATAAGTTAATACAAAGAATAATGTAATAAATAAATGTTTGGATGAAAGATATTTCATGGATACCATAAATAAAATTTCAAGAAAATAATGAGTAATTTAAATTTCTGATCTAAATATCTTTTACTCATGATTTTTATATGAGCTTGTATTAAAAATAAAAAACAGAAAGCTTTATGGTTCTAGTAATATTCAAGAGCATGTGTCTTACTTTCAATTCATATTAAATACTTGTAATTACATACTGTAATTTAATTTTTATAAATTAATATAGAAACAGATATTATTTAACCCTTATTTTAGTTTTAAAAAGCCTATAGTATTTTAATGTAGTAATCTAAATATTAATAAATACTAACACCCTTATAATGTTTGATTCTTCAATTACATTTTTATGATTTTTTAGCTCTTTTTTTAGTTGTATTTTATTTATAAAAAATTGTAACAACAAATCCCTCTGTTAAAATATGATAAGAATTTAATAAATAAATATATGTTTTACATATAAAGTAATAGATGGAATATTTTAATAATAATCATTCAAGATCAAAACCATTTTTTAAATTTTAGATAAACACATGTAAATTTTACAATTTTTATTGGCTAATGCGTATGCAATTCAGAAATATGTAAACCTATGATAATTTTTTGTAAGCAATTTAAATTAATTGATATGATTGGCTAAGATTATTTATTTTACTTATCATTTTTAAAGTAAGATAAATTTATTTATTCAGCATACTTGTAGTTTCTTGTTGGTTTCTCATTAAAATTTAATAACGTAATGTTGATATATATTAATATAAACCGACTATTCATTCATTTTTATAAGCTCAAATGAAATTAATGTATATGTTAATGAACTAACTGAATTCAAAAGATTAAATTTATTTATACAATAAAAAGATCAATTTTCATCAAGCAATAAAAATATTTTTTTTAAATTTTAATGAATTATCTAATTTATTCATATAAAGTCTAAAATTTATAAACAGTGATTACGGTTTCATGTAAATTAAGATTGTAAAATTGTATTCAGCCTTTTTTATTTACTTTATAACAAATCCAATGATTTATTATTTGTCCAACTAATTCCTCCAACCAAAATTTCTTTTAATTTTCAATTAATCTAATTTTTTATTGAATTATGTTGGAAATTGATTTCTATAATTTATTGCTTTTCTTAGGAATCTTTAAAGAAAGCTTCGACACTTATTTTTATTTTTCTGATGAGAAATACATACATAATTTGGAAGTAGTTGGCTTTTAGGTATTAAAAATAATATTTGATTTTTGAGAACTTTCTTTTAGTTTTATATTTTTCATATAGCAAATTTAACTTAAATTATATAAGTTAACTCAAAGAATATCATTTATTTTATAATTGATATAAAATAAGTAAAATAATCTAAAATTGATGATCGGTGATACAATTTATGCAATATTTAATAAGAATATATTCCTATTTTTAATTAAAAAATTAATTCAGGCATTTTCAGCTATTTGATTTTTATTTAGGTTTAATTATTAAAGAATTTTCTTACTTATACTTTTGTAAACGTTCACACTTTTTAAGGTCTAGTAGAATTATCAATAGACAACTAACTATATTTTTACTTTGTGTTAGATTTTTTTATGTTCATTTTTCGATACTTTTATTAAAATATTTGACTAATATTTTTTCAAGTGTTATTATTATTCAAAAAAAAATTTTATTAAACAAAAAAGGTAATAATTTTAATACAACAAATTGTATTGACAAATATTTAGCTTAAAAAGGGGATTTAGTTTAAGTAAAAATTTTTTAATTTAGCGTTAAATTATGTTTTTAAGTTTTTTAAAAAATATTATTAATTTAGCGGATGGTAGATAAACAGTAATTAATTTTAGTTAATTTACTAAAATTTATTTAAGTTTTTTGATATCATCTTACTTGTTTCAATTATGCTTGTCTTAAAAAATGAGAATTATGTCAATTAATATTTTATTTTTTTATGAAAAGAAAATTATATGTAAAATATAAATAACTTACTAATATGAAGGAAATTGCAATTTTTATAAGTATCATGAGAGAATATGGAAATATATTAAAAAATATTCCTTTATAATTTAAATGAAGTATTAAGCATATTTTGTTTGTTTTATTTTAGAGTCTTTAATAAATTTAATTATATAAAATTACTAATAAAACATATTCTTTTTTGAAATATATTAAAAAAAAAATAATGTGTATGAAAACTAAACCAAAAAAATATTATTTTTTTTTCTAAATATTTAAGGTAAATAGGTTTTCTCAATCAAACAATTCTATTTATGTAATGTGTAAAAAATTTGACAATAACTTGAGATAACCCTCTGCTAAAAGCCAATCAGATAGGCTGATTTAGATTTATTACAATAATTCAAAATGTTATAGAGTTATTATGTAAAAAATTTTTGTAATAGAAACATAATTCTTGAAAAGAATTTTCTTAAAGTTCTATCTATATATCTATTAGTTATTCAAAAAAGTAATATAATTAAGTTGTTGTTATATCCTTCTTGAATAGTCAGAATAAAAAATATTTTAAAAATGTTATAAATTATAAATTACAAGCTTAAATATTGTATTTAAGCGGATACCTTTAAATAATTTGATGTGCCTTTTTAAGTATTTTGTTCATATTTAGTTAAAATTAATCAATACAAAATTTTGGCTACTATAATAAATAGCTAAATAATGTAATAATTGATAGTAGATTATCTATAAGAGAACAAAAAACTTTATAAATTTTCTTTAAAAAAAATGCTTCTTCTAACAAATAAATATATGTAAAACTATTAAAAATGATGGTATGTTTGATATTAAATTTGCTTTTAGAGTAAAAAATAACTTTTAAGTCATCCAAATAAATGAATGTAATCAGTATTTTTAAATAATGCAAAAAAGACATAGACTTTGAATCAAAAGCTAATAGAATTTCTGCTTAGATCTAATTATTATAAACAAAATAAATAACAAATTCATAAAAGCAAGCCATTGGTTACCCAAAAGGCTGTGTGAAAATCTGTATAATTAAAATTTTTTATTTATTATATTGACCTGGTCAATAGTTAATTACGCTGCATACACTTAATTGTTCCTCACTCAACCTTGTCAGTATCTCTATTAGCAAATTTTTTTTGTATAATTATATTTGGTAAATATAAGTTTGTATTGTTAGTTTTTTTGCCATATTGCAAAAGAATAATTTTAGTAAAAAAATTCTATGAATTTGAATTGATTATTTTCTTAGATGAAGGTATAAACTATCACTTTTTAAAATCACTTTCACAGATTTTAATTTTACTCTAAAGAAAAAAATTGATTGGTAGAAATTAGCTAGTTTATTTTTAATAAATTTGGTTTATTATTAAAAGGGTAATTAATTAATAATTCTTCTTCCAGAAAGTCTTTTATTAAACTAACAACTCAAGCACATATACATATATTATTAATTATTTTTTTCTCTCTGATTACCGCCAGCTTAAACAATATAGAAATCAATCAATCTACATTTTAAAAATGAAATTTTATTTATAATTATTAGTGAATAAAAAAAGACATTGAATAAAATAATGAATAGATTTTTATTTAATTTATTTTAAGCATCTTTATATAAAGCTATCATTAATGATCTATCTTTATTATTCAAGTAATAAATAAAGCAATTTGATATTTCACATTTTTTCAACTAATAAATATTATATAAAATTTGTTATCTGCACATATAAAACAACTTCATGTTATTTATACGTTCATAAGTATTTTAGATGTATATAAATTATTATTGAATCGTATTTATTATGCTTTGAGGTACCCATAAATGCATTATTTATTTATTTTTTTGCAATATTTAGAAATATTTTTGCAATTTTATAGCTTAGGATAAAATATAGGTAAGAAACAAGTCATTCACGTAGACAAAATTATTAATTTTATTATTAGAAAGAAGTTATTTTAAACATAAATTTACATAGGGTAGGATAAAAATTAAATTTAAATAATGTTCAACAAATATATTTAGTTTTAAAAATTAAATTAACATATAAACCAGAATTACTAAATTTTAATTACTAAAAATAAACACATCAATAAATGTATTAATTAATTTATTTATTTATTTTTAAATAATAAATTAATTTGTAAATTTAAAGATATTTCGTTATCAAAAAGGAACTTGTAATGATTTTAATTATAGAAGAGAGAGAAAAAATTAAATATTTCTTCATGCTTTGAAAAGGAAAATATGTATTAATTTATAAAAAATTTATATAAAGACTATCCAATTAATATAATTTATGCTTATTTATTTTGTAAAAAATAACTTTCTTAAAAAAGAAATTAATTTTAATAAACGAAATGTTTGTTGAAATATTTAAATAAATTATAGAGTTTAATTACTTCAAGTTAGGATTTATTTCATCATAAATAATTTTTAAAGGTGATATAAATAAAAAAATATAAAATTAAAATAGTCTTTCAAGTTTGAAATTTCTAAAGTTAAATGGGTTAATATGATCAAATTAATAACAAAACTGATTTTAAAATAAATTAATTTAAAATTTTTTTATAAATAAGACCTAAAATGTTAAATAAATTTATCATCAAAATTTAGAAAATTTGACTATATTTTTTAAATTTAGTTTATTTTATTTTTGCAATATTAAAACCTAATCAATAAAGATAATAAAAAATACAATGATTTGATTTTCTTTTTATCTTCTAATAATCAATTTCAAGTCGCTTGTTACTTATAAATCCGAATTGATCATCTCTATTACATTACCATTAGCTAGCTTATAAATAAATCTCTAGTGATATCGAATATAGGATACATAGTATATGTGAGAATGAATTTATAAATTAAAAATTTTTAGCATTCCTAATTTCTAATTAATGACTCATTAGCTTAAAATTTTAGTATTGTTAAAATAATATAAGGATACTAAATTTAAAAAAAATAAAATATTTAGTAGGGGTAGGTATTTAATTAATAGATAATAAAAATAAAAAATATTTAATAGGTCGAGTAATAAAATAGCATTAATTCCTAAAAGATATCTTTTTTAATTGTATCAAAATAATTTAATAACAAAATCAAAAAAATGAGTTTACTTACATGAATTTGAAATAAATATATTATCAGTAATAATCAAACTAAATAAATATATATATATCTTTATTTACAAAAGAAACTAAGTTTTTATTTTCATTAATTCATTTGCTTGAAAGAAAATACTATAAATAAACTTAATTTCTATTTTTAATGTAAAAGAAAAAATCTTTATGTTTTTTAAAAGCTTGAATGATTTTTTGTTACTTCAGCTTTTAAATAGATAAATAAATTATTAAATTATCAAATAAATATCTTTAAAGTAGAAAATAAAATACTCTATCAATTATTAAAAGCTGAATACATAATATTAAGTAGTGTATTATTTTTTCTAATGATCTGGTAAAACCTAAATTAAATAATTTCTATTATGAAATAGGTGAGAGGTTGTTTTTTTGCAAGAATTTTGTATGGATCTATAACCTAATTTAGTTTTATAATTCATATTAGTTTTACTGTCTAAATTTAAGCTTCCTACATATTAAAAAATAAAAATTTATTTTAAAATATAGATTTGACCTAAGTATTCCAAAGTTTTTATAAGCTTATTTGTTATAACATTATTTATGAAAACTATCTTGAAAATATCTTTAAAAACAAGTAATCATTTTCAGTAAAAAAATTTTTTGTACCTTTTGTATGATTTATGAAAAACATTAAGTCAAACATTTTAAATTTTAAAAGCCTTAATCTTATACATTCATCAAATATATTAAATTTTATCTACATTATTTTATTATAAATAATAGTTTATTTTTAATAAGCAATCAATCAATAAAGAAAATAATTTAAATTTACCAATTTTATGCAGTTCAAATATTCTTTAATTAAGTAAAACTAGCATATTTAGCTCAAGTAAGAAAAAAAATTTATAGAAAATCCTTAAAATAAATAATATCTGTTTTATTATTTAATTGAAAAGTCTTAAAATGCATTCTTTTATTTATTTACTTAAGTGAGTGTAAAAAGAGAAAAATACAGTAGTTTTAAAGTTATAATAAAATAAAAAATCAGAAAAAATTATTTAAATTTCCAAAATTCCAATAGGTTAACTAGTTAATTGAATTGATTAATAAAAAAATTTTATTTTGATAAAAATATATTAAAACACAAATTAATTTAAAACAAATAAAATTTTATTTTTCTTATTTGATTAGGCATGATTATTGCTTTTTTATATAAATTTTCTTTTATAGATTTAGAAATGTAATTGAACTCAGTACTTTTCAGATTATTATTATTTTTTTTGTATCAAAAATGTTTCTAGAGGATTTACATAATAAACATTTAAATGCATTAAAATATAAAACAATACAATGTTGTTAACTTCAAATAATTTTTGAATTATCTGTATAAAGATATACTTTGAATTAAGGATAAATAGACAATTTTAAATAGTTACTAATCTTAGAAAATCTAAATTGATCATTCCTATAAAAACTTAAATACATCTTAAAATTATTCTTATTGATTCTTAAATTGTATAATATATTTTACTTGACTTCTAAACCTTTAAAATTTTTTACGAGTTCTCTCTAAATTTTATTTCAATTTAAATTATGGAATATATCTAATTATACAAGCTAATTTAGAATTAGATTATTTCTTTGAAATAATTGTATCTGCGAAAGATATCAGTATTAGTATAGAATTGTATATCATAAATATGAGAGAAAAAAGCAGGCACACATATAAGAAAATATTTGGAATATAATAGATAAAGTTATCTTTAATATTGTTGCTCTGAGTCTCGAAAACAATTGTTGCTAAAAAATTTAGAAGCATTATTTGGATACTTATTAATTCCATTTTATTCAACTGAGTTCTTTAGAAAGGCTAATATCTTTGCAAGCAATATTGAAAATAACTTTAAAAAGTAATTCAAGTAGAATGAATTTATAATTAAATTATTTAATATACCTGAACTAACAAAAAAAATAAATAATAATTTTTAATCAAAAATTTAATTTTTTGATGAATTATAAATTAAAAATATAATTTCTTAAATTACATAATTAAATTAAAAAATTATTAAACTAATATTTTTTAATAAAAACCAAAATAAAATTATTAAATAATAAATCTATTTTTATGTAAATCCAGGAATTAAATTCTTAATTCTCCACTTCCATAAGAATATAATATTGCTATAATAAGTATTTAATAAAAGTTTGTCAAATAAATTAAATTTCATACACTATTATGAAGTAAATATGTAATCTTATATAAAACTTATTTAAAATAAATAAACTATTTATTCAGATTAAATCCTCTAGCTTTACAGAATTAAAAAGGTTATCAGAAGAATATTAAAACCTGATTATGCTTCTTACCTGATTCCTCAGTATTTTGAAATTTTTTCTTACTCTTTCTGTGTTTTGTTATTCTTGTGAGTTAGCAAAACATTTTTTTATGATAGAATTGTTAAAATAAGATTTCATTTTATAAAAAATTAGTTCTTTAAGTGAATTTATTATCAAGAAGCCGTTATAAATGTTAAATAACAAAACAGCTGCAAGGCATAAATATAAGAAAATTGTTTAGAGTAAATTAATTATATTACTAGAAACTTAGTTTTCTGACTAAATTATTATAGCAGAAAAGAAGGATAGAATTAATATTTTTACACTAATTAATTCCATTCTATTAAGCAATTTTCTTTGAAAGGGCTGATAGCTTTGGAGGCAATAATGATAAATAAATAGGCATATTATAAATAAGCTATTCATGAATTAAATATTTTAGAAGAAAATTTTTTAAATGATTAAAAATAACACCTTTAAAAAAAAGCGAACCATTTCCCAATAATAATAGTTTTGCTTGTATTCTTAATACAGGAATCCAAACTAAAACAGAACTTAGATTTTGTTTAAATTGTTTCTATTTTTATAAAGATTGTACATTAAATAAGATGGTACGAGCACAGAATAAACCAATATTCCACTAAGTGAAAAGCTATAATATTCCTTCCCTTTATAGCAAGGTATTGATAAGTCTATTAGAAGAGAGCTTTCACCATTATTAAATTTTCTACATAAGAGAGCATCCATGCAAATGCTTAAAATTTGATTGTAAAATACAATAAAAAGAACATAAGTTATAGTTAAATAGATGTTATATCTAAAGAATCTCTAGCTTGATTTCTTAAAAATTCTCCTCATAAAAGGAAATAGTAGCACTATTGGCAAAATTATAAACGGTAATAGTAAATAAAATTTCAATCTGAGAAAACCGTAGTTGTCATTAGTTGGAAAAATGTCATATAGAAGGCAATTAACTGAGGCAAAACTGCTCTAAATAGGATTAACAGCATATTAAAGTGACATAGAAAGTATTGTGTCCTTTAAGTTGATCTCCAATTAATTTTGAAGAAAAATAATAATCGATGCATGAAATGATACAATTTTGATGTAGACTGAAGCTAAACCTAATTTAGTAAAACTAGTTCCTATAAAAATTATATTCATTTTCATGAGATACTGCTGATAAATGATATTCTAAATTTTATTAAAATTGCTATAAATAATAAAATAGATAATTAGTATGAATGCTAATAGTCCTATTCCTATTTTTACATAATTCGCTGATATTGCTTCGCACTTAGAACATGAATATAATCCGTTGGTAGTATAAGTAGAATTCCAATAATAACCATGTTCATCACAACTTTGACACTCATTGCCAACTCTTCCCTCCGAACAAAGTTAATTACCAATTCCACTACCTCCAATACAAGATTTCAAATGACCAAACTGACATTTGTAAACCAAACTATTATCTATTTCATAACTTTATCTCCAATATCCAGGATTGAGTTCTGTGTAGTTTAAGTAGCATTTAGAGAAAAATTGAATATCGCAGGGAATACATTAAAAAATATCATCTCTATAATTGGCTGACATATTATCGCAGTATTTACACTCATATAGTTAGCTCTCTTCATCAGTAGTTATCTTTTTTTATCCTTAAGTACACTCCCCTATTGAAAATGTAATACCTTACTTAAATTAAATATTAATTAAAGCATTTAAATTAAAGGTTTGATCAGGATCAAATACAAAAACTAAATAAGGATATGCTGAATTTATTTCTTTTAAAATTATTTTCACTTTCTAAAATGAAATTTAATAGAAATTCTGTATATTTGGTTAAAAAAAGTCATATAAATTTCCTGAAAATATTTCATCTTTTAACCTAATATTATCTTACTAAGTTAAATCATCTCTCAAAAGCTCATAAATACTTTAAAGTTAAAAACTTCCATTGATAAAAGTAGTTGATCTTAAAAAAACTAATTCAAGAATGAAAATATAGGTTGAGCTTGGTATTAAACTCATTTTACTTGTTTTGGGATACTCAATTAATTTATATTCTTTTTCTTAGTAATTTGAAATATACTCAATGACTTATTTTATTTAGAAGACTTCATTATAAAAATATATATCTTTATCTAAATAAGTAGAATTATTGTTTTTAAACTCTAAATTTTGATAATCTAATTAATAAGCTATATTATTTTAGAAAGAAATCGCTCCACCAAATAAAGCATAGTTATCCTAAAATAAAACGCTCGTGATATTATAGAAAAGAGTGCTAAAAAAAGATATTGCTCCACCAAATTTTTTGCTTGTGCAATTTTTAAAAGTAGATTTGTTTACTGTTATATTTGGAGACTTATAAAAAAATAAGCATCCACCATTCGACAGGGTAATCATATTATGAAACTCACTTTACTCTATTTATACTGATTTATTAATTAAATGGTCTTTGTTAAAGTCTAAAAGAAATCTGGAATCATATCCTCCTAAATTAGCATAAATTCTTTAAATAACTATATATTTAATTCCTGAATTTTTATTTTCTAATTAATTGATAATAAGCAATGAGCGATCACTTTAACCATTATTAAAATTCATTAGCCAATCACTTTTTTAAAATATATACTCGGTGCTGTAGTTTTATAACAATTTAAATTAACTTAGATTTTAATAATTTTATTCTAATTTAAAATTTGAATCAAGCAATTAAAACACTTCATTATTATAAACTCTAATCAAATTTTATTAATAAAAGCAATTTCTAACTTATATTTAACTAAGTGTTATATTTTTTATTGCATTAAAGTCAAGCAATTTAGAATTTAAGCTAAAATTTTCTATGCTTAAATAATTTATTTACACATTATTTATATCTTCAAAATAAAATATATTTTCATTAATGATTTTAAAAAATGAAGATAACTTAATTTTATTGATTATTAAATTATCAATATTTTCAAATTCAAATCTATATTTTATGAAAAATTTATCTAAGTTAAATATAGAATTTATATTTAAATCAATATTATGTATTTAAATATTTTTAACTTTCCTGATCACTAGTAACATATCAGACTATTTATTTAGTGTTTATATATCACCAATTACTAAATTTTTTGATCCTCCATCAAACGCAAACAAAGAAAATGGTAACTAGGATAGTTCCGAATTATCCAAAATACTGTTAATTTAAAGTAATTCAGTTGTAAAAGTAATAATTTAAAAAAAAGCAGGCAATAGAATAACTTTATCAATAATAACCTTTAAACCATCAAGTTATAAAAATAAACTACTTGGATTTAAATTTTACACCTTTAGTTCATCAATTTTAATAATATTAGATTATTAGATATTAATTTAACTATGATTATATAATGTCATTTTTTTGATACTTATATATTCACCTATAAAACTATAATCTGCCATATATAAGAATTCATTTTAAATTTCAAATTTTTAAATTGTAATATTTTTGCTCGTTACACTTAGGCCTTAAAACTTAAAGCCTGAGAGCTCACTTATCATTATATCGCTATCAGAGCTTATTTCTATTAGATGTGTTTATTAATTTGCGATTATCATACTTGCAGAAAACTAGCTAATTTAAACTGTTTAAATATTTTTTAGGCTTAATAATTACGAATTGCTCTTGCTTTCAATATTTGTCAAATTTACCTTTCCCAACTCTAATTAATTTATTTGATTTGAAATTAATGTTTTATTCACAATGCAGCTGTTTAAAACCAAATCTAGAGAAATTGAATCTTTGCTTTAAAGTTAAATTTCATACTCATTTTAGATAAAATCGATTTTCTAATTAACCAAAGCTTGAATTATTTAAATATCACAGCTATTCTATTATTTTGTAGTATCTAAGCTATTTTATTACAAATTTAGCATACGCGCTTTTATAAATACAATAAATGCAATAAAATTTACAATTAGTTTTAGTAGATTCATTTAGAGATAATTAATTTTATATCTTTCTTTATTTTTTTGTAATTAAGATAATTTTTTTAAACAAAAGAATTATATCGTTATAGTTGTTCATAAAAGAAAGATCAAATAGATAAGTTAATATATTTACTTTTTATTCCAGAATGTACACATTATTTATGATAAAAAATAGAAAAAAATAAAATAGCTTCATTTAAATGCTTAATTAGTTATTAAAAATATTCAAATTTTATAAAATGCTTTATTATTAGGCTGATTTTATGATTAAATAAAAGTCATTTTTTGAGTAATTATTTACTAAAGATATATTACTATCAATAAGTATTTTTTGTATCAATATGAATAACTAATTTATGGAGAATGAATAAAACAAAGTCTTAAATAAAAGTATAAATTTGTTTTTAATTTTCACAAATATAAATTTTGAGAATTAATTTTTGTTTTTTATTTTATTTTTGTAATTTGATTCAGCGCAATTATTACTTTTTGCCTAATTTTTATTAAGAAAACAAATTTTCTTTTATTAATTTTGAAATGTAATTCAGAATGTTTCAGATTATTTTTTCTTGTCAAAAATTATCTTTAAGGGTTTAGATGTATACACTTATATGCATTAAAATATAAAACAATACAATGTTGTTAACTTCAAATAATTTTTGAATTATCTCTATAAAGATATACTTTGTATTAAGGATAAAGAGACAATTTATTTTTAATAGTTACTAATCTTAGAAAATCTAAAGTGATCATTCCTATAAAAACTTAAATATGTCTTAAAATTATTCTTATTGATTCTTAAATTGTATAATATATTTTACTTGACTTCTAAATCTTTAAAAATTTTTACGAGTTCTCTCTAAATTTTATTTCAATTTAAATTATGGAATATATCTAATTATACAAGCTAATTTAGAATTAGATTATATCTTTGAAATAATAGTTTCTGCAAAAGATATCAATATTAGTATAGAGTTGTATGTCATAAATATGAGAGAAAAAAGCAGGCACACATATAAGAAAATGTTTGGAATATAATCTATAAAGTTATCTTAAATATTATTGCTCTGAGTCTAGAAAACAATTGTTGCTATAAAATTTAGAAGCACTATTTGGATACTTATCAATTCCATTTTATTCAACTGCGTTCTTTAGAAAGGCTAATATCTTTGCAAGCAATATTAATAAAAAATTAAAAGAATTATGAATAAACTGTTCATGAGCTGCTTATTCTAAAAGAAAATTTTTTAAATTATCAGAAAGGACACCTTAACAGAAAAGCGCGCTATTTCCCAAAAATAAAATTGCTTTTTATATTCTTAATACAGAAATCCGAATTAGAAAAGAGTTTATATACAATTCAGTTTATTCCTGTTTGATATGAGACTGTAAATTAAGTAAGATGGTACTAAAATAGAATATAACACTAATCCTCCTAATGAAAATATATAATACTGATGGCGTTAGCTGCAAGGAACTGCTAGATCAATTTATAGAGCTTTTTCTCCATTTCCAAAGCTTCTGCAAGTCAAAGAGTCAAGACAGACACTAAGGATTTGGTTGTAAAAAACTATAAAGAGAGTGTAAATTATAGTAAAAGATATATTATATTTTAGATATCTTGCACTTGATTTTTTACAGAAGAATCTAATCAAAGGTAAAAATAGCACTAAAGGGATTACTAATAAAGGCAGTGTCAAGTATAATTTTAATTTTACTATGCCATAATACTACTAATTAGGAAATATATCATAAACTGCACAATTAATTGAAACAAAACTTGTTTGTAATGGACTTGAATATTGAATCGACTATTCTATTAATGTGTCTTTGACGCTTATTTCAAGTTAGTTTTAGACGAAACCTAAGAGAGAAGCATTAAATGATAGAATCTTTATAAAAACAGAAGCAAGCCCAAATTTTGTAAAGCTAGTACCGATGAAAGCCATATGCATTCTTAATAAGTAATGTTGATAAATTTAATTTTATATCTTTTTAAAATTGCTATTAATCAAAAGAAAAAGTATCATGATAAACAAGGTGGTTCCTACCCAAATTTTAATTGCATTTGATTAAATATCATCACATTTAACGCAAGAGTAGAGACTGTTTGATGTATAAGTTGCATTCCAATAAGAGGAAGTTTCATCACATACCGAGCACTCATTTCCTATTCGTCCTTCTGAGCAGAGCTCATTTCCAAACCCACTTCCACCTATACAAGATTATTAGCTTGTACTTTGACATTTATATATAAATCTTTTATCTACTTGAAGTGACTCCCTCCAATAACCTTGATTAAGCAAAGTATAGTTTAAGTAGCACTAAGAAAATATCTAGCTATCACATTGCTAGCACTCAAACAAATCATTCCTATAATTTGCAGACATAGCTTCACAATATTTACACATATACCTTGAGGTGTCTAAAGTGGTAAATTAAACTTTTTACTAACCTTAAATACAATCGCGAGATGATAATTCTATATCAATCAGTGATTCAATACCATAAATAAAATTAAATTTAAATTGCTTTAAACCAGAATTTGGTTAGAACAAAAGGTATGCTTAATTTTATTTGAATTCTTTCAAGTTTATTTCATAATTTAGATACTAACTAATATCTCCTACATTTTATAATTATTTTTATGGCTGGTAAAAGTTATACAAATTTCCAAAGAAAATGTTATTTATAGTAGTTGGGTTCACTTTTTTCATTTTAGAATTATCATTTTTAAAGAAATTTAAATCAATTAGAATAATATAAATAGAGCCTGGAATGAGATAAGCTTTCGAATCAGAAATAGAAACTCTTCTAAGTAGGTAATTTTATTAAAAATAATTAGGAATGTATTCAAATATTTAATTTATTTGAAAACAAGAGGTATAATCATACAAGTCGTTATCTAAGTAAGTTGATGTATTGTTTTTAAAATTTATATTTACTAAATTTTTTTCATTTCCTTATGAATCAATAGAAATACCACCTCCAAAAAGAGCTGAATTACTTTGTAAATTCAAATTACTAAAATTTATAATTTAAAAAGTCTTGACAAATATAGCCCCTCCAAATTTATTGCTTACACAATTTGTAAAATTTGATGAAGTAATTTCTAAACTATTTAAAACATAAAACCTCAAGCAACCTCCATTTTAATAGGATTTCATATTCTGAAAAGTACTTTTATTGATTTTTAAATCTTTCAATGAATTAGTTACTGAAAGAAATCTAGAATCAAATCCTCCAAAATCTGCAAAACAGTTTTCAATTTATAGATTAGTAATTTGAAAATACTATCTCTCAAAATCTCCCATAATAATTAAAGACCTTGACCCATCCATATCATCGTAAGCTTTTAACCACTCAGTTTATTAAGTTTTTTAATCCTTATCATTTTTACTGAGTGGTTAGAAATAACTGAAATTCGGAGAGTTAGAATCAAGAATGAAGCTAGAATTTGATATTGTAGCTATATTAGTTTTTTCAAAACTAATTAAATCTGTTTTAAAAAAGCAATTCTTCAATCGAATACCTTCTAAATAAAAGCTATCAGATCTTGAAACTGTTATTAATTTTGATTCAAGTAAAATATTTTCAATCAAGAATGATTTTATTATTATGCTTTGTACTTCATCAAATGTAAACATATTATTTTAAATAACTTATGTAGCCGATGTAAAATTAAGATTATTTATTTGAACACTTAAAGCGTCAGTTATGAATACAATACTGTCATCAATGTCAAGATATTTTTGATTTATATTTAAATCAAATCTGTCAATAGTGATTTTTTCTACATTAGTGACTGATAAACTTGATAGAGCGATATCTTTGTCAAATTTGATATGACCTATTTTTAAATTTAGGGTTAAGTGGTCGAAATAAATTTCAACAGATTTTATTTTTAATTTATCTTGCATTTAACATATCTTTTAAATTTAATACAATTCGTTAATTAGATTATTATTTTAATCTTCCTCAGTTTCAAAATAAACTTATTTTGATCCTATAATAAGATTTTCTATCAAAACATTCTTGCTGATAAAAGGTAGAGTAGATCCATCTTTACTTTTAGAAAATACATTTTTCACATAAATTGAGTTGGTTGATCTGATTTGTAATTTAATGATATTAATAATATGAATATTTTCTATCATCATATCTGAATTACTTAATAAAATTAAAGAATCTTATTTTACATAATAACTATTTAAGTAAAGATAATTTATTTTCATATGATTTCCATTTAAATTTATGCTATTTGAATTTATGCTTGATAATTTATTAATGCTAATACTATCTTTAGATATTATTTCAATAAGATTGTTTTATCCATTAATCTTACAATCTTTCACAAAGATATTATTAATTTGAGTTGAATTTTTGCATTAAAATTTTATGATACTTTTATTATTGCTCGTAAGATTATTTAATTCAATATTATTTATTTGTAAGCTAAAATTTGTGTTTAAAAGTAAAGTCTTATTTACTAAACAGTCACTAACTTCCAAATTAAATTCCTATTAATTTAAATCCCCTAGTTAAATTACATAGTCATCTAATTTGTACTAAATAGATTAACTATCAAGATACTTAATTAATTTTTCATCACAAATGTTCTAATTGTCTACTATATCATTATCATTCTAGTGTTTAACCTCTACATTAGTAACTAAATATGCAAAGTTACATAATAATATTAAGAAATATACTTTTATCATTTATTTATTTGGTTTGCTTTTTTTTTTGCAATTAGATATTAATTTTGATATAAATTATTATAAAAGAATCAACTAATTCGCTTAATTTTAATATTTTACGCAATCTTTTAGAGAAATATAGCATCTTTAATAGTTATATTTAGAAGAAAAAAAATATATGAAATGTTTAGTATTGCACCTTAATAAATGAATTAAACAGGACATTAATCTATATCATGTGTTATATTTTATAAGGATAATTTAATGTTGCATTCCATTTATTCTTAAATCAAATTAATTTTATTCATATTGTTAAATTTATAGAAGAAAATGATCTAAAAAAATAAATAATATAGCTCTAATGACCACTTTTTTTAAGAAACGAGGTTATTTCATAAATTGGTGTTATAAATTATACTAAAAATAAGATGAATATAACACCTTACTTGAAAATGATAATTGCTAATACAATTTTTAAAGCTATTAAAACTTTTATATTACAAAAAAATGTAAATTAGCTATTCTCAATATATTTATGCTACCTTTGTTATCAAAATCAAATTTATCGATCTTATTAATTAGAAAGAATATTTTAACTTAATATTAAGATTACTTTATTTTTTTTAAGTAATTTAATAGATACAAATTAATATGATGAATTTTTAATTTCAAAAAATAATATTTAAAATAAATTTAAAAAGTAACTAAAGTAGAATGATTTACCATTAAAATATTTAATTTCTCTTATTTTATATTTGTTTCAATAAATATAATGTGCTATCTATCAAATTAATTTATAATTATAAATCTAAACGTATCCCCTGACAAAATCTTAAATTTCAAAGAAAAAAATGGGCAGTGTATATCAAAAAATTGGTGAATTTTGACATAATTTATGGAGATCAATAAAAAATTAAAAGTAAAAAACAATATTAAATGCAAACAATTAAAAGAAATTTGTCTAACTGTTATTTAATATATTAAATCATTAAGCAAATACTAACCTATGAACTCTTCTCATAAAAATATATTTATGATGCTTTCTATTCGAATAAGGGAATTTACACTTCAATTTAATCAAATATTTTAGCTTAGAAAGTTCTATTTACAAATTATTAGCAAATAGTTACTAGCTGTATTAGTCTGCAAATTTTATTTTGAGACTCAATTAAATTAAATATCTCCAATTACAAGATTCTTCAATAAGGATATGAAAATCTTCTCTAGATATATTATTAATTGGATTAATGCTAAATTTGATTATTTTAATATTAGGGATATTTTTTATACCTTAAACAAGAAACTTAAAACCTTTTTTACCAATAAAATTGCTTTTACCTAAAGAGAATGAAAAGCTTACTAAATTATTCAAATATTTCAAATTTTATTCAATATATTTAGCGCCCATTTCGCTTATGTTATTTGATTAAGATATTTTTAAATGCAATTTTTACAAATTTTGTAAATATTTGAATGAAAAAGCCAAATTTCTTGCTCCTTCAGCATGAACTGCATTTGGTAGAATTTCGATATACAATCTCTATAAAAAACAAAGTCTTTATAAAGCCTATGTAAGAGATAAAATTCCTTCTGCTTAGATATTTTACTTATCAACAGAGACATAAAGTTCTGTTAATGCATAATTTTCATCAATAATATCTGATTAGTCTTTAATAATGTGTTGTTAATATTATTATTATGCATTTTCTAAGTCTTACCTTAATGGCAAATTAAAAAAAAGCACTTTCTATCTTTTAAATTTAATGCATTTCAGACAAAATAATTGAAAGTTATTCTATTCTAATTGTTTTAATTCTTAAGGAAGACTTACAAATTATAGGATAAATAACTTATCTAAATTTAGTTAAATGCTTTATAGATTTTTAAGTTCACAAATAGATCTATAAAGTTCTAATCCAGCTCTTTTTTCTATATTTGACTCAGTATTAATTTCTAATTAGAGACTATTTAAGTTTTTTAAGCACTTAAGACAATTTGAAAGCTCAATGAATAATAAATTATTGAATTCTGGATCAAAATTTAAATGTAATTTTAAATCACATAAATGTTAACTCAATGCCTAAAATCCTTTCTACACAAAAACCATTCCATTTGGACTTATTTTATTATTTTTATCAATTAGAATTGATAGTTTTTGTAATTTTTGCAAGTTTTAAATAGCTAATCCAAATTGTTAAAATCCTTTTTCTCCAATAAAATTATTTTTTCCATAATAAAAATACAATTCTTTTAATTCATTTAAATCTTAAACTCCTTCAAAAAATCCCTATATTCCTTCTATATTTATAAAATTGTCATCCCCAAATTGAATATTAAGCTTTTATAGCTTTTTTAAGTTTCTAATACCCTTTCCTATATTAATAGCTCCTTAAGATTTAATTTTATTCCATTTTTAAATAATAATTTGTAGTTCCTCAAGTAAAACTAAATTAGATAGTGCATTACCAATACCCTAGCAACCTATTTCTCCTATTTCACTATTAGCATAAATACTCAGCACAAGAAACCTTAAATTTATTAGTTGTTTAATTCCTTCAGATATGATTTCCATCTATTTTTAACCAATATTTATATCTTCTAAGTTTAATTTTAAATCTATTAAATCAGAAAATGACCCTATACCATCTCTCAACGCTTCAGCACCCTCAATATCTAATATTAATAGATTTACTTTTAATTCTAAACAAATGATTCCAATATTATTATGATCACTTAAATTTTAGTACATACTTTAACTCATTTAATTTTAATTTTTCCTTTAAAATTGTAATTACTTGATATAATTCATATTAAATTATTTTTGTGATAGCTGAGGTAAAAATTATATCAAAGAAATCATCTAAAGAATTGAAGCCTAATAAATTTAAACATCTATCTTATGAACTAATTTAAGGAGTTAAAGATTTTAATTTAAAAGTTTAATATCTTCATTGTTAATAATGCAGTCTAATAAAAATATGCTAATTCTTTTAACTTAACTTAAACTTTTAAAAGTTTCTGCTAATTTTGAAATGGAAATTTATTGTTTTCTATTAAAACGTAAATTAAGAGTTATTTCTTAAAGATGAGTTAAATTTATTAAATTCAATCCTGCTTGAAAACCATTTTAGTCTAAATTAATTTTGTTGAGAATGATTGTTAGTTTATTAAGATATTATAATTTTTATATTTGTTAATTAATATTTTAGATAAATTCAGAATTTACTTAGTTTCCTCTAGATATTTAAATAAAAAGCTGTATAAGAGCTTCTTACTAGCAGATAAAATTAACCAAATCATTTAATTTTATATCACAATTGTTGTTGTGCTTTCCTAAAATGAATTTGAATCTTTTTAGAGAGTTTAAATTCTTGAAAGATTATATTAACTAAGAAATGTCTATTTTTATATGGTTAAATCTGGCTATAGTTATTTCAAGTTTATCTAATTTTTAGAATGGCTTTATAAAGTCATAAAAATTCTGTGCTTCCTAAATATTGTTGCTTAATTTTGATGGCAAAATTATTTTAAATTTTTATATTTATTAGCAATTCTCTAATTTGAGTAGGTTTATTCTAAAATTTCTAATTTCATTATTAACAAATGTGCAGTAGCTTATTTTTTTAATTATTTCAATATTTTTCTCAAAGTCTAACTCCTCCATATAGATATTTTTATACTTTAAAATTTAAATATTACTTTCAAATAATTCTAATTTAATTCTAATTAAAATTTTATTGTTGGATAGCTTATTATTTAATAATAATTTTTTTTCAGAATTCGTTTCTTGTTTCTTGAAATTAGGTGATAATTAAATAAAAAATCAAAAATATTACCTTTATGATAAAATTAAATTGCAAAAAATTAACTTAAAATTAAAAAAAAAACTAAAATATTTTGAAGTAAAAACTAAAAATTAGGAAATTATATATCATATTTATAAAAAAATATAAATCAAAGAAACCCCCGAAAATCATAAATAACTGGCTAGGGTAAAAAGGAATACATTCTTGAATTATGCTTTACAACTTGCAAATTTATAATGTTTAAGAATTATAATTATTCTAGACTCTACCAGTATATCTTAATGATCAAAAAAAATTATTATAAATTAAATTCTTTAAGTTTTTAAGAAGAATTTTTGGACATAATATAACAAATTTTATTTGTGTGAGAAATTTGAAATCCTTTAGTAAAAATAATATATAAGTCAAGTTTATGCATTTTTATCTATTTTATGTATTGCTCAACAATGAAGGATAAATTGTTTGTTACTCTTCATGTATTATATTAAAAATCAAAGCTATAAACCGTAAATTTAACTTATTAAATAAGATTCATTTATATATAATGTCTATCGATTAAAATAAATATAACTCATTTATGACATTAAAAATTCTTTAATAGTTTTAAAAAGCAATCAAAAAATATGTGAAAATCTAACTATTCTTCAAAACTAGTTGCATAAATTTACACAAAGCTGTTTATCCTTTAAAAATAATCCTTTATTAACTTATTTTAAATTATTTTATTTATGCTCATATATTTATTAAACTTTAAATTATGGCAATTCTTACTAAGTATTATGAGGTAATTAAATTATTAAGACAACAATAAGTCAGGATACAAAAAGTTCAATATATTACAAGGTTGAATTTCTGTATGTATAAATTGATTATAATTTGAAAAATTAGCATAAAAAATAAAAAAGACTAAGATAGTGAGTTAGCTCAAAATATTTTGATGTTTTTTGTATAATGATAGTATTTTAATTGATAATATGGCAATAAAAAAAAAATAAACTAAATTTTATTTAATTTCTTATTAGATTTATCTCATATATGAAAGCTGACAAAAAAAACTAAAGGTTATATGATGCCAAACGAGATTATTCTCTATACACATAAAGAAACAAGATATCCTTGAGCATTAACTAAAAATTTTTATATTTTCCTTAAGAAAGGATTGATTGAATCATGT
This sequence comes from Tetrahymena thermophila SB210, assembly GCF_000189635.1. Taxonomy (NCBI): domain Eukaryota; phylum Ciliophora; class Oligohymenophorea; order Hymenostomatida; family Tetrahymenidae; genus Tetrahymena; species Tetrahymena thermophila. The sequence goes on from NW_002476434.1 coordinate 2,075,814, forward strand.
AAAGATTTTATCTTAAATTGAAATAGTGGTAACTAATATCCGTAAATTAAACTAAAGTCAATATCGAATGTACTTGTTCATACTAGAAATGAGATAAAACTCATTAAATTAATCGAAAGAAATTTAAAAAATATCTAATAAAAACTATTTTTTTACTAGTCTTTAATAGTCAAATTTCATTTCACTATCTTCTCGCAAAATGTTTCCCAAATGATTTTCAATAAACAATATCCAAAAAAAGATAGTTTAAAATGGATATAAACTAATTACCGTGCTAGAATGATATTTTCATGATTTTAGAAATAATAAAATCACCAAAAAATAACATTAATATTATAAACAAAGAAAAATGGTTGTTTACATAACGTTAAATAATATTTAAAATAATTTATTTGTAATATGCTGATACTAGTGTTAATAAAAACTTATTGTAATAAGTAAAATTAGAAATTGTTTGGAAACGAATAGATAAGTGAATGAAATTTTAATATTATATATTTATTTTTAATTAATTTTTTAGCTTAGCTACTAACTAGAAGTAAGAATTCAAAAAGTAAGTATTTGATTGAATTAAAATATATAATAGAAAATAATACAATAGGGCCAAGCTAGGCAAATTAAATTTTCTATTATAAACATTTATTTAAAAAATTAAAAAATATTTTTTTGTCATTAATTTTTTATATTTTTTAAATGGTTATTATGGTATATAATTTAATTTGAATTTCAGTGGTACTAGTATATAATATTTTTATTCAATTAAGGTGAAAAATTTTTTAGTTTGAATTTAGTAATAAGTAAGTAGAACTATTAGAATAGTAAGAAACATAAAGTAAATAAATAATTTTATTTTGATTAAAAGTAAGATATATTTATTAAAGTAGGAGTGTATTTTATAATAGCAAGTCAGTCACATATTTATACATTTTCCAAACATTCCATTTGATTCATTTATGCATCTTAGATTCTCACAACATCTAAATTGATCAAATCCTACAATACATATGTTTCTAACTTAAGAGCATTTATAGGTTATTTATACTTAATATTCACTTTCGTCTTAATTATCAGTAGTAAGGACAACAGAATTATCCTGTTACTAAGACTTTAAAAAACCTAAGGTAAAAAGTATTAACAAGAATGATTTCATAATTAATTTAATAGCTCTCATTTTTATTATAGTTATTTTTTTTCCTTTATTATTTACAAAACCAATTATTAAATAATTTAAATGTTAATTATTATTTATTAAGTTAATAAAACGAAATTCATTCAATCTATTTAAAATTGCTAGTTCCTACTTATTATTAAAAGAACGAAAAGAAAAGAGTTTTTTAAGCCTAAACATTATTTAAATATACAATATATTTTTAATTAGTTTATCTACGAATCAGAACTCTCTTATTTTATATAAAATAAATTTAATTTAATTCAAAATTTCATATTGTTTAATCATTTAATGTTTAACGAAATGAATAAACTATCAATAAAAATGCAGAATTATTTGCTTTCAAATTATTATTATTATCTATCCTACTAATAAATTTAAAAATTTTTTTGCAATATGATTAAGCCTGAAATTTTTTTATTTTAAATTTTATATTGCTTAAACAAAATTATTCTTATGAGGAAAATTTTTAAACCTTGTAAATAAATAAATTATCTATTTCACATTTAAAAAAAAATTTGTTTAAAAAATGTCAAAAAAGAATACATCATACACAAATATTTAACCACAATTTTTCATATATTTATACTCAATTTAATTAACTTAATTGACACTCATTTTTTAAAAACATAAAAAATGAACTCAAAATTTGAGAAAATTTATTTTTCAATGAGTGATAATATATGAGCAACAATGGAATTATAGTTTTTTTAATTGATATCATTATAATTATATTTATTAATCCTGTTTAAAAAATTGATAAATTTAATAAAGTCATGCGCGTTTTTAAATTAAATACAATCTGCCTTTGCTTATCCTATCTAAAATTTAAAAAAACATTAGGTAGAAATTTAACCAGAATTTTTTAATTTATTTTAAGTCATTTTAATAAATTAAATATACTTTTATATTATTTAAAAGAATATATTGTGTTTAAGATACTTTAAGAACTTTTAAAATATAAGAATATTTTATTATTTTTTTTATGCTTGTAAGTAATAAATTGATTTAGAATTTTATAATAATTTTATTTTTAGTATGAAAAGATTAGTTGAAATTTTTTTCAAAAGGAATACAGTAAAAGATAAATCTAAATGAATTGTTTATTTATTCAATCAATTTTCTTATCAAATTAAAAGCAAATTATTATTTAAAGCTATAAATTTTTCAAGAAATATAAAAATGCTAGTTTAATGCAGCTTTATTTTCAAACCCAAGATTTATTTTGAATAAATATTTTAATTAATACGCTCTATAAATATAAGAACTATAAATATCCAGTAGAACTTCTTTATAAATCAGAAAAACTTCATAAAAACACATTTATAATAAAATTGAATTAATATGTTAATACAATATTTTTCTAAAAAATGAGAGAAATATTTATATTTAAAAAAAAAAGGGAATAAATACAATTAAAACGTTGATTACAAAAAATTAAAAACAATAAATAATCTATGGAAAAATGATGCGATTTTTAAACAATCTTAGATTTGTTTTGCGTTTATAATTCTTAATGTCAAAAATCAACATGTAGATTTTTTAAATTAATAGATAAGTGCTATTTCTAAACCTAAATTAAAGATAAATTGGAAAGAAAGTAGGTGGATTTTTAGATTTATTTAAATATTGAACAAACTGATAAAAGATCGATATTAACAATTAAAAAAAAGTTTACTTTTTATAAAAAATAATATTTAATTCGATTGTAGTATCAATATTTTATTGTTAAATAAGCCATTCAAAAATAAAACTAAAGAAATATGAATTAATTTGCATAAATTTCATTATTTTTAAATAATAATAAAATAAATATATTCTGAATTGATGAATTGAGTAGAAATTGTATTTTATTAAAGATAAAATTGATGATATTAATTTAATAGAATTTAAGTAATAAAAATTGTATTTTACAATATTAATAAAATTAATTACATACAATTAGTTTATTCAAAAATATTAAAAAAATATTTAATCTAAAAAAAATGAAGTATATAAATTTCATTTACAGAATAATAAAGTATTTTCAGCTTTTAAGCTAAATTATATATCAATTAATTTCATAAAACTAATTACTGTAATTCTTTCATTAGATCTTCATCTTCTTTTTTCTTATTTTCTTAGCTTGTTTGCTTAATTTGATCCTAACCTGTTCTTGCCATAGTAGGTGAGTCAGAATACATTCCTGGAGATTTTTAGAACATACTGGGTCTTGGATTTTTTGATTCATTGTAAGGATACCCATTTTTAAATAGGTCTTCTTATGAATCTACTTGAGAATCATTATTTCCTTATGAATCTCTCTTTTTTCTTTCACCTCTTTTAGAATTCTCTTTTTTCACTATAGATTATTCTCTAGCTCTCTATACCTCAAATTAGTCTTCTTCCACTCTAAGAACAAATTCTCTAATAATGTAACCTACGCTTGTATTTATTTGTATCAAGACATCTTCAACATTTTGTAATTCAGGAGTTCCTTTCATAATAATTATACCTGCTTACATATCTAAGACCAGCCAACTAGGAAGTTACATATTTCCTTTAGGTCCATATGGTTTATAGTCAGCTCCTAACATCTTTTGTAGTGCTAAGCATGACTCTCCTGGTGCATATCTAAGTGCTATTAAACTAGCTATTTCATGAGCCTCTATATGTAGCGATTCACCTTTTGAAGGGAATAAAGAACTTACTGGTTTTTCTGAAATTCCTAAAGCATCTGCTTACAGAGCTAACTCTATCAAATGTAAATTAATATTTTATTGATAAATGTTATAATACAATTTCTTTTTAACTAAAGTATTCATTTCTTCTTCTGAAACATAGTCTTGAATAGATTATTAATCTATTATGTGAAGTTTCAAAAGTGGCTCAAAGAATTATTAAAATTTAACTTTGACATTTGGAAATGTAAAAACACGACCTTATTTATCTAAATCTTCAGTGGACTCTAAAGAAAGATAATATTTATACCAATCGGTTTCATGCAACTATGGATTTAATATCAAAGAATAGGTCTTGAAGAATCCATAGACTTCTAAACTTTTAGGGTCAAAGCTCAATAGCATTTTAGATACCTGCATTCTTAAAATTGTGCTTAATGTGCTATTAACTTCATCAAATTCTTCTTTGAGTGTTTTAGTAGAGGTTTAAGTACCATTTAAATTAAATTTGATATCGTATTGCTAGATATCTTCTTAAAATATTTTTTAATTAAACTCTCCTGTTTGTTTCAAATAAAATTTTTCAATTAGTGATTATTTTGATGAACCTTTCATTTTTTAAAGTTTTTTCCTAATAAAATGGGTAACTGAATAAATGTCATTTTCTTTATAAGCAACACTTGCAGGTATAGCACTTTACTGTCTAATAATCTATTCTTGCTTTGATATTTGATTATTATCTGAAGTAAGCTATTGTTTTTCAAAGTCATCTATTTAATTAGCAGCTATACTCTCATAGGTAATTTTTTTATGAGATAAAATTTTGAGTAAACTAGTAATAATTTAGAAACAAGCTTTTTACTCATGAAATATTAAAGGTATTTTTAGCATAAAGGGTTCATTTGGTTTACATATAACTGTACTATATCTGTTCTTTTTCTTATATAGTATGTTATAGATTACATTTCTAAATTTATAAGCACCAAGTACTCCACTGATAGGGCCTAAAATCGTAGCTATCCACTATATTACGAATAATGGAGGAAGTTGATTAACATGCACAGTAAAAGTATCAGATATTTAGGTAAACCCATCAGATGCAGTCACTTAGACTGTTGTACTTTTTTAGAACTCAGTTTAAGGTGGATTACCAAAAAACTTTTGCCCATCACTGCTATATTAGAGCCATTGCGTGTTATCGAAAGGCACAAATTTACCAGCTTCCTACACAAGAACCTTATATGCAATGGTTGTATTGAAATCTGGCACTATGAAGGTTTATGGGTCTATAGTAAACGAGAATTCAGTTAAAATAAGTATGTTGTCGCTGAATTGGCTTTGAAGAGTCTTTTTAGGATTGGTTTATATATTCTTCTTTTACACGAGGAAAGGGAATTGAGATGCAGAAGCCACTTTAGTATAAGGATAGTTAATAGAGTCTGAAATAGTCACCGTTGCCACTACTTCTGAATATTTTAGTGGAGGTACGGGATAGATAATTATTTAGCTCTTTAAAAATTGATTAACATTTGATGTTAAACCTGTGATACTAATTATGTTTAATTCGTCATTTACAGAAATATTTACAGAAACTTGATCAGTGAAAATAAATCTTGCTTTCAGTTTAGGAATTTCAATTTTTATATTCACTGATTGAGCTTATGTTTAGATGTAATCTTGAGTGCTTCCATCTAGTGTCAATGTAAGAGAAGGATAGATACTCATGTAGATAGGAGTAAATTGAATTGAATTCAATAAAGTATATTTAATATTGTTGCTCAAACAAAGATTATATGCTTACTGTGCTGCACTACCATTTGGAAAATTAGTAGTATCGGTTAAAATTATTTATTCATAGTCATCATAATATAATGATGGTGAGACTAAATTCTATTCATTAATAGTACCTTAGTACTAAAGTTATGCAAATATAGATTTAGCTTGAACAGCATTAGTTTAACAACTTCCAATCGTGTATATGAAACTGCTTACATAAAGAGGTGTCAAGCTCGTAAATAGAAAAGTATTTAGCAGTGGAGAGTCCAAATTTGTAGGGTCTACCGCTTCTTTTTGTATTGTGATGGTTAAAGATATTTCTACTGGATTATATGAAATCCAGTAAGGAAGTGCCTATCCAATTTATTTCTAATACAAGGTAACACTAGCTACTTGTAAATCAAGATTTTGATAAAGGTAGCATGTATTTATCTTTATAGTTTAGCCAACTTAAAATTTGAAGGTATCTGGATCATTGATTATGCTAAACTCCATATCTCCATCGCTAGTATATCCCAAGACTTAAAGGAAATCTGCATGAAGATATGCATTGATAGTTAAGGGAAAAGATCTCATTTATATGTTATTGTTAATAAAAAGGGTTGTGAAATCTTATTTAACACATGTGAATAAACCATTTTGACTCCCGTTTTAGAAGCTAGAAACAATAAATGGATTAGTAACATCTGATATATCAAGCAAATAAATCATTCCCTGTTAAAGAGTAGAAATGATTACAGTTTTTTCATTTTTTAGGTAAGTAACGTCATTTGTCCATCCATCAACAGTCAATTGAGAAAAAGCAACAAATTAAGGTAGCTTCTTTTGATCCATGATATATATGCCACCAAGTCCATCTACTAAATAGTAATTCATGTAGATTAACGATTTGTAGACCTATTCAGCTCCGGTTGAGTCAAAGAAATTAACATATTTTATATTATAGAGATTCGAAATATCTAAAACATAGTATCCATACCCTCTGCAAGCTCCTATAAAGTATTTCTCATCAGTTGATAACATAACACCAGTAGTGAATCCTTTCATGAATGGCAAGAAATTCCAGGTTGCAATAACAAAGTAGCTTCCCAGTGTTGTTGTGTCAACGAAGGCAATAGTTCTATCTAGAGAGCAAACTAGCAATGTATCTTCGTTATTATTATCAACATCTTTAATATAACCAGGAAAAGGCTATCCTAGTGGAACCTTTTGAATGATTTGTATATTAGCGTAGTTAGAGACATCAAGAACAGCCATGAAGTTGACCCCATCATTAATAGCAACCATCATAATTTAATAGTTATTTTTAGTGTAGAAAACATCAATGGTAGCACTTTAGCCAGGAGGTTTATACTATTTCTTAACGGCTTAGAATTAAGTAGGATCGCTTACATCAATAAACCAGAGGCCATCAGTATCAAATGCTCCTATATAAGTCGATCTAGTTGTGTCGTAATCACATCTCCAATAAAATTTAGTATTGGATTAGTCAAATCCTATTGAGTGAATTCCATTATACAAATTGACATATTTTTGACCTAAAATAGGAGCCATCCTTCTGAAAATCATGACAGAAACTGCGTTTGAAAAATAGAGGTAATTACCTGTTTATGACAAAGCTATAGAATTTCCATGAAAAGGGAAATATGACCACATATAAGTATTTGGACTATTTCTATTAGAAATATCAATAGTATAGATACCTATTGACCTTACACCTAAAAAGAGAAAGTTACCATCAGGCGACATGGCAAAAGAGTAAGGAGAGGGAATGACCAAATTTGAAGGCCACCACTAATTAAGATAGTAATTGAAGGTGATAGGATAATTTGCTGGGTTAGAAGAAGTGATTTATGTAAAATCAGCAAAACTGAGTCCATTTCTTTGATCTAAGTTGATGAGGTACTTCAAATCAGGAGTAAGAATCACTCTATGAGAATATCCTTAAGTTATACCTGGAAAGGATCCTACTAGAGTACCTGTGACTGATCCAGGAGTTTTAGTTAGCGCAAAAATACCAAGGCCATGAGTGTCTTAACTCAAAAGAAGAAACTTTTCATCTGGAGTCAATAATCCTGCGTAGATTTGGAAATTCTACCACTATAAGTTTCCTATTTATGTTAGAGAATTTTTGTTCGAGATATCAAGAATTCTAACGTTTCCGTCAATCAAGAATATGTAAGCAGTGTCTTCTTTAGGATTGAGAATGATATCAACAATAAAAAGCTATTCAGTATCCTATCCCATTTAGACAAAGGTCTACTAGTTAACAAAGTTATAAATGGTGAACTTCTACTAATGACTCAAGAAGATATAGTTCGCGTCCTAAGTAATAGCAAATCCAATAATGTTATCTGAAGTTGACAAAGTCGCAATTCCAGCGAATGCTTAAGTTGGATCAGCAACCAATACACCATTGTCACCTTGAGAAATAAAGAGTAAGCCCGTTTAAGAGCTTACTAAGATTTTAGAGAACTCACTTTGCTGGCTTTAAGATTTAATTATATAGCTATACTATGGTGAATAAATCCAATTTTAAGGAGCTTAGCAATAAAGCTAAAGTATTAAAGTAAAAAAGAGTAAAAATTTGAATAGGTTTTTTTAAAGCATTTGATTTTTTTAGTTTAGAAATAATCAATTTTTATTTGATTATATAAATTTCGTGACACAAAATCTCTATTTCAAAGTTATTGAGCAAAACTGCTTACTTTTACTTTCTTTAAATCTCCAGATTTTTATTTAAAATTGAGTCATTTAATTTTCTCGCAATTTAAGTTAAACATAAATTATTCACAGTTAATTAACCTCAATTAAATAAAAAAGTGCTTAGGTAATCTATACTAGTTTAGTTATCAACCGGGGTTTTTTAAGAATAGTTAATATTTTTTTAACTAATTTTATTAAGTTATTTAAATTACCCAACAATTTAAATCATAATAATATTTACCATACAAATTTACAACTAAGTAAATATTAAACAGAGAAAAATCCGCTAGAAAAAAAAATCTTTAAGATAATAAGCAAATAATAAATTCCAAGAATACTTGGAAAATATTATAAATACTGATGTGTTTAATTTTTTCCTTTAATAATAAGGTTAGTACAAATTTTGGAGTTGAAAACATATTTCAACATGAATTTAATTTTATAAAAAAACTTAAATTTTTCGATCAATCAATTTTCTTGAAACAATTTGTTTTATTAATCAGTTTGAAATATACATCTCAAAGACAAAAACAAAAAAATTAAAAAGACCTAACTCAAGACTCGCAAAAATTATATTTCGTTTATTTCAATAGCAATTTTTGTTCATTTCTATTTTTAAAAGAATCAAAAAAAACGAAAAAAAACAAAAGTCAAATTTAGTAAAAAATTCTAAATACTATCTAAAAATTCAAATAGTTATTAACAGAAAAAAGAAAACTAATTTCTTTTTAAATCTTTTTTATTATTTAAAAATATTTAATTTGTCTCATTAAAGCAAAAATAAAAAAATAATAGGTTAGTTTTTATTTGTCCACTATGTCAATATGTTACAAAGTAATATTTACTTAAAATTAGAAATGCGACCATATATTAAATAATTCATTCATACTTTTTTATAAATGCTACATACAAATTTTATTTTAAAAAACTATTAAAGTCTTCAATTATCTTATGTTATGTTAAATTAATATAGTTGTTTTCTATAAATAGAATATGATAATATTGTGATTATAAAAATCATTCAAGAATAATAAGCAGTAAATAAAACTAATTATAGAAATTAATTTTCGACTATTAAATATCAGATGAAATAAATTGATTTTATTTATAACTCATAAACAATTTCTTTTATATCTATATATATATATAATTTATATATATTTTTACAATAACAGAAATATAAATGGATTAATTTTAAAATAGATTATCTTAATAATTGTCATAAAAGTATATTCTTATTAATTTTTTAAATGAAATTTTAACAAAAACAATAAAATAATTATTAAAATATATTTTTTTAACCAATTCTCTAAAAATTATCAATATTTCTGTGTTAATTTAGTATAAATTATTTAATTTTCAAAACTTTCATATTTATTTGAATTAAAAGCACTTGGAAAAGAAATTAAGAATACAAAATTGAAGGTATGGTGAAAATTAGGCCAAAAAAAAAAATAGTTATAAATATATAAAAAAATAATTTAAAGATGAGTGATAGAAAAATTATGGCTAACTTTAGCTTTATTATATTTTGAAGTAAAATAAAAAATGATTGATTTTTATTTTTTGGAGTTTTTAAATAATTATACATGAAATGAGATAAATAGGGAGCTTTTTTATAGAATAATACACTATTTTTGTTAGATATCTCTTAAAAAATATTTAATATACAGCTTAAAAGAGACTCATAGTTAAGCATATAAAGGTTTTGATCAAATGGTTCCAAGAAAGTATAAATTAATCTTATTTAATTTTCATAATTTGAAATATATTAAATAGAGATAATGTCCTAGTTGTAAAATTTGTTTCTCTTAATTATTATTCGCTTTTATAAATAATTTATTTTCAAATAAAAAAATTCACTTGAGTTTCTTTCAGTTTTTCTCAAAAGCGAATAATCAAAAATTAATTTTCTTGATAATTATCTAAGCTTAAGATAGGCAAATAATAATTTACATAAAGGTAATAAAACAAATGTTTAGAAAAATCTACTTTTCTTAAAAGCAAATAATTTTTTCTCAAATAAATAAATATAAAGTAAATTTAATAATTCTATTTTAAATAAATGACATAATTTTAATTTTTAACCTTAAGCTTTAAAACTGCATAGAATTTTTTGTTGTTTAGAATAAAATTTATATATCAAACAAAAATTAAAAATTAGTAGCTGAGAATGATAATTAAATCGAATATTAATAATTTTTATTCATTGCTAAATTTACAGCTATCAATAATCAATTAGTTATTTAGTTTATATTTTGATCATTCATGAATCAATTTAGTTGTAAAATTTTATGCAGCTGCTATTTATCAATAATCCCAAAAACTAAATTAATGTTTTCTTTCTCTTGTAATTCTAATAATTATAATAATTTATGAGGAATTTTATTATTTTGCCATTACGAAGTTGTTAGTTAAATATAATCTCACAAAAAATATTTTAAAATTTTTTTACTGTTTTATTAAGTGAAAAATACAATTTATCAAGCTAGAATTTTGCAAATATTAACATATAAAAATACGCAAAAATTAGTTCATTAAATGCTTAATCCTTGGAGGAATATACTTATATTTCAGTTTTTTATAATAGTAAAATAAATAAATTTTTAAGATCAATCTTTGATGATTTGTTAAGTATAAATTATTTGTTGCATTGTTAATATAATATTTTACAGATTTTTTAATTATTTTAATCAATATTTCTATGTGATCTTTGTTTTAATTTTATTCTCATATAACTTAACAAATTCCAAAAACTTAGCCTTATTTTGCAACACACTTATAAGGCTCACAGCATTAAAGAAATACATTTTTAGGATCATTAGCTGCACACATTTATCTTGTTTTCTAGCACTGATATTTAGTATCTCCTTAATTATTATTTTATGTGGTTTAGATAGTTTGTTCTTGCAAATTATTTGCTAAAGCTACACTCAAGAATAGTATTATTGTTAATATAAAAAATTTAATAGCTATCATTTACTTTTTTAAAATTATCTTAAAAATATTTTTCTTGAATATTTTTATTAATTTTTTTTTAATTATAATAAAAAAATTTGATTAAAGTCCATTTAAAAATACAAATAAAGTGTAAGATATTATTGTAAACGAAAAGATATTTATTTTAGTTGGATTTTATTAATTATTATGAATTTCTTTACTTTAAATATAGTACCATATTCTTTCTTAAAGGGTACTGAATGACCTAATTAATGAAGTTAAATTTTTTGTATTTTTTAAAAAAAAAATCAATTCAAAAAATGAATGAAATTTTCAATCTCATCAAAAAAATAATTACAGTAAGTATAAACCTTTTATTTTTAATGTATTTTATGATTTCAAAATCTTTATGGTGAAAGATTTATTTAGTTTCAAGGTTCAGAAGATTCTAATTATACTTAGTACTAAGATGATTAAAGAAAAGAAAATAAAATAAAGTATCAAGGCGGATTAAATAAAGATTTTTATAGTATTTTTGTTTTAGTTATGGATTTAAGAGTTTATGTATTTTGTGATATAAAAAAAGTGTTGAATAATCTAATAATTATATTTACTTTCACATTTTCACTAAATAACTTAATTTATTTTTCTTAAAATACAAGAATATAATTGCAACTTTATTATTTTTACCATTCATCGGAACTAACTAAAATAGGAATTGCTAAGGCAGTACTTACTACCTATTTGAAATTAACCACAGTTTTCATACTATTTTATTTCCTCCATTTATTCTATAGATACAACTGTAGAGCATTTTGTAAAAATCGCAGCCGCTTCAATTTTGCAATGCTTCGAGCCATAGGTTGTCTAGATTATTAGATTTTAATCTTTTAATTTGAATGGCATCGTGAAACCCAGTATAGTATATAAAAGTTAATTAAAAACTAATTGTAAAAAATTTAAAAATATTTGTAAATAATTTTAATTTATTTTATTATAATAAATTTTAAAACTAATTGAAGCTACTTTGTTTGATCTTTTGTTATGATTTATCTATTCATTCCAATTTTTATAAATAATTCTGTAAAACTAATTGACCATAATAAAAATATTTTAATCACCTATTAAGCAAGCATTCAAGTTCTAAATAGAATGCTAAATTAACTTTTTTGTATTAAATTTTTCAATATATGTGGAAAATTATTGATTAATCATATATATCTTTGGTAAATAAAATATTTAGATTATCAATAATTAGCTGAATTAAATAATTGACTGATTTTATATTAAAATGCCAGTTTTTTTTTTAGAAATTAGTGATTTTGATTGAAATTAAATTAAATATATTTTTTCTGGTCATTTCAATTCAAATAGTAAAGTTACAATAAATTTTGTAAACAAATAAAAATTATGAGTAATATGTTTTAAAAAAAGCAAAAGGTTCCTTAATATTTAGGAAATTCATTTAAGGATTTTAATGATGATTATCAAAATTTGACCAAGAACTTAAGTTCGAAATTTAAGCATACTAGTATGGAATAGATCGAAGGTAGTAATGATTAAAAACCAAATTAAAATAAAAAATAGAGTGGCAACACCTGGGACTCGCAACACTTAGATAGTTTTGTAGCTAATAGTCCTTGGGCAACTTAATCTGTATACTATTAGAATAATGGAGCATAAAGTTAATTAGGTAATCGTCTTTAAGCTTATTCTCCAAACAATGCATCTTTATACTAAAACGATCCTAAAAAAAGAATGAGTTAAAGCTAAAATTAGACAAGGGTCTATAGCTCTCTTAAAAATAATAGTACTATGGCTAACAAAAATAAAGACAGCAACACCAATGTTCGTGAAAGCTTCTTTTTTACTTCTGTCTCAAGATTTGTTGATGATAATAATTACAAAATGATTGATTATCCTGATAGGTATAGTAATAAGAATTTTTTAGTGAGCGATAGGAGAGATGTTGATATAAACTACTACAATAAACACTTTTCTGTAAGTAAGCACACTGATAATAACAGCATGAAGCTATCTATGTGCAATTAACCTGTTACTTTGATGACTCCTGCATAAAAATTGGATCAACTATTAAATCTCAAAAGTGAATAAAAAGATTTCTAAAACTGGAAGAGCGAATATGCTAAAATGAATAAAAAGTACAGGGTTCACAAAGGAATGTATCCATCTGGAATTTTACAAGTGGATAACCCTAATAACTTTGAGTCTTAGCTATACTCTGATGAAGCTAAAAAAGAGTATTTGCAATAAGTAAGAAAGGAGTAATTTAAAGACTTACACAAAGATAGGTTAGCCAATTTATAAAGAACAAACCCATAGATAGAATTCCTAAATAATTATAGCTAAAGAGTTTTTCCAAATAAAGACTATGACGATAAAGTAAAAGCTCCATAATTGAATGCCAGTCAATATAAATTTCAACATCAATATGATTCTTTGGCAGAGGTTAAGAACAGTTCGTAGATATTTAATAACACTCAAAGAGAAAGGTTAACTCCTAATTGGAATTCTAAAAGACCAGTAACAACCAATTTAGGTAGCTAAGGTATTGATACTGGGGATAGGTTATTTGGAGCAGAAGCATAGAATTATTCTTTAGTAAGAGCAAAATACTTGAGAGAACAAGATACAAAAAATAGAAATTTCAACATTATTTCTTACGCAGACAATAAAATTGAGTTTAAGAAAGACAAAGGTCTTTAAAATATTGAACAAACAAATGTTTGAAATAAATTATTAAATATTAGTTACATTAAAGCTCATTTGGCATTTTTTTTTCTTTTCTAATTCCCTATAAACTAACAAATATTCATATTTTAAAAAAGCTTAAGTTTTGCATTTTATATGTTGTATGGTATGAGTTGATTTTTAATAAGTTTAAAAAAAAGATAATTTCTAAAATTCTATTTAAAATAATAAAATAATATTTTAAAATAGCATTTTATTTAGAATTTCAATTTTTATTTATATAAAATTAATGCTAAACAGTAAAGAAATATAATTAAAAGACTAAAATAAATTTTTTAGTTCATTTTTATAATAAATTAACATAATTCTATATTCAAACTTTAATTATTAACGCATAAAACTTAAGTTAAAATGAATTATTATTTTATTTTTAATATATAAAAGTGACATCAAATACAAAAGGGTTTTGAAAATTTAAAAATCATTTATTTAAATACGAAAGTTCTTTCTGATTTATTAAATATGATTGCTAAAAATAGAAAACTCTTTTATACAAAGTTAATACTCTAACGATGACAGTTTTTATAATAATAAAAATGGTGTATTCTTTTATTATTTATAAAGATCGAAATAATTGAAGGTTGTTTTGAACGAAATTGAATTAATAAGAAACTAGCAGTATTATATAATCTAGTAGAAGCTATACAAAAATATGGTATGTATTAAAATCATCAAATGATTAATGTTTTACATAAATAAGAATAACTAATATATTAGCTTATAAATTGTGCGTAATATAATTATGATTTGGATCGATTCAAATAAATTAGATAGATAGATAGATTAACAATTAAATAGAAAATTTGATAGAATTAAAAACCCAATACAAATGCATCTACTTAAGATTTGAAGACTTGAAAACAAAAAAGAATTTTTTACAAATCTTAGGTAAGTTGATAAATATATTATTTTTTTGTTTAAAGATAATTATTCAGAGAAAATAAATAAGAAATAAAGAAATAAATATTTGATTAAATTTAATTATTTTAAAGAAGATTTAAAAGATTCTTAAACAAAAAAGAAATAAAAAAATCAGCAAGTTAAATAAATGTCAGAATTATAGATTTTAGGTCCTTTAGGAAATATTCATATCAACATCGCATTGATTATTGCAGAATTAGCAGGTGTTCCTTTGAAGCATGTAGTAGTTGAACACAAAGAAGCAACTGGCAAAGAATTCGTAAAGAAATATCCTCTAGGTTTAATCCCTATTCTCATTACTCCTGATAGAGAGACTATTTTGACTCCAGTTGCTATTTTTAAATATATTGCAAGAGCAGGAAAATAATTATTAGGCTCTTCTCCTCTTGATGAGACTAAGATTGATCAATTTTTGGATATTATTTTGGGTAATTTGCATAAATCTTATGAAGATATCACAACTAGTATCTATGGATACAGAGAATATGATGAAACCTCAGTTAAAAATGCCAAAAAGCTTTTTGAAAAGAATTTAAAGTTTATTAACGATGCTTTAAAGATTGATACTTACCTAGTTGGCTAAAAGTTATCTATTGTCGATATAGCATTAGCTGCAGTCCTTCATCGTACATTCAAAATAGCCTTTGATGACAAATTCAGATCTGAAAATCCTCATACAGTTCGTCACCTTAGATATTTCAGCAGTATTCCTGTTTTCTCTAAATACTTTGGCAGATTAACATTAGCTTCAGGTGACTGGGCTCCTGCTAAAAAAGCTGCAGGTAACTTTACTTAAATACTAACTAAAAAAATATAAAAACAGTGATTACACATTAAACTTGAGAATATGTTCAAAATATCATTTCAAAAATAGCAAAATATGAAAAGCATTAATTTTTATTAAAAAACCGAGAGAAGAACAAATTAAAATAGATATTTAGAATGCTCAATTAGAATCATTTTTTAAATAATATTTTAATTTTAAATTAATTAATTAATTAATTATTTTATAAAAACAGTCAAAGCTTGAAAAAAAAAACTACTCTGAAGATAAATAAGCACAAATATGATTAAATAGATGAGAGATAAGTGTAAAGAAAAGCTGATTTATTTAAGAAAAGATATATATAAAATACGAAATATATTTAGAAAAATATTTATTCAATTGTTAAGTTTTTTAATAGGAAATGTTAATTGTTTAAAAAATTTTATCTTATTTTAAAAATAATTAATCATTTTCATTCTTTTTTTTCATTTTTCAAGTATTTTCTTTTACATATTTTATTGATTCAGGATTTTTTTGTTAATATAATTCATGGAAATGCAATTTTTGTAAAAATTAATAAATTTTCTAATTGTTAAATTAAAACTTTTTTTCAGAGAATCATTAAAATATTTTTTAAATAAGTGTGCAGAAAATTTAAAATTATTTTTAAGATTTATTTAATTTTATTATAGATTCAATTACTTCAAAATTAAATAATTCATTTAATATAACAAAACTCAAGAAATTAGTGAGTAAGTTTACTTTAAAAAAGGACTTTGTTTAAAATAATTTAATATACTTACCTCAAAAATATTTATTAAACTAATGAAATAGATTTTAAAGCTTAGATAGTTTGTAAATTCACATTAAAGATTACATAAAGACTTTGTTTATTCTATTGTAATGGTTTTAATATGAATTAAGAGATATAAATTAATTTAATATGAAAAATGATTAATTAATTAAGCAAATTTTAGAAATATATTGTGTTTTGAATATTTATAAATAAACTTTTTAGTTATTTTATTATCTTTAACTCAAAAAGAAGGTATGCCGAGTTTATTTGATGTTAATTTGTTTTACTATAGGTTAAGTGCTTGATTATCAAGACCAGGTTTATCAACAAATTTTTTATTAGAATGAATATGGTTAAAAATTTATGCAAAATCAGATTTCTTTAATACTAAACGAATTTATTAAGAAACTTAGCTTTATTCATTTGATGATTTTATATTTTCTAATCTGAAACCTATTGATTGCTTAAATCTGAGATATTGCTGGGAGAGGTTTGATAGAGTAATTGATACTTTTTCAAGGTTAGGATAAGTGGCAAATAAGAAATTATAAACTTGTAAATAAATGAATTGTGCATAATTTAACTTTCTATAAATCCTAGAGATAAATAGTCTGTGTATTATGCATTACGAATAAGTCTTTTGAGAATTAGGAGCATTCATGTTAAATGATATTTATAGAAATCCAAGATCTATTCTGACTTTAAATTTTGTTATTATGAAAATTTTATATAGTAAAACTTTGTGTGTCCTGTATTCTTATTATACTCTTTGGAGTTCGCTCATCAGGTCACTGACACTTATTTAAGGAATTTAAAAGTTTTATTTTTTGTTGAAAAAGCTTAAATTTGTGTTTGTAGAGTTTGTATAAGATCGATTTATGTTATTGCTTTTATTTATTCCTTAGCTACTTGTACCTTTAGCACCTTCGCGACTGCCTTAAAGGTAATTTTGATTTTGCGACAGTGAGTCTTAATCTTGGCTATTTTACTTTTTATTCATGAAGTTATTAAAATTGCTCTCAAAACCTTAATTTGAACTTTGCTATGAGTGAGGGCTGTTTAGCTTAGAATTTGATAAAATTCTACTCTAATTGATTTAATCTTAATTATTATTTGACACTGAAGATGCTCCCTGGGAAGCTAAGCCAGCATAAATCATTGGATTGTTTGCTATTTTTTTTAAAGAAACTTTAAAATTAGGGTGAATATATTTAAAGTCTGTTTATGGGTTTTAAGCATCAAAACAAACTGCTAGAGCTCCTTTAAACGCATTGCTCTCCTTCTATTCAGAATCAAGATAGCTTTGTATACTACTTGAATACAGTCTACTAAAATTGCCTTCTAAATAAAATAAGTCATTATCATTATTTAAAAATTCGCAATATTTCTCAATTAAGTAGCCTTCAGTTTAAAGATTTAGTTCATCAAAATGAACTTCATCTTCATTTGGTAATTTAACTATAGATAAATTTTTAAGATTGTGTGGAAGCTAATTAATTTCAGGACTCGAATGACCCTTTTGTTATTTGCTTTGTAGATTTATTTGAGAGTGGGTTTATGGCTGATTGGCTAAATTATAAATACCGTTCTCCCTATTCTCAAGTTAGGAGGGGTATTAGTTAACATTTTTGATTCTTCTCGAGTACTGGTCTGTATTATATTTTGCATGGCTTTATACTTGATTTTACTAATTGATATAAATTTGAGGATAACTCTCATTTTTTTACTGAATTTAATAATTAGAGCTACCTATTTAGGATTATACTTTATAATTATTACTGCTAAGACCAGAGCGTTAGTAAGGAGGAGATTGAGATTCAGATCCGCTAACTTTATAACTATTAATTTTGCTATTATATTTCTGCTCCTTCAAATTACTAAGTTAATTTGTTTGAATAATCTGCGCTTCATCCATAGTCATTGAAACTTTATTTTTATTAGGAAGTAGTACATCTTAACCTGCTTGGGATAATCTAATGCCCAGTGGCCTTATATTATTTAGAGGAATAGTAGGTGAATTTGAATTATTGCTTTATTAATTTTTAACAGGTGAATTATTTGAATTTCTTTAACTCTCTATATACATGTTTTAACCCTTATAAATTTTATTATTTTATTCATTAATAATTTAAGGTTGCTATCTACTTAAAGAAGATTTCGCTTTCCTCTCTTCTAGGATGCTATTCTTGTCATTGTTTTTATTACCATTATTGTTGTTGTTGTTGCTGTTGAAATTGTTATTGTTGCTAGAAATATTTATATTGCTACTATTCTAAAATTTGTTTAATCCATTTCTTTATTCTTACTAAATTTGCAGCTCTAACAGTTCTAATTCTTCTCTATGTTTTTGGAGCTAATTTTTTATATTCTTTTACTCTCGTAGATTCAATCCTTGCTACATTTGTAATTGCTATGCTTAGCTGGACTTAGATTTATAATTGCTACTTATTTAAGCTAAGTTAAAATACTCAATAACCTAATCAGTAGTTGCTGGTGACTAAAAATTATTTTTAATCTAAATATTTAAAATGAATGATCTTATTAAAATAAGTATTAAATATTACCTTAAATTTAAGAATAGAATTTTATTGCTTGCAATTTTATAATATAACTTAGCTTTACTTTCCTTACTAATTCAATTTTCTTTAATTTATAAATTAATTGACAACTAATTAATATAATTTAGGGGTGACAAAATTTTTATGAGTTATTTTTTTTAGTAATCAAGCTTATATTAGGTAAAATAGTAATAATTTATAAATTAATAATTGGTATCTTTTTTACACAAATCAAATATTCATAACTATGTTGATCAATCACAATCTTTTCTTTTCTAAATAACTTCATTCATTATTTTCCTATCAGTTAAATCCATAGTTTAATAAAAAAATGTTTTTCTCTCTTTATTAATTTTTTGTTTAATCAAAAATTATGAGATTTAACCATTTTTAAGCATTTTTAAAATTCTAACAAAATTGGTTTTTTCATAAAACTTTGTCATTCTATCCTATCCTATCCTAAGAATGTGCTTTTAAAAGTTGTATATAGGGTTAATAACAAATAAAATTTAAAAGAATAAGAATATGATTAATAAAATATATAATTATTTATTAATTAAAGGTTAAAAGTAAAGATTTTAAAATCAAAATAAAGTTTAATAATATATATTATTTTATTTAAATAGTTTTAAATTATTCATCAATAAGTCAAACTAATTTTGAGTAAATAGTAATTAAAAAAAGGTTTTCAACCAAGAAAATTAAAAATCTTTTATCGAAAATTTAATTTTTTAAGAAATCTATGTTTAAAATTTAAATTTAAAATAATGTTAGGCTTTTGTAAAAGAAAAATGATTCATTTTTATTTTAATTTAATTTATTTATCAAAAATCTTGCTCATAAAAGAAATATTTTATTCATCAAAAACTCTTGTTATTAGCTAATTTATTTTTGAAAATTATGCTTTTTATGTATTTTTAAGATCATTAGTGTTAAAGAACCTAAATTTTACAATAATATATCTTCAAAATAAATCATAATTTTGATGATAAAATATTATTTTTGAAATTTCTCATAAATTATCATCATAAAATTAAATTGATAAATTTGGATTATAAAAATCTGATGATTGTTATTTTTTAAATTTAAATTTTTCTGCTAAATAAAAAAAGTAACATTAGAATTGAAAAGATTTTGTAAATTTTAAAAATATAAATATCAAAAAAGTACTATACAATTTTAAATGAATATAACTATAATTATTTTTTATTTATATTAAGTTATTAGTTAGTTAGTTTGTTTGTTTGTGTTTTTTTAAAATAGTTTATTGTTGCTAAAGAATCTAATATTTTCAATTTATTTATTAAATAATTGATTCGTTTATGTTAGAGTTATTTTTTATCATAGAGTTATCTTTTTCATATCTCAACTTAAAGTCTTCCACTTATTGCTATCTGTCCAAATAATCTAATGATGAAAAAATAAATATAATTAAGTAAACATTTTTTAATTTTATTTACTTTATGGAGGGAAAGGAAGAGGCTATATTGAATATTCTGATTAAATGGGTAGCTAAAATTGTAATTCAATAAATTTCTCTTAATATAATCTTTACTGTTATTCACTTAAGTTGCTGCTTCCATCATAATTTATTATGCATACTCTCCATAGATTTACCCACTAGTTTTTATAAATTTATTAAATTATGTTTTAATATTTAAATTTTTTACTTCGCAGTGAACATTTTTAGAAGCTGCAAGTTGCTTAGAAGATAATGTAGTTTGATCTATGATTTATGATATTTCTTCTAAGAAATATCCTGATTTAAGCATATCTGCACAGTATCCAATTATATATGATTTCATATAGGAGTTATCTTCATCTATTGACTCAAACAACTTACATATTATTGGTAAACAGTATCTCATATTTAATTCTACAGTTTTTTTTCTTTCTTGGATATCTTTATCTTTTATTAGCTTAATAAGCAAATTCAAAATTATTATTTATTCGACTTTTTAGTTTATTCAAAAAACATTTAAGTTAAATTATTATTTGATTTAATAGAAATTACTAAGAGTTAAGCTGTCTTGTTCTTAAGGACAATCAAGGGAATATGCTAGAGCTTAAGATATATGGACAAATAAGTTGCTATCAATAAATGCCTTCTAAATATTTGGTTGATCTTTAAGAAGATAAGCAATTTGTAAAACCGTACTTTTTATGTGGGAATGACTTTTATTTTCACTTAAAATACTAAATTAGTTGCAAATACCCTAATAATAATGCTGTTTTATTTATCTCTTTTCTTATAAAATGATATACTCAAGACAAAACATCAAACCTTTTAATTTATGTTAAATTCGTGTAATTATTTATATTTATAAATTAAAAAGTTTTTTGGTTACTTGTTAAGGCAGTAATGTAAGAAATAGAGACTCTATCAAACTCTTGTAAAGAAGGATCTATATTTGGAGCCTCACTGAAGTGGTTCTCATCAATTAAATTATTAGGAATTTCTTTTGTTTTTACCATATTTTCTTCCTGTAATTTAATGAATTAATTTTTGAGCTTCTCAGTTAAATCTATTAGGTTTTCTACTAAAACTTCTGCATATGAGAAGTATGTTTCATGGTCATTTTTACAATAAATATGGGAAATACTAGATAACTCAGAGAATTTTGTATATGATGGAACTAAATTATAAATTCTAAGCATTATTTAACTGCATTGTAGCTCATTTAGATATTCTGGATAAAGAGGAATTAAGGGCGCTATATTTTCATCTTAGTTTTTAAGATATTAGTTAATTTCTTCTTCAAGTACCATAATAGCTTCGACTCTCATCGAATTGGTCCACAGCAAATCAGATGAGGTTAATGAAACACTTTCAAATATTTCAATTATTTCAATGCTTGGTTTTTAAGTTCGATCTGCAAAGCATTTTTAAACAATTCTTGGAGGGAATTTGTCGCTAACATAGCTAATGAAAGCGTGATTATCAATGTTTATTTCATTCAGTACTTCCACAATCTATACTCTATAAGCTTGTTTTAGATATTCCTTTTTCAAAATATTTAGTAACAAAGCAGCTGCTATTCTTTCTTTGACCAGAAGTTCCAGATTCTCTCTATTCCTAGCAAGTTTCTGCACAATATTCAAGAACTTTAAATAATAAAATTTATTTAGTTTAGACTAAAAATTTGCAAATAAAAAAATGTGCTTACTTAGCTTTGATATTGAGTAGGCATGGAGGAGCAGTTTTGGAAATAGGTTATTATAAACTTTATGAATATTTTAGATTCCATCAATATTTTAGCTCCTTAAACACTAGCAGCTAGGTCTTACAATATTTTAGCAATCTGAACCTTAAAGGTGCTGAGATTAACCGAGTATTTCATTTCCAGCTAATTAAAATAATAATAAAAATATTTTAATAAATTGCACTTAACTTTTACAAAATTTACCTCAAGGACATCAAAGAAAGTTTCAAGATTATCTTAATTTAGAATGATATATTAAACATTGTATCTTGTCAATAAAGATAGTGTAGCCTTTATACACTCCTTTACTGCTTTTATTTCAGTAGGGAACAGCTAGTTAATAGCTAGTATGTCGTAGGCTCCGTTTGGTGCTTGCTGTTAAAGAATTTGTTATATTTTTACAATGTTTATCTTCATTTAATTGAATATTTCTTGCTAAAATGTCTAAGGATTTGTAACCTCGAAGTTATCCTAATCGTTAAAAATTCTAAGATATATTCCACAAATTTAAAGCTCTGCTTGATTATTAGGCGAGATATCTTTTTCCTTTGCTGCACTTCCTACTGTACTCTCCTCTAATTAAATTATTCCTTAATGTTCGAGTAACTTATCTAAGAATATCTTTCCTAGCGATTGATTGACATTTATAATTTAAAGCTTTAGGTTTTGATCCAGCTTATCTCTTGAAATCTGGTTCCAAATGAAGTCAGGTAGCTCTATGTTAGAATTTATTTTTCTAATGAAAGACTCAAATCTTCTCTCCTTTAGATACTTAAGCAAATGATTATCTACATTTCTAGTTAAAGCTATTAAAAATTAATTGATAAAGAACATAAGTTTATCTCTTCCAATTGGACCTATTTCTCTAAGAAGCTGCATATTATAGAATAAATATTCTTTATGCTCATCTTCTTTTCTTCTTCTTCTTGTAGGAGAAGAGTCTTCATTAATTTCTTCCGATTCTTCATTTTCTTATCCCTCATTAATCTAACTACTTTTTCCAGCTGTGTTATGTATAGCATCAGCATTGTTAAGTTTGCTATACATGCTAAACCCAAATCTAGAATTCTATCCCACGCTACTTCTGTCATCGCTTCTGCTTTAATCTTCTTCAAGTATTTCTGAGTCCATTCTTAAATTATTCTTCCAATTTCCTTTAATCTTTTAATTTGGAGTATCAGCTAGACTTGATTAAGAATCACTATTTTGAAGCTAATTTTTTTGATCTTATTTAGACAACGAAGAAGAGCTAATTACTTTTTTTTGAGAATCATCCTCTAATCCTGATTGATTATTCTTTTTTTCTGAATTTGTTAATGAAACGTCTGAAGCAATATCTTTTTAATTATTATCGTTTGCTATCACTTAGACTGGCTTTAAAGAAATTGAAATAGTTTGGGTGCCATTTTCAAATGTTTTAATGAAAGAGCTATTTTCAATGATGAAATAAAGCATTTTAGAATAAACTTTAGTTATTTCATCTAAATTTTCAGTATTATATTTTTTATCATTATTCTACAATGTATTAAAAGTTTTCCCTTTTGTGAGGATTATTTCTATTGCTCTCCAAACACAACCACCTCTAATTAAGCTTTCTAAGAAGTAGCAATTTTTTGACAAGCACAGAGTTAAAACTGAAAGAGAAACATTTAACTCTCTTGTTGCTTTGAAAAATTTTTCAACTATCTTTGTGTTGCAAGGATTTTAAATAGTATCAGTATCTATATTGTACAACTTGTCTAATAAATCTTTATACCTATTTTAAAATAAAGTTTTCATAAATCAAATCAGATTAATGTATTTAAAATTTTTATGTTTTTCTTTTAAAATTAAAATCAAATTTTATTTAGAAAATTAATTTGAAAATGATTTTTTAAGAAAAAATTTATAAATTAAAATAAATAATTTTAATTTTTTAAAAGAAAGTTTTTAACAAAGTATTATTAAATATACTAAGGATTAGCAGCATTAGCAGGTACTGTTTACGAAGAAGTTAGATTTGTTGATAGTGAGAGTAGAGATGGAGTAGAGTCGCTAGTTACCAAAACAGGAGTTTGCTTTTCTTTACTTTTTGCTTTTTATGGTAATGGTAATGTATTCCCATACTTTTCTTTTATACCAGAATTTAAACTACCAGTATATTTTTCAAGGAAAGTATGAAAGAAAGTAACAGTAATTTTTTATGCACGCTATATCAGCAAGCACATATCGTTTCTTTATTATTAAGAGAGTTGATTTAATGATATCTTTTTTACATCATAAATCTCCTACAAGATCAATACGCATAAGTTAATTATTTTAATTTCTTAATAGCTTACAGATAAATCATCAAAATAGTTTCTTATATCTGATCTATTAACATTTTTTATTTAAATTTATATGATTATATTGCTTAGTGTGTATAGAAGGCACTCTATTCCTGTACTATTTTCTAAAAAGGCTTCTAAATTCTTTCTCTTTATAAAATAAAAAATATTTAAATTCCTAAAAATAAAAATAGAAAATTCCAGTCAAATTTAATTACCTCTTTTAATGAGTTGTAAATAACTTTAAGTGAAGCTTTTATGTACATATTGAAAGTTGTTGAAATGTTGTCAATTAAAGGAGTTGAAAAGCTCATGTCTAGATTACTCATCGAAGCAATAGAGCTTGTTGAAAGTTTTCTGGGCTAGAACAAGGAAGCTCTACTTGGACTTTGCTATACTTACTCTACTATGGAGCTTTTACGGAATGAGTTTCTTTTATTTTAGGAAAGAAGAGGAGAGGAAGGAGTTTAATCTTCAAGTGCAGATTCTTTAAGATCTTCAAGAAGTTCAGGGTCATCTGCTGCATCTCTAACGATTTTTGTGCATGTTTGTAGGATAGAAAGTATATGATTATATGGATAGACATTTTCGACATGTAAGTGATTTTTGTAGATTTTAGTCTGAGCTTTTAGAATGTGGAGGAGATTTTTCATCGCAGATGAAGTTTTTTCATTTAAAACTTTAAATATGTCAGGTTAAAACGAATATTATTGAATTTTTTAAACAGTTTTTATAGCAAATTGTTAAGGAAGATTAAATAATTCAGTTTCATCATTTTTTTATTTAGCCCATAACCTAAGAAAGATTTAGCAAGAAGTAATTTCATTTTTAAGCTAAGAGTAGTAAATTGTATCATCAAAGGATTATGTAATGATGGGATAATTATTAATTTTATCATCTGTAACTATTCTGTAATCAGTCATAACTAACTTATTTGGATTAAACCATTAGTTGTAGTAATTATTTATGCAATCTCTATAATTTGATAAGAAGTTTCCAAGTTTTTCTTTTAAATTTGACTTCATTGCTTTATTCCAAATCAAATCGTAGCTTTCTTCATTGTCTGATCTATATCTCTCACAACATCTTAAAACACCTTAATCCCTAGGAATAGTTATTTATTAACTTTGACTTGAGCTTGAGGATATCTAAGCAGATCCTGGAGGAGTTTACTGTGGTGGTTAGTAGTGAGCAGTAATTCCTGAGGGGTTTGATATTGCTGATTTAAATACACTATTTTCTTCATCATCCTAGTCGTTCAAGAGAACTAAGAGCAATTATACAGGAAAGAACTTGAAAAATGGGAAGGCTTCAATGTGTTTCTTTTGTAATCCTTAACCATTAACAATTTCTTCCAAAATCAATCTGGCTTCTGGAAGTCTATAAAATAATGCCTTAATTATAGTAAAGGATGATCTTTCTGTAAGATCGCTTATTTAATCTGTTAAAAGCTCACAAAATCCATTTATATGAAGCATGTAGTCATTCATTAAGTAAGTGTAAACTAATTTTAAATATTCATCCCTGACAATACCTTGAGGTTCATTTTTCTAATCTTTATCATTTTTCAAAAGTAATATATTTTGCATTATACGCCAGTTTCTTTTTTCGAAGCAAACCTTTTATGGTTTTGTCAAAGGATATACTTCTCTTTTCCTAAAGATGTGAGAATGCATTTGGATGCAAGCACTTATCATTTTGAGGCACATGAAAATAATATACAGATTTTCGTCTCCTCTGTTACGCACTTCTGGAAGTTTAAGATAAGTTGCATCAGCTCCATAAGGTATTTCAGTCAAATCCTCTTAGAAGCTTATGCGCTAGGCTATAATATTAACAATTTACTGAATACCGTTACAATCTATCATAGCACGACTATGGAATTACTTCGCTTAAAGATCATCGCTATTCAAGACAGTCAAAAGTAATTACACGATTGAGTATTGAAGAACTTAGTATTCATGGAGATTCAAAATATGTACCAAATATGGTAAAATGTTTGTAATTTTAATAACCTTAGAGTATTCTTTATATAGAATAGTCATTGTCCTTAAACAAAGAGCTTGCTTGTCTTTTTATTGGTGATTCATTAAATTTGAAATAAGATTTTCCCAAAGCTCTTTGATTTCCTTTTCTAAAATTTAATTTTTGGCATCCACAAAATCAAATTACAATCTTCTATTATATTATATAATTTATTTAATATAGTAACGCCCACAGAGCATTTATTCATTTATGTTTTCGTATTCTACTTTAAAATCATCGATATTCCAGTACAATTTTGTAAAAATCTCCTTTTGTAATTCTTTTATTTAGTTAAGAATATCGGCTTCTTATGGTGAAACGCTTGGCTAAACAATCTCTTGGTTATTTCCTCTTATAGAGCTTGTTAATAATGATTAAGGCTAAGGAGCAGTTCTTTCCAAAGCTCTTCCAAAATTACCATCTTTTCTAAATAAATAGGGAAAGAACTACTATAGATCGCAAACATGATTTATTCTTTTAAACACTGTAAATATCTACTAATGCAAAAATATTTTATCTTCTTTGACCAAAGACTCATCTAAAATTTTCTTTTTATAAAAATTGAAAATTTATTTTTGGGATTCAAAAAGAGAGCTTCAAAAAAATTAGAATTGAATT
This sequence comes from Tetrahymena thermophila SB210, assembly GCF_000189635.1. NCBI lineage: Eukaryota > Ciliophora > Oligohymenophorea > Hymenostomatida > Tetrahymenidae > Tetrahymena > Tetrahymena thermophila. Next base: position 2,103,029 of record NW_002476434.1, read on the forward strand.
TCAACCAAAAAAAAGTTTGATTGAGAATAAATATTACCAAATTTTATTTTAACCAGAAAAAGTGAGGTTATTTTATGTCTGTTTATATAAGAGAGAAGAAGAAACTCTACCACTCTTACCTAGTCCATTGATCTACAAATTGAGATTCAGTTTTTTATACTTTAAATAGTGGCTTTGGGAAAACATTCATAATAACATAGCACCTAATTTTTAAAATTTTATTTTACTTTGAAAAATAAATAGCGAATTAATTATTTAATATTAAAATTGAATTAGTTTTTTAATATTTTACGCTTGAGATCTTTAATTAAGAAGACTAAAAAGAAGATTAAACGCTATGTCTTTTAGTTGTTTTGAAGAGTAAAGATCTTAGATAACAATATGTAGAAGGAATAAAATCATTGTTGAGTTAAGAATGATCATATTGATAAATTATTTATTTTCAGTTGAGAAGTAATAAAGAGCATTTAAAAGATTAATAGAATTAACAATTAAAGCAAAAGAATTATATCTTAATATTCTGCTTACAGCAGCAAAAAATACAGGAGACTATAAATGATAGATTATAGCCTGTCTATGAACAGGAGCTGTAGACTCAATACGTGCTTAGAATAGAGTGTTTATAATACTAAACATAGAATATATTCTAACCATATAAGTATATTGTGAAAGAGGACGCTTAATTAGCGTGTAATTGCTAATCTAGTAGAAAACTCTATCTAGAATGTTAAATCTGTAATCTAATAAAAAATTTTTGTTTTCTGTTTCTGCTTTTTGCATCATGTTGTTGTGGTAGAATCCAACACGCTTGAATAACTAGCTAGTTTAGTAAACAACTAAAGGATCAGGATTAGAAAGTAATTAAAGGATGCTCTTGAATTCTTTGAATTTATCTTATTTTATTGTTTTGTCTTCAAAATACTTTTTACAATTTTAGAAAATTGTAAGGCATTTTAGCATTTCTTCAATTTTATGCAATAATGCTTCAACGCTTTCGACATTTAATTTTAATATGCTTTGCTAAGTGTTATCGTTTGGAAGATTTACTTCTATCTTATTCAGTTTTTTTAAAAGATTAACAGATTTAGTTCTCATTTAAGACATTAATTCATATTCTTATAATGAATATTCATTGTGCGAGCAAAGCTAGAACAATTTTTTCAACTCTCTATTTTAATCAGTCAGCTTTAAATTAATATTTTCTAATGCTTCTGATTCAAAGCGAAACTTTTGAGAGATATTTAGTCCGCTTCTATTATAAGGGTGGATATTTGGTGATTAACTTTTTTCAGCATGGGCTGGTTCTGTTTCAAACGGACTAACTGTTGGGAGATTCTTTGCTTGAAGATTGAGCTATAGATTTGCTCCTTATTTTTGTGCAGATATGTTTTTACGAGTCATAGGAGATTGCTCATGCACAAAAATTTCATCAGAGTCATCACTTTATACATCTTCTTCAAGTAAAAACTACTCTGATATCTGCTTTTAATTAGCATTTTAATGATCCTTTTATGAGCTATATTCTTCATCTGCTTGTTTGCGAAGAGCATCCATCTAAATATTAATGAATTTTTCGTAATGCTCGTGCTCATGCTAAAGCATAGACTCTTGACTATTTCTTCTTTGGCTATTCCTAAAATTAGATGTATCTGTTGTATTAGTTGTATTTTCTTCACTTTCTACCTTCTTAGATAGCTATAATTAAGAAACTTATTTATCATAAGATTTTTCAGGGATGTTTTGAGGAATTGTTTTTACAAATTTTATATGCTTTTAGAAAAATAGTAAATCATGATCTTCGAAATAAGATAAATATCTGGATAAAACTGAGATGATGTGATGATAAATTTTCAAATCAGCATCCTATGTTTTTTTTAGATTACAGTTTACATTAAACTCTCTAAGAGCACTAAAAAATGAGTCCTCTCCTTTAGCAAGAATTATATTTCTCATTAATTCTGCATCTACATCTTAATCTCTATCAGGAGTTCCATTTTCCATTTTCCATCCTTATATTTCCAGCTAATAATTTGGTGTGTGTGAATGAATCATATCTAAACATCTTCTACAAGGAGAGGCTAAATCATAATACATGTTTATGTTTGTTAAAATTTCAATTATAAACAGATCTCTTTAGTAAGGTTCAAAAACATATTCAACTTCTTATCCATTAAAAAATATTAGTTTGATTGAATTTCTTACAGCCCCCACAAATTCCTATCTTACTATATCTTTCAAAAATTTAAGATCATACATTTCATAAACTTCTCCATCATATTAATCTACTTCGAATATTCCACTTTTACCAATAGCCAAAATACAAAATCTAGCATGTGTTCTTGTAGGCAGTACTCTACCAGCATAAAGAGCAAAATCTACTTCCATTTATTATTCATTAAACTTTACTATATGATGAATTTCTTCTTACATAGTGCTTGTAACGCTGACATCCAATCTAGTTTAGTCTTTGGAATTCTTTTGTACTCTATTAACGAAAGACTAAACTTGATTCAAATCATTTAAATAAAATGCCATACTTAAACTTGGTTTACTCAAATTTATTTAAAAACCATTTAACTTTTTTGATATCCTCAAAATATCTCTATATTTCACTATGAGTGTTACTGATTAATTCTTGCTATTTCCTATATAAATATATTGTGAAATATTTAATATAACTATTTGTTTGGTTATATTTGTATAAATAATTTTAATAGAAAATATACACTAATTCTTCTAAATTCTTTACTTAACAATCATTTTTTTAAATAAAATTTCTATTTTTTCTATTCTGTTATAAAAAAATAAAAAATATTATAAAATATCTGCTATTGCATTGAAGGGATTACAGTGTTTGATAAAATTATTTTTGTTTTTTTTATATTTTTTTTGAGTTGCAGATGAAAGAAAAATTACCTATATGCGAATTAGATTAAGCTGTTTTCTAATGCTATTCAAGACTTTATATATCTTCTGACTACTTTATTTATTTTTAATGGCTTTTGCTATTCGTATAAAACATACTAGATTTAATTTTCTAAAATTTTTTATCTGATAAAGTGATAGGACGCATGATTTCTATTGTGAGATGACTATTAAAACAAGTAAGTTTTGATTCAAAGTAGCTTTTAGTTGATTTATCCACTATTAAGGATGCCTATATTGTAAGGAAATTGAGATTAAGAGTGGAGTTTGGAATAGATTTCACACCCAAATAGTAGTAATAAGAATCAATCGCTCTATAATAATCAGACATAAAAAGATGGCGATCATCTGATTTAAAATTATACTAAGTTTATTGATTCTTTCCAGCAGCAACTTATTTGTTATTGAATATAATTATAACTTCATTATCTTTGTCTGGGGAAAGATGCACACTGATTATGTCCTTGTATTTTATTTTATCTAAATTATCAGGGTTGTTTGGGACAGTCTATATTGACAAGCCAGACCATAAAACATTTACAATTAATTTTTTTTCCTATGAGTAGAATATGAATGATGGTTTTGTCATAAAATGTCTGCCATAAACAATAGTTTCCCTATTTTAATCTGTAATATATGATTAACTTTTTTCATTCTTTCTCTCATACTCTGCCCTATCAATTTAATTATCTAAATCTTGCTACATTTTATAATTTTCAAACACTCTTTATTAAATGATGTATTGATGGAAGAACTTTTGATTATTTTATAATGCCTTTTAATCTATAATTCTTCTTCTTTACTTATTTACGAAATAATAAAGAAATATATTAAGATTTTTTTATTTAATTATTCCAGATATTAATTATTTTGAATTAAGTTAATAATCAATTATCACCTTTGCTTCATTTTATTTACATTCTTAGTAAAATGAATCAACCAATCTACATATTTAGACTGTATAAAAATCAAAATCAATTTTAATTTTAATGAAGCTAGATGTAATTTTAAAGTTAAATTTACTAAATCTATATGTTTGTTGTGAAATTGTTACTAGTAGATTTAAAATATACTTAAGTTAAATTAATTTCACAAATACTCTATCTAAATTTTATTTATAAATTAAATTGAAGTCTTTTATACATTAATTACTTCAAAATAAGATATTTTTTATTTTGAAAGAATAAAAACAATTAAATAGCTGATATCAGTCCGAAAAATTGATATTATTTAATATTTTAAATATTTTTTTAAATTCAATTTATTTAATCTAAAAAAACCACAAATAAATAAAGTACTAACATTATTCATTATTATTATTATTGATTATCTCATAAGATAGATCTATACTTGCAGATTTTGGAATTATCTTCTTCCTCTTCCATTATGGTTTCACTTTATTCTTTTACAGGATAGAACTTATCAACAAAAATGGAAGATAAAAATTAGTATTCGATGCTTCTTAAACCATATTCTTAGGTTCCTTAATGGGTTTATCTATATCCAATAATTGATTTTATATGTTGGGGAGTAATATTAAATTTAATACAAGTAGTATCACAAAAAGGGAAAGGATCATATTAACATTAATAATCTAAATGAGGTGGATACTCAACGTCTATCAAATTAACTTCAATATCACAATAAACTTTAATTTTTTCAATCGTATGAAATATAAAATCTTTGTAAAAAATACTTCTAATATTTTTGTCAAAATATCTTTTTTTTTACAAATCTATGATTATTCCATAGAACATCTCTTGTTATGTTAGAATTATATAATCTAGCATACCTATATGGAGCAGATGTTGATGTACTTCGTTCTAGTCAATTCCTAATAACACCATAAATGATTCACTTTAAATTATACTACTTATCTCAACCTATTAATACTCGAAATTCTCTCTAAATATAGCTATCGCATAGAAATCATCATCTTTAAGATTTTCTTTTATGTAATTATGTACTTGCTGTTTCTTATAAATTGATCTTTATTAAGTTAATTATTTGAGTTCTTCTTTTTTGTTTTTATAATGCTTCAATATAGACTTAAAACTCTCTTGTGCTTTGATAAATAATTATTAAGTGTCTTTAAGTTGCTGTGCTAATTAATATGATTACTAATTTTAGCTCTTTTCAAGGAGCTCAATTGGTATTTAAAAATTCTTTATAAATTATTTAGTAACTAAATTTGCTTAGTAGTAATGTCCATACTTTTCTACATGATCAATTTTTATGCAACGATCAAAATCATGAACACTTTATGGTTAAATATATATCGTAAAATTTCCATTTAATTAGTAATATTTTTATTGTTTAACAGGAGCTATCAAAGGATAGTGCTCAATAGTCTTAGCAATTAGAGGTGATTTGTTTTTCTTTTTATAAATCTTTTTTCTACTTATGATGTTGATATTATCTTTCTTCTACTACTATGATGTTTATTATTCTTCGTCTTCTAAATCTTCTAAAGACATCTATTCTTCCATAAGTTTTAATTTATCATTATCATGTTCAGTGATGATGCTTAGCATTCTAAAATTCTAATATTTATAATTTGAAATAGTAATTTATTTGTATAAAATTGTTTGTATTTATTGAATTCTTTAAAATGTAAAAAATTTATAATATTAAAAGTAACTTTGTGATATAAGTAACTTTAAAGCATACCTATTTATTTTCTTTGAAATTGATTCTATTACACTTTCTACAAAAATTTCTCTTAATTTTAATTAAAACTAAACATAACAAGTAAATCTTAATATCACTCTAAATATATCATAAGTATCACTTTTTTATCAAACCTAATCGCAAAAATAATTGAAAAATAATGAAAATTCATACAATTTTGCTTATAAAAATCTAGAAAATATTCAAATTCTAAATATAAAATATATATTTTTTAATTCTAATATCTAAACCTAATTATTTTGATATTAAATAAGTAATTACTTACTTACAAAATAATATTATTTTTTCATAAAATAAATAATTTTTTGCTAATAATGCTATTAGTTAATTAATTAAATGCCTTTTTGATTATAGACAACCAATCTCTTTTTTATAATTAATTTAAAATAAATTAAATATTTAACTAATATGTTTCTTTCTTTTTCCAATTTACATCCCTACCTTTATATTTACAAATCAGTATAAAATATAATATTACTGAATTAATTTATACTTATATCATATTCATAATTATAAATAAAAAGCAAATTTATATCTTCAAACCTTAATTTATTTCCAATTAATTAAATCATTATTATATCAATTTATGGCCACAAATTTTTTATTACTTTGACTTTTTAATGTTTTCTTATTTATTTCTGAATAAAATATATCTATTAATGTTAAAGGTAAGAATGAATACTTAATATTTTAAACTTATTCTCAAGTTTCTTCAATTCTCAAAGTTATTTGGATTTTTAACAACTTTAAGTAAAAGGAGATATTTTTTATTAAAATATACTTTAATTTCTCATATATTAAGACAGAGTAACTTAAGACATAATTTTTACATTTTGAAAAATATTAAGATCAAATTTGAATGAAACAGCTTTTTCTGATATCCTTAATATATGAGAAATTATGGTATCTATAAAGGTTCGTTTTAGAATTAATTATCTAATAAAATTTTTCTTTTAAATTGCATATTTTCTTAATATAAAGTTTGACATTTTTAGATATTACACTAATTATTTATTTTCATATTCAAATTAATTTTAATCTATAAAATCTATTTCAAAATGTCATTATAATCCAATTCTATTCAAATAACAGTGTTATCCTTTGGGGCGAAAGTTGAATTCATTTATAAAACTGCTCTAAAAAACCCAATTCAGATTAAAATATTCTTTATTTATTTCTTCTTTTTATTATTAATACCTAAATCTTCCTCTGCAAAATATATTTTTTTTGATTATTTATTTTTTTAGTTTGTTGATTTCTGATCAATTAAATTAATGATTGAAAAAATATAAACCTATTTTTTCTTAAGTACTCATTAATTGTTCTAATATTTTGCAAATATTTAATTATATCTTCAATATTTTAAATAAAAGAAATTATTATGCAAAGTTACAAAATAATATTTATTATATTTAATAATTTAACAATAGTATCAACAAAATCAATTCCCAATAAAAACCTTAGATATATTTTTATTTATATTTTATATAAATTTAAATAAGTGAATAAGAATCAATAAAAAAACAAATAATTTACTCTTAATCCTTTTCTCGAAGCATTTTATTATTAATAGTTTTCTTCAATTAACCAAAAAATAAAAAAAATAAATAGATTTTTATAAATTAAATGAATGACTATTATTTATTTTTATGTTTTTTATAAAGTTGAATTTTCATAGTCAAAAATTTTTGAAGATTTAAAAAGGTTTAAAATTAATGTGATAGGATTTATAAAAAACGAATTAAATAAATAGCTAAGAAATCTTAGATATTATTTTAATTGAGGAATAAATTACTTTTATTTATTTATTTTTAATTATAAAATAAATTAGAATAAATATTTGTTTTCCAATTTGGTTACAAAAAGTATTAAGTTTATGAATAAAATAGATTTAACAAAATTTTTTTTCATGATTTAAATATTTCATTTTAAAATGTCATTTTCAAACTTATTCACTTCGCTAAAATAATTGATTACAAATTTATGTGAAGTATAGTAGAGTAAAAAAGCTAATCTAAATTAACAATTTTCTTTTATGGTTTCTTTTTTTTATAGTTCATAAACATTGTGATAACTAGGAAGACTAACAATTTTAAATAATTAATCTTGAAGATGAATTCTAATTTCAAGATTTTTATTGGTTGATTCAATAATACTTGATGATGAAAGAGACTTTTAACCTTAATAGAGTAATCTAATACCACAATCTATTTCACTACTATTTATATGGTTTTCTTATATCAGTCCTGCTATGAAACTAAAGTCTGAATAATTTGATTAATCTAAAGGCTGAATTTCAAATCTTAAAACATATTTTTTTTTTGGATCTATTATAAAATTTGAATAAGATATCCCAAACCCCTCCCGACTCTATCTGATTAATAATTCATTTGTCTTCGTTTTTTCAATTATTATTTGTTAGGAATTTTTAAAATTTTTTGATTTTTCGAAACCTAAAAGCTCTATTTAATTAACTTTTTGTTGGGGCCTAATATCTGAAGTAATAATTTATTCTTATTTATTTATTTTATTTAAATCTAAGAGAGAATCTTAGAAAAAGTTGATTTTTTCCACCAATTAAATTAATTAATTTTTTGTTTAGAGTGGTTAATCTAAACGAAATTTGTTTAAAACTTCCATTATTTCATCTACTTTTTATTTTATTTATTATGTGTTCTGATTGATATTTTAATACATTTGATTTACTATTTCTTTTATCTTTTACGCAGACTATTCATTGTAATTATTGTAAAGATTTTACAGTTCTTTCTTTTATGATATATTGTTAAACCTATGAATTAGACTATCATTTTAACAAAATATTTAAATTATATTATTTTTTATTTTATCTCTTTGAAGATCAAGCTTGATATTGATCTCAGCTTTAAGCTGATAAAAATAATTTTATACTTAGCTGATACATTTATCTAAAAAGTTTTTTTCTTAATCCGCTAAAAGTTCATCCAACTTTTAGTACAAAGTATCATCTATTAAAGGAGGAAAATTTGAAAATATTGAATCCTCATCAGAGTGGATGAACTCATTAACATCAATAACGTTGTTACTATTTTTAGAAGCTATTTTAGCACATGATAAGCACATCAATGGCTAAATATTATTTTAATCAAATAATAGTATGCTTTTAAATTATCCTTTATGCTTTTAGCAGTTTTCTTATATGTTTGTTTTTTACATTTCTTATTTCTTTCTTTCTTTCTTTCTTTTTGTATTTATTATTATTTTATTAAAAAGTCAAATTATTAATTTTTATCAATATCATACTTTGATTTAATATTTTCTCCTATATCTAAATTTGTAAGACAAATTAATATAAAATTGATTACATTAATATTATTTTTTATAATAGAATTTAACAAAAAATATTACATTTAAACAAAAATATTTTATTGGAATAAAAAATCATTTCTTCTTAATATAGTTAAACACTAATTAATATAAATTATTGGTAAGCTCATTCAATTTTATTCAAATAAAATGAGTCATACATTTAGTTTAAATATATCTTTATATTTCTTAGGATAGTATTTTTCAATGAATATTTCTGATAGAATTTAATACTCGATGCTTTAAATGTTAGCTTATTAATTATCAGTGGTATTTTTATTATTTTATCTATAGTTTAGAATTGATTCTATTTGATTACACGATATTTCTAACTTTACTAAGACTATAAACTCTTAATCTTTTAATTATTTACCCTCACTTTAATATTTCAATTCTTCAGGGTAAATTACTTAATTAATTTGGTATTCCGCTTAACAACAAATCTTTAGTTCATCTAAAGTATTTATGATGAATTCTTTCTAATAGTGGATTTGGTTAAACTTTTTTGACTATATAATTTATAAAATGATTCCAAACAACTTCTCTGTTTAAGAAAAAAATATATTATCTCCCATGCCTCTATGTAATAGATATTAGCTTATATCTTATTCTTCTACTCCGATTAAAGCAAACAAGCCTTTGCTTAATAATAGTTTTAAAGTTTCAATTTATTACAGATCGAAATTTGGACCTACTTCAACAACAGTAAAAAATTCATCATCTTTTAGATATGTGTTTATGTAATTTTCGATTAATTCTTTGCGATATAAGGATCTTTTTTTATTTATTTATATGAATCCCTATCGATCTTACTAATAGGCTTCACTAATTTCCTATATATCATTAATACATTCTTAAGAATACAATTAGTATAGTTTAAGCTACTACGCAAAGTTGTATTTCTCTACATCTTAAGAGTTTTCAAGAATTTATATTGGAATATGGAAATCTTTCAAGAATATCATTGAGCTCATTTTACATTAAAAATATCTTTTACACACTTCAACTGAAGACAATTTTAGAGTATATTTATAAAGTTCTCCAGTTTTTGATAAGCAGACAATCAAATCTCCATTTAAATGGTACATCTAATCGATATTTAAATACACATAAGGGCAAACTATGTCCAATATACTTAGTACTTTATTTTTCTTCTTTTTAATATTTTTTTTAATTATTTTTATTGCATTTTTCTATTCATATTACCTTTTATTCTTTTAAAAACTGATTTCATCATTTTCTTCTTCTTAAATACCTTCATTTTCGATGCTATTAGATGAGTTTTTTTATTTACAAGACTATTTAAATGAAAATAATATATTTCTTTCCATATTTATTTCTGTATTATTTTAAGATAAATAAGTTAAAATATGATAGATAATTATTTTTTATAATAATTTCCTTATATTATTAAAAAGCTGTGCTCCTTTTATCTACTTTAGCTTTTCTCTACTTTTTAATTTATGATTTTAATAATGAAATTTAATGACTGGAAAATAAGAAAGATTAAAATCAACTAAATTAAATAATAAACATTGTACAATACCTTAATTTTTTATTTTTTTTAATTTTGTTGTAATTTATTGAAGACTATTTAAAAAAAGTGTTTTTGATGACATCAAAAATGGAAATTGGAAAATAAGTTTCAATCAAAATATAAATAATTTATTTTTTTTAATAGATAGTTTTTTACTATGTAAATATAATCTTCTAAAAATGAAGTATTTATTAGATTTATAGATTCAATAAATACTCTTAAAGGTTTTCAAATTCTATGTTAAAAATTCAAATTAGTAAAGATGACTGACAAAAAATATAAAAGGATAAGAAAGAAAGAATTTTAACTAATAAAAATTTCAGTTGACACAATAATATTTTCATAATTTGAGTGTGAAAGTTAATACATTAATTCATAATTTCAAGTATTAAAATTTAAAAAGATAAAATATGATAGTAATTATCAAAATTTAAATCCACATTTTACTTTTTAAATATTATAAATTATAAATAAAATGTTATATTCCTCTTTAGTATTCTCGTTTTATAAAAATCTTAGCAAATATTTTTAGTCATAAATTAATTAATTTAAAAAATCAAATTACATTTTTTAAGGAACAATAATTAAATTGTTTAAGATTAGAAAAAATCTTTTAAAAAAGATTTCATAAAATATTATCATAAAATAAAATAGAAAGAAAGAATGAAAAAAAAATTTAATAAATTTAATTTATTTATTTTTATTAAAATGAGAAAATAAATTCTTTCATTTATTAATCAAATTTTAATATATAGTCAAAGTTTTAAGTAAAGATAAATTATTTATTATTGATTAAAAAATAAATATTTCGCCAAACTCTAAAAACAAAATGAATATGACATTGTAGAAAAAAAAATTTTTCGACTTCGAAGATGTAATTATTTTTTTGTATCATATCTATACTTTAAATTTAATTTTTTAATACAAAAAGTTTATAAGCTCTTCATTGTCACCTCTGAAAGATATAGAATTATATACTCAGTATAAATAAATTGATTAATATTTAAAATTAGATTTTATAATCAGATTCTAACAGTTATTTCAAAAAATTTATAAATTATTTCTAGGATATATTAAAATCATATAATTATAATCCATCTAATTATCAATACAGTAAAATTTTCAAAATGTACACCCTAAAAAACTTAGAAATCATTGAAAATAGGTACAATTTTTTACCCTAAATTTAACTTTTTCAATATGCCATATATTAATTGGGTAACTTTATATTTTGGAAAGATTTTTCCTCTCTATTTACATAGTTTCTCTGTAATATCTTTAGATACTTTAGTTATTGAATTTTTATTAAATATAAATTTTGTTAAATTCAAATTAAACTGGGCCCTTCAGTTAAAAAAACATGTTTAACTAAAAAAACTAAAAATAAATTAATAAACATTTTTTTATTTCACATTTTGAAAGAAATTATAAACAAACAAACTTTTTCAATTTAAATTAAAGAGTTTATAATTTACACTTAATAAAAATTAATTTTTATTTATATTTAATATTAAAATCTAATTAAAATTTAATCTATGATAATTTAGTACTTTAGATATTTCAAAATTATTGCAAGCCTTATTAAGTTGTACAAATGTCTAAGCTTTGAAGTTAATATTATCGTAAGAGAAATTTAATAATAAATATTTATTATTTATAATTATCTTTTTTTTTGTTCTAAACTGTTTATTATTAATTTTAAAAATAATTGATAAGATATTTCAATATTGACGGATAAGGTATATCAAACTTAAGCAGTACTTTAGCAACATTATCAAATCTCTAAAAATTGAGCTTACGTTTAGTGTATGAATTTTGATTAATTTTAGCGATTTTTTTAATTTATTAAGCTATATTAAAATATAAAATTAAAGTCTTATTAATAAATAATATTTATTTTAACTATTTATAGTGGAATCTAAATTGATTTGTAGAGTGTATCTATTTTAGGATCTAATTTATCATAAATCAAGAACCTTTCAACATTAGAACTTAATGTTGGGTAAAATGTTTTATTTTTTGAATATTTTCTCAATAAATTCCTTATTTTAACATACGATTTTAATTCTCACGTTCGATAGATATTTATTTTAGATGTTAATATTAAAAGAAATAATCAAATTAAAGATAAAGGTGCAGAAATTTTAATTTCAAAATTAGCTGAGTGTAGTAGTCTTACTAACCTGACAATTAACCTTTAGTAATAAATATTTTTTTTTATCAATTTTTGTCAAATGGTATTGCTAATTTGAATATTCTTATACAGTGATTTAACAATCAGTTTTGAAGATTTAAAAATAAAATTTTAACTTTAAATTTATAAAAGTGAAAACTAATTAACTCCTTAAGGATTGTAAGGTTTGGGAGCTGCTTTAGTAAAATATTAAAATCTCATAGCTTTAACCCTTGAACTTGAGTAAAAAATTTATTTATTTAATTAATTAATTATTTTGTTGTTGTATTAGTTAATTGAAAATATATTGTTTTAATTCAAATTATAAAACAAAATTATCATGTTTTTGTTGATTAATGTTTGTTTTATGTGGTATTAAAACCATTAATTGATTTTATAAATATAAAAATATTCTTAATATATCTATTTTTATACAAATATTAAAAGTTGTAATGATTTTAGTGGTGACTAAGGTTTAACTGGATTGGATTTTTCTCTAATTTGCTTCTCTAAACTCAAAGATTTATCTATTTCAATTTAGTAATGAATAATTTTATTTATTATTTTTTTTTTAAGATCATTTTCTTATGATATTGGATCCTTTTTTATAATACTAACCTTACTTTAAGTTAAATTGCTTTTTTATTTTATTTCCAAACTTGATAAAATCTTTTCTTATCAAATACGAAATCAAATATTAAAATTATATTTCTAAAAAGTGATTGCAAGGTAAACTCAAAAGCTGCATCTAGCTTGGGTTATACTTTATCAAAATGCAATAATATTTCTAAGTTAAAACTCAATATGTAGTAAAAATGCTTATTTTTAACAAGATATTATTTTTATTTATAAATATTAAAAATTTAAAGATTAAATCTAATTAGTTCTAGTGGTGCAATAGCTTTATGCTCTGCTTTAACAGGTTGCTCTAATATGCAAAATCTGTGTCTTTATTTATAGTAGGTTTACTTTATTAATTTTTTCTGCTAATTATAAGAAATAATTCTTTTTTTTATATCTTATGCTTACAAATTTATTCTTGAAAAATATGAAAAAGTTGTTAGCTTTTATTTTAGTTATCAAGCAAATAAATAATAAAACATTTATAAATATTTCTCTAATATATCAAAAGTGACAACTAAATTGATGACGAAGGTGCATTAGGTTTAGGCTTAGCTTTATCTTCTTGCATAAACCTAACTAATTTATATCTAAGCCTAGAGTACAAATTTAATATTTATTTTTTTAATAATATATACTCTCTGTAAAAAAAATATTTTGATATGATTTAGCATTTCATACATATTACTTAATATTTGGTTATTAGGCATATAATGAATTATTATATTATATTTTAAGTAAAAATAAAATATCTCCTACTGGAGCTTCAGCTTTAGGTTCTTAAATAGCAAATTGTTCAAATATAATTAATTTGGAATTTGATCTTAGGTAAAGTTATTTATTTGTATCTTAATAACTAGAAATTTTAAATAAATATAATTTAAATGTTAATAAAAATTAAATACTTTTATAGCTAAAATTAAATTGGATCATAAGGTGCAAAAGGTTTAGTCTCTCCTTTAGTAAAATGCAATAAACTTTAACATTTAACACTTAGGATTATGTAAAAAATTATTTTAATTTATTTTATTACCTTAATAATTATGGTATTTCAGATAAACTGGTTCTTCATAACATACAGAGAATTAACTATATTATTCTTTAAAACTTATTAATTTACTAAAAGTTAATTTTTTTACAAAAATTTGAGATTTTTTACATAAGGCTAAATCTATTTAGATAAATAAATTAATAATTTTAAGTAATTTTCTAAATTATTTGATAAATTTTTAATTATTGTGCCAGTAGAATTTACCCACCCCTTCAATTTTATTATAGATTTTTTATTTTAAAAATCAACGAAAGTGTGAATTTTAGTTTTTTTCTCAACAAATTTTTTAATATAGAAAATAAATAAATACAGTGATTTTTTATTTTTATATCTTATTAATTTATTTTAAAATTTAATTTTTAGTTCAAATTAATTATAATCTTTCTAAAAGTGATTGTAATATAGGCGATTAGGGTCTAGGTCTTACTCTTGCAAGTTTAACTAATGTTCAATACTTAGATTTACTTTTAAGGTATATTATTAATTATTTTTTGAAAAATTAACCATGATATTATAATATTTTGCTTAAATTTCTAAAGTAACAATTAAATTGGATGTTAAGGAATTCTAGATTTATGTTCTAGCTTTGAAAAATGTATTAACCTCTAAGGATTGAAACTATTCCTAGGGTAAATTAATTGATTTTTTTTTAATTTTTATTTTGTATTTGAAAAAAATTAGCATTAAAAAAATAATTTTTTTTATTTCATTTTAAAAAATAAAATTATAATATTAAAAATATAAAAAGGAATAATCAAATTGAGTTTTAAGTAGTTTAATTCTTATCTACTACTTTAGCAAATATCTAAAATCTCTAAACTTTGTCTCTTTCAGTAAAGTAAATAAAAGACTTATATTTAAATAATAAAAATGATTAAAATAAACTTTCTTTTGATTGTTAAATTTATTTTAAATTTAAAATAATTATAATTTATTAAGGCAAATAAAGGTTTTATTAAATTATTAATTCAATATTTTTGTGTTTAAGTCTTAATGAACTATTTAATTAATATTAAATATATTTTTATTTTTAAAAGATCTAATTATGAAGGTTTGTAAACCTTATGTATTGGTTTAAAAAACTGCAGCAAGATATTATATTTCTCTTTAGACCTTTAGTAATTTATTAAATTTTTATAGTTTTTTTTTATTTTTAAAAATCGTTAATTTAATATCTTTAAATATTTTTATTAATATTTATTAATAAAAGCTATAGTGATGATATACAACAAGATTAAGAATTAAAAATAAGAAATTCGATGTGCAAAATAAAGAAATTAGTGGAAAAATATATTTTTACTTGACTAGTTTTGATTCTTTTAAGAAATATTATGAATATTTTATAATTAACTTATAATATTTAAATTATGTTTTTAAAAATATAATTTTGAAAAAATTCTATTACAAAACTATTGTAAAAAAAAATTTTTCTTTTTAGGCCTAAGTTGAATTTAAAAAAAAAAATTATTTTCATTTAATTAAAAATAACATTATTAAAATTTAAAGTGAATATAAAATAATGCTTATCAAAATTTAAATCTACATTTTACTTTTTTAAAGATTAAAAATTATAAATAAAATGTTAGATTCGTCTTTAGTATTCTCGTTTTATAAAAATCTTAATATTATAAATATGAATAAAGATTTTTAATCAAAAATTAATAAATTAAAAAAATTAAATTAAATTTTTCAAAGAAACAATAATTAAATGTTTTAAGATAGAAAATAATTTTAATAAGATTTCATAAAAGATTATCAGAAAATCAAAAGGATAAAAATAAAATTTAATAAAATTAAATTTAACACATTTATTAAAAAGAGAAAATAATTTCTTTTATTAATTAACAAAATTTGAATATATTCTCAAAGTTTTTAATAAAGATAAATTTTTTATTATTGATCAAAAATTAATCATTTTGCCAAATTTAGAAAAAAAATAAATATGTCATAGTAGAAAAAATAATTTTTTGACTTAGAAGATGTAATTATTTTTTTTTATCATATCTATACTTTAAATTTAATTTTTAATAAAAAAAGTTTGTTAGCTCTTCTTTATCACCTCTGAAAGAAATAGAGTTACATATTCAGTATAAATAAATAGATTAATATTTAAAGATTGATTTTATCTATTGTTATTTCAAAAAATTAAAAATTAAAACCTTATAATTAAAATCCATTTATTTATCAAAAGTAAATAAATATTGTCGAACTGGGCACCTTTATTAACTAAGAAATCATTTAAAATAGGCAAAATTGTTTATCCTAAATTAATATTATTTTTTAATATGAAGCTCATCTAAATATTTGAACAATTTTTTCCTCCTTTAGGTGCTCAGTTTATATATTTTCTCTGTACTACCTTTAGAGATTTTAATTATTGAATTTTAATTAAATAAACATTTTCTAAAATTGAAATTATCAATAAAAAAAATGTTTAAGTATAATAACAAAAAATAAATTAATAAGCGTTTTTTGATTTTAAATTTTGGTAGAAATTTTAAACAAACTATTTCAATTTTAATTAAAGATTTTATAATTTACTCTTTTTAAAATTGATTGTCTATTGATTATATTTAATAAATTTTCTTTTAAAATTTTTCTTCATTAAATTATTTTTTATTCTTATTAAATATTAAAAATCTAATAAAACATTAATGTAAGATAATAATTTGGTCCATAAGATGAATCAAAGTTATTATAAGCCTTATTAAATTGCACGAATGTCTAGGCTTTAAAATTAAGATTATCGTAAGAAAAATTTAATAATAAATTTTTATTATTTAATATTTTTTTTTTTCTAAATTTTTTATTATTAATTTTAAATATTGAAAAGATATATCAATATTGACAGATAAGGGATATCAAACTTATGCAGTACTTTAGCAATGTTGTCTAATCTCCAAAAATTAAATTTAAATTTATAGTATGAATTCATTATCTTTAGGGTTTCTTTAATTTATTAAGCTATATTAAAATTAAAAAGATTTATTTACTTTTTCTTTTCATCCTAAATTTGATTTTTAAAATCCTACTAATAAACAATCTTTATTTGAATTATTAATAGTGGAAACTAAATTAATGTGTAGAGTGCATCTATTTTAGGCTCTAATTTATCAGAAATCAAGAACCTTTCGACGCTATAGCTTCATCTTGGGTAAAAAGATTTATTTTTAAAAAAATTTTTTCTCAATAAATTACTAAAGTTAACTTTACGATTTAAATTCTCAAATAATATTTTCAGCATTTTTCATTAAATTTAATAATATTGTTAGATAGATATTTATTTTAGATTTTAATATTAAAAGAAACACTCAAATTAAAAATGAAGGTGCAGAAATTTTAGTTTCAAAATTAGCTGAGTGCAGTAGTCTCTCTAATTTGACAATCAACCTTTAGTAAAAAATATTTTTTGTTTTATTAATTATTGTGGAATAGTATCCCTAATTTGAACATTCATATTCAGTGATTTTGGCAATCATTTTTTGGATATTTAAAAATAAAATATTAATTTAAAATTTATAAAAGTGATAGCTAATTAAGTTCTTATGGAATGTAAGGCTTGGGAGCAGCTTTAGCTAAACATTAAAATCTCTTAGCTTTAACCTTAGAGCTTGAGTAAAAATTTTTATTTTTATTTAATTATTTTTTGGATGGATTGAAAATATATCGTTATTTTAATTCAAATTATTAATAAAAAATTAAATATTTTTATGATTAAGTTGTTTTTTTAAGTGGTATTTAAACCATTAATTCATTTTATAAATTTATTATAAAAAATTCTTAATAAATATCTATTTTTATGCAAATATTAAAAGTTATAATGAATTAAGTGGTGACGAAGGTTTAACTGGATTGGATTTTTCTCTAGTCCCTAAACTCATAGATTTATCTATTGCAATTAAGTAATAAATAATTTTATTTTATTTTTTATGATCATTTTCTTTCTTAAGATATTGGATCTTTTTATAATACTAGCCTTAGTTTAACATAAATATCATTTTTATTTTATTTCCAAACTTGATAAAAATCGTTTCTTATCAAATACGTAATGAAATATTAAAATTATATTTCTAAAAGTGATTGCAAGGTAAACTCAAAAGCTGCATCAAATTTGGGTTAATCTTTATCAAAATGCTATAATCTTTCTAAGTTATACCTCGATATGTCGTAAGAATACTTATTTAAAAAAAAATATTATTTTATTTATTAATATTAAAAATTTAAAGTATAAATCTAATTGGTTCTAGTGGTGCAATAGCTTTATGCTCAGCTTTAGCAGGCTGCTCGAATATGCAAAATCTGTTTCTTAGATTATCGTAGGTTTACTTTATTAATTTTTCTGCTAATTATAAGAAATAATTCTTTTTTTGCATATCTTACTCCTAAAAATTTATTCTTGAAAAATATGAAAAAGTTGTTAGCTTTTTTTTAGTAATCAAAAAAATAATAAAATAAATAACTAATAAAATAGAACATTTTATTTTTTTATTTAAAAAAATATATAAATATTTCTCTAATATATCAAAAGAGACAACTAGATAAATGATGAGGGCGCATTAGGTTTAGGCTTAGCTTTATCTTCTTGCATAAACCTGACTAATTTAGATCTAAGCCTTCAGTACTAAATTTCATTTTCATATTTAATTATAAATATTTATGTAAAAAAAATATTTAGATATAATTTAACAAACCATACATGTATGTATTATCCTGAATTTAATTATTAAGCATATAATGAATTTCTATTTTATATTAAAAGCAAAAATTAAATATCTGCTACAGGAGCTTCAGCTTTAGGTTCTTTAATTGCTAATTGCTCAAGTATAACTGATTTGGAATTTGATCTTAGGTAAAGATATAAAGTTATTTATTTATATTTTTGTAGCTTATTGCTAAAATTAGCAATTTTATGTAAATATATATTAAATATTTATTCAAAATAAATACTTTTGTAGCGATAATTAAATTGGATCATCAGGAGCATAAGGTTTAGTTTCTGCTTTAGTAAAATACAATAAACTTTAACATTTAACACTTAGGATTCTGTAAAAATTATTTTAATTTATTTTATACCGTAATATTTTTATTATGGTTTTTCAGATAAACTGGCTCTTCATAACAAGAAATAACATTATTTAGTTTTTTTTTACATAAATTTGATCTAATTTTTTAATTTAGAAAATAAATAAATACAGTTATTATTGTTATTTATTTTTAAAATTTAATTTTTCATTTAAATTAATTTAAATTTTTATAAAAGTCGTTGTAATATATGCAATCAAGGCCTAGGTCTTACTCTTGCAAGTTTGATTAATGTTTAAAAATTAGAGTTACATTTGAGGTAAATTATTATTTATTTTTTTGTAAACTTAACAATCATATTATAATTTTTTGCTTAAATAATTTATTTCACAATTTTAAATCTAAATTCTTAATTCAAATATTAAAATTAAATGATCTTATTATTTCTGTAGTAACAATTAAATTGGAAGTTAAGGAATTCTAGATTTAATTTCTAGTTTAGAAAAATGTGCTAACCTCAAAGGATTTAATCTTTACCTGAAGTAAAATAGTTTTTATGTTTTCATTTTTATTTTGTGTTTTTCATATGAAAAAATTAGCATTAAAAAAATAAAAATTATATTTTCAATTTTAAAAATAAAAATTATAAAAAGGACTAGTCAAATTGAGTTAAAAGTAGCTTAATTATTATCTACTACTTTAGCAAATATCAAAAAACTCTAAACTTTGACTCTTTCAATAAAGTAAATAAAGTCTTATACTTATTTTTTGATTTTTAAATTTACTCTAAACTTTAAAAATAATTGTAATTTATTAAGGTAAATAAAGATTTAATAAGATGATTCATTCAATATTTTTATTTTTGAGTCTTAAATTAATTAATTAATATATTTTATTTTTAAAAGATCTAATTACGAAGGTTTTTAAAGCTTATGTATCGGTTTGAAAAATTGTAGCAATTTCTTATATTTCTATCTTTACTTTAAGTAATTTTTATATTTTTCTTTAGCTTTTTTATCATTTTTTTGAAAAATTGTTAATTAAATATTTTTTATTAAAATTTATTAATAAAAGCGATAGTGATATACAAAAAGATTAAGAATTAAAAATAAGAAATTCGATAAATAAAATAAAGAAATTAGTGGAAAAATAAGTTTATTGATTCTTTTAAGAAATATTATGAATGTTTTACAAATAATTTATATATTTTTTTCAATCTTTAAAAAAATGTTTTTTAAATTTAATTATGAAAAAATAATAATACAAAACTACTGAATAAAGAAAATTTTTCCTTAACAGGACTAAAAGAATTTTATTAAAGCTTAAAATTTAATTTAAAAATTAGATAAATATATTTATTATTTTATTTTTATTGAAAATAAATTACTTAAATATAATATTTTAGAAAAATTTATAAGAAAGAATATTTGCTAATAATTCTATTCCAAAATAGAAAATGCAAAAATGTTTAATTATTCATAAAACATTTTTCAATTTAGAATCATAAAAATTAATAACAAAAAAATCTAAATTAATTTTTTTAATTAGGTTTTAATTTTTTTATTATTTTTGAATTTTGAATTTTTTTAATTTCATAAAATTTAAATTTTTTAGGTAAAATTAATTTAAAATATTTTTTAACTAAATTATAAAAGATTCAATTTATCATGATATATTTTTATCTTTGTCATTTTAGATTATTGTTTTTTAGTATGCCTTTTATAGCTCATCTTTATCATCCTTAGAAATTTCTTATCTCATTCTAATAATTGTATCAAATATTTATAGAGATATTTCAGACTAAAAAGCAAACTTAATAGGAGTTATTATTTCTTTTAATTTTGAACTCTGTGTTTAAATAGATTTAATAAAAACATTAAATTAGTTAATATAATTTTATATTGAAGATTTAGAAAAAGAAATTAGACTACTATTGTTTAAATAATTGGATAAGATTTCTAAATCATTTTCTATTCTCTTAGCAAGTAATTCAAAGTTATTATTTGGTGAGAATAAACTCGTCACTTTAATTTAATTATTTTTTTTACTATTTGGAGATAATTCTTAGATTATGCATACTGATATTTAATAGATTAGCTAAATAATATCTTGTTAGTCTTCATACTCTTCTTTTACTTCTTCAAAGATTTAATTCCAATATAAATTTATCATGTTTTAAATTAGTAGTTTGCTTAAGCTCAAATATACAAAATTTTAAAGGTTTAAATTTTTTTTAATCAATTTTAAATATTAGTCAACTTTTTCAATTAACAGCAAAATATTACTTTCTACTTAGCTTGAGATAGTTAGATTTAAGTCAAAATCCTATTCTGAAATGCTTTACTCAAATAAATGTGGGGCAAAACAGTAATAAAGCTAATCAGATATAATCAAAACTATTTAGGAAATTAGAAAATCAGAGAACTATTTAAATTTTAACCTGATATCTTAATTAAAAATTTTCGTAATTCTTTATATAAAATATTCTTCGCATTTATTTGAATAATGAGAAAGTGATAATTTTAAGGTGTCTAATGAAAAATGTTAGCATTGCTATAATAAATTAACAATAGTTGTTATTCTTGCAATTATTAAATTGCATTCTCTTTAAACTTATTTTGTATCTTCACTAAATTCATTGGAATTTTTATTTATTTTTTTTGTGTCGCTTGAACTTAGTTATTAAATTTTTATCTAAATCTAACTCACTTGCTTAGAAATTATTTCTTTTTCTTGATCAATAAAAGTCAATTGAAAAATTTAGCTGATTTATCTTATCCATTCAATAAATTGATTTACTTCGAGTTTACCACATATTGTATCTATTTGCTTATTAAGAAAATTAAAGGAATCAATTCCAAAGTTCAAATCTATTTTAAAACCTTCTTCTATACTCCTATCTAATTGCTCTATGGTTAATTTAAAGAAATCTTCTTATAGCGATCCTTAAAAAAAATTAATTGTAACCTATCTCATATGATCTTAAAAAAAAGGCATAAACTTCATTAATTTTGATTTAATATATGAAAATTCTAATGGTTAGCCATCAACTTTGATAATTTGTTATTCATAGGAGCTAATCCACTCAATTAATTTGGTAACAATTTCATATTTTTACTATAACACGTTTTCATTTTCAATATCTTTCTATATTCTTTTCTCTAAATTTAGTCTATATTATTACTCATAAATATTAAAAATCTTAATTTCCTAAGGGAAACATTTAGCAACATATTTTTATACAATAACCATGTCTTCTGCTATGAAACTTTTATTAAAATTTAATTATTAATAATTTTTTAATAAAAAAAATAGTTACTTTATATTATTCAAGATGCTTAAAGTATCAGTAAATTAACTTGTTTTTGCTTAAAACCTTGCCTTTATGCTCTCATTAATTTGATCTATCAATTTTGTTAATTCTGGTTAATTTTATACGTTTTCATCATTTTCCTTATTTGAAATGAGAGAAACAATTTTATTTATAATTTATGATTCATCAGAAGTGAGCTTTCCATAATTTTCAAAATCTTTAAAATATTTCATTAAAAAATTCTCCTCTAAAACTGAAATTTATTTAGATTATTTTAAAGAATATTAAACACTTTCATTTAATGCTCTTAAAGCATTCACCATATGGAATCTTGTATCAGCGAGTTTTATTATATCATTATTATTTATATCTTATTTACTATTTTTATTTGAAATCTATTATTTTATTATAATTTTCTAAGCTTATTAAAACTCTTTAATTTTTGATACTAGTTAATTTATATTTTTGAGCAACTTATTTATATCATTTGTTTAAACTTAAGTAATTAATTGAGTTTACTCAGACTCCAGCTTTTAAATATCTTTTTAAATGTTTGAGCAAATATTTATGTTAGTTTTAATATCTTATTTTTCTTATAAAAGTACCTTTTCTTATTATTTTTACATTTAATTCTAAAAAAACTTCTTATTTTTAATTTTTATTTTGTCAAAATTTATTTTAAGATTATTAACTATCAAATATTTTATATAAAAACTTTAAAATACCTAATTAAAATTTTCTCAATTTTTATCTATACTTTTTATTATATTGATCATTTATGATAATCTATTTTTTATATTAAATAATCTTCATCTATTTTATAAATTCTATCTATTCTTTGCTCTTTTTCTGACAAATCTTTTTTCAAAAATAAAATATAATTATTCCATTAAGTCTAATTAATTTTCTCTCATTTAAAAAGAAGTATTATATATCAAAATACAAGAAGTAATCATAAAAAAATTCTAAATTAACAGAGCTCTTTTATTTTTCTGGTATATAAAATTGTTGTCTTAAATACATGGAATTTAAGCCTTTTGTTAAAGTATTTTACCTAGATCTCTCATGTTAACAATATTATCTTATATTTGAAATTGAAAATTATGCTTTTAATTTCCACTTTATGTATTTTATATGTAGGGTTAATATTATAAATTTTATGGCATTTAATATTTTTTATTGATTAACAACAAAAATCAACGTCTAAAAATTTAAAATTTAAAAATATTAGTCAAAATAAGAAAGCATTTACTTAATTTATTAATTTTAATTTATTTCATGTATTTGTTCAGTAGTTTTTAACATAAAGAGTGATTAAGTAAATATATTGATTAATATATTATTTTTTAATAAAATAAGAAATAAATGACAAAAATTTTATGAAAGAAAGATATAATAATATTTCATTTAATTTGATTTGATTGTTAACTATTTTTGAAAATTAAAAAGATATATTTTCAAACAAGAATAATCAAAAAAAATAAATAAATAAATTAGTTATTATTTCAATTAAAATATGATTAGGGAAAGTGGATTTTAAGGAGTTGAATCATAGCCAAGTGCATCGTTTGCAGGCTAGTCAAATAGAAATATATCAAATAGAAACAGCTAAGTGTAATATAATAACTTTAATAATTTTTAAAAGTAGCCATCTTTTTAGCAAGAGAATTCATTTGCAAACAACAATAACAATCAAATCAGATCCTCATAATTTGAATAGCAAGATTTTTAACATCAATAACAGCAAGATCAACAATAAAATCCTAGGAAACCTCCAAATCGCTAATCTTCTTATAATCAGTAATAAGAAGCCTTATTTTAGCAGTTTTATAATCCTAATGATTATATACAATAGGGAGTTTAGTAAAGAACATTATAAAATCAATATAACTAATAATATGAATAAGAATAAAGTTAAAATAATTTTTATCAATCTGGCATCTAAAATAAAAATATGTTCAATAATGGTTCTAATAATTAACAGTTTCAGTAAAATAATAACAATACAATAGAAATAGGAGAGCAGTAATTTTAAGAAAGCTAGACAAATATCATTTAAAACAATAAGCAAGGTGAAAACCAAAATTTCAAAACAGAGGAATTTGTTTTCCCTTAAACAGCTTTGATTAATTTCTTGAGCTAGCTTTACACTATGCTGCTTATTCAAACTCTTATTATCATTGGCGCTGTTTGGTTTTCATATCTTTTAGAGGATATAATATCATTTATAGGCTAAAATATGTGGATAGTTTGGACTAGTTTAGGTCTAGTGGTTAGCATAACGGTAGGCTGCTTTGTATTTAGATCATCAGTAAGTATTACTCCTCTAAATTATATATTATTAGTCACTTAAACTATGTGCTTAGTTATACTTTATGTCTATATTTTAGATAAATATGATGTTAGTTTAGCCTTCTTAATTCTTTTAGCCTTGGCCGCAATTTATTTTTCGCTTCTAATATATGTCTTAACGACTAAAACAGAGTTAAACTTTAGAGGATCGACATTATTCGTAACATGTAGTGCAGTTATGGTCTACTAGCTATTTTTAATATTTACTAATCTCTCTTATTTGACTTCTATTTTTATATTGATGGGCATAGTAGTATGGGGCTATTTTCTTATTTACGAATATCAGACTAAAGTATCAGATGTAGAATTCGAAAGGAGAGATCCTGTTATAAGCACAGTTACAGTATTTTTAGATGTATTCAATTTATTGTTGAAAGTGTCTGAACTTTTAAGATAAATCTTGCTCAGAGAAAGGTCTTGAGTCTTTAATAAATTATAAGTATCACTTAGTAATTAATTAATAGAATTTTAATTGACATAACAATATTATGTCTTCATTATATTCTAATTGAAAAAAGTTAATTAAAATATATTAAATAGGTATCTAAATTAATGTGTAATCAATATAATATTTATTTCTTTGCTCTTTTTATTAAATCGTATATTTGCGATTAAATTTACTTTTTAAAAATTCTTTAACTCAAAAAATGAAAACCAAAATTGAAATTATTTTGCTTTATTCAAATAAAAAAATATTATTAGAATTATTTAATAGAAAAAACTATTTTTAATTCTTAAAATAAAACAAAAAAAAATCACAAAAATAAATTTTTTAGTAGATTTTTATTTATTTAAATTATTATGAAAATTATTAATTGATATGAAAATAATCATGGAATAATGCAAATAGCATAATTTTGTTTATTTTTACTATTTAATAAAAATAAGATACTAACAAATTTAAAATAAGAAAAAAATTTTTAAATTAATTTTTTTTTTATTATAAAAATGCTATTGTTTTTCATAAAATAATAATAAATTAGAAATTAATATTGAATTTGTCTATTTTATTGTATATAATATATCTTATTTCACTTTTCAAATTAAGAATTTTATAAGATTGGTTGGTTATTGTATCTTATGGTATCTTTCAACAATCAAAGAGTATTTTAAAATTTTGTTAATTAATTAAAATAAACTATAATCTTTTAATAAACAAAATTTGTAAATCCTACTTTCTTAAATAAGACTTTCCAAATAGCACTCAACGTCAGCTTATTAATGTTTTTCACAAAGAGTAAGCAATTTAACTGCTATTAGCATTTAAATTTTATTCTCTTCTAAATTCCTCATATTTATGAGTTTTATTTTTCAAAAGGTTAAAGAGGATTCAAGATTCTTATACTACTTATAATAGTAGTAATCCTTCTTATTGAGAATTCTATTGCAGGTCCAGTTTGTAGCTAAGTCTGCTTAGAATGCGTTAATCCATTACAGATATCAATTCTGTAGAAAGGTAGTTGTATTAAATAATGCGATTCTAGTTCCTTCAGTTCTCTCTTATCGCCTTGCTATTAGTTTTCCCCAAATAGTATCACAGTTAATAATATTACAATAACATACAAAAACATAAATTAATACATTTAGCGACCTTTAGTTTTCGAAAATATCCAGCAGCTATCAATTTATAATATCATAATCTATAACGTTACTATTTCAAGATAGTAATAAAGTACAATTCCATTTCTTTTTGGAATAAATAATGTCTATAGAGTGAGTATTAACAATTTCGTTATAAACTAAAGTCAAAATCTTCCTACAATCATAAGAGCATAATCTATTTTTAACATCTTTTATCTGCAACTAATGAAAATTACATATTCATCTTTCTATGCTGTTTAAAATGCATTTTAGATTATTAATGGCAACATACTCTAAATATCTCAAATATCTGCTGAAAATGTGTCTCTAAATATTCTTAAAAATGACGTTACTGAAGAAAATCAATACTATTAATAAATGTAGTCAAGTAATGTGCTTTACACAAACTGGATACCACCTAAGCATTTAGCCTTGTTTTAGTCTAACAGCGTTAAATATGTTAGTATTGAGTAGGCATATTTTAATAAAAATTATAGAATCTCTCTATTGGAGTGCTACAATTACTACTTCAATAATCAATAGTAGAGTTTAATTCAAACAAGTATTTCTAATGTGACTTTAACATAAATTCAGGCCTATTAAAACTTATAAGCGAATATATACATTGGGTAAACTTAGCAGCTGAATGTGATTAGGTCAACATTTGCTAATAATATATGCCAAAACTGTTAAGGAACAGCCATTTATACAAACGGGACTTCTTCTTTATAAATTATCTAATCTTTGTTTATTAACAACACAGCTCAAGATGGAGGAAGCGTCTACATAAAGAATAGTAAATGCTCACAAGTACCTGCTACCTGTAATTAAATTTCTAGTTCAGAGTTTACATTAAATCAAGCCATTGCTTCAGGTGGAGCCCTTATGCTTGATAACTCAGATATCCACTTTTTAACAGGTAAAATTGGTAACTTATTTTATGAAAATAGTGCTTTAATAGGAGGTGCAATAAGATATATTAACTATGTGCCTTACTACTTTTAAAGGTACGCTGAATAAAAACTTTTCAACATAAATTACAATGACAATAAATTAGCTCTTGTAGTATTCAACAACTAAGCAATGCTCTTTGGTAGAAATATAGGTTCTTATCCAAGAGATTTTAAAATTGATTATGATAACCCTAAAGAAATCACTCATGATAAGTTTGAAAATATGAATAAGCTACTTCTATTTTAAAATTCTTCACTTTTAAGAAGTTTCGAAATAAAAAATATTAGGAGTGGCTAAACTCTACCACTTTAGGTAATTTTTTTGGATGAAGAAAATTTTCCAGTTTATCTGAGCATCAATAAAACTCTTCCAGCTTCAATTAGGACAGAAATCGATCCATTTTACGTAACTGCTTATAACCTAAACAACATTACTGCTATTGTAATTTTTTTATTACTTGAAAATAAATCTAAAAGTTTATTTTTTATTTTTTTTTAGGATGGTGATTATCACAAAAGATCTAATAGCATTACTAATGGGCTCATTTAGTTTGATAACTTATAAGTTTATGCTCGCCCAGGTACTTCAACGATGATAAGTTTAATAACAAATATAATTAAAATACCCTAAGCAGACCATTCCTATGATAATACAAAAACTTTTGACATGAGCATAAAAATAAAAATGAGGCTTTGCAAGCAAGGAGAAATATACTCATTGTATAATAATTAAACAATATATTACTGTTAACCTTGTGGATTTGGAGAGTATTCATTAGTATTTCCAAAATTAGATAACTCTGTTTAGGTTTGCTAGTTATGTCCTAAAAGCTCTGCTGGATGTATGGAAAATTTAATTATATTACAGAATGGGTTTTGGAGAAAGGATGAGAACTCTGATTAAATTTTTGACTGTTACAATAACCAAGGAAACTGTCTTGGTCAAATTAAAGACAATTCTTAATTGTGTAAGCAAAAATTAAATAATTATTTTATTTCGTTTAACAGAATATATTATAATAATTAAAGGCAAAGAAGGTCACATTGGTCCTCTTTGCGAGACATGTGATCTTTCAGGAAAACACTGGGGTTAAAGATATGTTCAAGGAAATGGATATGATTGCTAGCCATGCAAAACATAAGGTGCCTTAGAAATTGGGAAGACTATCTTTTTTGTTGTGTTTATATTTTGTTATAGCTATATAGGCATGTACACAACTTAAGATATGAATTATAAAATTCTTGTTGCTGATTATCTTAGAAAATTTGAAATGCTTTCTATTTCAAAGTCTGCTATTTAGGATGAAACTCCATTTTATATTAAGGCTTGTACTATTTATTTATAAATTTATTCAGCAATAAATAAAATCAATGTTGATCTCATATAAACAGCTATGCAAACACCATCTGTCATAGCCTTCCCAATAGAAAGTTTGAAAAACGTCTTGGATTGTAATATAGCTCCTTTCTTAGAAAAATAAAACTATCCAATGTCTTTTATAAAAGTAAACATAAATTCCCTTTCTATCAAATAATCTATCATTCAAATATCTTTTCAAACAAATATTAAAATTTTGTTTAATCAGTTGAATAATATCAATAAAATATGACAGTGTTTTTAGCTTAAATCTAACTATTCTATTACTTTATAATAATTTATTACTCTTTTATTTTAAAAAAATATTTAATTTTTTTTATTTAAAATTTGGTTTATTTTTTTAATTAAAAATTTTATTAAATTTATATGAAAAAAATTATTTTTAAATAAAATTAGATGATTTATGGGCCATATTTTTCTTTCTTTTTTACTTTGTTATTTGCTATTGTTGAGTTTTTCAAATGCTAAATAGAATAAAAATAACATATGACTATTTATTAGAGCTTGATGCATGGAGTTATTTACTATCAGATATTCTTCCTGCCTTCCAATATTAAGAATTTTTTTTCAGGACTTTTCTGTCGCTAAGTAGGAACTGATAACTATGTATAATCTGATTTGTTGATTTCTTGCTATACATTTGAATATTGGTAGAATGTACTTTTGCTGATTATAAATAATGGACTTTTTATCTTTTTTATATTTTCATACACTTTTTTAGATATGCGAAGCAGTAATAGACAAGTAACTAGCATTAGACTCGCATATGGCTTTTTGTTTGTAGGATATAAGCCAAAGTATTACTATTGGGAATTTGTAAAAATCTTTTTCCGTTCTTTTATCATAGTTCTTGTTTGTTCTTCTTCCTACGAAGGCTCTACCTTTATTAACACCGCCATTATAATTTTACTTGCTCTAATTGCTTTGTTTGTCCTAACTTAGTTTATGAAACCTCATGATAGAGATAAATTTAACTAGCTAGAGAATAAAAGCACATTTTTCTTAATATTAATACTAATTTTCAATATTTTTATTAAGAATAGCTAAAATGAGTAAATGGAGTCAATTGGAAAAATAGTGATAGCAGTTATTCATTGCTCATTTTTTAGTTATATGATATTAATTATCATTTTAACTAAAATACAAGCAAAAAATGGAGTTGAATATAATGGCTTTATTGGTTATTTAAAAAGAAAATTCCCAAAGCTTTTTAATCAAGTTTAATTTGATACTCTTGATAAATCAAGAGTTTCTAAAAATTGGAAAAAGCTCATTGAGATATATGCCTATAAAAATGAATAAAAGAAAAGCAGTAATTGTATGAAGAGAACATTCTTTGGATCAAGTAATTTATTTATTTTTAAAAAGAATAAATTTATTTCTATTTTTAAAAAATCTAGTAAACAAAAAGTTACAAAGGAGAAGGACATTGTACTTTGATTAATTGCAATCCTTGTAGAATTTTTAAAGGAGTTTAGGTATATTAAGTTAGGGGAATAATAATAGTTTCTAACAAAGTAGTTATAGCAGTAACGATAAGAACCTAAAACAAATCTAGCAAAATATAAATATGCCAAATCAGACAGAGGCATACTAAAATTAAATTAAACTGCAAAAAATTCTTACAGAAAAATAAGAATCTACATTTTCTAAATAATAATGCAATTCTAACACCTAGCGAGAATAATCCTCAAATTAAACATCTTTTGCTCAGGAATCTCCTAAATCATATATAAACTCTTTCTAAAAAGCTCTGTATAGCAATTTACAAAAGTAAGATTCAATAACAAATTTTGGTTAGATCTCTATAAACTTAAATTAAAAGTAAGATTAGTAAGATGATAAAGACAGATAAGATTGA
The DNA here is from genome assembly GCF_000189635.1 of Tetrahymena thermophila SB210. Lineage (NCBI taxonomy): Eukaryota > Ciliophora > Oligohymenophorea > Hymenostomatida > Tetrahymenidae > Tetrahymena > Tetrahymena thermophila. The sequence goes on from NW_002476434.1 coordinate 2,133,832, forward strand.
AAAATATAATTAAAAATCAACAATTTTCCATAATAACCAAATTTAATTCTATATATGAAAAATTTTTTTGAGTTAATATAAAATTATTAAAATAAAATTATCAAATATTTTGCAAATTGAGAAATTATTAGTATTGGAATATTTTTTCTTCATGAAATTAAAAATATCAGCAAAGATGTTTTAGCTAAGCTTAATATGCTTGTTTTTTATAATATGTTTGTGAGTTATTTGTAATTTGAAATTAAAATTAAGTAGTAACTAAAATATTATTATTATTTTATTAGAATTTAATATTTGGCATAAGACTAACTAAAAGTAACAAAATTTTATTTAAATTTTTCATATTTTTAAATAATTTAATAAAGTTTACCTTTTTTAAGAAATTACATATAAAAAATATTTTTATAATTAATAAGCGAAATTGACTGCTGAAAAATTATTTAAATAAAAAATTATGTAAGTTTGGAAGATAAGTTTAAAATTTATTTACTTCAATAATAGAATTAAAAAATATAATTATCATTTTTATCAAAAAATAAGAAATTAATATTGATTTTAAATAGTTTTTTTAAACCAAATCATACATGTTTAATTTCTAATTTAATATTGGAACTTAAATAAATTTTGCTTAAGAATTTTAATAATTGATATAAAAAAATTAAAGTATCTAAAATAATAAATTGTTTATATTTAAAAGTAAGAATTCTAATGTTATTAAATTATATAATTAATTTTAATATTTTTTATATACAAATTACACTTGTAAAATGATAAAATTAATTTTGAATTATTTATAATTTCTTTTTAAACTATCTTTATTTATTATAAGTTGAAAATTAATTTTGAAAATTTTTTCAGTAAACAATACTTTGTAGCTAACTTACAACATCAATATGTTAAAATTCTAAAGCATCATCTAATGGAGTTCTATCCCAAATATCCCTTTAGGAAAAATCAAATCTAGCTGTATATTTTAAAAATTTTATGATTTCTAGCTAGCCTTCTGATGCAGCAACATGACCTATATTTCTCTAATCAATATTAGTGTAGTCATTAAAATTTTTTAATCCTGAATGATATATAAGTTTTATTGTATCCAAATCACCTGTCATTGCAGAATCAAGAAGCAAATTAGTAATTTCGTCTTTCTCTGCAATAATTTAACCACCATTTTAAATCAGCATATATACAATTTTTTTATTTTTTGTCAAAATGGCTTCATATAGAGGAGATCTTCCAAAGTAGTCGACAAAGTTAACGTCTACTTACTCATCAATTAAAAATTTACAAACTTATTCTCTACTTTCTCTCACAGCTACATGTAATGCTGTTCTATTAGTTGAAGATAAAAAAATTTATAAATTAAGTTTTTTGAATGAACTAAAAATGTTTACCTCCTATCATAATCACAAAATTTAAAATTTGTTTTTTGGACCTTCATTTCTTCTAAGTAGTGCATAAATCCAAATTAAGCCATATAGCAAGCAACATTAGGAACAATATAGCTTTTAATTAAGTCTACTTAAGATTATCTATAATTAACTCTATTATTAAACTTCTCAGTTATTGCTTCTATTAGATTTTCTTGTCTAACTTCAAATTTTTAATCATTCGAGTGAGGTGTTAGCTCTCCTCTTATATTTTAGTTCATTAAATACATAATTTCTTTGTAGGAAATACCTATTTTATTTTAAATTAATAGTCATAGAATATATAAATACACATTTAGTTTTTTAATATACCTTTTGTGATTAAATAGCTTAATTTAGCAAGTGTAGCTTCTGTTGTCATATTACCACCATATATTATATTTAACTGTGTTTATTACTCTGAATTAAATTAGCTAGTGTAAGACTTGATAGACTAAGATACAGCAACAATATATACCTCGTTTTGGGCTGCTTCTTAACAAATTTTAGAAAAATTATCATCATAAAATGGTAGATTTCCAGGACCATAACCCTCAATAATTACTCCTTTCAAGTCTGGTGTTTTTAATAAGTGAGATAGAGAGACTTCAGAAAAGCAAGGATTGTACCTCATAATTTCAATTTTATGATCAGTAAACTTCTTATTAATCTATAAATTTTAATTAAATTAATAAAAAAAATAATTTCAGAAATGTCTCTATTTCTTATTTAAAAAAATTTAGTATTTCTTTATTATCAATTAAATCTATTTCTTTTTCAATTTAAAAATCAAAGTTATTAGATTGAAAGGGAAAAAATAAAACAAAATCCTTTTTCAAGTAAATTTATGAGTTTAAATTGTTTACACTTTATTTTTAACAATTAAAAATTAATTTTATTTATAAATATAATAAGAATTACACTTCATCAAAAATAAAAACAATTTAAAGTAAAAAAAGAACCACTTTTTTTATTATAGTTAACATTAAAAACTATTGTCCTTTTCTAAAAAAATTAAATAATTACTTTAATTAACAATAAAATGATAAAATGGATATTTATATTAAAATAAAATCTAGTTTTAAAATTAAAAAAAGAAAAATTTTTGAGTTTTTAAATAACATGTTTAATTACTTTGACAGTTTAAAACTCGTCATTTCTTAAGATGTTAGTCCAATTCACTTCTATGTGAACCTTGAATTCTGCTAAAGTAGGGAAATTTGGTGAATTAAAACAATCTAATCCTTAAGCATCTACTTTTGTTGACCTATTTGCCCTTAATAGTTTATTATGGAAAAATATGCAAACTTCTGGTATATTAAAATGTCCTGCTATTGTTAATGCTCCTAATAAATTATTAAAGGAATCATTTCTCATAATGGAGAGAGGGACCATACTTCCTGTAAAAATTATAGGCTTGGATAAATTTTCTATCATGAAGCTTACAAAGCTTGCTGAATATGCCATACTATCTGTACCATGTATAACAACAAATGAATCAAACGTTTCGTAGTTCTAATCTATTATATCGAGTAATTCCTCAACACAACTTCTATCAAAGAAAGTTGAATTAATTTTAAGATTTTCCATTTCTACTACTTTATAATATATTCTTTTTTTATATTCACTAATTGGAGTTACAAGGAATCCATCAGTGGCGTGTTGGTATGTAAAATTAACATCACAAAAATAAGAAATTTTTTGCATCTTATTGAAAAGTTAGTTTCTAGTCAAAATTAAAGGGGCATAAGAACCTTAAGAATAATCATATTCTGCTCCAAAAAAGCCTCCTGCATAAATAATTAGAACTTTCTTATCTTCTTCCTAAGAATTTGAATCTGATCTCTAACTTGCTTCATCTTGGTTGAGTAAAGTAAATAATTCTTCATCGTTTTCTGTAAAATCACTGCTTTTTTTCTTTTTATTTTTTGGAGGAGTGCTTTTCTCAGATGGTTAAGTACTTTTTTAGGAGTTGCTTATCATGGTTTAATTAGAATTTGTGTTAATGCCGTTTATCTGTGGGTTTTACAAAGTCTGCTTGTTCAAATTACTAAGCATACGAGTTCCTGATTCATTGGTAGTAAATGGAGATTTTATTGGTGAGGCTTCGTGATTCCTATTTTATTCTAAATTTATCTAAATATTATGGTTTTATGCAAATAAATTGTGGTTATTTCCCTTTAATTTAGCATTAGTTCCATTATGATTACTAAATAAATTATCTTTTTTATCATTTTAAACTGGAATTTCAAGTTCTATGATATTATCGATTTTTTTTTCTTGCAAATTTTGAGAATTAGGACTCTTTTTCTCAACTTCTTTATCCATTTATATTAATATGAATAATTATTTAATATTAGATTTTGCTATATTCTTATAAGATTAACTTTTTATGATTTATAATAAATCTGTTGATATGTTTTTTAATATAAGTTAATCCCTTTGTTACGCATTATCTATCAGATTTACCTAAAGTATCTTTTAATTTTGAAGACTAATATAATCTTAAAATTTAGGTGAGAAATTCCATATTCATAAATACCCTAACTTTAAAACTACTTTCAAAACTAAGAATTGACTTTACACTTTATTTATATTTAAAATTAAGCTTTTAAAAGATATTTTATACCAAACATTAAGTTTAAATTAGATTAAATCAATCAATTATATTTTTATTTAAATAATTTTTTTTAAAATATACTTTAATTATGGAAATAATAATTTTAAATAATTATAATAAACATTTAAATAAAATAAAAATTGGTTAAGATATTAATTAATAGTTTTTTTTTCGCTTTTTCATTTATCCTAAAATGAAAATTAAAGTAAATATGAAATAAATAAAATATACAAAGAATGAAGGATTGATTAATTATTTTATTTTTAAAAGGATTATTTACTTTTATCTAAAACAAAAAAACTATAGATATAATTAATTGTTTTTTACAATTTTCTAAAAAACAATAAAAAACTTTTATTAAGAAATATTGTTTAACATAATTAACAATTTTTTTTTTGCTTTTTGAACTATTTTGAAGCAAAATAACGTAAATAAAATATTTATATTTATCAAATAATTATTAATTATTTCATCATTAAAATTGATTATTTATTAAAAGCAAAAACAAATAAAATTAATTGTTATCTCATTATAAATTTCTATCATTAAAATTTATAAATTCATTAAACTATCTTGTCGAATGAAAAAAATTTTTTATTTTAAAAATATAAAATGTATAAATTTTTTAATCTATTTTAAGAGTAGATGGACTAATAAAAAAAAAAAATTTGTTTTTAATAATTATTTTAATTAAAATAAAATGAATTTGTTGAGCTTAAAGTAAAAATTCAATATATTTGATAAATTTAAAAGCAATAATACTTTTATTTTTTCATTTTTTGAAACATAAAAAATTTGTTTAACATATAAAATAGAGTACCAAGATTGATCAAATTATTTTTACTGATTTATTTGTTAAATCATATGGATGATCGTAAAACAATTAAAAAGTAGTTAGCTATGAAGATGCTATTAATTTGAAAATATCAATATATATTTGTTAATTTGGAATGATTGAAAGAAAGTCAAAATTTTATTTATCGTTTATTTTGAAGTATTTATTTGAAATAATAATAAAATAAAAGTAAATTTTGAAATAGGATTTGATTTTAAGAGTGAGTATACAGATATTATCCAACTTTACCAATACAATTAATTAAATTTAAAAATCATAAGAAGATATACTGTAATATAAAAATATTAATTGCATTCATTTAGTAAAATATGACAGAAAGGTACGATTAAATCTTAGAGGAAAACGCTAATTTGAAAAAAGCTTTGTAATAAGCCAAATCTGTAATAGAAAGAACTTCTAGTAAAATAATTCATTCTTAGCTGAAATATTTTTGCACAATAAGATGATTTATTCATTAATCATTTTTAAGCAACTATTTTTTGATTAATGTATTTAACTAAAAATAGATGACTACGAAACTCTAAAATAAATTCACGAAGAATTTAAAATACAGCAAGATAGATTGAAAAGAGAGAATGATGAATTAAGTGTTAAAGTGATATAATTGATGAATGACAAAAAAGAATTAGAAATGCAATTTGATGCGACAATCAGAAATCTGAAAATTGCAATTGATTTAAAATAAAGGGAAATAGAAGAGGTTTAAGCCAAGATAATTCCTTCTTTTGATTAAGATATGCTGAGAATAAAAATTATTAATGAATTAGAAATACCTCATAGAAATCAATTAGAAGCAAAATAAGAAGAGCTTGAACGTATGCAAGAATAAGTTGACGAATACAAACGTTAAATTAACATTCTCAACTCAAGACTTGAAATTATTAACAAAGATCATGAAAGAGATATTAAATCAATTAAAGAACGCCATCATGTAAAAGAATTAAATACTTATTGATGTTTATATAATTTGTTAAATTATAATGGAGATAAAATTATTTCATTAGAATAATTTATCTTTAATTGATTAATTATTATTTAAAAATTCTTTAGCTTGAAGTCAGTGAATTTATGAATGAAATTAAGCTTGCAAACGAAAAAATAGATGATTAAAAAGATAAAGAAACTATTAGAAAGTTAAGAAGAGAAGTTGATGAATTAAAGCAAAAATTCTTCTAAAAAGATCAAGAATGTGAAGAGCTTAGAAGAGAAAGAGATAGATGCAGAGAAGAAAAAAATGAATGTTTGATCAAATTTTCTAAACAAGTCGATAGCGAAAGAAATGAGAAAAGGATTTATAAGGCTGAAAGTGAAAAACTTGCCATTAGAGTAAGATTCTTAGATGAAGAGTCTAAAAAGAATAAAATTAAATTTGATTCTATTTTAAGTGACAGTGAAATTTAAAAAAGAGAAAAGGAAACTCTTTCTGAAGAAGTTAGAAAAAAAGATGATCTCATTCATCAACTGCAAAGGTAATTAAAAGCTAAAGTTGCATTAGTTATTAATTTAATTTCTTTTAATGTAAAGGAGAATAACAGAGTTAGAAGATGAGCATGTCATCATATAAGCTAAGGCATTCGAGCAAAATACAAAAGTCTATAATGAAGAAAGAGATAAATTCTTAGAGGAAAGAAACAGGTCAATATAATTATAAAAAGAATTTGATCAAATTAAATAAAGCTATAATGATTTAAATGAAGAAAATAAATAGCTAAGGAATAAGATCCAAAAAGATCTCTCTTAACTTAGACAAGATAATATGACCATATCAGAGGAAAGAGATAAGCTAAGAAGATAAAAAGAAATATTGGAGAAAGATAATATAGAAAAGGACAAATCAGCTCGCTGTAAAATAAAGTTTTAAAATTTACTTCATTATTAATTATTTTGTTGATAAAACAGAAAGAGAAGAAGAATTGAATGAATTAGAAAGAGAATTAGAAAATGTTAGAAGAAAGTATAGAGAATCATAATAACGTATTTAAAATCTAGAAAGTAATGTCGACACTTTATAAGTAATATATTATTTTTTATTAAAGCAAAAGAATTTTTCAAAAATAAATATTGTGATAATTCATTATTTAAATATAAATATTCTCTGAATTCATTTATAAACATTTGATAATCATAAATAAAATATTAAAATAAATACAAATACTATATTTTTTGCTTATTAATATTATTGTTTATTAATTAATAGCGTTATAAATCTTAAATTGGTGGAAATGTTGCTGCTACTGCTCCTATAATTTAAAATCCTTCAGCTCCTTCAGAAGATGTAAATCAATTAAAGAAAGAATTGGAGGCTGAAAAGAAAAAGAATCAAAAGTTAAAAGATAAGCTCAAATAAGCAAATGAAAAAATAATGGATTTATTACAATTTAAACTAAAAAATTAGGCATAGCAAACCAATAAAGTTGGTTTAGAAAATAGATATCCTTAGGTTGATAATAAACTTTAATTTAATGACATCAGTAATATTTAGCAATAGTATTAATAATCGCCATCTGTATATCCATAGAATGCTAACTAGCCATTTAACATGTCTTATTAAAACACTAGCATTCCAAATACGAATAACCCTCCCTTATATTTAGGTTAACTTACATATGAAGATGAAAGAATTCTTTAAGAAATAAATAGAGCTTCAGATATGCATAAATACAATTATTACTGAAAAGCTAAACTAACTGATTTAATTTTTTATATTTCTTTATTTGTTTATTGTTATCAATTTGCTATGTTTAATCAATAAAATTAAACTTCACATTAAATAATTCGTTTCCTTATCCATCTTTTATTTTGATGCTGCTTAAAACAATATTTAAATGATTATTTCTATTACTTTTTTTGTTAGAAATAAGTTAGTTGTTTTTTTTTATTAAAAGTGATATAAAAAACAAAATTATTTAAAAAATAGTAAGTAAGTAATAGGATTTTAGCAAGCTAAACTAAACTAAAAATGAATTTCTTTACTCCCGATCTAAGAAATGGAGGTGGAAGGGTTATGTTTAAAAAAATGAGAGAGAAGCATCAAGAGTGTTTAAAAAGCATCAAACCATTAGTAAATAGTCTACAAAGACCTCATTCCCATATTGATGCCAAGTACAAATCAAAAAAGCATTAAATAAGTTTCTAAATGAACGAGTTTTAAATGGTTTAAAAAACATTTTTTACTTCAAGAAACATCAAATCACAGGTTGATAACTCAGAGCCTAAAACATTACAAAAAAAACTTTCTTTAAAATCCTAAATGTCTGTTTCCGAAAAAGAAATAAATAGATAGCATCGCTTGAATTGTCTCCACCTTACATCTGCTATTTTAGGTTTTGATAATTAAATTTAAAAAAAAAAGCAGATGTTAAAAATATAAAACAAGTAAAGAGAATTATATTTCAAAAATAATTCAATGAACCAATCTTATTCTGATTTAGAAAATTCAAAATACTCATCTTATTTGAAGGACGAATCAATAAATAATTATTTCGCAAATGATTATAGCTAAAGTAGAAGTTTGAATTAAAGTAAGTACTACTATCAAGGTGATTTGAGTAGCTTAAATACATCAGGAACACCAGTAGAAAAAATCAATAATTTTCATTTAAAAAACTGACTGGATGGCAATTCGGCTATACACGAAGAGCCAAATCACATCAGCATCAACCAATCCTAAGACTAAATAAGTTTCTCAAGAATAAGCAGTCCTATACTCAAGCCCTCTTAAAAGGAACTAAAATTTTTAACATAAAACTAAGAATCTAAAAGAATTTCTTCAGAGCCTTCAAGTGCAAGAAATGCAGATAAGATGAAGTCCACTCTAAAAAATAACAACATACAAATTGATAATAACGAAAACAAGTAATATTTTTCTTCATTGAATTTAAATAGCGATTAAAATTAAAGTTTTACTTTCAAAGCTGAGTAATAAAGTCAAAATTTTAAAAATTAAACTCAAAAAATTTAGTAAAGACCTTTCTCAGCTGTTAATAATAGATAAAATATGATTGTAATAACAGAAAATGAAGAATATATGCCCTAGTATGAGGAGTTATAAAGCAAAAGCTTTTAGCTAAATAAAAGAAAATCAAATATAAAACCAAATTCAGATAAAAAAGAAAATACTGAAAACATTTCTAAGATATCTATCAATAGCTAAGCTTCCTCAAACAATAATTTTACTCTCTAAAATCAAACAAATTCACAAAATTAAACTAAAAATTATTCAAACAGCAACAAAAGTTTTAAAAGAGTTAAAATATAAGCTAATGCACATTGGGGAGGTACATAATTTATTCCTAAAAAAAATCCATTCATTGAATAGCAAAAGAGAGAAGACATTAATTATGACTTCTAAAAAATTATGTTAAACTAAGTATATGCAAAATTATAATAAAAAATTAAAAAAATACCACATTTAGATACAGAACAATTGGAAACAGGAAATCTAAGAAGATACCTTTTGAATTTAATTATTGATTACTCTTTGTATTCTGAAATTGAAATTTAAGCCCTAGCAAAAATTGTCTATAATCACTTCAAAACTATAGATAAAATTAAAATTATTGAATGTAGCAAATCGCTCTCAAAAGACATTCTTAAAAACTCGTCATAAGGTTAAAAATTTACCTAAAAGTATTTTTCTGATAATGTTAATAGCCGAAATTTAGACAATACTAATGAAGATTTAACTCAAAATAAATAAAATAATACAAATGAGCCATCACCAAGACTAAATCAACAAAAATAATAAAATCATTATAATTTAAAAGATAAATTTGAAAATTATTACTTTTATAAAAATCATTAAAGTAATTATGCTAAATGATTTCAAAACTAAATTGAAATTTTGTTAAAAAAGATTAAATTTTTTATTTTCTATTTAAATAAAATATTAATTTTTTATTTTTACTTTTTGATTTGTTTGATTTTTTTATGGTTTATTTACAAACTCTCTTAAATGAAAAAAAAAATTATTATTTTAATTATAAAATAAAAATTATTATTAATAAAATCATAAATTTACAAATCTAATTTTAAAAAAGAGTAAGCGATTAAATTTAAAAATATTTTAGTATTAGTAATGACTTTTTCATTTAATAACAAATTTTTGGTAAATCTTTAATATAAAAATTTATATTTATTTAATAATTAAATTAAAAATAATATATTATTCTAATAGTTTAATTATTTTTTGAACAAAAGCTAAATTTAAATAAACTAAGTATTTACTTAATTAAATAAAAATAATATACTAAAAAAATGAATTATTTTTTATTAATCAATCTTATTTATTTAATTAGTTTTTATGTATAAAAACTTAAATTTTGTCATTTTTTCCACTTTTTTGGTGAAAAAGAATCGCTTATTGAAAAGCTTGTAGGCTTTTTACTACTAACTTTCGAAAAAGATTATTTAGCAAGAATATCATAATTTATGGAGTTATTTCTTATATCTTCTTGATAATTAGGTACAATAGTGCTGTCTTCAACCAACTGTATAGAGAATTAAGATAAATTTTACATTTCTAATTTAGAATCTGTTGTTTATATTTTAGTTATTTTGGTTGAATCTTTTCGATATTTTAAATTCAAATCTACTGTGGAATTAAAAGTACTTGAATGTTACATCAAATTGTTTGAATGTAATACATTTTTTAAATTATTTTAAGAACTAGATTTTTCTTAAACTTCATGATTCATATTAAAAATTGATTTCGGACTCCCATTTAAGCTATTTGATTAATTGAATATATTGTTGAATTTCTGACTTTTTTTCACTTTCTAAGTTTATCCTTATAGATTTACAGTCGAATCCCCATAGTTATAATTCATATTAGGTGAATCATCTATTTTTAATTTAAAAAATTGAATAAATTTATCAAAGAGTTTTTGTTTACCTATGCTTCTAATGCAATAACTTTATAATTTAGATGGTGAGAGTAATGATAAATCTTCCTTTTAAGAAAGTCTTTTAATCGATCTCATTCTAATATTTTTCAGATTAAAAAATTGCTGCTAATAATTTTAGAAATTATTTATTGACTCTTCTTCGTTGCTTTTTTCACTTAGCAAATCTATTTTCTTGTACAAAATCATTCCTATTTAAGAAATAATAAAAAGTTAGTTTTTAAATTAATTTAAAGCAATTTAATCTCATAATTGTGATGATGTATTTATTTATTTATTTTAAAAATATATTAGCGTTGTATTTTAATATAATTAAGATCTATTTTCAAACAATTAATTTGAAAAAATTTTTATTTTAAAAATTCAAAAATAAATTAATGTTTTTTCAAAATTAAATTTTACTTATAACTTAGAAAGTAGTTAGCTCTCCTTTTTTCTTTTCATCTATAGACTAGCTGAAAAGTTTGTAAATTTTCTTCCAGTTTTATTAAACCCTTTAGACATTGGTAATTTAATTAGCTATTTGTAATTACTTTGGTACTTTCCTATTCCACTGCTTGACAAAAAAAAGATAAAAAGTAAGCACTTTTGAATTAGAAACAATCATAGTCCATATAATGAGGAAACATAACTTCAAAACAAATATTATTATTAAAGAGTAAATAATTAGTGCTAAAATAAAGTTAACTTTTGGGTAGTTGATTTGATTGTAGAATATACAGATTTGTAGGCAAATTAATATGATTATATTATTTTCCAAGTCAAGATTATTTAGATTTTAGTTTGAATGAGGTTTCATATTCTAAACCATTATTATGTAAGAAAAAACTATAATACTCATTAAAACTCCTTAAATAACTGCATACTAATCAAAATAATTTAAAATAACTATAATCAATGCCTTTTTAAACAGTTTTACGAATTCCCAATAATACTTATGCTATCTATATTCTGAATATATAAAATCATATATATTCCTAGTCCTTATATTTTTACCTTAGTTAATATTTTTGATGTGGCTTCTTATCTTTAAAATTATTACTATAGGTGCAACTAACACCCAAGTTATCAAAGATGGAATGATATATTTATATATCAAAGCTTTATGAGAAACAGTTAAGCATTAATATTAAACATCATTTAATATATACAATTTTTATCCAATTTACCTACAGCTTAGTATACTGAGCATAGTTTATAATGTGCTAGGAAACATAAAGAAATAGATTAACAATATTAAATTAATGCAGTGGTGCTAAAGAGATATTGATCTTATCAAAAAAATTTTGAGTATTGCAGAAATTAGCATTATGAAAACGATGAAGAATAACGGCATAACTATGCTCTAAATAAGCTTAATTTCTAGCATAAAATTTTAATTAGTTGTATTGTGAATACAATTGTAAGGATAGTATAAAGATTGAACAGGATTCCCTAATCCTTCTTAAATGTTTTAAACCAAAAATTGATGGAGCTTAAAAGTATTCAAAAAACTTAAGACTTAAAAGAAATCAATCAATACTTTTGAGTAAAAAGATGTTTAATCTCTCTTAATTGACTTATTCAAAAATATAATTCTCATTTTTTTCAAAATGTAATATATTTTTGCTTGATATTATTAATATAATAATTTGTGAAGTGTAAATCCTATATAAGCCATCATGCAAAAAGTCTTCAAACAATAAAGTAGAATTTACAAAGGCTTTAAATTAAAAAAATTATAATTAACAAATAACATATTAATTTTTATTTTACCAAAGATAAACATTTTTAACACTCATATTTCGTAGATCTAGTAAAATAGCCATGTCCTTACAAATTAAAATAATCACAACTTTCACAAAGAGGCCCTTTTTTAAATATAATTAAAATTTTATTTTATTAAAATGAGATATTTCAAATCAAGAAACTCTTATTTATATATTACGAATTATTAGGAAAATATTCCTTTTTTTTATAAAAATTTTACTATTGTTAATTTTTATATTAAACATAAAAAATATTATTTTTGTATGATTTATTTAGAAATATATAAAAATTTTTGCAATGCACTTTTTTAAATAGTAAAATTATATATTATACAATGAAAAAATAATGATACCTCTATATCCGGGAGAGCAATATGGGTCGATTCTATTATTATTATGTGTTTCTTAAAGACAGTTTTAAGGCGAATTTTCACAATATAAGATTTAATCAGTAAAAAAGTTTTCTCTCCAATACCCGTCTTTGAGGACTATGGTATCTTCTACACAATATCGAGCTCCAATTGGGCAATTTTAGCAAGACGCAGTCTCATTTAAAGAATCTAATACTTTTAGAGAGTATTTTCCTTATTTTAAATAAAATATAATTATAATATTTTTTAATATTAACTTTTGGTTTTAAACTATACCTTAAGGACATGGTAAACATTCAATTTAATCTCCCCTTATTGCATAAACCTCACCTCTTCTGCATTTTCTGAACTTTATACTTACATACTTAATGATCATTTGACTAGTAAACTACTGATAATTTTCTGATAATTAAAAGTTATTGATTATGTAATTCGACTGAGGTATTATTAGACTTCTTATGTAGAATTATGTTTAATTATTAGGTATACCTATAAAACTTAAATTAAATAAAAATGAAGAAGTTACTGGGCTATATAAATCAAACTCTTATATTAAATTTCCATCTATCAATAAATTAGAGTTTGCAATAGTTCCTATTTCAATTTTGAACAACTGCTTCATAAGTTATATTTAATTAATTCCCAATGGTAAAATGCTTTGATCTAAGGCATTTAAAATATTATCCTCTTCATCAATAAAAGAAATTTATAAATAATTTTTTAATGGCTAACCGCTTGCATAATCATTTAATTCTTTTTCTTGATATTTTATCTTTAAACCTATTGGATAGGATCCTACATTTTTACCATAAAATAGACCTTTGTTATCCTTTATTATGTTAGTTTCTAGACTAATATTTTATGATAATGATTATGAATTTTTAATATTTAGTAAACTTAATCTTCTTTGATGAAATTCAACCACTGCTAGTGGTAAGTAAAAGTTATAAAATATAGCACCTCCTACTGCAGCCTTATTTTTTGTTATATTTGTTGAAGTAATTTAAAAATCACTGTATAGCGAATTAATAGCTCCTCCATAAAATGGGGCAGTGTTATTTTATATCAAGCATTCAATTATAGTGTTTTAAATTTCCTACTAATTTTATTAAATACCTTTAATATCATCGAAATTAAAAATAAGTTAATTAGAAAAAAAGATATTTTCATTATTGTTGTTTGTTAAATTTAACCCTTGAACTATTTTTTCTGAACTTAAGCAGTACTACAAAGTAATAGCTCCACCACTATCTCTATAATTAATATTGGATAGGAATTTTGACTTCTCTAATTTAAATTATGACTCAAAAATATATAATAGTGATTGATAAGTTTCGTTTTCAATAAATAGACTATCCACTAAATATAGATTTGTATTTTAAGTAAAAATCATATTTTAAGGAAAAAAACAAGAAATAGAAGCTTCTTTCATATCATCTGGTATTTAAGTCTAATTGATATTATTTAAAATTAAATAATCATAGCTTTCTAATAAATACTTTCTACATTTAGGTTAGAATTTATTTAAGGATATATTCAAATTATTTAATTTGGTTTAGTTAGCATTTTGTATTACTATTGGTGTATAATAAAATTAATTTTATATTAAGGTAATATTGCTTATTGTTATTTTAATGTTTTTCAATTCAAATAATTATTAATCCATATTTAGTGATAGTTTGTTGAATGAGGATATAAGCGATAAACCAGTATTATTATAAAAGGAAATGTTTTTTAAATTAATCAAGGTTGTTGCATTGAAAAAAAATAAGTATATAGGAAATTCATTATATTAATACTAAGATTACTATTATTGAGAACCTTAATTATTGCTAGGTTTATCAAAGCTATCACTATCATAATATACAATTTAGTTTGAGTATATCTAAATACTATCAAGAGTCACATTAGAGCAAAGCGAAAATTAAAACAGAGCCTAAATATTTGATAGCTTTTTTATGTGAAAAGTGTTATTCCTAAGTATAAATTTATGGATCCTTAATTAATTAACTGTATAAAAAAATTAAACATAGTTTGAAACATAGAAGTGATAGTTTTGAATAACAAACTTCTCAATAATCATATCAGCTATAAATTTGTATGTAAATAAGGCAAATTGAATTGGAATATAAATTCTATAATTTTTATTATTACCATCTAAAATAAAATCAACGATAATATGATTATCTAAGTTAGTAATAACTGCTGAAGAATTTTTTAATTCTTGGTTAATTAAGGCTCTGTTAATGTACATATTTTTATTTTTATTTTGCAAATTTATAGAAATGTCATTATTAATTCCCCATTATAAATTATTAGCTACTATTATTTTATAATTTTGAATAAATAATATATTCAAATATAAGCTAAGATAAGAAGATGTAAAATTAAGAAAGTAATTTCCATAAGGAGTTAATTCTTTAACAGTGATTTTCTCATTTTGAGCTGGCCATGGGGTTGTATCGTCGTCAAAATTTATACTCGAAAGTAATCTAATGGTATTTCCTTTTAGCTTAAATTTTTTTATAAAATAATTAAATTAACTTTAAAAATTATTTCATATTATGGATGGTAAATTTTTAATTTTATTTATTTAATCATCAAGGGATTTTTAATAAAAAACATTTAATTTTTAAAAAAATTAACAATAACAAAATTTCTTAAAACTAAAAAAATAATTTCTAAATTAGTTAAAAAAATTACCTAGCTTTAAATTTAGTCTTATGCAGTTCTATCATATATAGAATAAGAATTCGGAGTTAAATTTTGATATGAAATTATCAAGTTAGTTATAATATCCGGACTTCCAATAAACGGAGTAAAAAACATTAAATTTTAGTAATACAAAATTAGTGTTTATTCATTAATATTAAATTGCTAGTTCTAGGTATAAATCTTTTCCATTTAATTTTCAAAAATTAAAGGATATTATGAAAACTTACTTGGATTTGCTTAAATAATGCATGATTAATTATCAGTTGATTAAGTAGAAAGAATGGCTTAATGGATTGATTATTTATCATAAAAATTTAAATTGATAATTAGCTAATTATTACTTTAGCTATTTGGTTAACTAAATAATGCAGTACCTTTTGAATTTTATTATGATATGCTAAAAATTTAAGTAGAAAAGTTAAGGATACTTAAATTTGAAAACATGTTGACGTCTTTCAAAATTAGCTTATTTGCCAAATCTAGTATCAATATATGATATTTATCTTCTAGTATACAAAAAGTATTAGTTATTAAGTACAAATTCTATATGTAACTATACTATGAATTTTTAAATTTCCAATAGTACAATAAATCATTCATAGTGAAAATGTTTAATTAGAAACTATTAAAAATGAATAAATAACCAGTACTAATTCTAAGCTTATTTTTTTTATCACAAGGAGTAGCTAGCTATCTCACAATATTGAGATTTACTAATTCATTACTATTTGATTACTGTTATTAAAGACTTTAAATATTCTGCAAGGAATATACATCGATACCTCTGTAGTTTCTGAACACAAACATAAATAAATTTTTGTATATTATTATTTTATCTATTTAAACATCTTACGATTAGCTATTCAAACTTATGCTTTGTTTCCTTTATAAATCATAAACTAAAATTTAATTATAGTTAATTCTTCCATTTTCTGAGGTATTTGCTAGAATAGCCAAGTAATTATAGCAAGGACTAGCTTCATCATCACACAAATTTTTTTGATTTGAATATTTATAATACTCTTCACTATACAGTTATATATTTACAATTAGGCTATTTTAAAAGTGAGTCAAATTATATTTTTCATAATTTCGAATTTGTTAGCTGCTTGTATCATTTATATAAAAAAGAGTAATTGATGTTTAAGTTTAGATGAATAATATAAGTTAACTGAGATTATAATTTTCATTAACAGACATTTTGACTAAACTTTAATCTTAGAAAAAACTACTTTATATGAGTATATTTTCTGCATAAGTTTTATTTTAAAAGCTAATGATTAACTCAGCAATTTCTCCGCTGTCTTTATTGTAATAAAACCTGTCTTATAAAGTAAACAAAAAAAAACTTTTTATATTATTTTGACTAATTGAGAAATAGAAGGTATCTTATACTTGAATTAGATTTCCGTCACTACTATTTTATGTGTTATTTGAAAATGAATACATATTTATTTTTTAATTTTATTTAAAGAAAAGCTAGTTTTTATAGTTATTTGAATACAATTAATTATTTATTTAAGATAATCCAATCATTCCAAGGTTTTCTATTACATATAATCCATTTTACTCTGATTAAAGAGGAGATATAATGTAATTTGATCGGCTATCATAATAAACTATATTTTATCCTAAAACTGTGAAATACTAACTAAATGAACCTTTCACTGAAGAATCTTTGTTTTCTAAGTAACTACTAATGATGTATTCATAATCAAGATACCTTAAAGCTCCACTAAAATGCCCAATTATAATTACATTAAATATATTATCTAAGTAAATTAATGAAATAGAATCTGGCTAAAAATTAAGATTTATTATTTGCTTTCCATTTTAATAATCCCAAAGATAGATGAATCCTTAGGCAGTATAGCTGATTATGACTTAGCATTCTTAATCAATTATAAACTCAGTAACTTCACTATCATGATTCAGAGTATTAATAATTTGACCATTATAATTGTAGATGAATATACCTAATATTTTCAAAGTAGAATTATCATAATTTAAAAATAATTTTTTGAGAGATAAATATTATTTAAATTACCAATTTTGAATTTTAAAATAAAAAATTAATTTAAGAAGAAA
The DNA here is from genome assembly GCF_000189635.1 of Tetrahymena thermophila SB210. Taxonomy (NCBI): domain Eukaryota; phylum Ciliophora; class Oligohymenophorea; order Hymenostomatida; family Tetrahymenidae; genus Tetrahymena; species Tetrahymena thermophila. The sequence goes on from NW_002476434.1 coordinate 2,151,542, forward strand.
TAATTGATTATTTTACTTGTTGATGAAAATAGAAGATGTTACTTTTCAGAATCTATTTAAAGGTATGTAATATAACCAAATATACAGGAGTAATAAGTTAATGTAATAAATTAATCTAAGTCAATAGCAATTACTTATCCAGGAGCAATAACTTAGAATAAAATATTATATTTATTATCTACTACATATTATCCTAATTGAATTATATTAGTGCTTGTCAATATTGATTAGAGATTTAAATCAGGCAAAGTCTAAAATATTATTTAGTTATATATGTTGTATGACCTAATTTTAAATATTATAATAAATAAATTAATTAAATTAAAAAATTTAGTATTTACATTAATAGCGAGTTATTTAAGATTATTGCGATATCAAAAATATCATGAACTAAAAACATTTTAATCAGTTCAAAATTTGAAGAATTGAATATATACATAATGTTATCCAGGTCAATAAAAATAAAGAACTATTCAGAAAATTGAAAATCTACAGAACCTGAGATAGAAATTTCATTATTAATTAAGTAATCAATTGTAGAAATGTTTAATTAAGGATAACTGACTATAGTAATTTAACCTAAAAAATCTGTTATCAGGGCATATTTTTATTTTTTATTAATGTATACTTGCTGTATGATATTATCTTAAGGAATTTAGATTGTTTAAATAAACTGAAATGCAGGATAGCTATTTAATAAAAATAAAATTTAATATAATCCAAATGAAATAAATTAGATACCTGTAAAAGACTAGCTAGTTAAGCGAATCAACAAAAAATATTTAATTTGCATCTTTTAAAACATAAAAAGCTAAATACTTTGATGAGGTTTAGTATGAGTTAGAAATTATTTTATTCTAAAGATAAACTTAGGCATAAAAAATATTTTATGGATTTGTATCTGCACTAAGACTTAGGAAAATATTTTATTTTAAATCCAAATAAAACTATATTAAACTGCTTTAGTGTAAATTTTTCTTTATTAATAAGTAATTTACAGGTGGATATTATATTTTATAGACTACAGACTAAGTATCGATAGCAATTATAATATTTAAATCTAAAAGTATTTAAATATCTTCAAATGAGAGAGAATTATTATTTATTGTACTCATTTAATTACCGTAGCAATCAAGCACAGATAAGCCCCCTTACTTTTTATTTAAAACTATTAGTTTCCTTGCCTTTAAAATATGAAATAAATTTAAATAAAAACCAAAAAAAAATTGATAAAATTTACTTAATCATAGAATATTTACTAAATATATGAAGAAGCTTCATAAAAAGAAACAAGCAACTTGAGTTATATACAATCTAAAATTGCTAAGATTTGATTAGAGGATTTCAGAATCAAATATTAGTTTTGCATTTAAGCATAAAAAATAGTATAATTATCAAACTAGTTAAAATCTTATATTAAATCATTCATTGTATTAAAAAACTGGATGTGTCCATTATCTAATATAAGAATATAGTAAGGATCTTAAGAAAAAAGATACAAAATTTAATTACTAAATGCTTTTTAAGATAGCATTGTTAGATTATCTAAATCAAATATGCTTAAATTATTAAATGAATTTAAAGAAATCAGCTATTTTGATAAAATACTAACTTGAGTTAGCTCAGTATAGTTTTAACTGTTTGATAAATTATCAATAGGTAATTTATAATTTTTGAAAGGAGTTTAAATATTGTTATTTATATCAAAAATTAACAAAACTTAATTAGTATCTTAGAAAATAATGTATTTATTATAAAGAATAGCTCTCATTGAAGAATAGTGCTCTTTTAAATCCAATTGCTAAATAAGTTATATATTTTGAGCTATGTCAAAAATATAAATTGTATAATCAGAACTGCAAATTAAAATGTTATTCTAAGTTTAAATACTATATACTGAATTCATATCAAAATAAACTATTTTTTGCAGGGTAGGGTATTTATAAAAAAATGTGCCAATTTAATAAGATATGATTATACAATTATTCCATGGAGACTAATCATTTTATATTATATAGTAATATGGCATAAAATAATTAGAATCATAAGGAAGAAAAACTTGATTTACTAGCTTATAAGTAGGTAATTACCAAAGTTGTAAAAACTATCCTTACAAATTCAATGCATAACCAGATATGTATATGGGGTCAGTTAAGCTACCATCTGGTTATTTTTATAAATAATTAAATATTTGCTCGTTATTTTTTACTGAATTTACTATAGATTATACTACGAACTCTAATCTACCATTCAGATTATAAATATCCATCTGCACATCATAAGTGATAATCTTATCTTTTATTCTCACTATATTGTATAAATTCAAAGGATTCACAGTAAAATTAGAATTAATTATCTTGAGCTAACTATTTAGCTGAAGCAATTTCTTAGATGCAAGCAAAGAAAAAATATAAGTATCTTTAACTACATACTTATTAGCAGATTAGATTATTATTTCATTTTAATCCCAAAAAGTATCTTATAAATCTAAATCAATTTAATTAGTGTTCATTCTAATTATTGTTTATTTAATACAGTCCATTTAATATTTCCAAATGTGCTCATATATATCTATCAAAATAAACTCAATTACTCCATTTTTCGATTAGTCAATATTTGGAGAATTATTCACTTAAAAATCTCCATATTGATCAATATAAACGCTCTAGAAATTAGCATAACTAACAATCAGATTAGTTATATCTAATGTAATCAGGTGAGCTAATCCTTGGTCATTTTTTGGGAAGTTATCTAAAAAGCAAGTACTGTTTTTTTTTAAATTATCTAGAAATATGACATTTAAACCCTTATACCCAAATATAAAAACTGCATTAATAGATGCTTCATAATAAAGACTTCGTATAAACATTGGGTTGGTCTAACATTAGAAAACAGGGTAAACTTGTTAAGAATTGTCAATTTGTTTGATCTTCAGTTGATATGGTTCATATAAAAATTACTTTTGATTAGTATACTAAAAGGATACAAATGAATTCTAGCCAAAATCTGTTATATTAAATAAAACCACATCATCATCAGTAAATAAGGATATTCTTGAATAATAACCTTGTTAACTTTATCCTACAAAGTACTAATCAAAAACAAATGATTTAAAGTTACTTATTTTAAAATTATTTTGTAAATTGATGCTTTTTAATAAGTTAAATTGTTTTAAATCCCACAAAGCTAGTATTGATTCATCATAGGATACTAAATATCTATAACTCTAATTAAGTTAAAAATACTAACTTTCTGATTATTCAATACTTTTGTTAGCAATTATTATATTTACTCCTCTAATCATAAATTTATGATAAGTTAATTTTTTAATTAGGATAGCGTTTTATATCCATATAAGTATTACGCCATTTTAGTCATAAGAAATAAAATAACCAGTCTAAGGATCAAAAAATATTCCCCAAACATAGGCCTCATGATAAACTTAGTTCAGATCTTAGATTGTTGAACATGGAGAAAGATTATCACATGTCATTGTATCTGGATTCTCTTATGTAAAATTTGGACAAACTCTTACACATGATTAGGAATTCTTATCGAAGAGGAGTCCATCATTACATCTTGATGTACAGATTACATTTTGGTAATTATTATTTTTATTAAAGCTAGAATTAGACTCAGATTGAGTATTTAATACACTAATGTCTATTTCAGAGAAATATTGAGTTTTTAATTGAAAATTGCTATAGCATTTTGTGCATTAGTTTTCATTAATACATTACATACAGTTATTTCCACATTTTTAACAAATTTTACTCTTTTTATTACTATAATAGCCTAAAGGACATGTACCAACACATGAATTTTAAAATAAGCTTTTATTAGGATCTGCACATGCTTAGCAGTTATAGGGATATGGGCCAAAACAAGCTAAACAGTCTTTGTGACATTAAATGCATTGTGAATTAACTAACGATTCAAAACTATTAATTTATGCTTCTTGCAAAGAAGAAGTAGAACATGTGTTTTCGAGTTAAATGCAGTTGATTCCATTGACTAATAGCTCGAAAATAAACAGTTTATGAAAAAATATTATTTAGAAAATAAAAATTTCTCTCATTTTTTGTTGATTATTAAGTAGAGTTATAAATAGAGTATTTTTTGTTCTTTCAAGTAAAAAAAACTTTAAAAAATATATACCTGTTGATTAATTGTTTTCTTTTATATTTAATTACTCTTAAAGGAATTTAGTAAAATCTATTAGAGTTATATTGCACTTATTCAATCTGAATTTTTTAGTGATAATTTATATGAAATCACCAAGCTGTTTGTTTTTATCAAATATGTTATGTCATTTAATAAATGCGCCTTTAAATATGTTAACATTTTAATATATATTAATGATTACACAATTATTAATGTAAAAGTTATAAATAAATTTCAGCTAATATTTCAATAACAACATTTTAGATTATTTTCATTTTTTTACTGATTAAAGTAAAATAATAATATAAATATCTTGAAGCTTTTAAAAAATAAATAATAATAAATATGATTTTTAATTAGGCTAATCATTTTAAAAAATCAACAAAAATTAATTAGAAAGTTAAAAAATTGCTTAAATAAAAGATTATTCCTTAAATACTTTAAGGTTTTAAAATTTTTTAATCAAAAATTTAATTTGTATGTAAAATATCTTTGAATATCAGATATTTTATTTAATGGCAAAATATAGTATGTTTTTGTTATTAAAATCAAATTATTGAATGGTTTTTTGTGTCTATTAAAAAATTTATTTACTTTACTATTATCAAAAAATATCAATATCATTTAAAATAATTTTAATATTTTCATATATTTAAATAATTAAATAAATTAATCAGTCAATAATTTAATTGCTAAATATTTTAATTTAAAAAATATTATTAAAATTAAAGATTTTTTACTATTAAATTAAAATATATTATTTGATTACAAGACCTTAGTTAATTTTTATATAGAAATTATTAAAAAAAAACTAATTGCAAAAAATGTTTTTATTTAAGATTAGATGTAAATTTAATTCAAAAAAACAATTTAAAAATTTTAATCTCCCCCAAAAAAAATAAAAATATTTTTTTATTAATAAATTTCAATTTAAGCTTTTATTATTATAAGTTAATGTCAGATTATTTTATTTTAGAAATTTTATAATAATTTTTAAGAATATTTAGTTTAATTATTATAGATAGCTTTATGAATTGATTATATTAAAATAACATTTGCATTTTAAACATAATATTTCATTAATATTTTTCTTTTTATTAATATCTAGAGTTAATTAATTCAAAATATTATTTGTAAAATTAGAAATTTGTTAAATAAAAAATAATTTAGAGAATAACACTGAAACAATAAATACGAGTACATTTATTCTACATAAGAGAAAAATAAAGTCAATCTTACAAGAAAAATGAAATCACTTAGGTAAATAAATTGAGAAGAGTTCCTCTTCAAAATTTTAGAGAGATTAATTCTCATTAAAAAAAAAAAATCAACTATAACTCAAAATACTTCTACTGATTCATGTTTTAAAGACTAATGATAAAGATTTAATCTAATTGTGGTGATAAAAAATATTTACAATTTTATCATATTACTTTCTTTATTTAGATATAAGCCAGTCATAAACTATAGCACAAGCTTAATGTAAATCTTATTGATTATATATCATGAAAGTAGTTTATAAATAATAATGAATGTTTTGAGTGTCAGTGAAAAAAGCTTTAAAGTTATAATTTTGAAAAACATTTTTCGATTTCGATTGTTATAAAATAAAATATATTTAAACTGCTTGATAATTGATTTGATACTACAAAATTTATACTCTACTTGACTTATAAAATGAAATAAAATTATTTATTTTAAAAATAAATATTTATTATAATATTTAATTGATCTTTACTAATAAAAATGTAAAAGTTCTACTTAACAGATGGCCTTAAATTAATAATATGTTTAAGATGTAATATGATTTTTTTATTAAAAAAATTAATGGATAATTAAAAATTAAGAGAATGATTTATTATTTTAAATAAAACACTTTTTAAGATAAAATGATTAATATAAGCAGATTGAATAGTATAATATCTAATAGTTGTTTATTTGGCATACATATAACTAAACAATAGCTTCTAAAATATGTTAGGTGATAGAAGGACTTTAAATTTGCTAAATTAAATATAAAAATAATAAATTTACTCAATCTCTCATGTATAAAAGTCCCTATATATAATTTAGATGCCAGAAACACTTATTTCTTAATTAATTAATAATTAGTTAATATAAGTAATTTTTTATATAAATAATTTAAAATAGATAAACTTTAAAAAGATCATAACCTTAATTATAACAAATATTATAATATTTAGGAATTAATGTAATGATTATGTAATTAAATTTTAAAGCAAAATGTATCTTATGAAATCTTAAAATCAAATAGAGTTTAAAATGCAAATAAGATACAACAATTCATTAATTAATTTAAATTTAGTAAATGAGGAAAAAGTTTAAGAGGAATTTGTCATTTAAAAATTTTGATATCACTAAATGTTTGTAAATAATCAATTGATTAGATTCTTAATTTAGAAATTTTTATCAAATTGATAAATCATAATTTAAATAAGTACGATTTTAGAGTTTAATCAAATTAGAAAAAAACACTTGTATGTAGCCAATAATAAGAATGAATTAAAAGTAGGAGTTATAAAGAGATCAGCAGAATGTCATGTAATAAAGTAGTTAAAACTTCTATTAAATGTATAATGGGTAGTATCAACAATAAAATTATCACAGTTATACATTCTAAAATTAGTATGCTAGGTAGTAATTCTAACCTTAACCATCAATAATATACTATTCTTATCCAGTTTTATACAATCCAATCTAATATTGCACAAGCAGAATGTATGCAAACTAATAAGTATGCTATCCTGAGTAAAATATTTGCAATGATTTCTAATCAAACCTATAGACAGGGACACAACATATAGATAGTTAGAATGAAATGAAAACTTTTATACAAAGCTAAAAAGATTCAAGATACAATTTTATGTGCGAAGCAACATAATAAGAATAAAAAACAATAGGATTAAAAAGTAAATTTTTTACTCTTTTAATAAATAGAATGTCAAATTTAATACAAATTAAGTTTTAATTAACAATTAAACTAGAATTATTAAAATAATTTTTCTAATATAAATAAAATAAATTAATTTGAATTAGAAGAAACTCATTTGAGTTATTTCTTTTTTTCTTCAAGAATTCTTAAATAAATTATGTTATAATTGATAGAACTGAAAAAGGCATAATTTTTTATTATGAAAGCAAATTTTTATTTCATTAATTTTTTCCTTATTAAAATTTCAATCGTTGTTAAGAAAATTTAATCTTTTAAAAATAATTAGTAAATTATGAATAAGAAGACTAGATCGGTTAAAAAAAACAAAATTTTTAAATCGATTAAAGATAAAATGAAGTTTTTTCAAAAGATGAGACAAACCAATTAACTCAAAAAGCAAAATACAATGGTAATTTTTATTTTAATTATGATTGATTCTATATTGAAAAAAAATTTTAACTCTTAGACAAAAAAAAGAATTTTGTAATTTTAATTTCTGAATCAGAAAAATAAAATAATCCATTTTCATTTTGAATAAATCATTAAAGCAAAAAATAATATTTTCTCACATTAGATTTTATATGTAAAGATAATGAGCACTTTAGTAACAACGTATTTGATGATAAATAGCAGAATTTTAGATATGATGCTGCAAATTATACAAATAATGATCGTTAATTATAAAAGTAAAAGAAATAGCTCAAATAATAATAATCTGTAAAAATAATAATAAAAGATGAACAAAAACTCATAAAGAGTAATTTAAAAAAAGAGTTTTCTACTAAAGAGGAATAAGATGCTAAAGATGAACAGCAAAATACAATATATAATAGATAAATTAGTCAATAACAGCTTATGAGTAGTAAATAATCAATTAATTCCTCTTAAGAAAAGGTTAGTATTTACAACAAATTTGAAAAAAGTGATGAGGATGATTAAGATAACTAAGAAATTTAAAAAGTACAAGGTTAATCAACCTTATTTACACAAAGAGATGACTTAGATTAATCAAAAAGCTATTAAATTAATTCATACAATTATGAGAATTTTTAGTTAAATGGAAGCTAATAAAATCAAGCCTCTCCTAAATTATAATTAAGTATTAAAAACAATAAAAAAGAATCTAAGATATTCAAATTATCTTATCAAATAGAAAATTTAGAAAGAGGAGAAAAAGATAAAAGTATCAATGAATTTTTTAAACATAAACTTTAGAAAACAAATACAATAAAAGAAGACCTAGAGCATTCAAATAAAATTTTTCTTGAAAAAGATGAATTTGTTGAATAAGAAATTAGTAATGATAGTAATGATTATAGCAATCATTATTATATTGATGCAAAAGATAATTCAGGGCACCAAGCAAGCTTGACCTAATCAAAAAAAGTATTTAAATCTATGAAAGAAAAAAGAGATGCGACCAATTAAATTTTGTCAAAGTAAATAGATAAACATATTAATGATTAAAAATAAAACTTAATGGATCAGATTAGTATAGAGGAAAGAGATATTGTAAAATAAGCTTTATAAATTAACAGATAGAATGCTAACAAAAATATTGTTAAAGCTTTTTAGAAAAGTGTAAATGAGACATTGACTCACACATTTGAATACAAAAAGAAAGATTCTAGTAGTTACTACTATAAAATATGTAAAGACGAGGAAGTAATAAGGAATGAAAATCCAACTTAGTTAGAAAAAATTTAGTTTTTGAAAAAATTTAATAAATTTATTTCTACGAAATCATACACTAACTTGCACATATAATAGATTATAAGCAATCGTATATATGGATAGATACTTTTCAAAGAATTTCTATAACACCAATCCTTTGAATGGCTCGAAAAAGCTAATGTCAGTAATAAAAATTAGTATAGTTTGATTTTAAATTTTTACAAAATGTGCTGTGCAAATATTTAATTGTTAGATTTCTTAAATGATATAAATATTATCTAAAAATCGGGCAGATTATCTAAATTTTAAAAAAATTCTTAAAAATCTCTTCAAAAATCTTGCGAAACTCAAATCTGTGATAATGAAAGTGAGCATCTATAAATTGATAATTGCATATGATAAATATAATATGTCCACTATTTACTGAAAATGTTATTATTCTTATTTATTCCATATTTATTTTTTATTTGAGCAAAAAATTATATAATTGTATACATAAATAAAACCTTAGATTTTAAAATAGATAAATAACAATTATTTCTTATATAAATAAAATAACATTTTTAAAAAATTGGTTTACATATTTAAATAGAATAAATTTAATAATAAATAAATTAGACATATATCATATTTTTTTTTTAAAACTGTAACAAAGTAAGGAGAATAGTTTATCTCATAATAGTGGAATAATAGGTTATTTTATAGATAAAGTAAACAATATTAAATATTATTTTATTAATAGTGTTTAAATTTCTTTTTTATTTCAAATTTTATATATTATTTTATTTAATATGCTATGTTAATTTTCAGATAGGAATTCATAAATATATCATTGGATGAATTAAAAATATTTTTTAAAGATTTATTATATAAAAAGTAAAAAATTCAAAAATATAATTTGAGAAATAAAATGTCTATTACTTACTTGCAAGGTAAGTATTTTTATTTACTCCATATTTGTTTTTTTATTTAAACAAAAAATTATATAATTGAATTCTTAAATAAAACCTCATATTTTTAAAAATATATAAATTACCTTTTTTTCTTATTGAAATAAAATAAAATTTTTAAAAAATTTGTTTACATATTTAGGTAGAATAAATTTAATAATATATAAATTAAACATATATCATAAATGATTTTTAAAACTTTAATAAAGAAAGCTAAATTTTATTGAGAACAGTTTATCTCATAGTGGATAGTGAAGATATTTTATTGATAAAGAAATCATAATTAAATATTATTTTATTAATAGTATATTAAATTATTATGTTTTTTTCTAATATTATATAATTTTATTTAATATTCTAAGTTAATTTTCAATTACAAATTCATTAAAATATTATTAGGTGAATTAAAAAATATTTTTTAAGATTTATTAAATAAATACTAAAAAATTCAAAAATAGCATTTGAGATTTAAAATGTCTACTACTTAATTGAAATGTAACTATTTTTATTTACTCCATATTTGCTTTTTTATTTAAAAAAAAATTATTTAATTCGATTAGTAAATAAAATCTCAGGTTTAAGTATAGATAAATAACTATTATTTATTATTTAAATAAAATAAATTTTTTTTTAAAAACTAGTTTACATATTTATATAGAATAAATTTAATAATATTTAAATTTAAAAAATTTTTTAAAACTGTAACAAAGTAAGCTAAATTTTATTGAAAATAATTTATCTCAGAGCAGATAGTGAGGAAATTTTATTGATAAAGAAACCAAATTTAAATATTATTTTATTAATAGTGTATTAAATTATTATATTTTTATTAATTTTATATTAAGTATGAAAATTAAATTTTAATTTTATTTAATATGTTAATTTTGAATGAGAAATTTATTAAATATAATTACAATATTTAAAAAATATTTTTTAGTAAAAAATTAAAAAATAGCATATGAGAAATAAAATGACCATTACATATTTTATATGTAATTATTTTTAATTATTTATTCCATTTTTTTTATGTGACCAAAAAAACTATATAATTGAATTAATAAATAAAACCTAAGATTTAAATATTGATAAATAACTTATTTAAATAAAATAAATTTAAAAAAATTAGTTTATTAATTTATATAGAATAAATAAAATATATTAAATAAATTAAATATAAATCATAAATTATTTTTAATACCAAAATAAAGAAAGTTAAATTTTATTGAGATTAGTTTATTTCATAGTGGATAAGGAGGATATTTTATTCGTAAAGAAATAAATATTACATAATAATTTATTAATAGTGTATTAAATTTATATATTTTTTTCTAATATTATTTAACATTTTATATTAATTATATTTAATATATTAAGTTAATTTTCAATTTGAAATTTGTTAAAATATTATTAGGTGAATTAAAAAATATTTTTCAAATATTGATTATAATTAGTAAAAAATTCAAAAACTGAACTTTTTATTATATAAATGGTAGTTTTTTGTTTGTTCGTTTGCTAATATAATTTATTAAAACGAATTATATTAAAAATTTTCTTAAAAGTATTGAGTTTTTATGTATTTTTGATTAATTAAATTTTTAATTGGTAGGATTTTAGATTCTGCTTAGATATAATATCAATTAAAAGATGAGTACTTTAGGTAAAGTTTCATAATTTGATGCTGTAGATGATGCTGTTATAGTTAATATAATGGTTGAAGAAAGGTAAAAAACTTTAAGAGAAAAGTCTAAATCATTCTCGAACCATATCTTAGATATAGTTGTGCTTGGAGGAATAAATATCTTATTTGCTTCATTATTTTATTTTGGTTATTATGTTGATTCTTTTCATGAAGAAGCAGATGATAACGATGGTTAGTGCAAAGAATTACTAAAGTGTTCTAAATAATTAGCTATTTTTCATACTGTTTGTGTATTTATTTATGTCCTATTACCAGTTTTATGCTACCTATGTGCAAACAAAGAAGATCCAAAATATTTTTCATCATTCAGAACTTTCAATTTGGCTATTTAGACTATATGCTTCATGGCCTTGATAGTACTTACAGGACATACTTTAAATTCAATAGCAAAAAAAGAGCCATGTGGTAGTTTAAAAATAGTTTTCATTAGTTATATCATTTTAGCTATATGCTTTATAATTGCTATTTTAGGGATATTAATATTAAATTGGATTATATGTGATAGTCCAAAAGCAAATATCTAATCTCAAGATGCACAACCAATAAATCAAATAAAAGAATAAATAAAATATGGATCTAATTAACAAATTTGAAATACACAATTGTATATTTAATTGTTTCATGTAAAACAATACATACTTTTTAAACTGTTTTGAATTTTTATTTTAAAATAAATTTAATAATTTTTTTTTCTTTCTAATTTTTTAGGAACTTTCATAAAATTTTTAATGAGTAAATATGTCAATTTTTATTTCATTTTTTTTTTAATAAATATACTAAACTGTTTATTTTTTGATATTATAAATTTCTTATTTATTATTATTTAATTTAATTTAAATTATATTTCAAGATAATATGCTAATTTAGGTAAATAATCAAGAGAATCATCTCCTAAATATTTTATCTATTATTAAAACTATAATATAGTACAGCTATTATAAATCAAAATTATTTTTAAAAAATAAAATATATTTTTTATTTAATTTATTATTATAAAAATGTGTTAATTAATTTATTAATTAGAATGAATAACTCCAAAGTAAATAACTTATTTTAGTTTTTTTTAGAAAAAAAGGAATTCTAATAAAACATTTCTCATTAACAATTTTTTTATCTTCTTAATATAATTATTTATTTTTATAAAATTATTTCCATGAATTTTTCTACTTTAATATTTAACATGATTAATATTAATTATCATCAATAATTTTCTTAGATGTTCTCTGAAACAAAAACCTTATGAAACTAATAATTTAATTTACTGAAGTATCTGAATTTTGCAATTAATAATTAGTTTCAAAAGTATTTAATTTTTAATTTTCTTATTTTAAGGCAATAAATAGATCAAGCGAAAAATAAAAAAGTAACATTTAATTAAAAAAAATTTAGATACATAATCAAAAGGTTAAGTTAAAAAAACAATTTACAAAGCAAACTTTTTCAATTTAAAATTATTATTTTTATTAGCAAAATTGAAATATACTTCTTTTTAATGCATTTGAAGAACTTAAAATTGTTTTTTTACTTTATTAAATTAATTTTAAATTGAAATAAAAAAAATCTATTATTCTACCTACTAGTGTTACATGAACATTTTAATAAGAATTAAATGTAAGGATAATAATTTATTTTTTCTAAAAAAATATTATAGCAAAATTTGATTAAGAATCACTTTTTAAGAATTAAATAATTAATTACCCACTATTTTATATGGGTTCTAATTGTGTCAGCGAAAGCAAAAAGTTATGTCAAAATGATATGCAGATAAGCACCAATATTCAGAGCTAGCCTATTAAAATGATGGGTGAAACTATCAATAGGCAAGATATTGAAATTAATAGTAATAGGTTTGCTAAAAAAAGTAATAATAATTATGATAGTAGAAATAATTGTTAAAGTAAATAGGATTGTTTGGAAGAATATATTGCTCGAAATGAAGAACTTATAGAATTCGAATAAGTAGGAGAGTTTCCTTTCTTAAATATAGTTTCTATGAAAGACATAAAAATGGTAAAAACTAAATTGCTTGACTAAGAATCTTAAAATTTTAGTTAAAATAAATTATTGATGTAAAGTATAGATATAAACTATTTAGCAAATTAACAATACTAACTCTATTATGATGGTAAGTTAAAGAAAATTCTAATACAGTAGCACTTAAAAGTGATATAAAAACCTAGTTTTGGCTAAATTATGAAACATATTTAGTTGGAACCTACAGACAATCTCATCTATTCTTATAATAAGTATAAAAATGAATACAAAACTCATAATGCTCACAAAAAGAAATTTGATGTAGATAGTTAATCTTAAATTTAATATAGCCTTGCTGAAGATTTTAATATCAAAAAAAAGAAACTAACCTTAATCCTCAACTAATGTCAAATTCAAGATTAAGAATTTATTATCAACATTATGCAATAAAAACTTTATCACCTATCAATAAAACTAAATCATTAAAAACATTAAAATTTTTTAAATAACATATTATAATAAGTTAGATCAAAAAAACTATCTTTAGAAATTTAAAATATTGATTATCATCTCTAGCCTTGCTCAATACCTAGTTTAAGCTGTTTCAAGATAAATTTGTAAGGGTTTAATTGTTCTTCAAATAATTTTGAATTCTAAGAAAGTTTATTTTTCTTTTACTGCTGCAATTAATAAACAATCTAAACTTTAAAGATAAAAGCAAGAAAATGCTCAATTAACCACTTTTTTAGCCTATTAGAGGGTGAAATTTTATCAGAAAAATCCTCTGCCCTACATAAAATTTCTTTGGATTTAATTTTTTTTGGCTAATATCAAAATGATATAAGCCTGATAGAAAGCATGGAAAAATTATTAAGAGAAGCTGTATTTATCTAAATATGGAACCTATCTTTCAAATTCAAAGAAATTGTGGCATTCGAAGCTGCAGGAGAATTTGAAAAAAATTCTCACGGATCTTTATGTGAAAGCTATTTAATAACATAACCAAAAGAAAGCTTTCTCTAAAATAGGATAGATTAAAGCTCCTTTCTTTCTCCAATAATAAAACATAAGGAAGCTAGCCCTAAGCAAAATATTAAAAAGCTGAGTATTGACCATAAATTTAAATACTAATAACCGAGTTTATCAAACTTTGATTAATCAGTAAACATGAATAAAATGGCTAATCAATAATCTAAAAAACTTTCTAACTTTAAAAAAAGCATCAAATAAAACAATTTATAAGTTAATAATAATAAACCATTTTTAATGTTAATGTAAGAATTAAAGTAGTAAGCTAATAACTTATAAATTGATCCTTCTTATGATTCTTTTTAGGAATAAAGTAATTAAAGTTATGGTCATATTCCAAAATCTCCTGAAAGAGTAACTTTTGCAAATAATAACGAAGTACCTTACTCCACAATAAAGCATATTGAATAAATACATCACCAACAAATTGTAAGATAAAGAAACAAATCATTGTTTTTAGACTCTTCTATTAGCGTTGGCATAGATCTGATCAATGAAAAATAGTTTGAGGAAAGAATTAAAGAATAAAAAAACTAATTCTTCATTTAATTTGCATCTACTTTAAAATTATTATCAATAAAATAGGTAAAAAAGCTCGCTTTAGTAGATCAAAGTGGAAAATACAAAATTGAAAATGCTCTTCAATTTATATAAAACTTAACATAATTAAAATTTTTGCAACTTACATTCACACTTTAAGAAGATAACTAATTTTATTCTCTTTAAAATTTACTCAGGAATAACTAAAATAACCTATAAAAACTTTATTTAAGCATAGATAAAAATATAATAGTTTCTGTTTTTGATGATCAAAGACTATTTAACTAATTAGAAAAGATACAATCACTAAGGATTTTAGAAATTAATTATTAAACAGCTGATTTTATACCAAAGTATATCCTCAAAATGAAAAATTTACTTTATTTTAACGATTTATATTAACATAAAATAGCTCTAAATAAAAATAACCCATTTCTCAACTCAAATCAAAATAATAACAAACTTAATTAAAAAAGAGTGAATTAAAAATACTCACCAAAGTAAGAAAATTTCAATTAACTTATTTTATATCTTAAAGAAACCTCACTATTAACATTTAAATCTAAACAATTATATTTAAACATCCCAGATTCTTTATTTAACATTTTAAGCAATCACTTTCTTAAAAGAAAAATATTTTTCTATCAACTATGTCTAGCCAAAAATTACAAAATGAAATAATATAATACCTTTTATGAGTTATTTTCATTTTACATATGAATCATTTTAAAAACTTCAAATTAATATTCATTCTTAATTATTTTAAATCAAATTAATTAGGTCTCCATTATGTTTATGTTTTATTTCTATTCTATTTATTCATATTAAATTAATCTTTATTTTAGAGAAAAAATAATAAGTATTTAGAATTTTATATGAGTAAATTAATGTTTATTAAAATTTACTTAATTCTTAAATTTGCCATCATAACTTCAAAAATTAAAAAAAAAGAAAAGTTCAATTATCTCAAATTTAAAATAAATTGTATAAAAAAATGTATTTTTAAATGCTTTGTTCTACTGAAAATTCATATTTGAATTAGCAATAAAATAATTATAATTTTAATTCATGAATTAATTTTTATTTATTTATTTAGGTTATTAATACAAAATATATGAATTTTCAACATATTTAAATTCTATTTTATGGGGTTGGGGTTGGGGTTGGGGTTGGGGTTGGGGTTGGGGTTGGGGTTGGGGTTGGGGTTGGGGTTGGGGTTGGGGTTGGGGTTGGGGTTGGGGTTGGGGTTGGGGTTGGGGTTGGGGTTGGGGTTGGGGTTGGGGTTGGGGTTGGGGTTGGGGTTGGGGTTGGGGTTGGGGTTGGGGGTTGGGGTTGGGGTTGGGGTTGGGGTTGGGGTTGGGGTTGGGGTTGGGGTTGGGGTTGGGGTTGGGGTTGGGGTTGGGGTTGGGGTTGGGGTTGGGGTTGGGGTT